>NC_086104.1:67659536-68287036 GCF_963921235.1 Mobula hypostoma | reverse complement strand
GGGTTTTATGGGTGTCTCGAAGTACGTCATTACAATAAGATTTAATTATCTCTTGATCTGTCCCAATCCTGCACATGCTGATGGTAATTAGCAAAGTGTGACCCCTCGAAATAGAGCTGCCCTGCCCTTTTGCTCCGGTAGGTGTCGCTGCTGAGGCTGGCTGTGCGCTTGCGTTGGGCTGTCGTGTCCTGATTTCCATGATGGCCTATCGGGTCTCGGGTGAAAGCCAGCCTGTTGATTTTTGGTGAATGAGCAATTTTATACGAATATATAACCCTGAACTTTGCCTGCATTCTGTAGGTTTGCACATTTTAATTTGATTTAGCCAAAAGAAGTGCCGCTGTAATGCACCATTTGCGCTAATTGGAGGTCATAAACAGACAGACAGACAAAGCATGAGAGTTTTAGTAGTATATAGATAGTTGTCTGTTGTTTATTTTGGAAAAGTCAATAAAAACCCTAGGACACATATACTACAATCAATTGAAACATCATGACTACACATAGGTGATCTCCATTTAATTAAGTAAGTGACTTCTAAAACTAATTTGCTGCATCAGTGATGATTTGGTGTGTCATATTAAAGGGGTGAATACTTATGCAATCAATTATTTTGTGTTTTATATTTTTAACTAATTTAGATCACTTTGTAGAGATCTGTTTTCACATTGACACGAAAGAGTCTTTTTTCTGTTGATCAGTGTCCAAAAAAGCCAAATTAAATCCACTGTGATTTAATGTTATAAAACAAAATATGAAAACTTCCAAGGAGGGATGAATACTTTTTATCAGCATTGTATGGTTTGGTCCAAATTTTAAATTTATCGATGGCCACAAAGCTTTTTTGGTAACAGGTTGCCCACCCAACTCTAAGTTGTAAATCTGACCTTCTGTTACCTTGCTTCCTCTTAATGTTTTCTTAGATCACACACAGCCATCGATAGCCTTAAAAATCTCAGTTCCTCAAGATCATTTAACCTCCATATCCTTTTTGCTGTTTGTTTCTGCTGTGACATGATTATCAAACTTGTTGACTGCAGCACCTCCAGCAGATGGAATATATCTGGCTAAAAGGCACTTCGCTGCTTAGCAAACAGTTAATGGTGGCGATCCGCCACCATCCCTCCCTAGACCATACACTGTATCAGTCCTCTTTCCAAATTTTTGTGTGTTTTTCATTTCATCATAATCAAAAGACTTCCGTTTCTTCTTCAAGGTTGCCTCTTTTTTCCATGTTTGCTATATTTTCTTCTTTCGTTCTGAATTTTCTTGTTTGACTTTTGTTGTACAAACTAACAAATTAACTTTTTTATTTTAGGAATTCATCCTACAATCATATCTGAATCTTTCCAAAAGGCTGTGGAAAAGGGAGTTGAAATTTTGAATGGCATTGCACAGCCCGTAGAACTAAGTGACCGAGAATCCCTCCTGAACAGTGCAACTACTGCTTTGAACTCCAAAGTAAAGACACTTATCATTTGATAATATTTAGTACTTGGTCTAAGAAGTTAGTTCTGGTTATTATGTGCAATTTCACCATGTGAAATCTGTTAAGCAGCCTATTTTGTATATTCACTGTATAAATTTAGCAATTCTGTCATTGTCACTAATTTAGTTGAAGATTGTCAAGCCATCTCACTTGGAAAGAGAAACATGGGGTAATTGCTTTTCTGTGTGTGTAACGCTCAAGATGCCCGTGAACTAAAATGGCTGAATACTTGGATTAAGAATGTGGAAACCTTGGAGGCAGGAGTAGCATTGTTCATCTGCCAATTTTGGCTGAAGATGCTTAAGGTGTTTCAACTAGATGTGGGTTCGCATATGGCTCAGTGTGTCAAATTTTCTGTAATCCAGTTGTGCACTGATTACCTCACCCAATTTTATTTTAAGCTGACAGTTTTGGCCTGATCCATTGAATGCCTCATGGTATTGATTTTTAAGCACACTGTACTCCAGTTTCATTGTATTAGTACATCAATTTAGGTGTGGCTGGCATTGCCCATGGAGTAACAGTGATCAGCAAATGATGAATTGTCTTACTGTGCCATTTTGCTGCTTATGCTTTTGGTTACTTTATTTGCTATTATCCATCATATTGCACCATTGATTTGCTATGCCCAGGAAGAAGGAATTAAAATTTTTACCTTTAATGAGAACTGTTTGATAGATGAATGAAAGGTCTTAGGTTATGAAGTGCAATCAAGTACAATCACAAATGATGTACTCCTGAACCATCACTCCTAATAAAACATTGTCTTTCCGTAGGGTGTATTCTACTTCCAGCAAACTTTTTCCAGTTGATCTTCAATGTGGATAGTTATTGACTTATCTGCAGTTGGTGGTGATGGTTTTCCTTATGGCATGATCTCAAGTTGGATAATATGAAGGATTCTGAAATAAATGTCAAGTTCCTTCAGCTCCAACCTGACCCATTGCTGCCCTACCTTTGGGCTCGATTACTCCTAAGGTTAATGATGGGGAAACTGGGAATTGTGATAGATGACATTTTTTTTAAGTATCAGTTATTTGATCAGTCTAAGAAAAGCATATTTTAAACATTTGTGTTCCAGTGTCTGGATATTAGTTAAGATTTGAGGTTAATTAGATTGGTGATTCAAATTCTCATCATGATTTTTCACTGTATTTTGGTGTAACCGGAAGTTGGAAAAGAACCAAAAGTAAACCATGAGGATTTTTATTAAATCCACTGATTCGTTAAGATCTACAAAGTAGTGCAAGATAAATAGTGAAGGTAGAATCATGGTGTTCAAAGTAGAAGTGGATAATTCTTGAAAGGAAGTAATTTGTAGGACTGCAGGGCAGGTGGGGAAAAGTCAGATGACGTTTACTCGTAAACAGAGCAATCATGGACACACTCAATTAAAGTAAAAGCTCTCTTGGTTTTACAGGTGGTTTCTCAATATGCTAGCCTTCTTGCTCCAATGAGTGTTGGTGCGGTAATGAGCGTAATTGATCCTGCAACTGCAACTAGTGTGGATCTCAGAGATATCAAAATTGTCAGGAAACTGGGGTAAGAAGAAATATTAGTCAATTTGTTTATGGTTGATGTTTTGAATTTCAAATTCCTGAGATGATTTTGTATGAGTGGGGGAAAAAAAAGCTTCACGAAATCTTGATCACTAATATTTGGGGCACTTGACAGAGCAAAGGCCAAACTAATTTTCTAAGTCTTTAATTTGAGATGCGGTTTTCACAGCATTGAGAAGGTGTTAGTGAACTGCCACCTTAAACTGCTGCTTTTCTGCAGGGAAGCCAAGATCCTGTGGATAGGGAATTAGAACCAACAATGTTGTAAGCTGCATTCAGTACCAAGTGCTCTTACTTTATTATTTTATTCTTAAAATAAGGTGGTTATGGTACAACTGAGTGCCTTGTTCAGTCATTTCAGGAGATAGTAGTAGCAAATGGCCTTGCTGTGCTTCATGAGTTGCATTTAAGCCAGTTTAAGATAGTCAGTTTCTTCCCCAAAAGGCACCAATGAATTAAAGGGATTTGAAGAAATTGTTGAATGATGGCCATTATTTAGATTTTTTGATCCAAATTATTACTTTCAATTCCATTGCTTCTGTGGTGTGATTTGATTTGCTGAGGATCTTTATACTATAGTATACAAAATATATTACTGCTTCATTTAGAAGCCTTGGCTTTCCCTGTGAGATGAAATGCACGTTAATGGGTAATTAAAATTTGCTTTGCAGAGGAACAATTGATGACTGTGAATTGGTGAATGGACTGGTTCTGACTCAGAGAGTTGTCAATACGGGTATAAGTCGTGTAGAAAAGGCTAAAATTGGACTCATCCAGTTCTGCTTGTCTGCTCCAAAAACAGATGTAAGTCCTTTTATACTTGTAGATTGCTTGAAATAATAAACCATGAGCAGCCATTAATTCCTTCAATTGCTCAGAAAATTTCATCACACAGTAGGGGTTTTTTTTTGGAATTCTGAAAAATCTATTGGTAACTGTTGATCTAACCTTGTATGTAAACTTTAAAGTACAGAGAAAGAACTTGTAAGAAATTATAGCAGAGTGGATTTTAAATCCAGTACCATGTATGCAAAAAAAAAATTAATGCTGTTTCTGGTATTGGACTTGAAATTTGATGAGTTTGTGTGTCAGGTTTTCCATCCTCTTTATCTTGAACTACTTTAGAATAGCTTAAGGCTTTCATGTTGCCAAACTTAGGATGTTTTTTCATTTGTGTTAAAACATCTGAATATAATTGAGGGTAGAAGACTTCTGTGAGGCACTGCAACCTTGAGGATAGTATATCTGGTGAAAATTATGTGTTTTTTTAATCAAAGTTCATATATGAATGCAGTAATCACTCTATTCCATTCTAATCTCAATGGAAAGGGCAATACATGATTCAATTTTTCTTGAGTTTAATCTGAAACACATAGTCACATTTTTTCTTCTTTGGAATAAAAATGTGACTGTGTGCTTAAAAGGTCTGAGGGCTATGTATAATGGTTTTACTGATAAGTAATATTAATGATGTAGATTGTGTATTGTATTTCTGATATTAATAAGATCATAATAGCACTGAGGTAATGTCATACTTGGTTTTCATTAAGAATTACAAACAGAAACCAAACCTCAGACATTGCTTTTCTTTTTTTTTTAATTTTATTTTTATTTGGATAAGGAATTCACAATTATCATGCTTTTTTCACACATATAACCTTTTCCATTTTTGTATATGTATAAAACTACAATTATTTATACATTCTTAAGTACACATTGAGATGATATAAAAGGAAAATAAACATTTAAATAGATAATTATGTACTGTGGTAAATCTAACCTATTAGGCTAAGTAATGAAATTAGTTGTTAAGAAAAATGGTAATAATAGTTTCCATACAACCCTTCTGGACCATTTCCACTGGTCCAAAATGTTGCATACAAGCCTATATACCAACCATTGTAGGTGTTTATATCCCAATTTGTTCGTGCTTGTTCCTGCCCGCAGACATAATTATCCAATCCCTATGTACTTATTTACTTAATTTTTTCATTTTTTTTTAATCCCTTTCCCAAATCTTTCCCTTTACTTGTGTTAATTCTCTATTTTCCAAAAAAAAACCAAACAAACAAACATTTAGACTAGGGGTGCTTACGTTAGCAATGTTACTGTGTTGATGAGAAGAGCAATATAAATCATTAGGAGAGTCATCTAAAGTCTGCTCACATTGGGGTTATATATTCAATCCATTTATTCCAGATTTGATAAAATGTTTCTTTTTGAGTTCTCAGGGAGTAAGTCAACTTTTCCATTTTAAATATTTCCAAGATAATTTCGTACCAATCTTCTAATGTAGGTGGTATTGGATTTAGCCATTTTCTAGTGATTGATTTCTTACTTGCCGCTAAGAGGGCCTGCAGCAACTTTATATCTTCCTTCTGTTCAAGGAACAATACATGCCCCAAATAGAGCGTCTCAAAGTTCAGAGGTATCTGGGACCTAAGTACCTTAACTAATGTTCTATGAATACCTTCCCAAAATAGACTTAATTTAGGGCAATCCCAGAAAATATGAAAATGATATGCCTCCTTGGAGCCGCACCTTCTCCAACACATCACATTTGTATCTTTATATTTTTCCTGATATGGGGTCTTGAAGTATCTTATAATGTTTTTCCAACAATGTTCTCTGCAAGTCAAAGAATTAGTCGAGGACCATTGAAAGCTGCAGATTTTCCCCCAAACCTCCTCTGAAAGTACCAACCCCGCTTCTTTCTCCCACTTCTCTTTAATATACAGTGTATTTACATTTTTAGCATGGGAGAGTGCATTATATAGGCGAGAAACTGATTTACTAGGTATTGAACTGCAAGCCGAATTCAGAATCTTGAAAAATTCTAATTCTACTGTTGATAGGTCTGTATATCTACAACTCTGGTTAACATAGTTGCGTATTTGAAGGTACCTAAAAAAGTCATTATGTTCTAGGCCATGTTTGTCCTGCAGGATTTGGAAACTTTGTAATACTCTTTTATCTATAAATGAGAGGTAGGTTGTAAGACCTTTCTTTATCCATAGCTCAAATCTTTTATCTCCTCTGTTGGGAAGGAATTCGGTATCATATGCACACCATCTAAAGAGTTTTAACATGTTATTAATTCCACATGAATTAACTACCTTCTGCCATACTTTTAATGTAAGATTTATCCAAGCATTATTAAATTTTTCCAACTGGGCCATCAATCCTTTGTCAGCTATTGAGGCCTGAAGAGGAAAACTGTCAACTAATCCAAATTCTATTTCCTTCCATCTAGCCTTATATTCCCTATTACACCAATATAACAGAGGGGTTATCTGTGAGGCATAAAAATAATTTCTCAGGCAAGGAAGAACCATACCTCCTCCTTCCTTCCCTAACTGTAAGGTGTTATAACGAATTCTAGGTTTCCTTCCTTGCCAAATGAAGCGGGAAATCCATTTGTCCCATTCCCTGAATTGATTATCATCCATCTCCACTGGTAAAGTACGGAAAAGATATAATAACCGAGGAAGAATATTCATTTTTATAGTATTTATCCTTGAATTTAAACTTAAAAAGGGGATAAGATTCCATCTATGCATATCTGCTTTTATCTCTGAGATTAATGGCCCATAATTTACCTGTGACAGTGTTGAAAGATCCTTCGGCAGGGTTATTCCTAAATATTTTAATGATTTAGCTTCCCACTTAAGATCGTATGTATCCTGCAATTTCTTGGATGGTGTATAATTTAGGGACATAACCTGCGTTTTCTTTACATTTATTTTATAACCTGATATTTTCCCAAAGTCATCCAACAGTGTAAACAATCCTATAAATGATTTTTCTGGTTCACTCAGATAGACCAAAACATCATCTGCGAATAACGCCACTTTCTGTTCAATCCCTGCCACCTTGATACCTTTTACGATTTCGCTCTGTCTTATTAGTTGGGCAAGTGGTTCAATATATAGCGCAAAAAGGAGAGGAGAAATTGGGCATCCCTGTCTAGTGCCTCTCTCTAAAATGAAGGAGTCAGAGAGGTCCCCATTTATCTTAATTCGGGCTGTAGGGCTGTCATATAGAGTCTGAATTACTTTAATAAACCTTTCTTGAAAGCCGAATCTTCCTAACACTCTGTATAGGAATGTCCAAGTAACCGAATCAAAAGCTTTCTCAGCGTCCAATCCTACTACCATTGTCTCTGTCTCGTTCTTATTAACCTGTTCTAATATGTGCAGAGTTCTCCTTATGTTGTCCTGTGTTTGTCTTTGTTGAATAAATCCAGTCTGGTCTAAATGGATTAGGCCAGGTAAAAGCTTTTCCAATCTGCGCGCTAATATAGATGTAAATAGTTTGTAATCTAAATTAAGAACACTAATTGGCCGATAATTGCCACATTCTAGTTTATCTTTACCCTCTTTAGGAATAACTGAAATAATCGCTTCTCTCCAGGAAGGTGGAGTTTCTCCTCTCTGCAAGATCCAATTAAAGGTGTTAAGTAGTAATGGGGCTAACTGTGTCTTCAGGGACTTGTACCACTCTGAGGTAAACCCATCAGAACCCGGGGACTTTCCAGCCTTTAACCTAGAGATGGCCACGTTCAGTTCTTTGACAGTTACTGGTTCTAATAAACTTTCATTTTGTAAATCTGTAAGTTTAGGTAGATCTAAAAAATTCAATACACTGTCTATATAGGGCTCACTGGGGGCCCGGGGTTGGGAGTACAGCTCTCGATAATATGTTTCAAAACTCTCTTGAATTTTCCCTATTGTACTCTCCACAAGCTTTGTCTTTGGATTCTTTATTTTATGAATTGTATTGTCTGCTTGTTGTTTTCGTAATTTATATGCTAATAATCTAGCTGATTTACCTCCTACTTCATAATTCTTCTGTCTCAGGTAAAGAAAATTTCTTTGAGTTTCCAACGTATAAATATCATCAATTTCACTTTGCAATTTCCTAATTTCCTGTTTTCGATTTGAATTACTTTTGTTGCTATCTACAACTTGAAGTTGTTTTAATTTTCCTTGTAGGTCTGCTAATTTTTGTGCATTGATTTTTTTCATGTGAGTAGTAATGGAAATAATTTTCCCTCTCAGTACAGCTTTCAATGTATCCCATAAAACCACTGGTGATGTTTCTCCCGTGTCATTAAGGTCTAGATATTCTTTGATTTCTCCCCTTAATCTCTCCATTACTTTCGGGTTATTGAGTATATGTGAGTTTAGCCTCCATAGTGTTTTCCTCATTTTCCTTTCCAGGATTAGAGACATAGAGACTGGGCTATGATCCGACAGATCAATTGTTGCAATATTACAGTTTTTTATCCTGAGTCTATCTGTATTAAAGATAAAGAAATAGTCTATCCTTGAATAGGCTGAATGAGGGAAAGAGTAATATGTATAATCTTTACTAGTAGGGTGTAATTCCCTCCAGACATCTATAATTCCCAACTCCTCCATCAATGAATTCACTTTCCAAGTCAGAGGTTTATTCTGAGTAACTATTCTTGAAGAATCTAATATAGGATTTAATCTAATATTAAAATCCCCTCCACAAATTACTACCCCTCGAGAACTGACCATTAGGTCAAAAATGTGTCTATAAAATGACCATTCACTACCTGGAGGAGCCTAAACATTCAGCAATGTTATTTCTGTACCTTCTATTCTTCCTGTGATTTTTATAAACCGTCCTTCTTTGTCTCTAGTCTCTGAAATATGTTCATAATTAAGAGTACTTGATATTAAAGTAGCTACCCCTCTTTTGTGACTCAATTTATATGATGAATAAAATACATGCTTAAAGCCCATTCATTTTAATTTTCCATGTTCAGATTGGCTCATATGTGTTTCCTGGAGGAAAGCTATTTGTGCCCTCTCTTTTTTCAATTTAGACATAATCTTATTTCTTTTAATTGGATTCAAAACCCCATTAACATTATAGGAAATTATTTTTACCAATTCAGTTTGCATTTTTCTCTAGTAGAAAAAAAGCACTCTCCTTTTCTAACCAAACAGTAAGCAATCCCTTCTCAACAGTAAACCAAGACATATAACCACACCCTAGACATTTCTGAACGTATAACATTTGAAAATTTTTCCCGACTTCCCACAGTGAGGCCTGAGCACCGACCCGCCTCAGTTCAGAGGGATAACCTCTATCTTCACCCTGTGTTAGAGGGCCCTCAGCAGTTTGAATAATCATAGAGAATTTTCTCCTATTTATGCCTCGACCATATTGCTATCATTCAAGTTATTCCGCCTAGTTTATTTTCAGTTACCAGTTTTCATTTTACTTTTAAGTCCGATTTACTCTTTTCAGTCATTTCTCTTAATTAATCTGTATTCTCTGTACATTCGCGTCTGAATATTTGCAGCTTTTCCTTGTAGTTTGACACTCTGGTTCGAGTGGAGCGTCCTCGCCCCACTAACTGCCACGACTTCTGCCGAATCCTCTCCAGTAGCGACTCCGGTTGGGTGATAACTTTAATAGGTAGTCCCCGGTCCGCCAGGTCCAACGTTGCCTCCTCCACTGTAGCGTAAGTTTTTGTCCCTTCGTCGTAAAAGACTCTCAGCCGAGCTGGATACAGGGTCTGGAATCTGATGTTGTTTTCCTGCAGGACTCTCCGTGTTTCCGTATATTCCTTCAGTCTGGCAAGAATCCCCGGTGCGTAATCATGGTCTAAACTGATTTTGCAGTTGTTCCACATGAAACCTTTCTTTTGCCATGCTCTTTTAAGCACCTCTTCCTTCGTTCTGTAACTGAGAAATCTGATCAGAATCGATCTGGGCTGGGCGCCTGCCGGAGGCTGTGGTGCCAATGCGCGGTGAGCCCTTTCTATCTGTAGGTCTTTTGCGGCCGGTATATCAAGGTTCTCTCTAAGCAGCTTCTCCACGAAGGGAATCATCAATCCAGGTTTACCTTCGGTTCCTTCGGGAACTCCGTAGATCCTCACATTTTCCCTTCTCGAGTGGCCTTCTTGATCTATTAGTTTCCACTGGAGCTGGTCTTGTAGCTTCAGCATTTCTGCTATCACTTCCTCGGCGTTTTGTAGCTTCTCTTCAATTCCAACAATCCTCGCTGCGGCTTCATCTATCCACGAGTTAGTTTTTACTATTTCTCCTTTAATATCTTCCAGCTGTTTGCTGTTATCTTGTCGGAACTCGCGAATCTCTCTGAGAATCAAAGACAGAGTCACCGATTCCCCCTCATTATCTCCGTCCTGGCTTGCCGTGGGGGAGCTAGGCCCGTTGCCTTGCTGCATCTCTTCATGTTTATCAGCCTTCGAAGCGGACTTTTTATTCTTGTTCTTAGACATCATCCTTGCCCCTTTTATTAATATAGTTATGCAATATTAAGTATTTGTCTAAATTCGATTTTGGGGCAGTTTACCTTCTTTTTTGTCGAGAGACCTTTTCCTTACGCCACCATTCCCTTGATGACCCGGAAGTCCCCCAGACATTGCTTTTCAAATTGGTAATTTACTGGACATTTCTTCTTGCGGTAACATGATAGCATAGCAGTTAATGTAACACTTAGAGCACCAGTGCCCAGGTTCAGTCCCCTCTGGTGTCTGTAAGAAGTTTGTATGTTCTCCCTGTGGCCACGTGGGTTTCCTGAGGTGATCTGGTTCTCCCCAACCCCTACTCCCACATTCTAAGACGTGTGGGTTAGTAGGTTAAGTGGGTCAAATGGATGTAATTGCGTGGCATGGGTTTATTGAGCTGGAAGGGCCTGTTACCTTGCTGTATCTCTAAATTAAACAAATGTTAGCATACCCATTTCAGTGCAGCAAGCTACTTATTGAATGAGTAAGCCATTCAAAACCATGGCCAACTTTATCCTCAAAGTACCCAGGTCATACGAAATCAAATGTGTTAACAATGTTTGGCTATTTTCTTTATAAAATTGGGAGAAGCAGTAAAAGAGTTGTTAAAGATGTATGAAGGTAACACAAATGCGTTACATGTCTCTTTTCACAAAAAAAATGTTGGCAGTTAAGGCAAACTGTGTACTACATGCCTGAATGGACTTCAGTTTGAATTTACTTATCCATAAGTTTGGTCTGCTTTCTAGTTAAGGTTCTGTGCATCATTTCACATGTCGACCTTGTAAAATGCAAAGTGCTGCTCTAGTATAAGCATAATATAACAATTTTTACAAGAGTTTTTGTTATTTTACTTGAATTAAGTAGCAAGTAGCATTCAATACTTTTGCCATAAATAGTTGGAAGTCTCTTGCTTTAGTACAACTTGGCTTTTGAAGATTCCCATGCAGTGTGTTGTTAGCTACAACTGACGTTGATCTTTGAAAATAGCTGTTTTCAGCTGTGAAAGACTGTGCCGACTGGGTGTTGTACCAGTGTGCAAAAGACAACAAATTGTGCAAATACAAAAAGAAAGAAAGAAAATAAAATAAGCAAGCAAGCAATAAATATTGAAAGCATGAGAAGAAGAGTCCTGGAAAATGAGTCCATACGTTGTGGGAATATGGGGCAGTGATGGTCCCTTTGGCTCATGAGCCATATGTTTGAGAGGTAATAATTGTTCCTGAACCTGGTTGTGAGTCCCAAGGCACCACCTCCCTGATGGCAGCAGTGAGAAGAGAGCATGACCTGGGGGTGGGGGTCCTGATGATGGATGCTGCTTTTTCGCGACAATGCTCTGTCGTAGAATGTGCTCAATGGTGAGGAGGGCTTTACTTGTGATGGACTGGGCCATATCCACTACTTTTTGTAAGGTTTTCCTTTCAAGGGTATTGGTGTTTCCATACCAAGCTGTGATGCAACCAGTCAGTATACTCTCCACCACACAACTATAGAAGTTTGTCAAAGTTTTAGATGTCATGCTGAATCTTAGCGAACTCCTAAAGAAGTAGAGGTGCTGCTGTGCTTTCTTTGTGCTGAGCCCAGGATGGGTCCTCTGAAATGATAACGCTAAGGAATTTTAAGTTGCTGACCCTCTCAAACTTTGATCTCCCAATGAGGACATCCTCATGAACCTCTTGTTTCCTCCTGGTCAATAATCAGCTCCTTGGTCTTGCTGATACTGAGTAAGAGGTTGTTGTTTTGGCACCACCGAGCCAGATTTTCAATCTCCCTCCTATATGCTGATTCGTCACCACTTTTGATTCAGCTTATGGCAGTCGGATAGTCAGCAAGCTTGAAAATGGCTTTGGTGCTGTGCTTAGCCACTCATTCATGGGGGTAAAACAAGTAGAGCTAGGGGCTGAGCACACATCCTTGTGGTGCATCTATGTACAGGCAGATGGAAATACAATGTTGTGGTCACAATGGATCGATTAGTTATGATCTCTATAAATGAAGGAAATGACCTAAGTGCCTATACCTTGTCCAAATCAATGTGTTCAGATGTACGGGGCATAAATGTTTCAGATTTCCCATTAGATGTATTGTATATCCAGAAATTTCATAGATCCATATCTTACTCTCTGCTTTTAGGCAGCAGTTGGTGATTTTGTCTTGTACTCATTATCCTCCGACACAATGAGTTGCATGCTGGTGCGTGACCGCAGGAAACATCAGAGTTGTGGACACAGCTCAGCACTTCATGGAAACCAGCCCGCCCTCCATGGACTCAATGACCCGAACCACCCCAGACATTCTCTCTTATCCCTTTTCCCATCAAAGAGAAGATATAAAAGCCTGAAAGCATCTATGCCCTAGCTCAAGGGAAACTTCTGTCGCGCTGTTAAAAGATTATTGAGTCATTCCATAGTACAATAAGATGAATTATTGACTTCACAGTCTAACTTATGACCTTGTAGCTGTTTGTCCATTTGCATTACACTTTCTCTGTAACTATAACACTTTTATTCAGCATTCTGTCACTGTTTTACCTTGTATTTCCTCAGTACACTGTTACTATATGATGTGAGTTGTTTGAACACCACGCAAGACAAATCTTTCACGATATCCAGTATGTATGTTTAATTAATGGCCAGCTAATGCACTTGTCAAAGGTCATTAGATATTTTCTTTCTATTATATTGCCCTATCTTTGTTTGGCCATATCAAAAAAGATCAGGGATTGACGTTCAAGCTATGGCACTTCTGATTGGGGTGGTATTGCAAAATGCATCAATCCATAATTATCAGTGTCCTCTTTGTTATTGTTTACAAAATTTTCTTGTCACAGCATTTCTGAATTCTTCATTTTATTCTGTAGATGGAAAATCAGATCGTAGTGTCTGACTATACTCAGATGGACCGAGTTTTACGTGAAGAAAGAACCTACATTTTGAACTTAGTGAAGCAGATTAAAAAAGCTGGATGCAATGTCCTGCTGATACAAAAATCAATTTTGAGGTAATGTTTTTAACCTATAGATACCTAGTTATAGAAGAGATACTTGGAGGATTTGCTGGTGGAACAAAATACTTAGGTTTTGGACTTACTTATGTTATTATCTACTGTAGTAGATAAATTTCTGGTAACACTGAAGTTTGTTTATAATGTACTAAGTCATTTGAAATTGTTGAGGGTATGTTAAAACACAAGCTCCCTGTTTTATGAGTGGATATTTCTCATTAGTGATTTCATCATGATGTAAAAATATGTTCAGCTTAATTTGAGTAAACCTGTTTAGTCAACTTGTAGAAATTTTACTTTGGATTAATAGTAAAATATTTTCATAGACACCTGTTTGGAGGTAATTATTGCAAATTAGGAAGTCACTTTAACAAGCTAAAAATTAATTAAAACCCTGGATGGGACAGTTATACAATACAGAAACAGCCTAACTTGTTCTTGCTGACCAAGATGCGTTTCTGAGTTTGCCTAATTTGCGTGTTTGGCTATCCCTACCTTTTCTTTCCGTTTGTCGAAATGCTTTTTATATATTGTAATTTTATCTGCTGCCACAGCTTCCTCTATCTACTTGTTCCATATATCCACCACCCTCTAAGTGGGGGAAAGAAATTCCCTTGGAGTTTCTCCGAATCTTTGCCCTCTTGACTTAATTCTCCCATTTTTGACTCCACTGCCCCAGGAAAAAGACCGTGATCATCCACCTTATCTATCATCTTCCTTGCCTCAAGATTTTCTATACCTCTCAGCTTCTTAAACTCCAAGAAAAGTAGTCCCAGTCTGCCCAACCTTTCCTTTTCACTGAAGCTCCCCAGTCCTGGTAACATCCTCGTAATTTTTTTCTGTACTCTTTCCAGACTAATAACTTGCTTTGCATGACCAATACACCAAGAGTGGTCTCAGTGACTTGTACTGATGCATTTACATCCCAGCTGTTGTATTCAGTGCATTGGCTAATAAAGGTGAGCATTGCAAATGCAACCTTCATTGTCGTATCAACCTGTGTCTCTGCTTTCAGGGAACTATGTTACTTTGCCCCAAGGTTTCTCTGTTGTACAAAACTATCCAGGGCACTAATGTTTACTGCTGCCCTGGTTTAACATGAAAAAGCGCAATACCTTTCACTTTGAGTCATAGCGTTACACAGCGTGGAAACAGGCTGTTCAGCCCGATTGGACCATATTGACCAACATGCATTTCCAAACTGGTTCCATTAACTTAGAAACCTTTCCAATCCTTCAACCTGTCCAATCATCTTTTAATACCTGTTATACCTAACTCAGCCACTTCTGCTGACAGTTGATTCCACATAGATACTACCCTTTTTTTGTATTAAAAGTTTCCTTATTCTTACTACATATTTCTCCTCTCATCTTTAACCTATGCCCTCCAGTTCTTAATTCCCCAACTCTGAAAGAAAAAGAATAAGTGTATTCACTCTATCTTTGCTGCACACAACTTTTTTCGCTTCCATAAAGATCGCCTCTAAGTCTCCTGAGCTCTAAGGCAGGGATTCCTATCCCTGGGCCCCAGGGTTAATCGTAAGGCTCCATGCCATAAAAAAGATTGGGAACCCCTGTTCGAAGGCGTAAAGTCCAAGCCTGTCCAACCTCTCCCTCGAATTCAGTCCCTCAGGGACTGGCAGCATCTTGTAAATCTTTTCTGCACTCTTTCCAGTTTAATAATATCTTTCCTATAGCAGGGCAACCAAGACTGAACACAACACTCCAGACATCATTTGCTAAAGGAGGAAATATTTTTATCAAGTAACCTGTGCTTCTGAATCTTTTGTTCCTTTTGGACCAGTTTATGGTTGATGGGATTAATATTAATGCTTTTTTGAAACAGGGATGCATTAAGCGACCTGGCCCTCCATTTCCTCAACAAGATGAGGATTATGGTGATTAAGGATATTGAGCGAGAAGACATTGAGTTCATCTGTAAGGTATAAGAGAATAATTAAATCTTTCTGAAAGTACAGCTGCTTAGATTTAATTTCCATATTAATATCTTGTCAGTTTTAAATTTGTTTATTTGTTTCTTTTGATTTGAAAAAAAAATTAAGTATATTTCTTTGCAGACTTTAGGCATAAAGCCAGTTGCTCATTTTGAGCAGTTCACACCAGACATGTTGGGCTCTGCAGAGTTGGCAGAAGAAGTCACTTTGAATGGATCTGGCAAATTAGTCAAGGTAATAATGAACAAAGATAACAGCAGATCTATCTAATTTTCAAATAAGCTGTGCTAAAGCTTTAACATCAAATGTAATTATATTTGTTGTAATAGTCTGCGGAACAGGAGATTGTAAAGTGAGTTGGAGATGATTCAGTTTGGACTTCATGTGCCATTTCTAAAAAGCAATCTTCCACTCCTGTCTGCGGAGTGGAAGATTGCTTGGGCTAATAGTAACTGGCGTTGAGTAACAAGACTTGAGGTGTTGAATTTGAATGCACGCAGTATACAGAATAAGGTAGATGAGCTTGTGGTGCAATTAGAGATTGGTAGGTATGACGTGGACATCACTGAGATGTGGCTGAAAGAAGATCATAGTGGGGAGTTTATCATCGAAGAATACACCTTGTGTCGAAAGGACAGGCAAGTGGGCAGAGGGGGTGGGGTGGCTCTGTTGGTAAAAAAGATAATTGAAATCCTTATAAAGAAGTGACATAGGGTTGGAAAATATAGAATCCTTGTAGATTTAAAAAACTGCAAGGGTAAAAAGACCCTGATTGGGAATTAGATGCAGTCCCCAAACAATAGCCAGGATGAGGGATATCAATTTCAACGGGAAAAAGAAAAGGCATGTAATAAGTGTATGTTAGGATAGTCATGGGGTATTTCAATGTGCAGGTACATTGGTAAAATCAGATTGGTGCTGGATCCCAAGACAGGGAATTTGCAGAATGCCTAAGCAATGGTTTTATTAGAGCAGTTTGTGATTCAGCCCACTAGGGGAAAGGCAATTCTTGATTGGGTGTTGTGTAACAAACCAGATTTGATTAGGGAGTTTAATGTGAAGGAACCCCTGGGAGACAGATCATGATATAGAATTCAACCTCCATTTTGAGAGGAAGAAGATAAAGTCAGGTGTATCAGTATTATAGTGGAATAAAGGTACTTATAGAGGCATAGAGAGGAACTGGCCAAAGTTGATTGGAGGGGAACACTAGCAGGGGTGATGGCAGAACAGCAATGGCTTAAGTTATTTGGAAAGCATAGGATTGATGCATCCCAAAGATGAAAAGGATGAGGCAACCGTGGCTGACAAGGGAAGTCAAAGACAGCATAAAAGCAAACAAGCTTAAGTGTTTTGCATCAGTGTTCACTGTGGAAGACACTGGCAGTATTCCAGAAATTCGAGAGGTCCAGGGGGCAGAAGTGAGTGTATTTGTTAATATTAAGGAGAAGGTGCTTGAGAAGCTGAAAGGTCTGAAGATGAATAGGTCACTTGGACCATCTGGACTACACCTCAGGATTCTGAAGCAGGTAGCTGAAGAGATTGTGGAGGCATGAATCATTAGGTTCTGGAATGGTTCCTTGGGACTGCAAAATTGCAAATGTTCTCCACGGTTTAAGAAGAGAGGGAGACAGAAGAAAAGAAATTATAGGCCAGTTAGCCTGACTTCAGTGATTGGGAAGATGTTGGAGTCCATTTTTCAGGATATTCGGAAGCTCATGACAAAGTAGACCAAAGTCAGCATGATGGTTTCTTAAGGGGAAATCTTGCCTGACAAATCTGTTTGAATTCTTTGAGGAAATACCAGGCTGTGTTATAACGGTGTATGCTGTTTACTTGGGTTTTCAGAAAGTCTTTGATGAGGTGTTGCACATGCAGCTGCTTAACAAGAGAAGGGTCCAGGGTATTACAAGAAAAATACTAGCATGGATAGAAGATTGGCTGATTGCCTCCAAGAATCAGAATAAAAAGGACTTTTTGTGTTTGGCATATGCGACCACTGACGCCAGGCAATCTCTGAAGAATATCGACAATGGCTGGGGTCACCTATCTTGTAAAGACATTGCCCAACAGGCATTATTGGCAAACCACTTCTGTAGAATTTGCCAAGAATAATCATAGTCATGAAACCATGATTGCCTATGTCATACGACACAGCATGTAATGATAATTCTGATTTCGATGACAGAATTGATGGCTTTGTAGCCATGTTTGCAGATAATACGAAGTAGGTGGTGAGGAAGCAGAGAGTCGGTACAACAAGGGTTCCCAATGTGGGTTCACGGAACCCACGGTTAATGGTAGGGGTAAATGGCATAAAAAAAAGGATGGAATCCCTGCTGTAGAATGACTTGCACAGATTGGGAGAATGAGCAAGGTAGTGGCAGAAGGAATATAGCTATAGATTATTTTCTAAATGGAGAAAATTCGAAAATCAGAGGTGGAAAGGGTTGAGTCAGTGGTGAGGACGGCAAATGCAATGTTAGCAAGAGGACTAGAATATAAAAGCAAGCATGTGATGTGAGGCTTCATAAGGCAATGCTCAGCTTGCACTTGGAGCAGTTTTGGGCCCAGATAAGAACAGATACGCTGGCATTGTGGAGGTTCACAAGAATTATTCTGGGAATAAAAGGGTTAACGTGTGAGGTGTGTTTGATGGTTCTGGGCATGTACTCATTGGAGTTTTGAAAAACGGCGAGGGGGGAACCTCATTGAAATCTGTCAAATATTTTAATACCTAGATAGAGTGGATGTGGGTGAGTCTAGGACCAGAGGACACGGCCTCAGAACAGAGGGACATCCATTTAAAACAAATATGAAGGACCTTATTCAGCCGGGGATGGTGAATCTGAGGAATTCATTGCCAAAGACGTCTGTAGAGGCCAAGTCATTGAGTACATTTAAAGTGGAGCTTGATAGGTTCTTGGTTAGTCAGGGTGTCAAAGGTTACGTGGAGAAGCCAGGAGAATGGTGTTGAGAGAGATAGTACATCAGCCATAGTGTAATGGTGGAGTTGACTCGATGTGCCGAGTGGTCGAATTCTGCTCATATGTTTCATGGTCTAATCCTTAAATTGAATACTTTGTCTTTTAGATTACTGGTTGTGCCAATCCAGGAAAAACAGTATCCATTGTGGTTCGAGGGTCCAATAAATTGGTTATGGAAGAGGCTGAGCGTTCCATTCATGATGCTTTATGTGTTATTCGCTGCTTGGTAAAGAAAAGGTAATTTTCCCTCCACCTTTTATTATGATGAGCATTAACTGGGAGTTGTTCAACAAAAGGAGGACTTCCATTGAATATTCATAATTGAGCTACTTAAAATTCAGGGTCAGATTTCAGAAAAGAGCTGCTTTCTGGATGCCACTGTTCACAATGCTGGTTCAGAAATTGATATTACTTCAAAAGTTGATCTCTGGTTACTTTTTCCTCTCGTCTGGTAGCACCTTTCAAAGTGAACTGATGATAAACAATTATAGAATGTATTTGCTTTGATGTTTTTAAATGTCCTTGGTTGTGGAAGTTCTGAAATGAATTTCTCAGAATTCTCAGTTGATGCTAGGTGATGTTGAAAGACACTGGCTTGAGAGAAAAAAGTTGGCCTGCCCAGTGAAACTATTTGCTTAATAAACTTAAAATTCTGTCTGATATAATGTAAAGGAAGAAACTGTAGTTCTGTAGGCAGAATCAAACATCTTACTGGTCTGGGTAAATTCATTGTTTGGATAAACAGAGTATAAAAGGGAAATGATTACAAAGTTCAGAAAATGTAACTTTTCTTCTAAACAGGGCTTTAATTGCTGGAGGTGGAGCTCCTGAGATTGAGTTAGCACTGCGTTTGACCGAGTACTCTCGAACGCTTAGTGGTATGGAGGCATATTGTGTACGGGCATATGCCGATGCCCTGGAAATTATCCCTTCGACTTTGGCTGAAAATGCAGGTCTTAATCCTATTTCTACTGTGACGGAGCTGAGAAATAGACATGCACAAGGGGAAAAGACTGCAGGAATTAATGTGCGAAAGGTGAAATTTTCATTACTTCATCAGTCTTTGTAATGTAATGAAGAAAAATGTTTTGCATTAATATATCAGAATTGCTTCTCATTCAGCAATTTGTTTCTTCAGGGTGGTATTTCTAACATTCTGGAGGAGCTGGTTGTTCAGCCTCTGCTGGTCTCCCTCAGTGCCCTGACCTTGGCAACAGAAACTGTTCGCAGTATCCTAAAGATTGATGATGTGGTAATTTTCATTTGTAAATTTAATTGGAGAAATGGGGGAGGATTTTTTAAATATTTTACAATGTTCCAAAGAGTTAATTTTTGTAAACACAATGTGAGCAGAACAATTATTTCTGTTGGACTTTCTGTTGATGTTACATGATTATCCTCATCTTACTGCTCTAAACTTGGATTTCCATTGAGTTTGAAGACCAAAAAAACACAAAACAAGAAAAACTCAATGTACTTAACAAATGCAGTTAACTAAATAGGGCTACTTTTTTTTCTTACAGGTGAATGCACGATAAATCCAATGTGTTCAACTTGTGAAAGATTTCGAATTCCCTGTGGTTTCAACAGCTTTGTCAATGAACCTTGAGACAAGCCATCTGTTCTCATTGACTTGTTTGTGTAGATTTGCCACATCTGTTTTTCTCCAATTAAAGACTGCTATAACTTAATAAAATGTTGGGAGTTTCAAATTTATTTTTGTTTGGGTTCATAGATTTTGTTCTTGTTTCATAGTTTTGAAGTATAGTTAAGCATGACACAGTTCCATTTTTTAACAACTGACTGGATATTGAAAATGTAATCAGAGGCTTTGTTGCAAATTGGTAGGTTGATAGTCTTTTAAATGTTAATGTTTGACATGAAATGTGCACATGTTAACTTTTCATTTACAGCCAAATTAAGTAAAATGATGACTACTAGGCAACCTGGTACTCCTCAGATTTAACTTTAGTGCAGCGCTCTTGACATAGCAGCATGTTGCTTAAAGCATTTCACATATGGTGGTGGAATTCCACGCATTTCCTTTAAATCAGGTATCTTTCAATGTCAACTCAAGGTGGATATATTTTTAGCTAGTGTTTAGTACTGTGGATGTATTATTCAGTAATGGTAATTTTGTTCACCAGCCATTTTTCAAAAACAAGCTTCTGACAGTCTCCACCGCTGAAGAAAAGCTCATGGACCTCTGGTTTCCTTCTTAAGTCTTAAATCGGCTCCTTGGTCTTGCTGACATTGAGTAAGAGGTTGTTAGGACACCACTTAGCCAGATTTTCAGTCTCCCTCCTATATGCTGATTCATGAGCCACGTTTGATTCACCCTACAACAGTGGTGGTATCAGCAAACTTAAATATGGCGTTGGACCTGTGCTTAGCCCCACAGTCAGAAATGACAGGATTTGAATTGCTTTGGTTTGAATAATGGAAGTGAAATTGGGAGGGGGATGGTGATGGGGGAGTTAAATTTGAAGTGACAGATGCTTATATAAGGATTTTTTTAAGAGTCTTAGTAAGGCACCTGAAATCTGAAGGTTGAAGGGAATGGAAGTTAATGTCAATATGGTTGACAGTCCCTATCTGCACTGGAAGTCCCAACAAATACAATGATACTGGAGGTCAATGGAGAACAGAGTGGGATCAGAAATGGCAGATAAATTGGCTTATGTGGTAAATCAAACAAAACTGGCTGAGAGAATTGTAAAGTTACAGCTGGGTGTTATTTGCTGAACAATGGGTTGTGCATATGGTGTCTCGCTTTGCTTGTGATAATACTGAGGGCCTATTATTGTCCTTTCTGATTCTTGGGCTTGGTACTTAAAAAAAAATATATATATATATATATATAAATAATTAAAATGTTTGCAGGAGAGTTCAAAATGACAGGTTCCTTGCTTGTTTCAAGAAAAATTTCCCATGTCTTTGAAATTTTTTATTAGGCCTGTTTCTTATTGGGAATGGTAACAGGGTGATGCAGCTAATGTAGCTGCTTCCTCGCCTGTGGTGGCTTGTGCTCAATCTTGACACCTGGTGTTGTCTGTGTGGAGTTTGCATGTTCTCCAAATTCTTTGGTACACTGGTTCTTTCCCATTCCTTTGTTGTTTGTCTAATTAATGTAAATTCCCAGTGTTTAGGTGGTAATTGAATTAATATAAATTGGTGCTGGATTAGTGCAGGGTTGATGGACTGAAGAGCCTGGTTCCATGCTGTATGATGAAAGAATTTGAATGATTTGTTCCCCAGTATTCCTCGTTCATTTAAATTGTGTGAGAAGCACAACAGAATACAGACATGAAAGTGCAAGTTATCTAAACAGTAAAACTTGAGACCTAAAGTATTAGCACAGCAACCATTGCTTGTTCTCATCTTTCTTGGGCAGTCCCTGGGGTATTAAATTCCAATTCCCTGAGTCACCTGGTAACTGAAAAGGCCAATGTGAAATTGGCATATTGTCAGATGTGGTACTTCACAGATGGGTAAGTTGTATTGGAGGCGTATTTCTGTTTTAACTAAGCTTCAGCAAGTTCCTAAAATTCATGAATCAAGACTCATGATTCATATTGTCAGTACACAAGTGCAAAGAAAAGCAAAATGATTGTTACTCTTAATCCGATGCAGCATAAAAGCACAAAAAAATTAAAATGTTTTTAAAATCTTATCAACACAGTGTACAAGTAACTGGTGTGGCCAAAGATGCACAAGATTAGCTCATATATTGTCCCACACTGTATGTACATAAATTGGGACTCTTGACACTGCTGAACAGTTGTGAATAAGGGATTCCCATGCATCGGTTGGATTGTTGAATTTTTTTCAAAGGAACATCCTAGAATTATACTTAATCTGGTAATTAGAGTTGATTGCCTGTCATAGGAGTCATAAATTGGGTATGTAAACAAACTAACCAGCTGCATAATTAGAGTATTGTGCTGGGAACATTTATTCTGCTTTGTCTGAATTTGGAGTCTTTCATTTAAGTGTTGCCTGATTTGGGATTAACCGTGTCTCAAGTGCACAGGAGAATAGGCATTATAGCTGTGATGTTCATATTAAGCTTTGTGATTGGTTTGAGATCTGGGTGATGGAAACTTATTTCCTCAGGTATAATGCTGTTACAGCACCAGCAATCACTAATCAACAGTGTGTCCCATCTGGCTGATGTATGCTGCTCTGTATTCACAAGGAATCTATAAACGCCAGCTGTCCTGAGTCCCAGGTCATCTTTGACACACATCAAGGACCACAAGAGATGTATCCGTTTGGGTTATCCGGGGAAATAAGTGGTAACAGAACATAGTATTGGCAATGGCCATAGGTTTGACTTCAGCAACTACTGTGCCGTGCCAATGGCTTTTGGAAAGCCATTGAAATAAAACTAGAGGGGAAGTATTTTAACAAAAACGAAGGCTCACTTTAAGAAAGAACTGGGGTTTGATTGTAAACAAGGTGGGACAGTGGAAACCTGATTGAGGACTAACCAATCAGGAGGGACAGGCGACAGGGGTATAAATACCACCAGATTAGATGTGCCCAGGCATCATCCCTGAAGATGATGGCAAAGTTTATCATCAAGATGTTGGTTAAAATTGATACCTATACCTGGCTGGAAGCATGAACAGTTTATTTGTCATGTACAGTTCAGGTTAGTGAATTGTGGGCATGTGATGTTGGTGCCAGAAGTATGGCAACACTTGCAGGTAGCCCAGCACCATCTTTGCTGATTTGAATTGACACAAATGGAGCATTTCACTATGTTTTGAAGAACGTGTATCAAATAAAGCTAATCTTTATCTTTAAACAGCAAATTCAGAATTTTATTGTTAACTATATGGCTCAAGGGAAAGAAACTGGAGGCTTATAGCAAACAAAAAAAAACTGACCAAGTGAGCAGATTGCCAGTTAAAAAAATACAGAGGATGCAGCAAACTGTCCATAACCACGACATGCTTGGATTCTTCAGCACTGGACCACCTATGGGAATAGGTCTTGCCTTCTTGAAAGCTAACAATGGAGGGATACTTACTGATAATGAGGTATAACCCTGGAAGGAGGAGTTTAAAGAATTATTTGATACTAATGTATGGTAGCGTAGTGGTTAGCACACACTTTACAGTGCTGGTGACTGTGGTTCAGTTCCTGCTGCTGCTTGTAAGGAGTTTATACGTTCTCCCTGTGACCATGTGGGTTTCCTCTGGGTGCTCTGGTTTCTTCCCACAGTCCAAAGATGTACTGATTGGTAGGTTGATAGGTCATTGTAAATTGTCCTGTAACTAGGCTTGGATTAAATTTGGGGAATATTGGATGGCGTGGCTCAAAACGCTGGAAGGGCCAATTCTTTGCTGTATCTCAGAAAATATTAAATACTGTTTGTGTTCCACAGTAAATCATTTGGATCTTTATTTACTTTATTGTCGCCAAACAATTGATACTTGAACGTACAATCATTACAATGATATTTGATTCTGCGCTTCGCCCAAGATCAATGAATTAGAAATGTCATGTCAGATGAAAAGCAAAAATCTGAAAGCTGAAAGTTAGAAGGGAATTCGGAATCTCAGAAATACAATTATGCTGCATTTGGAGTAACACACACAAAATGCTAGAGGAACTGAGCAGGTCAGGATCAATGGAAATGAATAAACATTTGAGGTTTTGAGCTGAGACCTTTCTTCAGTACTGGAAAAGACGGGGAAGATGCCAGAATAAAAAAAGGGGTGGAGAGGACGAGCTAGAGGGTGATAGGTGAAGTTAGATGATTGGTAAAAGGCTGGAAAAGAAGTAATCTGAGAGGAGAATGGACCATAAGAGGTAGGGAAAAAGAAGGGACACTAGGAGCTGGTGATAGCCAGGTGAGGAGAAGAATTTAGAGATCAGATTAGGGAATAGAAGAAGAGGAAAGGAGGAGAGAAAATATTACTTGAAGGAGAAATCAATGTTCGTGCCATCATGTTGGAAGCTACTTAGACGAAATGTTAGGTGTTGCTTCTCCACCCCTGAGTGGCCTCATTGTGACAAAAGAGGATGCCATGGACTGATCTGTTGTAATGGGGATAGGAATGAAAATGGTTAGCCAGTGGGATATTCTGCTGTTGACAGATGAAGCGGAAGCGCTCAACAAAATAGTCCCCCAGTTTACGTTGGGTTTCAGAAGTATAGAGGAGGCCACAGTGGATGCAGTAGATGACACCCTCAGATTCAGCAGTGAAGTCTTGCCTCAACTGCAAGGACTATTTGGGTCACTGAATTGAGGAAAGGGAGGAGGTGAATGTGCAGATGAAGCATTTCTGTTGCTTGCAGAGATACAGTGCTTATTTTTTAAGAAAAGTATTCACCTCTCTTGGAAGTTTTCATGTTTTATTGTTTTACAATATTGATTCATAGTGGATACTATGACACTGATCAATAGAAAAAGACTTCCATGTCAAAGTGAAAACAGATCTCTACAAAGTGATCTAAATTAATTACAAACATAAAATGCAAAATAATTGATTACATAAGTATTTGCCCCATTCAAGTCAGTATTTAGTCGATGCACCATTGGCAGTAATTACAGCCTTGAATCTGTGTGGAGTTGGTGCCACAAATTCTCAAATGGATTGAGGTCTGGACCCTGACTTGGCCACTCCAGGACATTAACTTTGTTGTTTTACGCCATCCTATGTAGCTTTGGTTTTATTCTTGTGGTCATCGTCTTGCTGGAAAACAAATCTTCTCCCAAGTCACAGTTCTCTTGCAGACTGCACTACATCAGGTCCAGGATATCTCTGTATTTTGCTGCATTCATTTTACTCTCTACCTTCACAAGCCTTCCAGGGGCTACTGCACAAAATCATCCTCACAGCAGGATGCAGCCACACCACGCTTCACAGCGGGGATGGTGTGTTTCTGATGATGTGTGGTCTTTGGCTTACGCCAAATGTAGCATTTAATCTGATGGCCAAAAGGCTCAATTTTGGTTTCATCAGACAACAGAACCTTCTTCCAGCTGGCTTTAGAGTCTCCTGCATGCCTTCTGGAAAACTCTAGCAGAGATTTCATGTGAGTATTTTTCAACAGTGTGTTTTTCTTTACCACTCTCCCATAAAGCTGGGACTAGTGAAGCACCCAGGCAACAGTTGTTGTATGCATAGTCTCTCCCATCTCAGTCACTGAAGCTTGTAACTCTGCCAGAGTTGTCTTAGATCTCTTGGTGGTCTCCCTTGCTAGTCCTCCTCTTGCATGGTAACTCCGTTTTTGAGGATGGTCTGCTCCAGGCAGATTGACAGCTGTTCCATATTCTTTCCATTTCTTGATGATTGACTTAACTGTACTCCAAGGGATATTTGGTGATTTGAAAATGTTTTTTGTATCCATCTCCTGACTTGTGCTTTTCAATAACCTTTTCGCAGAGTTGCTTGGAGTGTTCTTTTGTCTTCATGAGGTAGTTTTTGCCAGGATACTAACTCGCCAGCAGTTGGAACTTCCAGATACAGGTGTATTTTTACTACAATCAATTGAAGCACCTTGACTGCACACAGGTCTCCCAAAACAGATCTCCATTTAACTAATTATGTGACTTCTGAAACCAAATGGCTGCACCAGTGATGATTTGGTGTGTCACATTAAAGGTGGGGGTGAATACTTATGCAATCAATTATTTTGTGTTTTATATTTGTAATTAATTTAAATTACTTTGTAGAGATCTGTTATCACCTTGACATGAAAGAGTCTTCTCTTGATCAGTGTTTTTTTTTAAAAAAGGCCAAATTAGAACCACTGTGATTCAAAGTTGTAAAATAATAGAACATGTAAATTTCCAAGGCGTTTGAATACTTTTTCTAGTCACAGTATGTACCAGGAGGGAGGTTAGTGGGGAGATTAATCTGTTGGGGTCATCTATTGTATCCAGTGCTCCCCATGCAGCCTCCACTACATTGATTGATTGTCAAGCATTTCCGCTCTTTCTGTCAAAAGCAGAATTTCCTTCTGTCCAATCATTTTAACTGCTATCCCCATTTCTGTTCTAACCAGTCAGTCCATGGGCTCTTTTGCCACAATGATGTCACTCTCATTTGGAGGAGGAACACCTCATATTCCATCCAGGCAGGCTCCAATCTGATGGCACAAATATCGATTTCTCCTGGTAATATTTCTCCCCCTCCCCTTCCCTCTTCTATTCCCCACTTATCTCTTACATCTTCTCACTTGCCTATCACCTCCCCCGGTATCCCCCTCCCTCCCCTTTCTCCCATTGTCCACTCTCCTCGTGTATTAGATTTTTTCTTCTCCAGCACTTTACCTTTTCCGCCCACCTATCACTTCCCCCGGTACCCCGCCTTCTTCTCTTTCTCCCATAGTCTACTCTCCTCCCGTATCAAATTCTTTGTTCTCCAGCAATTTACCTTTTCCACCCACCTAGTATCACCTTCTAGACATGTTCACCCTCCCTTCCCCTGACCTCTTCATCCTGGCGTCTTCCCTCTTCCTTTCCAGTCCAGAAGGAGGTTTACGGCCCGAAACGGAAACCCTTTAGTCTTCTAGCATTTTGTGTGTATTGCTCTGGATTTCCAGCATATACAGAATCTCTTGAGTTTTTATTATTATTCTCCATAACTTCTGCCACCTCCAACGGGATCCCACCACTAAGCACATCTTTCCCTCCTCCCCCCCCCCCCGCTTGCCGCAGGGATCGCTCCCTACGCGACTTCCTTGTCCATTCGTCCCCCCATCCCTCCCCACTGATCTCCTTCCTGGCACTTATACTTGTAAGCGGAACAAGTGCTACACATGCCCTTACACTTCCTCCCTTACCACCATTCAGGGCTCCAGACAGTCCTTCCAGGTGAGGCGACACTTCACCTGTGAGTTGGCTGGGGTGATATACTGCGTCCGGTGCTCCCGATGTGGCCTTCTATATATTGGCGAGACCCGACGCAGACTGGGAGACCGCTTTGCTGAACACCTACGCTCTGTCCGCCAGAGAAAGCAGGATCTCCCAGTAGCCACACATTTTAATTACACATCCCATTCCCATTCTGACATGTCTATCCACAGCCTCCTCTACTGTAAAGATGAAGCCACACTCAGGTTGGAGAAACAATACCTTATATTCCGTCTGGGTAGCCTCCAACCTGATGGCATGAACATCGACTTTTCTAACTTCCGCTAATGCCCCACCTCCCCCTCGTACCCCATCCATTATTTATTTTTATACACACATTCTTTCTCTCTCTCTCCTTTTTCTCCCTCTGTCCCTCTGACTATACCCCTTGCCCATTCTCTGGGTCACCCCCCCCCCTGTCTTTCTTCCCGGACCTCCTGTCCCATGATCCTTTCGTATCCCCTTTTGCCTATCACCTGTCCAGCTCTCGGCTCCATCCCTCCCCCTCCTGTCTTCTCCTATCATTTTGGATCTCCCTCTCTCCCTCCAGCTTTCAAATCCCTTACTCACTCTTCCTTCAGTTAGTCCTGACAAAGGGTCTCGGCCTGAAACGTCGACTGCACCTCTTCCTACAGATGCTGCTTGGCCTGCTGCGTTCACCAGCAACTTTGATGTGTGTTGCTTGAGTTTATAATTTGCCGCATTTGTAAAGAGAAAGACTCGCAGCTACTATCTTCAAGAAAAGACTTTTTTTTTGAGTGGTAACTACAACGAAGTTTTCATCTCTCTGCCAGAGGGAAATGCCTGACGGGATCCTTAACTGAAATGCCTTTTCCTGAAACGCTGAATTCCATCCACCTGGAGGCATCACAGTAAGGACTTTCACCGTATAAAAGTTCTGAAAAATATGAACAGTGCCCATCATCTACACAGCCTTTACTCCTTCGTCAGAAATCAATCTTTGCAGCCAGTGTACGGAGCTGTGAAGAAGGCAGTCGCTTTACCAGCAAGCAAACTTGTATTTCTCTTTTTAGTTTTTGCCAGATTTCAAACTTAAATAAAATAATATATTCATCATAGTGTAAAGCGAACAACTGGTCTAGAATTGTTCCATTGTATTAATCTTTTTAATCTATAATTCACTGCTTACGAGTTATAACTTAAAGCACCATGCAGTGTGTGCCTGCTAAGGGTTTGAACCCCGCTAAACCTGTTGGGGGCGGTGCAAATTCTATCCGATGCAATAAAAGCGGTGACAAGAAGCCATCAAGACTTTTGCAGTCATCGAATAGGAACTGTTGGAGTTCCTGGCGTCGTGGGATCATGTTGGGGGCGTGGGTTTTACTGAAGAACGGTGTCTCTTCACTCCGACACCGAGATTAACCTTAGGTTATTGATAATTCCACTGAATGGCGTGCCAGATTCTGCATCTGCAGCGCCGGACCGCGCTCAACAGGCGCGGCTTGCAAGCGGCTACCACCGCTTTGCTGACTCGGTGCTGCTGGTGTGCGGAGCGCACGGCCCGGGGATTCTGGCCTGAGCGCAGCGGCCGTGACCATGGTAACCGCGACCTCTCCGTGCTTCGCCGCAGCTTCAGCGCCGGGTCCCTGTTGTCAGCAGCCGAGCGTCGGCACCCGCCGGTAAGCAGTACAGAGACGGTGCCCGAGCGGCAACAGGGCGCAGGTCGGGATATCGAGCGACGCCAGCCCAGCGCTGGACCGGCAACCGCGGATGTTAGGAGGCTGTTGGGTCTGGCCTACCCGCAGCGGTGGCCGCTTGCAGGTAAGAGTGCCCTGGCCCGGGGAAAGGGTGGAATGGTCGGAGGAGGACCGAGCGGTTGGGCCCTGGTACTGGTTCCTCCGGATTGTGGGTAAGGAATGAGTGTGGGAGGCTGCGATGGCTCCTAGCCGCCGAATCACTCTGCCCACTGGCTCCGCACAGTTGGACTACAGTCCTGAGTTGCAGGTGATTTGGAGTGGGTGGTGCTGATCAGGAATCGGTGAATTTAACATTTTCCCCCAAAGTCGCCGATACTCATACCCAGGACATCCTCATTCCAATCGTTACAACTTTGATCGACAAGTCATACCTCATTTCCACGCCTCAAATCCACTTTCTCTAAAACTGTCTTGTCTGTAATTCGGTTTTCCCTTCCCCCAGTATAACAAAAGCCCCAGTATAGGATTCTTCGCAATAACTTTTTCCGAGTACTTCAGTTTACTTATTTGTACCCTAAGAATATCCAGCAATGGTCCTCCTCTCGAGTCTGACTCCGTGGCATCTGTTCTCACTATCACAATCGGTTCTTCGAAGGTCTACACTTGTCTACAAAGCTCATAACCTCTTCCGATACCTCAGGTTGATGATTTTTGTTAATATCCTATTTACAAATTCAGATTTATATTTGTCCAAATTAGTTAATACTATGATGTCTGTTAAACTCTCTATCTGCCAATCACCTCCTCTAGCTTTAAGAGTTCTGTCTTCAACTGTGCTGTCTGGGTTAAATCATGGTCTGCCTCTTCACTGGCAATCATGTCAACAGTTTTTCATTACTATTTCTGTAATTTATTTCGAAACCCCTTTTATCAATGTAGCCTGATCCCATTTAGTTACTCTTTGAAATCCTTTGGTTTATGATTAGTTTTGTTCTGATTGTAACTCCTTGAAATTCAGCCTTGTGGTTTGTTTTTGACATCAAAGACAGTCTTGGGATAGCATTTCCTTAAGTTTATTATGCTGTGTAAACTGTTGACGACTTGTTTTTTCCATATCTAATTCTCTGAGACAAAGAAGGAAATAAGTGGTTAAAAAGATCTTTGATGCTGTTGGAGAGCAATGGTGAAGAAACCAGAATTCACCTGTTTTGAATTACTGCTTTTCTTCAGTTCGGCCAATTTCAGTGACTATGTTTAATCGAAACAGGTTGAGAAGAACTAGAGTATTGATTGACATTTTAAATGTAGATTAAGATATAATCCCATTAATTTAAATGTTGATCGTGAACTTGAGGAAAAAAATACAGAATTATTGAATTTTTTTGATAACAGGTTAATTGCAACTTTGAAATTGTTTTCTTCATAGACAATGCGTGCTTTACCATATATTTGCAGCACTTTTGATATAAATCATTAAAAACCCTGCTCTTTTCTAAACAGCACATTAAGGCACGTTAAATATAAGATTTGAAAAACTCACACTACTTTCAGCAAATACTGATACTAATTTCCAGTCATGTGCATGAGCTGCAGTTAATTTGAAAATGTCATGTGGCAGTGTGATAAGAGGGCTTGAAACCCCTTCATATCTTTCCCTAACATGCTATTTATCTCCAACTGCAGCTTGAGAGAGCATTTGGTAGAATATGTAACAGAAGCTCTGGCTACCACTTTCTGAGTACAGTAAATCTTTTCAGTTTTCAAACAATACTCAGTTCTTAATATGGAAATGAGAACACAAAATAGCACAGTTTTTATATGTCTCATAGTAAATTTTATTCGAGTTTTCTGAATTTTTTTTCTTATTTATCATGGTCTTGATTAAGTTTCAGGACAAACTATATCCAGTTTGCCTTGAAACTTAGTTTTATTGACAACTTTGTGCCACGGGAGTATTAGGAACTAAGAGCAGTCCATTTGGATCTACAAATTGAATCATGATATATTTGTTTCAGGTTTCTAACTACTTTAATACTTTCACTTGAAAAGAATAAACTAACGTTCCTTCTCCAAGAGCCCTCTCCACCTCAAACCTTAATGGCTTTTTGGAGGAAAGTTTGAAGCTTGGATTAAGCTTTGTATAAAGAACTGATACCTATTGGCTATTCACACCAGAGTTATCTCTCGGAGGGAGGGGGGTAAGTTTTTCTCTTTCATTTTATTACTTTTTACTGAATTGGTTAAGGAACATGTGTTGAATTTGGAGTTTTCTCCTAGTCTACTTTTGAAACTTGCTTTCTGTAATATGTCAGTTAGTCTCTTCCATTATCTTAGCAGTCCAGTCAAACTCTGATATCTAAAGCCATGCACTATGTTCTTTCTCCAGCTGCCGTGAGCTTTTTAGGTGTGTCCAGCATGGTGACCATGTCTGCGCCATTCTTTCTTGGAAAGGTTATCGATACCATTTATACAAATCCTGCAGGAGGAGATGTTACTGCAAGCTTGACTTCACTCTGTGCTGTACTAAGTGGTGTCTTTCTTTGTGGAGCTGCTGCCAATGGTGCCCGTGTCTACCTCATGCAGGTCTCAGGTGAATAAAGATAGGACTGCGTAACCTGTAGACTATACAAGAAATACGTGTGCAGGGACACAGAAATGAATACATAAAATGTCCTCCCACAAATACAACAGTACATGGAACTTAGCCACAAAAATACTGTATTTGATTTAATTTGGGGTTTTGATTTTCATGAACTCATTTTGCTTTGCTTATGTGTTTTTAATCCATTTCCCACATTTTTAAAATTAGTAATGCTCAATAAGTGAGGTCACAATGTTTATTTTGTTTTTGGATTTAAGAAAAAGTTAAATGCAGATGGTGGGAAAGGGGGCTGAGAAATTAGAGTTAAGTAAGAATTCTGGTTACCACTGTGGTTTGAGACAGCTTTACCATACACCAGTACAGTGTGTGTATGTCTGTGTCTAATATACATATACACACACACACACACACACACACACACACACACACACACAGATTGTTTTGGCTAAACACTGAGCCGAATAAAAAGGATGAATAAATTATGTAGTTCCTTGAGAAAGCAGTTTGACAGCTATTCACAGTAAAGTAGATAAAATAAAAAATATTGTTGCTTGTCAGCTTATAAATAGCAAAAATATTACACTAATGCATGAAAGGATGAGACGAAATTTCCCTTAATGTGTCTGAACTTCAGCATTCATTCCAATGCCTGTCACTTCTTATGCTGTTTTACACAAGTTAGTTGATTTCCCTCATTTGTGTATTTATTACAGGGCAGCATATTGTCCAGCGCTTGAGGGGAAGATTATTTTCTTCGATTCTTTGTCAGGAGGTTGCGTTTTTCGATAAGTCCAGCACAGGAGAGCTGATAAACCGACTTTCATCTGATGCTGTCGTGCTTGGACACTCAGTCACTGAGAACTTGTCTGATGGGCTAAGAGCTGTAGGGCAGGCATCAGCTGGTGTTGGCATGATGGTGCGTGAAGGTGGGAATAGGCCCAACAAACATATCTTGTTATTTTTTTGTGTTGCTTATATCTATCCATCCATTACAAGAGTATGTTCAGTAATTTTATTTTGTGAAATTTTGATTCGAAGAAGTTTGCATTCTACATTATTTATGTTCTGAAATGTGAGTTTAAAGCCATTGGTTCTGCAATATCTATTTCTCAACAGCTGTCTGAGACAAAGTGTTCAATGGTTGCATTTGTTAGTATGCATCATTTGTGGTAAATCTAAGTGTCTTTTCAGCTCTGCAAGGCCCCATGACCATCTTTCCTACCCGTAAGTCTTCTCATCTAAAGCCATTAGTTTGTCCCAGGAACAGTCATAAATTCCAATAGCCATATTCCCATTAATTGTCCCAGTTACAGTCATAAAATCCAATAGCCATTTTCAGGACTGTGACTTGTGGTCGGCTTTCCTCCCGTGCAAGCCATTGCAGAAGAGCCTGCCTTGACACAAACCCTCCCAACTGCTTGCTTGATAATTATGTGTTTTAAAGTTGGGCATAATGTGTGTTCAAGTGGGTGAAATGAAGATTTTGCACTATATATGATGCGTATTAAGGTTCTTGAGCAAAATACTGCAGATGCTAGAATTCTGAAATAAAAGTGAGAAACATCCTGTTTCTGATGGCAGCCCATTAAATCTATCCATTAACACTCATAAGTATTTCCAGTTTTATTTCTGAAAAGCATCAAGATACTATCAATTACAGCAAGCTGAAATCTAAATATAGTTGTAACTTCATGAAATTGATCTGTAGACAAGTCTCTTGTTTGCTGATTTGTGAGATTGGTTAGATCAGTAAAAATTGTGACTCATATTGCAAGTGACAAAAGTCTTCAAAAACACTGAGGAATACAGTGGAATATTAAACTACTGAAAATGAACAGGACCTTTATCTGTGTTTCACTGGACTTGCATCTTAGCCATAGTTAATGTGTTATTGTTTTAACCTGATATGATAAAAAATTAATTTTAAAATTTAGGAATGCCATTCAGTGAGCATTGGTGCTTGTTGCTAATTAATTATTCATTGTTCCTTGTGAATAGTTTTGGGTCTCATCTCAGTTGGCCATGTTTGTCCTGGGCATCGTACCCCCTGTCGCTGTGTTAGCGGTGTTTTATGGACGATACATTCGCAAGCTGTCTGGAGTAACTCAGGATTCACTAGCTGATGCCACACAGGTAAAGTACTGTGTTTTCTTTTATCTCTAGGTGTAGGGAGGCAGCATGACTCAGGAGAGATGCAAACAAAAAAGTCCTTACTCCTCATTTTTGTTCACCTTTCTAGAAATCTAACAGCTTGTTTGTCATGGAAATGCACTTTAGTCTTTGGATCAGACCACTAAGATTATTTATTTTCATACTAAGGCAGGATTTTATTTGAAGGAGTTTTTGAATTTTGAGTGAGAAAAGGACGGACTATGATGGACAAAGTAGTATCTAGAAAACACAGATTTAAAATATTTTTCAAAAGAGGAGGTTTTTTTCTTGCAAAACCTGATCTGATTTGGAATGTAGTGCTTGAAAGAAGTGAAATGGGACTGTAGGAAAGACTAGATTCACTTGCATGGAGATGCTTTTTGTGACCAGTATGTTTATACTGTCTGGGTATCCATATGGCTTTGCATGAAGAATTCAGAGTTTACATCTAACACTACACAGAACCATTTTGGACTGCACAGCAAATATGGCCTTGTTACCACATCTGGAGGGCAATTGGGTGTTAAGCTTGCACAGCTGATAAAACCAGTCAATCTACGCCCTGTGTTTTACCCTGGATCTCTTTGACAAGGCCAGTAAATGCTTCACTGTCTTCATTATTTAATGTGTACTGGTTCAGTCAGGACTAATCTATCTCATACTATTTTCTTTTCCACAGAACTCTTCTCCAATTTGATGGAGTGGGAAAATATGACTGAGCCATGGGACAATTATTTCTGAGATTACAGATAGTAATGGAAATAAATAATAAAAGCTTTGTTATGGCCTACATTTGAGTAGGGCAATTTAAACATAATTTGCCAAAACATTTCAATGGGCAGGTGATTATAATGAAACTTCAAATTGTGAAATGCTAGTGATTCGTTTTTATATAATTAACATTTATTAATGCAATGACATTTTGGGAGCCAATGAATGAGCAGTTGAGTGTAGAGTGATCAAGAGGTATTGGACACCCTGGACCTACCAGGTGTTCCCTCCCTTTTTTTTCTGGGATTCTCCTGGACAAAGGGAGAGTGATTGCTAAGATTAGTTAAGAATCCCAGTATTGTTGTATCATGTAACTAGCAGGATGTTCTAAGGCAAATTAGATGGACCTTGTACTTCTGTCATCTGTCAATTCTTTTGCATATTTTCTGCTTGAGGTTCATGCCTCAAACTTCACAAGTGCCATTGCCATGTGGCTCAAATTTTTTTAAAAAAGCTGTGTTACTCCTGCCTTCCCACTTAAAAGGCATTAAATCCTTCTCATTATTGGCTATCTGATGTGCTTCGGATGGCCAGAAGATTTGTTAATTATCTTTTACCCCTTGTTGATCTTTCGTATGTGATTCTGAAGCCAAACTATAAAGAACTAACAAATTCTGTAAGACCAGTAAAACAAAACTTCAGTAGTAAATTCAGAGAATTTTGCATCACTGCTGATAATGAACTCAGTGTTTGAAAGCTTAGGTTTGGTCAAGGCGGGTCTGTTGTATTGGAGCAGTTGCATGCTTATCTATAACCCACCAGCTGGCAGCTGTCTTCCCCTCAAAGCCTGGACCCACCAAAGCTTGATCTCCAGCCTTAGATTTAACCTCTATATTGTATGAAAAGAGTGTGAAATTTTAAAGCAATGTAGTAAACAATGGTCTTGAGTATGTGTCCAAAATGATTAAAATTGCATGATCAGAGAAACCGCTCCTGTGTTTCCCTTGTGCCCATAATTGAGCACTCAATCAAGCTACAGTGATTTGGGCCACAAGCAATTCGCAGCGCAATCTGTTAAGTTTGCAGACAACAGGGAAAGTGTTGGAGTTGTAGAGAGCAGAGAGTTCTCTCAAAATGCAGCAGTACATAGCTCATTTAAAAAATTGAACAAGGTGATAACAGTTGGAATTTAGCCCAGAAAAATAATACGATGCATTTTGGAAAGTGAAATTCTGGTAGGACTTAAATTGTAGGGAGCTGAGGAGTGTTGATACATAGAAGGGTTTGGGATGCAAGTCCACAGTTTGCTGAAGACAAGTTTTCACATGGCACCAACAATTTACCTTCAGAACAAATCCGAAGTTCACATTATTCTTGTATTATTTATCAACTATCCCCCCGATATTTCTACATGCAGTGTATACATAGTGATATAAGCACTGAAGATGGGCACTGCAAAAGACTTGTGTGCTACTTGAGCCGCGTGCTCCATGACAGTATCTCCGCTTGTTGGACATCTTTAGACCCTTGGTTTTGATTTTGTGCCAGCAACCATCTCTGAATAAGTGATGGTCTCAGGATTCTCGGCTCTCCCTTCACTTTCTCACAGCTGGTGACTCTTATTCTGGCTAAGAGCTCTCCCATCACTTCAATTGAAATGGCCAACTGTGCAAATCAAAAACTGAATCTATATAACATGTATGGAGTCAAATGGAGCTGGCCGGTGATCAAATTTTTAAAGTATGTACAGTGACCTTGACTTTCCATTCATAGCTTGCTGAAGAGCGCTTTGGAAATATAAGGACTGTTCGTGCCTTTGCCAAAGAGGACTTGGAGCTGCAAGTGTACATGAACAAGATCAACCATGTGCTGCACCTGGCCAGGAAAGAAGCTGTGGCCCGGGCAGGGTTTTATGGGGCAGTAAGTACCAACTTATCATGTCTTTGAATTTATTTTCTTGTACCATTGTACAGTTAAAGCACCAAGTTCTGTGATTCACTCACCATTCTCAGAACGTCACATGACCTTTCTTATCCTAAATTGCGATAGAATAAGCTTTCTCTGAACTTGATTTGGAAATTCAATGAGCAAACTGAAAAAGTAGTATCATGCTGTTTATTGTAGCAAATATCATTGCTGGATAGTTTCATGCTTCATAGAAAATAGTTCCCAAACAGAGTGCCAAGCTATGATACAATTGCTGCAAGACAGTTAATAGATTTTTAAATGTAGTTATGAGAAAGCTTGAAAGCATCTCCCCTCTGAACTGTTTCCAAGTTAGTCTGCCATGTGCATGACATGAACCTCCTCTACAATGGTAAACTTTATGATTGTCGTGTTTTCAGAATTGTGCTTCGCTGAATTAATTAACCTTGAGAAAATCAATTCAAGCAAATTTTGAGCATTTTACCAAACACAGTAGCTTCTGACTTGGAGTACGTGGGAGAGTTTGATTGTTATATAGATAGGTGGGATAGTAAATGTCAGAAGCAGATGACATAATGACAAATTTATAGCTACATAATATATGTACATATGCCTTTGACCTTGGAGGCAAATATGAAATTTAGAAATAAACTCTAATAATAAATAAATCTCTTATGCTTATTTCTCTTCCCATTCTAATTAGTATACCCATCCAAAATATGCACAAGACTAAAGTTAATTTGTTTAAACTAGTTGGTTAATCACTGACACCAAGTTAATTTATGAATGATGCACTGAGCCTGCCAAGATCTATGACCTAAGCTGATACATTAATGGTTATGTGCTTCAGAGCTGCTGTTAAGCTGCAGCAAAAATAGTTGGTGTGTATCTGATTTCAGTAAATTTCTTCATCCTGTTAGTGTCCAAAGTCACATTGCACAAAGACTTATCGAGGCAAAGCAGGCAACCCTGGAAACACAAAAAGCCTTCAGAAAGCATTCTCACCGTTTCTTAACCTTGCATTCAGTGCATTGCATTTTTCTTTTGAACCTCATTACCCTCCCCCCACCTTCCCTGAACCTCGTCACCCTCCCCCACCTTCCCTGAACCTCGTCACCCTCCGCCACCTTCCCTGAACCTCGTCACCCTCCCCCACCTTCCCTGAACCTCGTCACCCTCCCCCCCACCTTCCCTGAACCTCGTCACCCTCCCCCCCACCTTCCCTGAACCTCGTCACCCTCCCCCCCACCTTCCCTGAACCTCGTCACCCTCCCCCCACCTTCCCTGAACCTCGTCACCCTCCCCCCACCTTCCCTGAACCTCGTCACCCTCCCCCCCACCTTCCCTGAACCTCGTCGCCCTCCCCCCCACCTTCCCTGAACCTCGTCGCCCTCCCCCCCCACCTTCCCTGAACCTCGTCGCCCTCCCCCCCACCTTCCCTGAACCTCGTCGCCCTCCCCCCCACCTTCCCTGAACCTCGTCACCCTCCCCCCCACCTTCCCTGAACCTCGTCACCCTCCCCCCCACCTTCCCTGAACCTCGTCACCCTCCCCCCACCTTCCCTGAACCTCGTCACCCTCCCCCCCACCTTCCCTGAACCTCGTCACCCTCCCCCCCACCTTCCCTGAACCTCGTCACCCTCCCCCCCACCTTCCCTGAACCTCGTCACCCTCCCCCCACCTTCCCTGAACCTCGTCACCCTCCCCCCCACCTTCCCTGAACCTCGTCACCCTCCCCCCCACCTTCCCTGAACCTCGTCACCCTCCCCCCCACCTTCCCTGAACCTCGTCACCCTCCCCCCCACCTTCCCTGAACCTCGTCACCCTCCCCCCCACCTTCCCTGAACCTCGTCACCCTCCCCCCCACCTTCCCTGAACCTCGTCACCCTCCCCCCCACCTTCCCTGAACCTCGTCACCCTCCCCCCCACCTTCCCTGAACCTCGTCACCCTCCCCCCCACCTTCCCTGAACCTCGTCACCCTCCCCCCACCTTCCCTGAACCTCGTCACCCTCCCCCCCACCTTCCCTGAACCTCGTCACCCTTCCCCACCTTCCCTGAACCTCGTCACCCTCCCCCCACCTTCCCTGAACCTCGTCACCCTCCCCCCACCTTCCCTGAACCTCCTTACCCTCCCCTCACCTTCCCTGAACCTCATTACGCTCCCCCCACCTTCCCTGAACCTCATTAATCCCCACCTTTTGCTTCCACAGTCTGACCACAATGAAAATTTCATTGTGTCTACAATCACTTGATCAGCATTCCTCAAAGCTTAATCTAGCCACAGTGATCTGAACATGCATCAAATATTTCTCAGATGATGCAGCTAAGCACTGAATGCAAAGGCAAACATTAGTCAGTATTAAAATCCTGGACTAGTGAAGAGCCAGCCTATATCCCGGCAGTCATCTTAGGTTGATTGCTGACTGAGAGCCGTGCACGTACCCTCCCCTGAACACATCCTTTGCAACCAGTTTTTTCTCCTATCGTGCTCTCTATTGCTTTATCTTTCATCTCTGTTCCGTTCCTGAATGCTGGTCAGTGGATTTCCCTCATGGGTATCATATACCTGGTACAAGTTTACAGGTGACCCTTTTATTCCTGAAACCATGGGTGACACATGCTTGCGGGTACCACACATTTCCGTCTGAGTGAAGTGAGAAAACTTGTACTGATCCAGGTTTATGTCTCTCTTTTCAGGCTGGACTGACAGGAAACTTGATTGTTTTGTCAGTGCTTTACAAGGGAGGACTGATGATGGGTGAAGCCCACATGACAGTGGGAGAACTCACTTCCTTCATGATGTATGCCTTCTGGGTGGGAATAAGTATTGGAGGTAAATTTACTAATTTAATTGTACTTTGCTTCACATTAAGTTTTTTTTTGAATATAGGTAAGGTTAGTGTTTATTGGTAGAGTCACGAGTAACAGGAAGACAGAAAAGAAATTCTGGAAAGAGGAAAATTAAGGATAGGCAACTGCAATTGTCACAGGACTGCTTTTGTTTTGTACACAGAATGGTGAACTCTATGGAAATGCAAGTGGGGTCTATTTACTTGTTTTGAATGTAGCACTGCTAGTTTCAATCTGATCCATTTTCCAGGCCTTGGCACTTTCTATTCGGCATTAATGAAGGGACTTGGAGCAGGGAGTCGGTTATGGGAGTTACTTGAAAGGAAATCGGCAATGCCACTCAATGGTAAGTTGCTGTGTGATTTTTTTTTTCTTCTCTCTCACTCAGATGCTGTATCTCGATGCTTCTCAGTTAATGGATGCCCATTTACTCCCTATTCTTATCAGAAATTCTCAGAAAGGGTCAGGGGGCTTGAATCCTTTCTGTCAATGATGATGGTGAGCAGATACTGATGATAAATTATGGGACTTAATGTAGAAAAATAAGCAATAACATTGCAAATGATACGTCACATTAATGGTCCAAAATGTTGAAACCCGTCAACTATGCACTTTAGATCTAAGTATATGTCAACAGCATTCAGTGTAGTTGTGAGGAAAAGAGAAATGCTACTTTCAGTCAAGTTTTTTTGCATAGTGTGTGTGAGCTGTAGTTTGAGTTCACTTTGCTTGGTGGTTAGCAGGTGGTGAGTGGTGTGAAAAGGGGCAGAGTTTAGTTCAATCCCCTTTGGGGTATTAAACTTGTGCTCAGACTTTAAATCTTTAGTTCCAACTTAAATACAGATTTAAGAATCTGCCCCATTTGTACATTTGGTTCTTGGTTTACTCAAAATGTCTGTTCCTGATTTTGGTTTTAGAGGGCAAGATTTTGCAACCAGAGGAGTTTAAAGGAGCCATAGAGTTCCGTGGCATCCAGTTTGCATATCCAACCCGCCAGGAAGTTCAAGTATTCAGTGGGCTAGATCTGTCTATCCCAGCAGGCTCTGTAATGGCTGTAGTTGGTCCCAGTGGCTCGGGAAAATCAACACTGGTGTCCCTGTTGCTTCGTCTGTATGATCCAGTTTTGGGTAAGTTTGGAATATAATGCAAAGTTTTAGAAGCTAATTATTCTATCATATTACCTGGAAAAAACCCTTATGAAAGGAATGAACTTAACTGCAGTTACCATCTCTCCTGCGAATAACACATTGAGCAGTGGAAGTCCATGGCATAAAACAGTAATTAAGTAATTAAATATTTCCATTTTAGGTACTATTATTGTTGACGGCCATGACATTCGCACCATCAATCTGCACTGGTTACGTGAAAACATCGGCGTGGTGAATCAGGTAAAGCTGGTGTTTGAGAAGATGGGGTACAAGTAAACCAAGAATCTAGCAGACGAGAAGGACAGTGACTTGGGGGCAGACAAGGAGCTAGGTGGGGTGTGTTGAGCAGTGGAACAAATGAGGTTGGTTGTGGGTGGGGGTCACACTGGGTAGGTTGACAACGAGTTTTTTGATGTTAAGTACGTTTTTGGTTCTCAGGAGCCCATTCTGTTCTCCTGCTCGATTGCAGAGAATATAGCTTATGGTGCCACCAAGGACTCCAACGTAACGATGGAAGATATTGAAAAGGCTGCCAAGATTGCAAATGCTTATGAGTTCATTTGCAGCTTCCCCAAAGGCTTTCAAACAGTGGTTGGGGAGAAAGGTGTCTTACTTTCAGGTGAGCCAACCAGACTGTATTATCTAGGCTATTGTTTACTGTGAGATGGTGTTGTAAGTTGCTTTCAACCTTTGTATCTTCCTAGGTGGCCAGAAGCAAAGGGTTGCAATTGCTCGAGCTCTGATGAAGGTAATGATCATCCTTCTTTAAATATAAACATCCCATATTATAGCTTTACACCCCATTCAGATTTTTTGAAATTCACAATGTATCTGAACTCCTAAATCATTTGAATCTCATCAGTTCAGTATCTCACTTTAACTTTATATTCTGTAATTGTTAAGTGAATGGAATAATTAAGGTTAGTCCTGACGAAGGGTCTCGGCCTGAAACGTCGACTGTACCTCTTCCTAGAGATGCTGCCTGGCCTGCTGCGTTCACCAGCAACTTTGATGTGTGTTGCTTGAATTCCCAGCATCTGCAGAATTGCTGTTGGTCACATTCCCATTTGCTTACAGATATCTAAATTTCTTGTGTATTCAGTTCTGAGAGTTAAATGTTTTTGATTATTTGTTTTTCAGAATCCTAAAATTCTATTGCTAGATGAAGCCACGAGGTGAGTACAGGTTAAACTCTGTGATCTTGCTGGCATGATGTTGTTTACAAAACAACTTTTCTCATTTGATTTGTTAACATCCAAATGAATAATTTCTGTTTGTCTTGTACTCCCATGTTTAAGAAGAGCTCAGAGTTTGATTCAATGAATACTAGAGGGAATTGGGGAGAGGACAAGTATTGAATAGATTAAATAATTATTCTTCAGGCAAGGATTTCAGAGCTTGTGGATGGACTGTACTGAAAATCAAATTGCTTTATAAGATGAATTCTAGTGCCAAAGGCTTGAGTATCTGAAGTCTTGAATGCCAAAAGTGGGAGCAATTAAATCTGAGAATGACAGAAATCACAATGAGATTTGCAGGTATTTTGGATGATTGATGTGTGACACATTGAGTGTAATCATGGATAAGCCAATGAGGTATTTTAAAAATGTGTATCACAATTATCTAGAGGGTCAATCTGCCAATGGATGGACAGTGGCTGGCAAAATCATCTTTGCTTTATCTTAATTTAATAGGCATCCGTTAGTCTCGGGAGACCATGGATTTGTGCCTTGGGAGGTTTCCAGGGCGCAGGCCTGGGCAAGGTTGTATGGAAGACCGGCAGTTGCCCATGCTGCAAGTCTCCCCTCTCCACAACACCGATGTTGTCCAAGGGAAGGGCACCAGGGCCAATACAGCTTGGCACTGGTGTCGTCACAGAGCAATGTGTGGTTAAGTGCCTTGCTCAAGGATACAACATGTTGCCTCAGCTGAGGCTCGAACTAGCGACCTTCAGATCACTAGACCAACGCCTTAACCACTTGGCCATGCGCCAACACTTTATCTTACCAGTACCTGAATCAGTGATGGTGACTGACTCTTCCCCAACCACCAAACTCTCATGGCTGATACTTTTAGCCAGGAGGGAGTATAGGTTGATAAACACAAATTGGTGGATAATTTGGATGTTAGGACATAGTCAGCAGAACACTGAATTGACAGGGGTAATATAAAAGAATCTAACCAGGAATACTTTGCAACATTTGTGTTGGAGGTAACTGAGAATTTTAGCAGCTGGTAAATTAAAGGGTGATGTTAATATTTACATTAATCTCAATTGAAATTGATCTTTGATAAAGATTTGACACGTAGGTTCTTTAAAACCAGTGTATTATGCCTAAACACGGGAGACTACAATGGGATGAGGGAGGAGTTGAATAAGTAGACTGGGAATACAGGTTATATGGTGGGATGATTAAGAAACAGTGCAAGACTTTCAAAGAGAGTTTTCACGACGCTCAACAGAAGTATTTCTAGTTAAAAGCAAGGACAGTAAGGGGAAGGGCCAACCATGGATAAATAAGGTAATCAAGGAAGCCATCAGACTAAAAGCTTGTTTCAAAGGTACATTTAATGTCAGAGAAATGTATACTATATACATCCTGAAATTCTTTTTCTTCGTAACCATCCATGAAAAAAGAGGAGTGTCCCAAAGAATGAACGACAGTTAAATGTTAGCACCCCACAGCCCCCCCGTTCCTCCCCCTGCCACTCATAAACAGCACAAAGCAACGATACCCCCTACCACACTAGCAAAAAAAAAAGCATCGGCGCACCCCCACCGGGCACGCAAGTGCGCAGCAAAGCCTCAATAAAGACACAGACTTGCGGGACTCCAAAGACTATTTGTTCACCGGTAATTCGACATACCACAGGCTATCTGTCTCCCCCTAATACGGAAAAAGCGATGTCCCCGTTTCACAGCGAGAGGGGAAACAGAACAAACAACTCGCTGATTTACTATGTTAAAAGTCTGTTGCATCGCTTTTTTCCGAGCTCTGTGCCCAAAGAACTCGGGTCTCTGGGCACACGGCCAGCAGCCAGCTTGCTGCTTTCGATCTTCCATCTCCCATGACACACTGATATCCCGCAGAGGCACCGACCCGAGTCCGCCGCCTCCAGAGCCGCAAAATCCGGAAACCCTGAAGGCGTGCTTAACTTCTAGGCCGCGTCCTTGGCATATCAAATAGTGGCCAGTCGTGATACCCCGAGAGCGGGTCCCATTCCCGCAAAGAACCGAAGTCAGTGTGTAACTCCAGTTCAGGGTCTTCAAAAGAACCCTGAAAGGGAAAAATAGAGATGTTAAAGATGGAAATAGAGCTGTTTCTGAAGATATAAGCAAAGGAGTGCCATGCGTACAAAGTTGCCAACAGTAGTGGGAAACTGGAAGATTGGGAAAACTTTAAAAAGTAACAAAGAACCACTAAGCAGGCAATAAAGAAACGAAAGATAGATTATGAAAATAAACTAGTACAAAATATAAAAACGGATAGTAGAATTTTTATAATTATATAAAGCAGAAAAGGGTGGCCAAAGTGAATGTGAGTCCCTTGGAGGACAAGAAGGGTAATGAGGAAATGGCCAAGGCTTTGAATAACTGTTTTGTATCAGTTTTCACGATGGAGGACATGTCTAACATGCGGAAGAGAGATGATATGAATGTGATGAGAGGCGAGGACCTCGATACAATAGTTATCACTAAAGAGGTAGTGCTAAGCAAATTTGTGGGCCTAAAGATGAACAAGTTCCCTGGTCTTGATGGAATGCATCCCAGGGTACTGAAAGAAATGGCAGAGGTTATTGCTGAGGCTTTGGTGAGAATTTACCAAAATCTCTGGATACTGGGCAGGTCCCAGTGGACTGGAAGAAGGTGAATATAATGCCACTGTATAGTGAGGCATCTGGAAAGAAATGGATCCATCTGGCAGACGCAGCACGGATTCTGCAAAGGCAGGTTCTGTTTGACAAACTTGCTGGACTTCTTTGAGGATGTAACAGCAGAGTGGATAGAGGGAAACAGATGGACGTTATTTACTTGGATTTCCAGAAGGCATTCAGTAAGGTTCCACATAAGACTTGGCCATAAGGTAAGGATTCATAGAGTTGGACAGAGAATTGGTTAACCAATAGAAAGCAGGGATTTGGGATAAATGGGTGTTTCTCTGGTTGGCAATCAGTGTTGAGCGGTGTAACGCAGGGGTTTGAACTGGGTCCCAACTATTCATGATGTACATTAACGATCTGGAACAGGGGATTAGGTTTGCTGTTGACACTAAATTGAGTAGAAAAGCAAATTGTGTAGAGAATACAGAGAATCTGCAAAGAGATATAGATGTGTTAAGTGAGCGGGCAAGGATTTGACAGATGGAGTACAATGTTGGTAAATGTGAGGTCATCCACTTTGGAAGGAAAAGTAGAAGATCAGATTATTTAAATGGTAAAAGATTGCAGCATGCTGCTGTGCAGAAGGTCTTGGGAGTGCTTGTGCATAAATTGCAAAAGGTTGGTTTGCAGGTGCAGCAGTCTATCAAGAAGGCAAATGGAATGTTGGCCTTCATTGCTAGGGGGATTGAATTTAAGAGCAGGAAGGTTATAATGTACTGGGTACTGGTGAGGCTGCATCTGGAGTACTGCGTGCAGTTCTGGTCTCATTATTTTGAGGAAGGATGTACTGGCTTTGGAGACTGCAGAGAAAGTTCACCAGGTTGATTCCAGAGATGAGGGGTTTAAACTATGAGGAGAGATTGAGTTGCCTGGGAGTGTATTCACTTGAATTCAGAAGAATGAGAGGAGGTCGTATAGAAATATATAAAATTATGGAAGGGATAGATAAGATAGAGGCAGGGAAGTTATTTCCACTGGTAGGTGAGATGACAACTAGGGGACATAGCCTCAAGATTCAGGGGAGTAGATTTAGGACGGAGATGAGGAAGAACTGCTTTTCCCAGAGAGTGGTGAATCTGGAATTCTCTGCCCAATGAAGCAGTGGAGGTTACCTCAGTAGATATTTTTAAGACAAAGTTGGATAGATTTTTGCATTGTAGGGGAATTAAGGGTTTTGGGGAAAAGGCAGGTTGGTGGAGATGAGTTCATGGTCAGATCAGCCATAATCTTATTGAATGGTGGAGCAGGCTCGAGAGACCCAATGGCCTACTCCTGCTTCTATTTCTTAAGTACTTGTGTTAATGTTTCTGCATTGACTGTGTCAAATGCGAAAAGAGGTTGATGGGAGGTTAATTCAGCAGTTTGTTGATCTGAAACTAGTCGCTCAGCGAGCTTGTGGAATTGGGGACAACAAAGTTGCTAGGAGTGCAGTGCAGCTGATGAAAAGCCAGTTTGGGTGAGGCTACATTCTCCATATTGTTTTCCAGTAATGCATTGAAAGAAAAGTTGCTGGAAGTTAATTTTCAGATTGTTTCCAGCAATTTTGCTTGGGAATATGGTGAATCTCTGATCTGCAAAATCAGGACCAGTACATTTTGGCCCAATTAAACGAATGCCCCAATTAGTTGAAGTTCCATGGAAATGGTTCAAAAGGTATATTTAAAAAAAACAAACAAACTCTATATTAGTTTCTAATAGCTATCAACAGAGAAATTCATCCGCTGTCTGCTGCCGTGTTCTTTTGTTCAACTGTAAATGAACAAAACCAGCATAGACACCAAGTACAGATGATGGACTGCCTTCAACAATTGCATCCTCCAGCTCTTCATTTTCATTGTAGCATTCAAGATGATTGTCAGTTCCTTCAAATTCTTCGTAGTGTCTGACTTGTTGAAGTAGTAAAATCATTTCCCAGCCGTTTCAGGTATCTCCAAACCTGAATACTTGTAAGCACAATGACCAAAACTGTTCTGAATTATCTGATCGCTTATTTCTCACCAGCTGTGAGTGAGAAAGATCTTTATTTTTTTTCAATCACACAACTGATGCCATTTAACGATTGTTCTGTCTCAGCATGGTGTAGTGTTTTAATAGTCGTACAAGTGCATGTAGCTGACACTAGTTAGAAACTGTTTAGCAGCAGTCTCCTGTCCCAATTAAGTGGCATAGTGTCCTAGATAAACAAAGGGAATTCTGGCTAATTTCTCGATAAGTTTTTGTTCTTTAAGGATTGTCCCAAATAAACGGCTGTCCTGATTAACCAATGGCTGAATTAGCCAGAATTTACTGTATATTGGATTAATTCTGCTTTCAAATGCTCTCAATTTAGGATGAGCAGAATCCTGAGCACATTCATACTGGGTCCAAGCTTCTGACTATTTAAAAGCAAAAAGTTACGAAAACAGTCATTCTGTGCCTGGCCATTGACATTTTTGAGTGATGTTGGGAATGTACATTTTCAATTCCATGGCCTGGATATATTTTGGTTCAACAAATGTCAGGTTTATTAAGAAAGCAGAATGGTTAACTAAGGGTTTAATTTTTGGTTACTTAGATATTTGTAATAGCTTTAACTCCATGATTTGACTTCAAAAAAAACCTTCAAATTTGTAACCAAACAATTTCATTTTATATTTCAGTGGAATGATAATAAACAGTTCACGTTTGCAATATTGCAGATGCTGAAAACTGAAATAAAGAAAAAAAGTGTAAATTGTTAGTAGGCAATATTATTCCATAACTTTTCAGAGAAACAATATATTAAAACAAAAATATCTGTAATATCTCAAATCTGATAGATGGCAAACCTTAAAATCTCCAAAGCACTGCTCCAGTTTGCCTGGACAAACAGTGATAATGTCCTGTTTAGGTTATCCCTCATATGGAGGTGAGTGATCGTCTTTGAAGGAAATTTCCAGAAAATGGAATCAATGCAAGACTAGCATAAATAGTGCTGGTTTGTTGGCACAGACCTGGTAAGCTTTTAGGGCCTGTTCCATGCTGCATGAGTCTGAAATGCCTCTTTGGATGCTGCTTGACATCTTGAGAATTTAGTGTCTTCTGTTTAAGGTTCACTTTTTTTTGTATTTTACCCACGCCAGTGCACTGGATTCACAGAATGAGTACTTGGTGCAAGAGGCTTTGGAGCGATTGATGGAAGGAAGAACAGTATTGATCATTGCCCATCGCCTGTCAACTATTCAGAATGCGGATGCTGTCGCTGTCCTGGATCAGGGCAAGATAGGCGAGTGTGGCCCACACCACCAACTGCTAACAAATTCTGAAGGATTGTTTCGAAAACTTGTCGAGAAGCAGACTTTTTTACAGAACCCTCAAAGGCTTGTGTTGAATGTATAAATATGCTTAAATATTGATCACTTCACCCCAAACCACTTTCCAAAAGATAAAATGACAATTCCAGGTGATGGAGAAATGCTTTGGGTTCTGATTGATTATGGAATGGGTGGTAAGTATATTTTGTACGGTGAGAATATCAGATCCCTTCTATAGACTTGGGTGGGCAGGGAAACATGTTTGTTCTTGTTTCAGAGCCTAGACCTATTTCATCCTAGAGTGGACTCCACTCATTTCACAGTAGATGGACCATGCCATTATTTGCATGTCACGTCTTGACACTGAGCCCTTGATGGAAAGAACAAATCAAATTTTTGATAGCCTAAGTTGTCCTACAAATGTTTCATTATTTTATTTTCTTTTTCCCTTGAAGTAAGAGAAGCCTAGAGTTGGTAAATAACTTTTCCCAGGTGATCCATAGGATATCAAACTCAGCACTGAGAAACCATGCATCGTCTGTGTATGTTGTGGAATTTAAAAGTATGGTCGTATGTTTATCGTTAATTAGAAGTGTTTAATTTTTTAATCATAGTTTATGGATTTTGAAATCATGCACGTATTCCTTAGCTATGGCAATTTTACAATGAATTAAAAATGATCATCTTAGAATGTGTAAATGGAGTCCTCATTTTATCTACCCTTTTCCCACAATTTTTTTTCCTGCGGTTGTATCATGAATCCATCCCTCTTTTGTAGAAATAAATTACAATTCCCAACATTTAGTTGTAAGACACAAAAAGTTCTACAAACGTTGGAAATCTTGAGCAAAACACACACACTTGCTGGAAGAATTCAGCAATTCAAGTGCTATCACTGGATCGGAATAAAGATTAAGTATTTGAAGCCAAGATCCCTCATCGAGACTGGAAAAGAGAGAAAACAGAATGAGAAGGTGGGGCAAGGCGAATAAAGTAAGAAGCTCGGAGGTGGTAGGTGGAAAAGGGGAAGGGTTCCAGAAGGAGGAATCTGATAGGAGAGTGGACCGTGGGGTGGGGGGAGGGAAGCAGGAGGGGCAGCAGAGGGAGGTGAGAAGAGAAAAGGACGCAAAATACAGAACGGGAATACCTCAGCATAGCTTCGTCATGGCACCCTTTCTGTTCTCCCCTACCTACCCACATACCTTCCCTTTCTGGTCCAAAGTCGGGTTCTAAATCGTTGCAGTTAAATACTGCAGACCAGCCCTCAACAAGCTGCGAAATCTCTTGGTTAAGAAGCAAAGAGACTGAAACAACCAACATACTAATTTAAGCGAGGTGGTTGAGAATATGGAAATTTTTTTTAAAAATGCGTTTATGAAAGGGACTTGGAATTTCACTAATCCTTTTGTGATAATTAATATATCTATTAAAGTGGATGAAAACTAGAAGATATAGAACATTTAATTTTTTGAAAGACTACATAGGGCAGTGAAACCAACATGTGGAACAGGGTAATGTCGCACTTGGCACTGGATCCGCCCTGTTGGCAGGCTCTGGTCATTCGGGCACCGCATGGATCGGGTTTTGGGTGTCTCGACCTGTTTATAATTTCCAGTGTTGCTGTTCGTATTTCACATTTCCGCCCTCTGATTTCCGATGACCAATCAAGAGTGCTGTTACATTTGCACTGTCTCAGTTCGACCACTTGACGAGGCTTTTACTGCACCGTGCTGGGACCAATAGTATGGAGATGGTCGTTCGCGCAGCCGCAGTGTTTGAGGGGGTTGGTGTGTGCGGGAGTTTGAGAAGCGGCGAGGGAGACCGGGTGTGCGGGATTTGATATCGGCGCTGCGCTGTCGGCAACCGGAGGCCAAGCTCCAACCCCAGCAGCAGGTTCAGCGTGTGCGCGGCTACCGCTGATCTCGCTATGTTTTCACCGCGGACGCCTGCAAGTGCCAAGAGGCCTCAGGCGAGCTGCCACGGGTCTCCGCTGCCTCGCAGCGGCGGCGGATTCACGGTGCCCGGACGGCGGAGTGTGCCGGCTGGAGGAGCAGGGGTTTTATCGCCGGCCTGGCGGGCCAGTCTGTGTAACCGGTGAGTGCGAGCGGTAGCTGGACTCTGGCGGTCCCTGGCTGCAGCTGGTTGTTCTAAGAACTGTCTTGGTTTGGATTACTGTAGTTAAGGTGCGAATCAGGCCTCTTACTAGCACAGTAACATAAGAATATCCTCGGTGGCATTCACTTTTCATAGGCCGATCATAAATTCCTAAACTATCCAGCTGTCGGTATCTATCGATTCACGAACAGACTCAAAATGCTGTAGCAATTCAGCAGGTCAGGCAGTATATATGGAAGAAAATGAACCGTAAACATCTCATGCCGAGACCTTTCATCGGGATCATGGTGGGTTAATATTCCGAGATGTATCTATTTCAATGTAAGGGATGTTGTAGGTAAGGCAGAGGAAGTATGGATTAGCCCGTGGAATTATTATGTTGTGGCCAAGCAGTTGGCTGCAAGAGAAGTTGGGCTGGCAGCTGTGTTCTGGGGTTCTGATGTTTTAGATAGATCTGTATTTTTCATAATCATTTATGAATAGTTTATATCTCACCACACTAAACACGCTCATGTAAAAACATTAAAATCTGCAGATCCCTGCATTTAAACAAGCTTCAGTCTATGTTGATGTGATGTACTGAAACCTGTAAGGCCCTTTTTTCCTGGCCTTGTATGTAGTACATCAAGTGCCTTTGGGGGAAGTACAGACAGACTACTTCTGCTGTCCCAGTTACAGTCTCGAAAATTCTACTTGCCTCTCTTTAGGGAAGAAAATTCTGTTCATTTCCTGGTCTCTGATATATGGCTTCAGATATACCACTGATGGATTCTTCTGAAAAAGGGCAATCAGGGACGTACAATAAGTAACACACATCAAAGTTGCTGGTGAACGCAGCAGGCCAGGCAGCATCTCTAGGACGAGGTATGGTCGACACCAGCAACTTTGATGTATGTTGCTTGAATTTCCAGCGTCTGCAGAATTCCTCGTGTTTACATACAATAAGTGATGTTTTTGTCATCAGTTCCCAGATGCCACAGAGGAAAATTGAATAACTAAAATGGTTACATGAAGTTAAACATCACCATTTATGTGTCAAGCCATGTTGATGTTGCCATATGGTTTTGTAAATCGAGGTCTACTGAAATGCAAAGTGGGGTCTGGCCAGGACATGTCCTGATTGCAGACAGTCCAGACCTCACCACACTCCAAGAACTCTCAATATTTCCCAGCCATGATCTATACATCCCACTCTTTCACAGTTCCTGTGTCTTGAACAGACATGCACTGCCTCTGATCTCATTGATTTTGCTCTCAAATACTGAACTTGATGGGCCTTGCAGATCCTGTTGGATTTGGGTCAGATGGCGACCCGCAGTTTCAAAATGTGCTGTCTCATTGTTGCGAATGATAGACTTTGCTGACCCTATAATTCCTTATTTTTAACCACTATCCTATCTGCTGGTACAAAAATAGAGGATACTTTGGAGGATTCTCAGTGCTAAAGGAGGCTAGTCAGCCCATTGTATCTGCGCAAGCTCTCCATTGGAGTAACTTTTATTCCACCCTCTCCCCTTTACATATTTTTCTTCACCAGGTATGTCTCCAATCGTCTCTTGAAGGCCACAGTGGAACCTGCTCCTGGTTATCTGAAGTCAACCCATTTCAGATTCCAACCATAATCAGCTTTAATCTAATTTATGATTTTTCCTTGATTTTTGTGTCATGAGTTTTCTATCTCTCCACCAAAGAGAACAGCCCACCGCTGTCCAATCTGTCCAGGTTCCTCATTATTTTATATAGAGTCATAGAAAACTACAGTATAGAAACAGGCCCTTTGGCCCATCTCGTCCATGCCTCACCATTTAAATTGTCCAGGCCCATCGACCTGCACCTGGATCATAGGCTTCCATACCCCTCCCATCCACATACCTGTCCAAACTCCTCTCAAACATTGAAATCAAAATCGCGTCTACCATTTGCACTGGCAGTTCACTCCACACTCTCACCAGCCTCCGAGTGAAGAAATATCTTCTTGTGTTCCCCTTAAACATTTCACCATTCCCCATTAGCCCATTACCCCCAGCTGTAGTCTCACCCAACCTCAATGCTTGCATTTACCTTAACCATACCTCTCTATCAAATCTCCCCTCAATCTTCTACATTCTAGAGAGTAAAGTTCTAACTTACTCCATCTTTATAAGTCGGGGCCTTCAGTCCTGGTAACATCGTTGCAAATTTTCTCTGTACTCTTTCAATCTTATTTACATCTTTCCTGTAGGTAGGTGACCAAAACTGCACCCAGTACTGCAAATTAGACCTCACCAACATCTTGTACAATTTCAACATAACATCCCAACTCCTGTACTCAATACTTTGATTTATGAAAGTCAATATCCCAAAAACTCTCTTTACGATCCTATCTACCTGTGATGGCACTTTCAACGAATTATGTACCTGTCTGCCCAGATCCATTTTTTCTACCACTCACTGTGTAAGGCGCACTGTGGCTGGTCCTCTCAAAGTGCAACATCTCACACTTGTCTGCATTAAATTCCATCTGCCATTTTTCCAGCTGGTTCAGATCCCACTGCTAGCTTTAATAGACTTCCTTGCTGTCCACTACACCCCCAATCTTAATGTCATCCACAAAGTTGTTGACTCAGTTTACCACATTATCATCCAGATTGTTGACATAGAAAACAGCCAACAACAGACCCAACACTGATCCCTGTGGCACCTCATTAGTCACAAGCCTCCAGTCAGAGAGGCAACATCTACTACCACTCTCTGGCTTCTCCCACAAAGCCAGTGTCTAATCCAGTTTACTGCCTCATCTTGAATGCTGAACGACTGAACCTTCTTGACCATGTGGGATCTTGTCAAATGCCTCACTATAAGTCCATGTAGGCAACATTCACTGCCTTGCCTTCATCAACTTTCATGGTAACATCCTTGAAAAACTTTACAAGATTGGTTAGTCAAGACCTACCGTGTACAAAGCCACGCTGACTATCCTTAATCAGTCCCTCTCTATCCAAATACTCATATATCTGGTCTCTTAGAATACCTTACAATAACTTTCCCACTACTGATGGCCTATAATTTCCTAGTTTATTCTTGGAGCCTTTCTTAAACAGTGGAACATTAGCTATCCTCCAATCCTCCGGTGCCTTACCTGTTGCTAAGAATGATTTAAATATCTCTGCTAGGGCCCCTGCAGTTTCTGCACTTGCCTCCCACAGTGTCCAAGGTCCTAGGGATTTGTCCACTCTAATTTGCCTCAACATGGTGAACACCACCTCCTCTGTCATCTGTGGTAGGGTCCATGACCTCGCTGCTGCTTTGCCTCACTTCTGTAGACTCTGTTCCCATCTCCCGAGTAAATACAGTTGCAAAAATCCATTTAAAATCTTCCCCATCTCATTTGGCTCAACACATAGATTACCAAAGGACCAATTTTGTCCCATATAATCCTCCTTTTGCTCTTAACATATCTGTAGAAGCCTTGAGGAGTCTCCTTTACCCTGTCTGCTAGATCAACTTCATGGCTTCTGTTCGCCTTCCTGATTTCTTTCTTAAGTGTTCTCTTGCATTTCTATCATCCTCTGACACTTCATTTGTTCCTACCTCCCTAAACCCGTTGTCTTTACCTTTCATTCTGAAAGCACATATGCTCTGTTCTCTGAAAATTTCACTTTTGAAGGCCTCCCACTTACCAAGTACACCTTTGCCAGAAAAACAGCCTGTCCCGATTCACACTTGCCATCTGTAAAGTAACTTATAACTCTAGTCCTTCAGCCCAAGAACCATTTTCTTATATCTTTTGTCAACCCTTAGTTGAAGCTAGACCAATGTTTTATAATGGTTCAGCATAGTTTTTTTGTCTTCATTCTTGGAATATAATTTACAGAAGATAATGTTGTGAAAACAGATTAAATCCTCTCTCAGTTGTTTGTTTATTTACCATTCTAATCTGTACTGTATATATGGTAAAAGTATAGCACAGAAGCAGGGCCAGGATGCCAATTTAAACTACTGTTTGCAATAAATGGCAGGGCCATCAGAAACATTCATGTACCAAAGGTTCTTGGAGTGCTAGACCAAGGCCTCCTGAAAGTGGCAGCACAAATAAATAGGGTGGAATTTGTAGTCATCAGTCAAGTGCTGAGTATAAATCTGGAGAAGGTACATTACAGCTTTTGTCAGGTCACATTCTGCAGTACTGTGGGCAATTCTTGTTGCTGTATGAGGGAAAGATTGGAGGCTTTGGGATAGTTGCTGAAAGAAGTTCACAGGGATTTTGCCTGAATTGGAGAGTATTTGCTATAAGAAGAGGTTGGGCAAACTTGGGATATTTTGTCTGGTGTGTCAGAGTCTGAGGGGCAACCTGACAGAAATATGTAAAATTATGAGATTCATAAATGGGATAAATGTCAAGAGTCTGTTTCCTGGGATGGAAAAGTCAAATACTGGAGAGCATGGCTTTAAGGTGAGAGAGGGAAAGTGTAAAGGAGATATACAAGGCTAGTTTTTTTTTTACATTGTTGCACTGGCATTGCAGATGGCTGGATCATGCTGCCCAGGGAAGTGGTGGAAACATACATTGGCAACACTTAGATGGGCACAAAAACATGCAGGGGATGGAGAGAGATGGATGACTTGCAGTCACGTGGCATTAGTTTGAATTGGCAGCATGGTCAGTGCAGACACCGTGGATCAAAGGGCCTGTTGTGGTGTGTAGTGTGTTGCTCTGTGTCTATGCCGAATTGTTTCCTGGGGTCTACAGTTATATTTTCTACCGTGTTCCATTTTATATAAATCAGTGAGCAATACCGCTCTTGTAAGTATTGTTTTCATTTTCTTTAAATCCTGTAAGTTAAATCCCTGTAGATTTGAATTATTTGTCTGCCTATGCGTCTCCAGGCTAGCTTTATGATTTAAATTTAGTTACAATCGTAAATTTTGTTGTTTTTTTTTGTCATCTTAGTTCAACGCCAACCAGAGGAGCACAGTATCAAACAGTTGCTGAGACACTTAACTATGAAATAAGAAGTTTTGGATCTTCCCTTCCTGTTAAGGTTATGGAGGCCATAACTCTAGCTGAAGGTATTTTGTTTATTATGAAGAAATTAAATGATGTATAAAATATTGTCTCCATGCTGTGTTGTATGCAAATTTAAATATTTGCTAAGCAGATCGTTTCCACATGTCTCCTTGCTTTTGTTCCCCTGATAACGACCTTAAAGCAAACTAAAAGCAAACTAAAAGCAACTGTTTATTTTTCTAACTTCTGGACTGAGAAAAGGGATGTTGTACTTTGATTAGAATTCCTGCAACCAAGGTGGTAATGTTTGAACCTTTTTATTGCAATATCTTTGTCTTCTGCCAATATTTTGTGCCTCAAAGTACTTAGCCACAAACATTCTGGAATGGATGCTGTATTTGCAGTATCTTTGCAAAGACACAACAGCATTACTTCCTATCCCTGATATTACTGAAGTAGAACCCGCTACAATTAAAAGGCGGCTATCTGCGCCCAGTGTCACCTTTAGAAAGCAGAGATTGGAGCATGTATAAAATAATGGGATAATCTCATTGCTGTCATGTGATCAGTGTCACTATTCAGTATTAATAATTCAAAAATATTCCTGTTCTTTTCATATTTTTTACTGGCAAATACACAAAGGTCAACATTCACATACCTGCACCATTTCTTCCATGTTCAGTCGAACAACTGGAATCAAGTTTTGGGGTTTATTGTGGGATTTTATTTTTTTCACACACACACTTCCTGTATTTTTTCCCATTATGGAGTTCCAGAACATGCACGTTTTCTATTTGGTTATATTCATCACAGCCATCTTTGATTAGCCCGCGATGGTATACGTGTATTGTCGTGTTTACGAATAATATCCAATGGTACTTAAACAGATAAATGTTATTAGTTGGAATGTACATGGCTGGAATCACCCTATTAAGCAAAGGAAGACTTTTAAAGTTATTAATCGATTCCAGCCCAATATAATTTTTGCTCAAGAAACGCATATCAGAACGGGCGATCAAAATAGATTTTTTAAAACACGGAAGGGCCTTCAATACCATGCTACTTGTCAAAACAAATCAAAGGGAGTATCTATTTTTATTAAATTTAATATTGTATTTATTCAAGAAGGCATTGTCTCAGATAATAATGGTAGATTTTTAATTATTAAAGGAACAATTTGTAATAGAAAAATTGTCCTGGTTAATCTATACAGATCTAATGTAGATGATCCTTTTTTTAAAAATGTATTTGGTTTATTACCAAACTTAAGTGAATATATGCTGCTGATGGGAGGTGACTTCAGCTGTTGTTTAAACCCTTTGATTGACAAGAGTTCAATGAATCAGCAGTTTCCGAGTCGTTCGGCAACACTTATTAATTCCTTTTTAATTGATTATGGTTTGATAGAAATCTGAAGAAATTTACATCCTAATGACAGAGATTATTCTTTTTATTCACAAGTTCATAATAAATATTTGAGAATTGATTATTTTATAGCTGATTTCCAATTTTTGTCCAAAGTCCAGAAATGTGAATATGATGCTATTGCAGTCTCAGATCATGTGCCTTTAAGCTTAACTTTTGTGTTAAATGATGTTAGTAATGTAAACTTGCCTCGGTGCTTTCCAGAAAATTTATTACAAAGTTCAGACTTTGTTAAACTTATAGAGATTCAGATAAGAGATTTCTTTCTTCTTAATAATACGGGAGATGTATCAAAATTGATTATATGGGATACACTTAAAGCATATTTGCAAGGTCAAATAATATCTTATTTGGCTAAACTCAAGAAACAGACAAAAATAGAGTTAGATAGAATTTCAAAACTAATTAATGATCTGGATAATACTTATGCAGTTTCTCCTAATGTTGATTTATTTAAACAAAGAGTTGAACTTCAGTCACAATATAATTTACTGTTAACTTATCCTATTGAAAGAAATTTGCTTAAATTAAAAAGTCAATTTCATATGTTTGGAGATAAAAGTAACAAGCTATTAGCATCTCAACTTAAAGCAATTAGAGCTAAAAGACAAGTTTTAAAAATTCGTAAGGGAGATGGTAGTTTAGCTTGTAATTATGAAGATATTAATAAAATTTTTCAAGACTATTACAGTGAACTCTATAAATCTCAGTTTCCAGCTGATCCTTCTAATATGTATGTCTTTTTACAAAAGATTGATTTTCCTAGAATATCTGTTGAAGATCAGCATATTCTTGATGCTCCTTTTACTGAAAGAGAAATTCAGAAAGCTATTCTTTCAATGCAATCTGGTAAAGCTCCTGGATTGGATGGTTTTACTGTAGGATTTTATAAAAAATTTGAAGATTTGTTTACTCCTTATATGTTGGAAATGCTTAAAGATTCTTTTCTGCTAAGAGAGTTACCTTCCACATTTTATGAAGCTTCTATTTCTTTAATTCTTAAGAAAGATAAAGGCCCTACTGATTGTGCTTCATATAGACCTATTTCATTATTAAATGTGGATGCCAAAATTCTTTCAAGAATAATGGCTAATCGGATGGAGAATATACTAGCTAAAATTATTTCTCAGGATCAAACAGGTTTTATAAAAGGCTGTTATTCTTTTCCTAACACTCGGAGATTGTTAAATATTATATACTCATCCATCTCTAAGACTCCCCAATGTGTTGTTTCTCTAGATGCTGAAAAGGCATTTGATAGAGTTTCATTTCTTCAGTAAATAAATCAGACAAATAATTGCTGCTGATAAACTGTAATTAGGATCATTGTTAGAGGTCTCAGATCTGCTGAAAAATCATAGCACACAGGAAATGAAAAGGCTTTGGAGATATGAACTTCATAATGATAATTCACTGACTACTTAAATGGATTTCCAAAACACTTAACAGGCTTTGCCTATACTGAAATTGTGATTCTCACTGTCAGTTAAGATTCAAGATTGATACATGTCATTTCCAGTACACAAGTATAAAGATGAACGAAATAATTCTTACTCGAGATCCGATGATAAAATAAGATAATGAACACAATAATAAAAATAAACAAAATAAGACAAGAAGGCAATAATAAAACAACAGAATAAAAATAAATACCTGAGATAGCTTATGTACATTGATTGTATGTCCATAAAGTGTCATCAGGCAGAGGAGTGTGTACAGAAGGTGATAAAGTAGTGGTGGTGGTGGGTGTGGAGGAGCGGGTCAGTAGGTGCAGATGATGATTTGTCATACTGCTTGTGGAAAGTAACTTTTAGAGTCTGGTGGCCCTGGTGTGGATGCTGCATAGCCTCCTCCCTGATGGGTGTGGGACAAACAGCCCATGAGCAGGGTGGGTGGGATCCTTCATGGTTCTGGTGTGGATGCTATGTAGCTTCTTCTCTGATGGGTGTGGGACAAACAGCCCATGAGCAGGGTGGTGAGATACTTTATGGTGATACTAGCTCATTTCCAGCAACTTTCTATATGTGTGTCCTTGATGACAGGTAGGCTGGAGCCGGTGATACGTTGGGCAATTTTGACTACCTATTGACGAGCTTTCCTGTCCGCCACTGTGCCTGTTCCATACCATGCAGTGATGCAGCATGTTGGCATGTGATTTGACAAGTTTGAGGATATATTTTCCAATATGGCTGTAGACATTGGAATGAAAACATTAATGAATTTGTGATTTCACCAGAGTCAGAATTATATCCTTGCAACTTGGGACTGTTATTCCTTGATCATTTGGTTTTGAATGCAACCAAAGAATTTAATATAATGAAAAGAATTTATCTCACCCCCTTAAATTTTAAGAAAATCCAGTGTATTTCTTGCTTCACAGGGATAAAGAGTAGGAGTTGCACTGTAGATGGCTGGTTTAAATGGGGGCATGGGGGTAATATAAGTGAGAGTAATATACAGTTGCAAGAAAAAGTTTGTGAACCCTTTGCAATTACCTGGTTTTCTTCATTAATTACTCACAAAATGTGATCTGATCTTCATCTAAGTCATCATAGAAACATAGAAAACCTACAGCACAATACAGGCCCTTCAGCCCACAAAGTTGTGCCGAACATGTCCCTGCCTTAGAAATTACTAGGCTTACCCATAGCCCTCTATTTTTCTGAGCTCCATGTACCTATCCAAAACTCTCTTATCCCTATCGTATCCACCTCAAGCACCGTTGCCAGCAGCCCAATCCACGCAATCACCACTCTCTGCGTAAAAAAACTTACCCCTGACATCTCCTCTGTACCAACTCCCCAGCGCCTTAAACCTGTGTCCTTTTGTGGCAACCATTTCAGCCCTGGGAAAAAGCCTCTGACTATCCACATGATCAATGCCTCTCATCATCTTATACACCTCTATCAGGTCACCTCTCATCATCCATCGCTCCAAGGAGAAAAGGCCGCGTTCACTCAACCTGTTCTCATAAGGCTTGCTCCCCAATCCAGGCAACATCCTTGTAAATCTCCTCTGCACCCTTTCTATGGTTTCCACATCCTTCCTGTAGGGAGGCGACCAGAACTGAGCACAGTACTCCAAGTGGGGTCTGACCAGGGTCCTATATAGCTGCAACATTACCTCTTGGCTGCTGTACACAATCCCACGATTGATGAAGGCCAATACACCGTATGCCTTCTTAACCACAGAGTTAATCTGCGCAGCTGCTTTGAGCATCCTGTGGACTCAGACCCCAAGATCCTCCTGATCCTCCACACTGCCAAGAGTCTTACCATTAATACTGTATTCTGCCATCATATTTAACCCACCAAAATGAACCACCTCACACTTATCAGGGTTGAACCCCATCTGCCACTTCTCAGCCCAGTTTTGCATCCTATCAATGTCCCACTGTAACCGCTTACAGCCTTCCACACTATCCACAACACCTCCAACCTTTGTGTCATCAGCAAACTTACTAACCTATCCCTCCACTTCCAGATCCAGGTCATTTATAAAAATCACAAAGAGTAGGGGTCCCAGAACAGGTCTCTGAGGCACACCACTGGTCACCGACCTCCATGCAGAATATGACCCGTCTACAACCACTCTTTGCCTTCTGTGGGCAAGCCAATTCTGGATCCACAAAGCAATGCCCCCATTGATCCCATGCCTCCTTACTTTCTCAATAAGCCTTGCATGGGGTACCTTATCAAATGCCTTGCTGAAATCCATATACACTACATCTACTGCTCTTCCTTCATCAATGTGTTTAGTCACATCCTCAAAAGTATAGATAAACACAATCTGCCTAAACTAATAACACACAAGCAATTGTACTTCTCTCGTCATTACTGAGTACACCATTTAAACAATCAGTCTAGGTTCAAAAAAGTATGTGAACCTCTGGGGTAATGCCTTCTACAAAAGCTATTTGGATTGGGGTGTTCCAATCAACGAGATGAGATTGGAGGTATGGGTTGCAGAGGTGCCTTGCCCTATATATAAAAAAAAAAGACACACAAAGTCAGGTTACTGACAGAGCCTGCTCTTCTCAAGAAAGATCTGTTTATGTGCACCATGTCTTGATCAAAACAATTTTCAGAGGACTTTAGAAGAATTATAGAGATGCATGAAGCTGAAAAAAGCTACAAAGGCATTTCTAAAGATCTGAGTGTTCATCAGTCCACAGTAAGAGAAATTGTCTACAAATTGAGGAAATTCAGTACTGTTGCTACTCTCTCAAGGAGTGGGCGTCCTGCAAAGATCACCACTAAGAGCACAACGTGCAACGCGGAAGGAGGTGAAAAAGAACCCAACGGTAACAGCAAAAGACCTGCAGAAATATCTGGAACTTGCTAAAGTCTCTGTTCATGTGTCCACTATAAGAAAAGCACTGAACAAGAATGGTGTTCATGGAAGGACACCATGGAGGAAACCATTGCTCTCCAAGGAAAAACGTTGCTGCACATGTCAAGTTTGTAAAAGACCACCTGGATGTTCTACAACACTTCTGAGACAATGTTCTGTAGACAGATGGGACAAAAGTTGAACTTTTTGGTCGAAATGCACACCGCTATGTTTGGAGGAAAAAGTGCACTGCGCATGAACCCCAAATCCTCATAACACATATGAAGCATGGTGGAAGGAGCATCATGGGTTGGGCTGCTTTGCTGCCTCAGGGCCTGGACAGCTTGCAATCGTTGACGGAGCAATGAATTCCAAATTGTATCGTGACATTTTACAGGAGAATATTAGGGTAGCGGTACATCACCTGTAGCTTAATAGAAGTTGGATGATGCAACAAGACAATGATCTGAAACACGAGTAAATCAATAACAGAATAATTTAAAAAGAAGAAACTTCGTGTTTTGAAAGGGCCAAGTCAGAATCTAGATCTTAACTCAATTGAGATGCTGTGGCTTGACCTGAAGAGGGCTGTTCATGCAAGGTATCCCGGAAATAATTGATGAACTGAAACAGTTTTGTTTGGAGAAATGGTCTAAAATTCCTCGAAGCCAATGTGCAGGATTAATCAACAGTTACTGGAAACGTATGGTTGAAGTTATTGCTGTACAAGGGGGTCACATCAGTTACTGAAAGCAAGGGTTCACATACTTTTTCCAACAAATACGTGTAATATAGGATTATTTTCCTCAGGAAGTAAATGAACAAGTATAATGTTTTTTTGTGTTATTTATTTAATTGGGTTCTCTATCTAGTTTTAGGACTTGCGTGACGATCTGATCACATATTAAGTCAATTTATGCAGAAATAGAGAAACTTGTAAAGGGTTTCACAAACTTTCTTGCACCACTGTAAGTCTAATTATTTTAATAAATGGATTTGTTTGAATCTATCTTAAGCAGAATTTAAGTTTTGTTGTTAATTGTATTTTGTTTCAGTGCATGAGCCATTAAGTGTTAAAATAAGTGAAACTGGATGGGCATGGCTTATCTGTGGTGAAAAACTAATTGTCTGGAAGGTTGGCCAGATGCCTGTTACTAAGGTAATAAACAGACAATATTCATATTTAAAGCTGTTATCAACTGTTTGTCCTGTACAACAATGCCACTCTGCTTCAACTCTTTGCCTGGAATGAGCTGACCAGCCTTGCATTAGCTTCTGAAATACAAGTGGTTTTGGTATACAAATTAACTTGTAGAGTTCAGGCAATTGCATTTCACTTTTGTAAACATGGATATGTTAGGAGTATAATCAATCAAAACCGGACCCACATTCTGATCCCACAGTTGAATCATTCCCGTCCATAATTTTAAAGCATTCTTTAAAAATAATTAGTGTGACTTGTGCGCAAAAAATAATGGTCATGTGTAGTGTTAGCTTAGTTCACAATTGTCATTCTGTCAGTGATTTTCCAGTTAGTTTATCTGAAAACTAGTCAAAATGGTATAGAAAAGCAAAAAATATCTGAAAGTGATCGAAAGGTGAAGCATACTCCTTCTGCTGCAACTTTATAGAGTAGTGATGAGATTGCATCTGGAGTACAGCAGACAGTGTTGATTCCCATGATTGAGGAAGGATCTGGTTCAGTGGGATTGGAGATTGTGCAGAGTTCACGAGATTGATTCCTCCAATGAAAGGATTAACATGTAAATAGGGGTTGACCAGACTCAAGCTTATTGGAATTCGAAAAAAATGATGGGTGATCTTGTTGAAGAGTCTAAAATTCTGAGTAGAATCGACAGAGCAGACACTTAAGATGTTTCTCTTGCGGGGTTATTGGGAACTAAAGGGCTTTGTATTAGAATAAAGGGTCACCCATTGAAAGCAATGAGGAAGATTTTTTTTAATTAGAGTTGTGAATCTCTGGAATTCTCCACCCCAAAGACCTGTGGAGGAAAAATCATTGCTCATATTCAAAACAGAGAACAACCGACATTTAAAAGTCAAGAGGGCCAGAGTTGGGAGAGTGGTCTTGAGGACAAGACTGGGTCAGTTATATTTGTACTGAAAGGCAGACGAAGCTCAAGGTGCTGATTAGTTTTGAAATGCTTCTGTTCCTTGAGTTCTCTGTCCTTTAGTGGAAGCATCCTGAATGATGTTTTAGAGGGAAAAGGTGGCAGCTTAATTATTGCTTTCAGTTTTGATTCTTTGTTAGTAGATTTCTCTTTTGATGCCTGAAATGCTCTCATCTCGCTAGCACTTAAAATGTTCCCAATTAATTCCATTGTGGATAAAGAGGTTGTTATTCACTTCAGAAAAAGAATGGTACAAGAAAGGCAAAGAAACAACCCAAACATATTGTTCATATTATTGTACGGAATTAATGTTAAATTGTAGTCAGCAAAATCTCCCTATTTGGCAAATGGTCTTCATTCCTTTGCGTTTTTTAAAAATATATAATGCCAAAACTAATAACTGGTAAACAAAATTGACTTCACTTTGCACGTCTTGAATTTAACTGAAGTTGTGTTTTTCTGACAGTTGTCAATTTGTAAAGAATTTCAATTGCCGCCTTGTGATCTTCCTTATGTGGCAGACCTGGTGGCTTTATCGCAACCAAATGAATACAGTTCCTTACAGGTGAGTACCAAGTTCAAAGTAAATTTATTATCCAAGTACAAGTACAGTTGCATCACCTTATACAGCCTTGTGGGCACACTCAGTACAAGAAACGTAATAGAATCTATCAGTGAAAGTCTCGCACCTAACAGGACGGAGAAACAACCAATGTGCAAAAAACGGCAAACTGCAAATACAAAAGAGAATAATAATAATAATAATAATAATAATAAATAAGCAATAAATATCAAGAACTTGAGATGAAAGGTTCTAAAAAAAAATGAGTCCATAGTTTGTGGGAACAGATCAGTGATGGGGCAAGTGAAGATGAATGAAGTTATCCTCACTAGTTCAAGTGTTTGATGGTTGAGGGGTAATAATTGTTCCTCAAACAGGTGAGGTGGGTCCTGACGCTCCTGTACCTTCTTCCTGATGGCAGCAGTGAGAAGGGTGAATGACCTAGGTGGTGGGAGTCCAATATGGTGGATGCTTCTTTCCTGCGATAGGGTCCAAGTAGATTTGGTCATTCATGCCGTGGGGTGGTGTTTCTCTATTAGACTGTGATGCAGTCAGTCAATATACTCTCCATCACACATCTATAAAAGTTTATCAAAGTTTCAGATGTCATGCAAATCTTCGCAAACTTTAAGGAAGAAGAGGCACTGCCATGCTTTCTTTATAATTGCACTTGCATGTTGATCTCAGGACAGATCTTCTGAAATGATAACACAGAGAAATTTAAAGTTGCTGACCCTGTCCACCACTGATCCCCCAAAGAGGACTGGCTCATGGACCTCCGGTTTTCTCCTGAAGCCAACAATCAGTTCTTTGGTCTTGTTGACATTGAGAGAGAGGTTGTCCTGGTGCCACTCAGCCAAATTTTCAATTTCCCTCCTATATGCTGGTTCGTCACTACCTTCGATTCGGCCAATGACAGTGGTGTCACTAGCAAACAAATCTGAATATAACATTGGAGCTGTGATTAACCTCACAGTGATCAGTATAAAGTGAGTAGAGCAGAGGGCTAAACACATGGCCTTGTGGTGTGGCTATGCTGAAGGAGATTGTTGAGGAGAAGTTGTTGCTAATTCAAACTGACTGGGGTCTGCAAGTGAAGAAATTGAGGATCCAATTGCGTAAAGAGGTACTAAGGCCAAGGTCTTGAAGCTCATTGATTAGTTTTGAGGAGATTATGTATGTGCACTGACAACAGCAGCTGTGGATCTGGTTTGTGAACAGTTGGCATTGTTCCAGGATTTGAGAGCACAATTCATGCTGCCACTGACATAAGGGAAGCCTGGAATCTTTAGGACAAAAATAGATCATTGTAATCGTCTGCTTACTGAAATTTATGGTCCATTATGTGTTAGCATTTCAAACAATGTTTCTACATTTTGCTGTATCTCTTAATTTTCTTCTTGTAAGCACTGAACTATCCTGCAAGGGTGAATGCTCTTTGCTTCAACTACTCGATGCAGGGCATGTTCCATACAATCAGCACACGATGTGTAGGACTTTATCATTTCCTTCATTTAGTTAATCTCTTTAGACTAATACTGATCTGTGTGGTATAGATGAGCAAAATAGATTCTATTTACAGTCTCTTCAGTGATGTCCTGAGTAGATGCATTCTCAATGCCAAAGCAGAACAGTGAAACTATCTCGAATGACATTTAGGTTTTCATTGCAAAAATCTAGACCAGTGGTCCCTAACCTCCGGGCTGCGGACCGATACCGAGCCACGAAGCATGCAGGGGTGCAGCGGCAGCCAGCGAGCACCCAGAACATCTTTAAGAAAAAAGCTGAAATAAACAAGCTAATTAATTAGGTGCTGCCCAGCACATAAATGTCGGCCCAGATCAGAGGCGATCGGTCGGCAATCACCTCTGATCTGGGCCGACACTTACGTGCTGGGCGGCACCTCATTACTCAGCTTCTTTATTTTGGCTTTTTTCTTAAAGATGTGCTGGGTGCGCTCCGCCTACCGCTGTACCCCTGAATGCTTCGTGACCTGGAGGTTGGGGACCACTGATCTAGACGACTAACTAACGTGGAGTATAAGTAATAGCCTCTCTCTGTTCTTCCATGGTCTTCTTTCTTCTCCTGTTAGATTCCCACTTCTCCAGCCTTGTATCTCTTTGACCAATCAACTTCTCAGCACTTTACTTCACCCCTCCCCCTCCAGGTTTCACCCATCACCTTGTGTTTCTCCCTCCCCTCCCCCCACCTTTAAAATCTACTCCCCTTTTTTTCTCCAGTCTTGCTGAAAGGTCTCGGCACAAAACATCAACTGTACTCTTTTCCATAGATGCTGCCTGGCCTGCTGAGTTCCTCCAGCATTTTGTGTGTACTGCTTGGATTTCGAGCACCTGCAGATTTTCTCTTGTTTGTGATTGACCATTCTTTTCTGACCTCTTACATTAACAAAGTTTTCACCCACCGTTGCTACTCACTGGATAATTTTGTTTTTCGCATCCTCTGTAAACTCTGGAGACATGTGCATGAAAATCCTAGGAGATGAGCAGTTTCTGCGATATTCAAACCGCCCCATCTGACACCAATGATCATTCCACGGTCATAGTCACTTAGATCACATTTCTTCCCCATTCTGATGTTTGGTCTGAACAATAACGGCATCTTGACTTCATGCTTTTATGTATTGAGTTGCTGCCACGTGATTGGCTGATTAGTTATTTGAATTAATGAGCAGGTATTGTTAATTAAGTGGCTTATGAATGTATATATAATATATCAAGAGGTTCTTTGTTCATGGATCTGTATAGTTTAAACGTAGTTCTTTGTAAGTTAAGACATCCTTAACATTGAACTGCTGAATTATCTTTGAACAATCACTGATTTGTGTGTGATTATGATTTCTGTATTTCCCGTCATGTTATATTCATCAGAAATAAAAATGCCAGTACATTCATTTGCTGTTAAAATAGTTCTTTCGCTGTTCTGTTTTTCAGTGTGTATCTGTGATGGCAGTTTCCAGGAGGGGAACGATATGTTATTGGTCCAGTCTGACCCATGAGGAATCTTGCACAGAAACAACAGTAGATTTTGGCAGTGCTGATTGGAAGTGTCTAACTGGTATAACGGTTAGTACTTTTACAGGAATCCATAGTTTGTGGGGGTAGAGGTATAGTTGCTGAGGCTTTCTGATTTGCAACCTGATAACATCATGTTTTATTGTGCACACTCATTACTTCAAATTTTTTTATGAGCATATATAAAATATTATTTGAAATGTGAAATTACATCCTTATAGTAATGTGAAATATTGTTCCTTTCTACACTGTGGCACATTGGGCAGCAACCTTGATGTCTTTTAGCATTTTTGTCTGTTTTTTACGAGGCCAAGTTGCTAGCTCGATGTTCAACCCAGTGCAGATGGAAAGCGTGCAAGGAGCTGGCCGGAATCGAACCTGGGACCACTCGCCTCAAAGTCTGGTGTGGATGCCACTACACCACCGGCCAGTGAAATATGCAAGCTGCTATTACCTGGAAGACCGAAGCCCTGGTTTCCCCATGTATCAACAATTTTCTTTCACAGACCATGGTGTTTTGAAGGCATAAAGTGTCCCGTTATCAAATATATACAAGCTGTCAGTGTATAGAGTTCTCCGAATCTGGCTAAAGTGGCTGCATGTCAAAATCAAAGAACAAGAGAAGGGAGTGAATAAATCTAATTTAAGATTGCTTCAAAACAAATGTGCTAGTAATTTGGTGTGTGATTTCATTTATTAGGAGCTTTTTCACCTGTGAAGATAGTGTCACGGATTGTAACTCAAGTAGTTTTGTTTTGGATTCATGCGTGTGCATTGCCAAAATCTCATTTAATGTTGTATTAATTCTGATAAACTGTCATTGGTTGTATTTTGATTTAGGGAGGTGGATTTATTCTTGCTTCCCAACAAAACAATTTGCTGAGATTAACACCAGATAGTTTGGGAAGAGTGAGTTTCCGCCCTGTGCAACAAGGGCAGGGTATGCTTTCGGGATTAGGCCGCAGGGTTTCATCACTCTTCGGCATTTTGACACCAACTGCCAATGATGTGGTAAGACTTTAACTGTATGAATCTTCATACACTAACTTGCTTGTTAGGTTTATTCTTTTGTAGGACACTGTAAATAAACTTGCTATTTTTCCAGTGCAAGTTAAAAGCAGTTAATTCTGAATCATTGCTGCTTGCTTTCGTAAGTAATGTATGCTTTCTTGCTTGTGACATTTCTTTCCTTCCTTTGACAGTTAAGCTCTGTGCTGTGGGATGATGAGAACAAATACCTCTATACCCTGACTAATTCTAGTCTGAATAAATGGGAAGTGGATGAGACATCTGAACGGCATATTTTCAGTTGGGAACTAAACAGATCCATGAAAGAAGACCTGGGATATTCCATTTGGGTGAGAAGTTCACTGATCTTATCAGTGGTGATCTACAGCCATTTGATGCACACAAGTTGATCCCAAGCAAAATGCCATAGTTTAATTATCTGAGCTAGATTGATAGATGTTTGCCTCATAACCAATTTGCCCGATTTTATTATGGCCTTGTCAACAGTGGTTTGATACAAGTGTACTTCATGGTTTCCCTTGTGAAGAAGGATGAACTTATAGAAGCATGGAAAACACATGCAATCAAACAGAAAACGTTCATGTCAATCAGCCCTAAATGCAATATGTGTACACGTATGTATGATCAGTGGGGCCAGATTGAATGGGAAGTGGATCAGTGTGATGACCTTGCTCAGTTCCCAGAGCAAGCTCCATATCAGGGTAGACAGAAAAATCTTAACTAAATGGAATCTCCTGCTAGTCTACAATCTAAAAATATCTTTCTGGCCATTGCCTCTGGGGCACTGGCATTATCATTATCCTGCAGAAGTATGTGAAAGTCATATCTGAACATTGCAGTACAATATGTAACAATGTTTTGAAAATACTTCAGATGCAGAGGGCTCTGAGGTACTGTGATGTGGAAGGGCAGAACTGCAGATTTGTCTGTCAGATCCAGCGTTTGTCAATGAGGTAACTTGACTGTATCCTGGAGGATTGTTTAGATGTAAATGTGTATTCAAGACTTTATCATTAATTTGACAGCTCCATCTCAACAAAGGAAAATGTAACAGAAAATTTTATCCCTCATGTGGATTGTCATAGTAACAAATCTTTTACCAAATCTAGGGAGCTGATGAAAATTATGAAACCAGTAAGTCTGGAATCAATACACAGTATCTGGATTTGCAACTGAGCAAGTAAGTGGAATCCTTGTTAATGCAATATTTTTGAAGTGCTTCTGTGATTGGCAGTAACTGTTTCTATGTCAAGCATTTCCAACAGATAGAACGTTTAATTGAATGGGAAAAAGGGAAGGGCATTTTCGCAAGACCTTGAAACACAAAGTCTATTTTGCCCATCAAGCTCTTTCCTTTTTGCAGACTCCATTTAGCCTCATTATTAGTCTGTATGTCAAAACTGACAGATCCAAATTTGAAAATTTGAAGAAAGCTAAGGTTCACCCTGACAGCAGTGGTTTTGAACTTGAAACTAGTTACAATTTATTCTATCCATATGAGAATTCTATCTTGTTGCCTGCATCAATTTCTAGAGTTGAGAATCAGATTTATTATTGCTGAATTATGACATGAATTTTGTTGTTTTACCACAGCGCAAAGACATAAAATTACTCTCAATTACAAAAGTATATAAGTTGTGTAAAAAAAAAAAAAGTTGTTCCAGCAAGGCATGAACTATACATGAAAGTTGTGGCAACACTAGTGAGAAATGAGGTACAAAATGGAAGGGGCTCACCAGAGGTGAGCATGTGGATACGGAAAGTGAAGTTGGAATTGGGAAGGAGCACTGAATGGGATGGGTGTGGTGAGCGGAGGATCAGCACAAATTCATTCCAGTAGATCCCATGTTTATGGAACCAGCTTTCTCACTTCTCAATGCTGAGTTAAACCTTTTCTCATGGTATAATTGCAGCTCATTTTCATGTGTTATTTTCTTTTACCTGCTTAAGGCTTAGGTTTGTATCTGGTTGTGTTCACTTCACCATATGTCAGCGCAGTGTGTGGTTACTTTCTTGTACCATTAAGCAAGAGTTTGATCAAACTATTCTGCAAGCTGAGGTCTGTTGTGCATGATGCAAGGTTGTTTTTTAAACTTTTATCCCACTTTGTGCACTCATTCACCTGCTCAATCTCATTGTAGTTGTCTATTTGATAAAGGCTGAACTTTAGCATTCCTTGTTTTAAAAATGCAGGATTTTTTTTAAATTCCAGCATTATATAGGCGTCCGTTAGTCTCATGAGACCATGGATTTGCGCCTTGGAAGGTTTCCAGGGCGCAGGCCTGGGCAAGGTTCAATGGAAGACCAGCAGTTGCCCATGCTGCAAGTCTCCCCTTTTCATGCCGCCAATGTTGTCCAAGGGAAGGGCACTAGGAACCATACAGCTTGGCAGCGGTGTCGTCACAGAGCAATGTGTGGTTAAGTGCCTTGCTAAAGGACACGCGCGCTACCTCAGCTGAAGCTCGAACTATCGACCTTCAAATCACTAGACAAATGCCTTAACCACTAGCATAGAAACATAGAAAACTTACAGCACAATACAGGCCCTTCGGCGCACAAAGTTGTGCCAAACATGTCCCTACCTTGGAAATTACTATGCTTACCCATAGCCCTCTACTTTTCTAAGCACCATGTACCTATCCAAAAGTCTCTTAAAAGACCCTATTGTGTCTGCCTCCACCTCCATTGCCGGCAGCCCATTCCACTCACTCACCACTGTCTGCGTAAAATAAACTTACCCCTGACATCTCCTCTGTACCTACTCCCCAGCACCTTAAACCTGTGTCCTTTTGTGGCAACCATATCAGCCCTGTGAAAAAGCCTCTGGCTATCCACACGATCAATGCCTCTCATCATCTTATACACCTCTTATCAGGTCACCTCTCATCATCCATTTCTCCAAGGAGAAAAGGCCGCGTTCACTCAACCTGTTTTCATAAGGCATGCTCCCCAATCCAGGCAACATCCTTGTAAATCTCCCCTGCACCCTTTCTATGGCTTATACATCCTTCCTATAGTGAGGCGACCAAAACTGAGCACAGTACTCCAAGTGGGGTCTGACCAGGGTCCTATATAGCTGCAACATTACTTCTCAGCTCCTAAATTCAATTACATGATTAATGAAGGCCAATACTCCGTATGCCTTCTTAACCAAAGAGTCAACTTACGCAGCTGCTTTGAGCGTCCTATGGACTCGGACCCCAAGATCCCCCTGATCCTCCACACTGCCAAGAGTCTTACCATTAATGCTATATTCTGCCATCATATTTGACCTACCAAAATGAACCACTTCACACTTATCTGGGTTGAACTCCATCTGCCACTTCTCAGCCCGGATTTGCATCCTATCAATGTCCCGCTGCAACCTCTGACAGCCCTCCACACTATCCACAACACCTCCAACCTTAGTGTCATCAGCAAACTTACTAACCCATCCCTCCACTTCCTCATCCAGGTCATTTATAAAAATCATGAAGAGTAAGGATCCCAGAACAGATCCGTGAGGCACACCACTGGTCACTGACCTCCATGCAGAATATGACCCGTCCACAACCACTCTTTGCCTTCTGTGGGCAAGCCAGTTCTGGATCCACAAAGCAATTTCCCCTTGGATCCCATTTCTCCTTACTTTCTCAATAAGCCCTGCATGGGGTACCTTATCAAATGCCTTGCTGAAATCCATATACACTACATCTACTGCTCTTCCTTCATCAAGGTGTTTAGTCACATCCTCAAAAAATTCAATCAGGCTCGTAAGGCACGACCTGCCTTTGACAAAGCCATGCTGACTATTCCTGATCATATTATGCCTCTCCAAATGTTCATAAATCCTGCCTCTCAGGATCTTCTCCATCAACTTACCAACCACTGAAATAAGACTCACTGGTCTATAATTTCCCGGGCTATCTCTACTCCCTTTCTTGAATAAAGGAACAACATCTGCAACCCTCCAATCCTCCGGAACCTCTCCTGTCCCCACTGATGTTTCGAAGATGATCGCCGGAGGCTCAGCGATCTCTTCCCTCGTCTCCCATAGTAGCCTGGGGTACATCTCATCCGGTCCTGGCAACTTATCCAACTTGATGCTTTCCATAAGCTCCAGCACATCCTCTTAATATCTACATGCTCAAGCTTTTCACTCTGCTGCAAGTCATCACTATAATCGCCAAGATCTTTTTCCATAGTGAATACTGAAGTAAAGTATTCATTAAGTACCTCTGCTATTTCCTCTGGTTCCATACACACTTTCCCACTGTCACACTTGATAGGTCCTATTCTTTCACGTCTTATCCTCTTGCTCTTCACATACTTGTAGAATGCCTTGGGGTTTTCCTTAATCCCGCCCGCCGAGACCTTCTCGTGGCTCCATCTGGCTCTCCTAATTTCCTTTTTAAGCTCCTTCCTGTTAACCTTATAATCTTCTAGATCTTTAACATTACCTAGCTCTCTGAACCTTTTGTAAGCTTTTCTTTCCTTCTTGACTAGATTTATTACAGCCTTTGTACACCACGGTTCCTGTACCCGACCATAACTTCCCTGCGTCATTGGAACTTACCTATGCAGAACTCCACATAAAAAATCTCCTGAACATTTGCCACATTTCTTCCGTACTTTTCCCCGAGAACATCTGTTCCCAATTTAAGCTTCCATTTCCTGCCTGATAGCCTCATAATTCCCCTTACTCCAATTAAACACTTTTCTAACTTGTCTTTTCCTATCTCTCTCCAATGCTATTGTAAAGGAGATAGCAATCATAACTCTATCTCCAAAATGCTCTCCCTCTGAGAGATCTGACACCTGACCAGGTTCATTTCCCAACACCAAATCAAGTGTAGTCTCTCCTCTTGTAGGCTTATCTACATATTGAGTTAAGAAACCTTCCTGAACACACCTAACAAACTCCACCACATCTGAACCCCTCACTCTAGGGAGATGCCAATCAATATTTGGGAAATTAAAATCTCCATCATGACAACTCTGTTATTATTACACCTTTCCAGGCTCCTCTATATCCCTGTTACTATTGGGTGGCCTATAAAAAACACCCAATAAAGTTATTGACCCCTTCCTGTTCCTAACCTCCACCCACAGAGACTCCGTAGACAATCCCTGCATAACATCTACCTTTTCTGCAGCTGTGACACTATCTCTGATCAACAGTGCCACACTCCCACCTCTTTTGCCTCCCTCCTTGTTTTTTCTGAAACATTTAAAACCCGGCACTTGAAGTAACCATTCCTGTCCCTGAGCCATCCAAGTCTCTGTAATGGCCACCACATCATAGCTCCAAGTAATGATCCATGCTCGAAGCTCATCCACTTTGTTCACAATACTCCTTGTGTTAAAATAGACAGATCTCAAACGGTCCTTCTGAGTGTGTCCCTTCTCTATCACCTGCCTATCCTCCCTCGCAAACTGTCTCCAAGCGTTCTCTATTTGTGAGCCAACCATCTCTTTCCCAGTCTCTTCAGTTCGGTTCCCACCCCCCAGCAATTCTAGTTTAAACTCTCCCCAGTAGCCTTAGCAAGCCTCCCCGCCAGGATATTGGACCCCCAGGATTCAAGTGTAACCTGTCCTTTTTGTACAGGTCACTCTTGCCCCAAAAGAGGTCCCAATGATCCAGAAATCTGAATCCCTGCCCCCTGCTCTAATCCCTCAGCCACGCATTTATCCTCCACCTCATTTACTCACTGTCGCGGGGCACAGGCAGTAATTCCGAGATTACTACCTTTGAGGTCCTGCTTCTCAATTTCCTTCCTAACTCCCTGTAGTCTGTTTTCAAGACCTCTTCCCTTTTCCTACCGATGTCGTTGGTACTAATATGTAACACAACTTCTGGCTGTTCTCCCTCCCACTGCAGGATATCGTGGACGCGATCTGAAACATCCCGGACCCTGGCACCTGGGAGGCAAACTACCATCTGAGTTTCTTTCCTGCATTCACAAAATTGCCTGTCTGACCCCCTAACTATAGAGTCCCCTGTCACTACTGCCTTCCTCTTCCTTTCCCTACCCTTCTGAGCCACGGGGCTGGACTCTGTGCCAGAGGCACGGCCACTCTTGCTTCCCCCAGGTAGGCTGTCTCCCCCCCCCCAACAGTACTCAAACAGGAGTACTTATTGTCAAGGGGTACAGCCACAGGAGTACTCTCTAGCACCTGACTCTTCCCCTTCCCTCTCCTGACTGTGACCCAATTGTCTGTCTCCCGTGGCCCTGGTGTGACCACCTGTCTACAACTTCTTTCTATCACCTCCTCGCTCTCCCTGACCAGACGAAGGTCATCGAGCTGCATCACTAGTTCCCAAACGCGGTGCCTTAGGAGCTGCAGCTTGATGCACCGGGTGCAGGTATGGCCGTCCGGGAGGCTGGGAGACTCTAGGACCTCCCACATCTGACACCGAGCACCGAACACCGGCCTCACACACTTACTTCCTTTCCGCAATTAACACAGGTAAACCTACCTCGCTTCGTTACCGCCTAAGCCCGTTGAGCCAAAGTCCTATCACTCTGCAGCCCACTCCAAACGCTGCCTGCCTTTTAGCCTTTTAATTTTTTTTCCCAGAGAGGGTCTGGTGGTTTTGATAGCAGCCTGGAACCAGGGAGACGATCCATGCCTAATCTACTACATCTTAGCCACTATCCAGGATATTGGATATCGAATAACTGATGAAATTAGAATGGAGGTCACTGAATATTATCCTTTATACCAGGTAATACTAGGAAGTGTTATTTTCCTGTGTTTAGTGGAAAGCAGTTGAGGTGAATAGTGCAGATGCATTAAGGAGAAGCTGGAAAACATGTTGGGGAGATGGGAAATGGAAAATAAAGTGAAGTAGTCGAAGCAACACACATAAAAGTTGCTGGTGAATGCAACAGGCCAGGCAGCATCTCTAGGAAGAGGTACAGTCAACGTTTCGGGCCGAGACGCTTTGTCAGGACTAACTGAAAGAAGAGCTAGTAAGAGATTTGAAAGTGTGAGGGGGTGGGGAGATCCAAAATGATAGGAGAAGACAGGAGGGGGAGGGATGGAGCCAAGAGCTGGACAGGTGATTGGCAAAAGGGATACGAGAGGATCATTTGGGAGGCCCAGGGAGAAAGAAAAGGGGGAGGGGGGGAAAACCCAGAGGATGGGCAAGGGGTATAGTGAGAGGGACAGAGGGAGAAAAAGGAGAGAGAGAGAAAGAATGTGTGTATATAAATAAATAACGGATGGGGTACGAGGGGGAGGTGGGGCATTAGTGGAACTTTGAGAAGTCAATGTTCATGCCATCAGGTTGGTGGCTACCCAGACGGAATATAAGGTGTTGTTCCTCCAACCTGAGTGTGGCTTCATCTTTACAGTAGAGGAGGCCGTGGATAGACATATCAGAAGGGGAATGGGGTGTGGAATTAAAATGTGTGACCACTGGGAGATCCTGCTTTCTCTGGCGGAAGGAGCGTAGGTGTTCAGCAAAGCGGTCTCCTAGTCTGCGTCGGGTCTCGCCAATATATAGAAGGCCACATGGGGAGCACCGGACACAGTATATCACTGGGATCTCCCAGTGGCCACACATTTTAATTCCATGTCCCATTCCCATTCTGATAGTCTATTCACAGCCTCTTCTACTGTAAAGATGAAGCCACACTCAGGTTGGAGGAACAACACCTTATATTCTGTCTGGGTAGCCTCCAACCTGATAGCATGAACATTGACTTCTCAAAGTTCCGCTAATGCCCCACCTCCCCCTCGTATCCCATCCGTTATTTATTTATTTATATTCACACTTTCTTTCTTTCTCTCTCCTTTTTCTCCCTCTGTCCCCCTCACTATACTCCTTGCCCATCCTCTGGGCTTCTCCCCTCCCCCTTTTCCTTCTCCCTGGGCCTCCTGTCCCATGATCCTCTCATATCCCTTTTGCCAATCACCTGTCCAGCTCTTGGCTCCATCCCTCCTCCTCCTGTCTTCTCCTATCATTTTGGATCTCCCCCTCCCCCTCACACTTTCAAATCTCTTGCTAGCTCTTCTTTCAGTTAGTCCTGACGTAGGGTCTCGGCCCGACACATCGACTGTACCTCTTCCTAGAGATGCTGCCTGGCCTGCTGCGTTCACCAGCGACTTTTATGTGTGTTGCTTGGATTTCCAGCATCTGCAGAATTCCGTGTGTGTGTGCGTGCGCGTGTGCGTGAAGTAGTCGAAGAGAGCTCATGCGGTTTCTAAATACTAGCATGACCTGTTGTATCAAATACTCAAGTTTTGTTCTGTAAATTAAGCAACAGACACAAAATGCTGGAGGAACTCAGCGGGCCAGGAAGCATCTATGGGGGGGAAAAAAGCACAGTTGACATTTCGGGCCGAACCCCTTTAGCAGGACTGAACGTCGACTGTGCTTTTTTCCATAGATGCTGCTTGGCCTGCTGAGTTCCTCCAGCATTTTCTGTGTGTTGCTCAGATTTCCAGCATCTGCAAATTTTCTCTTGTTTGCAATTCTGTAAATTAAGGCTCATTCTTTATCAATCATTTTAGAATTTCTCCATTTAAGATGTTAAAAATACAAGTTGATATTGTGTGTTCTTGGAATGTTGAAGGGGAACACAGTGGTGTGTTTTTATGATAGATAATTATCGTACAATTTATTGGCATTCGCTAACTAAAAGTAGGAAAATTCAATTATATAACCTGAGTAACACTCACAAAATGCTGAAAGAACTCTGCAGGTCAGGCAGCATCTATGGTGGGGAATAAACAATCTACTTTTAGGGCCAAAACGCTTCAGAACTGGTGAAGCGTCTCAGCCTGAAATGTTAACTGTTTATTCCCCTCCATAGATGCTGCCTGACCTGCTGGGTTCCTCCAGCACTTTTTGTATGTTGCTCTGCATTTCGAGCATCTGCATGAATCTCTTACCTTTATATTATGTAGTCTGATAATGCTGAAATACCGTTTGTTTTGTACAAATGTGCTTTCTGCTATAAACATAATTTGACTTGAGGAGTGAGTGGTCTGAGATAAGATCAGTCAGGCTACTTCAGCACATTAGCGTTAACAGCTTAGGGAAAACTAAGCTGATTATCACTGTGGGGTGAGGGACAATTGGGAGAGGTGTCTTTCACTGACTGTGCTAATTGGTAATTTTGTCTCAGCCCGATGAGGAGCTTCCATGCCAGCGGTTTTTAATACCAGATTACTCAAGCCAGGCGGCATACCTTTACACATACGATATGGTCTTTGCCTGCTCTACTGGAACTGGACGAGCTGGCCTGCCTCAGGAAAAACTTCATTTGAACATGCCAGGTATGTCTTCATGATGCTTAACGTCGGTAAGACGAAAGAGGTGATTGTGGACTTCCGGAAGGGTAAGATGAAGGAACACAAACCAATCCTCATAGAGGGATCAGAAGTGGAGAGAGTGAGCAGTTTCAAGTTCCTGGGTGTCAAGATCTCTGAGAATCTAACCTGGTCCCAACATATTGATGTAGTCATAAAGAAGGCAAGACAGCGGCTATTCTTTATTGGGAGTTTGAAGCGATTTGGCATGTCTTTCTTTTCTTTTTAAATCTTTTTATTGAGTAAGTATACAAAAAAGGTAAGCCATATAAACATTAATACAATGTTAAAGTATAATAAAATTCCAAAAGATAACAATACCAAAAAGAAAATACTACAAACAATGTAATTTAAGCATAAGGAACCAAGATAACATAATAGTATACTAGATTTTATATATATCAATGGAAAAAAAGAAAAAAAAACCCCAAAAAAAAACCCACCGTGCAGCTAACTAAAAGCAAAGCAAAGCAATGGGCTAACTTGAAACCAAACAGAGTTAAACTTAAAATCACGTCCTCAATCCCGACCTCCATTAAAACAGTGAAAAAAAAACAAGAAGGGTAAATATTACATTAAATGAAAATATCGAATAAAAGGTCCCCAAATCTGTTCAAATTTAAATGAAGAATCATAAAGGTTACTTCTAATTTTCTCCAAATTCAAACATAAAATCGTCTGAGAAAACCAAAAAAAGGTAGTTGGAGCATTAAGCTCTTTCCAATGTTGTAAAATACATCTTTTCGCCATTAAAGTAAGAAATGCAATCATTCTACGGGCTGAAGGGGAAAGATTACTAGAAATTTTAGGTAGTCCAAAGATAGCAGTAATAAGGTGAGGAGAGATATCTATATTTAATACCTTAGAAATAATATTGAAAATATCTCTCCAAAAAGTTTCCAAAGTAGGGCAAGACCAAAACATATGAGTTAAAGAGGCTATCTGCCCCGAACATCTATCACAGAAAGGATTAATATGCGAGTAAAAATGCGCTAACTTATCTTTGGACATATGTGCTCTATGAACCACTTTAAATTGAATTAGGGAATGTTTAGCACAAATAGAGGAAGTATTAACTAATTGTAAAATCTGCCCCCAATCATCCACAGAAATGGTAAGCCCCAATTCCTGTTCCCAATCTACCCTAATCTTATCAAATGGAGCTTTCCTAAGTTTCATAATAATATTATAAATCATAGCCGATGCACCTTTCTGACATGGATTAAGGTTAATTATCGAATCTAAAATATATATAGGAGGAAGCATTGGAAAGGAAGAAAGTATAGTACTTAGGAAATTTCTAACTTGTAAATATCTAAAAAAATGTATTCTTGATAAGTTATATTTATTAGATAATTGTTCAAAAGACATAAGGGAACCATCTAAAAATAAATCCAAAAACCGTAAAATACCCTTAGTCTTCCAAGTTTGAAAAGCGCGATCCGTAAAAGAGGGAGGAAAAAATATGTTACCTAAAATAGGAATCGCTAACCCGAATTGATTAAGATCAAAAAATTTTCTGAATTGAAACCAAATACGCAAAGCATATTTAACGATCGGGTTAGAGACCTGCTTAAGGCGTTTCGAATCAAAAGGAAGAGAGGAACCTAAAATAGAACCAAGTGTATAACCCTGAACAGATTGTAATTCCAATGCTACCCATTTAGGAATAGATAGTATGTCCCGGTCAAGTAACCAAAATTTCATATGTCGAATATTAATAGCCCAATAATAAAATCTAAAGTTAGGTAATGCTAAACCTCCATCTCTCTTAGCTTTCTGTAAATGTATTTTACCCAGTCTCGGATTCTTATTCTGCCAAATAAATGAAGAAATTTTAGAGTCAACTTTATCAAAAAAAGATTTAGGAACGAAAATTGGTAATGCCTGAAACACATATAAAAATTTTGGCAAAAAAAACATCTTAACTGCATTAATACGACCAATCAAAGTTAAATATAAGGGAAACCATTTAGATGAAAGTTGAGTAATATGGTCTATTAATGGTAAAAAGTTAGTCTTAAATAAATCTTTATGTTTACAAGTAATTTTAATCCCAAGATATGAAAAGTAATTATTAATCAATTTAAATGGAAATTTATAATATAAGGGAAGATGTTTATTAATTGGAAAAAGTTCACTCTTACTAAGATTTAATTTATAACCTGAGAAAAGACCAAATTGTGCTAATAACTCTAAAACAGCAGGAATAGATCTCTCAGGATTAGAAATATATAAAAGTAAATCATCAGCATAGAGTGATAATTTATGGGACTTTAATCCCCGAGTTATCCCAGTAATATTTGAAGATTCTCGAATAGCAATTGCAAGAGGTTCTAATGCAATATCAAATAATAGGGGACTAAGAGGACAGCCTTGTCGAGTACCACGAAAGAGAGGAAAAAAAGGTGAGTTTAAAGAGTTAGTACGAACCGAGGCTACAGGGGAGTGATATAACAGTTTAATCCAGGATATAAATTTCAAGCTAAAATTAAACATTTCAAGCACCTTAAATAAATAAGGCCATTCTACTCTATCAAAAGCTTTCTCGGCATCTAAAGAAATAACACACTCAGGAACATTTTGTGAGGGAGTATAAACGATATTTAACAATGTACGAATATTATAAAAAGAGTAACGACCTTTAATAAAACCCGTTTGGTCTTCCGAAATAATAGAAGGAAGTACTTTTTCTAGTCTATTTGCTAATAACTTAGAAAAAAACTTTAGAATCAACATTTAATAAAGATATTAGTCTATAAGATGCACATTGAGCAGGGTCTTTATCCTTCTTTAGTATTAAAGAAATTGATGCTCTATTAAAAGATTCCGGAAGTTTACCAAGTTTCAAAGAAGCCTCAAAAACCTTATAGAGCCAAGGAATCAATAAAGAAGCAAAACATTTATAAAATTCAACGGTAAACCCATCAGGGCCAGGAGCTTTCCCCAGATTCATAGAAAAAATAACATTCTTAATCTCATCCATTGTAATGGAAGTATCTAATAAAGAAGACATATCCTGTGAAATCTGAGGGAAGTCTAACTTATCTAAAAAATCATTCATATATTTAGAATCTCGAGGAGACTCTGATTGATATAAAGAAGAATAAAAATCACAAAAGGTTTGATTAATCCCCACATGATCCAATATCAATCGATCATTTTGGTTATAAATCTGATTGATTTGAGATTTAACATAATTAGATTTCAATTGATTAGCCAGCAGCTTGCCAATTTTATCACTGTGAACATAAAAATCACTTCTTGTTTTCTTTAATTGGTTTACAATCGAGGACGAGAGTAGTAAACTGTGTTCCATTTGAAGTTCAGTTCTTTGTTTGTATAGCTCCTCAGAAGGAGCCATAACATATTTCTTATCAATTTCTTTAATCTTGTCCACAATTGCCATCTCCTCCTGCTTCTGTTTCTTCCTCAAAGCAACGGAATACGAAATAATCTGACCCCGAATATAGGCTTTAAAAGTGTCCCAAAGAGTGTTAACCGAAATATCTTCTGTATGGTTAATTGTAAAAAAAAGCTCAATCTGTTCATTCATAAAATTAACAAAGTCCGAGTCCTGAAGCAACAGCGAATTAAAACGCCATTGTCTATTGTTTGGTATATTGGCCATAATTTTAATAGAAAGCTTAAGTGGAGCATGATCCGAAATGGTTATAGAATCATAATCACATTTAATCACTGAAGGAATGAGACGAGAATCAATGAAAAAATAATCAATTCTTGAATAGGAATGATGAACATGTGAAAAGAAGGAAAAATCTTTTTCCTGAGGATGCAGAAAACGCCAAATGTCCGTCGACCCAGAATCAGAAAGGAAAAAATTAATCAAATTTGCAGATTTATTAGGTAAAGTCCGTAAAGGAGCCGAACAGTCCAAAGCTGGAGATAAACAGGTATTAAGATCTCCGCCCCAAATCAATGAAAACTCGTTCAAATTCGGAAACTGATCAAACAATGATTTATAAAATTCCGGACAATCCATATTAGGAGCATAAACATTAACCAAAACTACTTTTTTATTAAATAGTAAACCACTAACCAATAAAAATCTACCATTCGGATCAGAGATAATATCCTGTTGTATAAAAGTAACTGAGGAATCTATAAAAATAGAGACGCCTCGAATCTTAGCATTGGAGTTCGAATGAAATTGTTGACCCTTCCAGAATTTGAAAAAACGTAGTCTGTCCCCCCTCCGTACATGGGTCTCTTGTAAAAATAAAATTTGTGCTTTAAGTCTCCGGAACACTTTAAAAACTTTTTTTCTTTTAATAGGATGATTAAGACCATTAGTATTCCAGGAGACAAAATTAATAATAGACTCCATAAATCCTAAAGTCAACCCACAACAAGGAGGATTGACAATAGGCGCGACCCACAAACCCGGAGAGGAAACAGAACATACAAAAGATACCGGGGAAAAGGACGCAACCAGTACTTCAATAATGTATATAGCCCAAAGAAAAACAAACTAAAACGTCAAGCCCCTCCCACCACCCCCCACCCCAAGACCCCAAGGCAAAATCTAAAGCAGACCCGCCAGAAAGAAGCAAGCGCTAAAACTACCCCCATGACTTCCGGTATACGCTCCCTAAAAAAAAAGGTATAAATATGAAAAGGATCAGCTAATTGTAAAACAGTAAAAAAATAAGTAAAAAAAAGTTAGCTCAATTAGAATACACACAGAACAGAACAAAAGCCGGAAAATATATATTAAAAAAAACCCACAATAAACCTCAAACTCATGAATAGACACAGCAACAAAAAAAATAGGATTATTAACATAAAGTGATTATAAAAAGCAAAACAGAATAAAATTTTTTTAAAAACTACAAAATTTAAGGCCGCACAGGAAATACGTAAGATGACAAAAGGGAAGTAACCACCCAGAATCCCCTGGGAAAAGAAAGAAATGACGCAGTTAAAAAGAAAGTTTAGCAGCCATATTAAGAAATCAAAAGTAAACTTTTCTGCCCAAATAGGGCACAGAAAAGTTAAAACCAACCAATTCACAGCCTCCGATCAACGGAGATAATTAAAAAAAAGGCAATTAAGATGTTGAAGATGAAAGTTGATCCAGATAACTCTGGGCATCCGATGGAGAATCAAAAAAACGAAGGGCTCCATCTAACATGCGAATCCTTAGACGTGCAGGGTACAGCAGCGCTGGTCTTAAATCCATCTTATAGAATTCCAACATCACGGATCTGTAACGGACCCGTTGGTCCCAGATTGGTTTACTGAAATCTTCCACGAATCGGAACTTAAGATCCGAAAAATCAATGAAACCTTTAGATCGAGCGAATCGAAACAGTCTCTCCTTGTCTTGAAAATAATGAAAACGTAAAATAACATGCCTAGGTCTATCTGACCTAGACGAGTATGATGGGATTCTGTGAACACGATCCAGTAGCGGTGGTTGGTCAGGAAATACAGTAGGGAATGCATCTTTTAAAAGTTGAGAGAAATATTTCATGGGGTTGTTAGCTTCAACAGCTTCCCTCACGCCAATCATTCGTAAATTCTGCCGTCGCATTCTAGATTCCAAGTCAGAGTTTTTAAAAGTCAAAAAGTCAAGTTTCTTCTTCATTACATTAATTGTTTCTTCGATTTTCCCCATCTTAAGCTCACTTTGTTGCGCGAATTTTTGAAGATCAGATATAGCCGACTGATGTTCCGCAATACATGTTTGCATCTTATCAATTAAATCGGCAATTTTCTGGAAATTAGTTGAGATTTCCGTATGAATCAGGTCTTTAACAAAGCCTGCAATTTCCGTACGAATCATCTCCCTAACAGAGGTTGAAATTTCCCTCTGAATTAACTCCGATATCGCTTTCAAAGTCACCGGTGATTCAGTCGGGGGGAGATCCGTAGCTTTCGGTTTAACCGGAGGTTTACCATCCTTGCCGTTTTTCCCGTTCTTAGACATAGCAGATCTAAGTATCATCCAATTGTCAGAGAATTCAGTTTAATTCAAAGTATTGTAAAAATTGATGCCTTAATGGTTAATTAAAGTATAGCTGACCATAGAGAAAAAAAAACTCAGAGGTAATGGAGCGAGTCAAGAACGCGACTTCACTCCATGAGCGCTACCGGAAGTCTCTCTTGGCATGTCAACAAATACACTCATAAACTTCTATAGCTGTACCATGGAGAGCATTCTGACAGGCTGCATCACTGTCCGGTGTGGATGGGCTACTGCACAGGACTGAAAGAAGCTGCAGAGGGTTGTAAATCTAGTCAGCTCCATCTTGGGTACTCGCCTACAAAGTACCCAGGACATCTTTAGGGAGTGGTGTCTTAGAAAGGCAGCATTCATTATTAAGGACCTCCAGCACCCAAGGCATGCCCTTTTCTCATTGTTAACATCAGGTAGGAGATACAAAAGCCTGAAGGCACACACTCAGCGATTCAGAAACAGTTTCTTCCCCTCTGCCATCTGATTCTGAAATGAACATTGAAGCTTTTTTTAATATACAGTATTTCTGTTTTTGCACATTTAAAAAAAAATCTATTCAATATACGTAATTGATTTACTTGTTTATTTATTATGCTTTATTTTATTTATTACTTTTTTTTCTCTCTCTCTGCTAGATTATGTATCGCATTGAACTACTACTGCGAAGTTAACAAATTTCACGTCACATGCCAGTGATAATAAACCTGATTCTGATTCTGATCAAAAGTCTACTCAACCAGTTCATCGCTAATTTTGTTTGGATGCAGCAGTTCTAAATTGGGAAGTTCTATGGTCATTTAATAAAAGACAACAGGCACATAATTTCTTTTCTCTTATGGTTGATGAAAGAGTAAGACAAGTTTTGCTTGACAGCTGGTGATCAGAATCAGGTTTAATATCTCTGACATGTCATGAAATATGTTGTTTTGTGACAGCAGTACAGTGTAATACATAAAATACTATAAATTACAATGATTTTAGTAGTGCAGAAGGGAGTAAAAATGGTGAGGTTGTGTTCATGGGTGGGTTTGTTGTCCATTCAGAAATCTGATGGTGGAGGTTTAGATGCTGTTCCTTCAGTCTCCTGTACCTCACTGCTCGTAGTAATAGGAAGAGATCATATCCTGCGTGATAGGTGTCCTTAATGACCAATGCTGCCTTTTTTGAAGCAGCACCTTTTGAAGATGTCCTCGACTGCTTCCAGCAAACTCTCACATGAATGCACAGTTTCGAAGCTGAATTAATGGTGTGCAGCCCTTCCTGTTGGAGGTGATACCCTCAGGCCCCATTGCTCTAAACTTGCCTTATGAGCTAAACCTTTCATAGTAAGATTAGGAAGAAAATTGATTAAATGTAAATTGGAGAGTGCCAATACGAATGTTGGGGAAAGAAATTTAAGAGAGCTGATATCATTGCTGCCAGTGGTGTTGCACAACGTGCTGAATACATTGGACGCCCAAGTCTGGGAATCAAGATGTGTTGTCCAACAGTGAAACAGGTGCTGGGAATCTTAAATAAAGATAGAATGTTGGTAATAGGCAGCAAGTTAAGCAATATCTGTGGAGTGAAAAACAAGATTAACTTTTCAGTTGCAAGTGAGGAAAAGTTATAAAAATTGAATGCTTTACATTGCAGAAAAGGTGGGATGGAATGTGGAGAGAACGAAGGAGTTGTCTATGATAAGAGAATCAATGAAAGATGGTGGTAGTGCCAGCTGGGATGGAATATGGAAGATTGCTGGGCACACTAGTTCTGTCTGGGAATGTAGATTAAACAGAATAATTCTGTGTTTTGACAAAATCACGAGTAAGTAGACGGGTTCAGTGTGGGGCACTCTGAGTACATGGTTTATTGCACCTGTATGTCGGAGATGCTGAAGGCCTGTCGGTTTGTGTATGAGTTTCTATTTTAATGGCAGATTACGTCTCTGTTAAATTTGCAGGTGACGGTATCCTGGGTGGGGGAAACCTTGCTGGTTTTCCTGTCCTCTTCTGCAGGAACAGTGGTTTAGTTGCAGCTCGCCCGAAGGAAACTGTATCAAAGTTACCCGAAAATATCGAAGATTCTCTGGCTTTATCAACCTCTGGAGTAGTAGCTCAGGGAGAGGTTAGTTGTGCTGTGTGGGGGAGAATTTGATCAATGCATGGCTTCCAAATGACATTTACCATGTTTGTAGTGTTACAATGGGGGTTTGGGAATTGTATGCATGTGCCTTTTAATGAAGGATCAATGCTTTCTTTGATATCAATATCATCAGATTGAACATGCTGAAATGGTGGCTAAGAAAGATTGAAATACATGAAATATAAATTATTGGGTAGTTTTAACTGTACTTGCACGCTATTCCATTGGATATTGTACTTACTGATCACTTTGATCTGCGGTTTTGTTGCATTAATTTTACTTTACTGTTTAAATAATTTTTCATGTATGTGGAATTATATTTATTTCTCTTCTCTCAGACTGATGGCAGGCAACCATTTGAAAAATCTGCTCTGGATCCACAAGAGGATAAAATTAAGATGTTGAAAACTGCCTTTGTGATGTATTGCAGGTAGGACTGAGTGTGAAATGCGTGATTATTATTTTGGTTGTAAGATGGTGAGGATTCAGTGGAAAATATGCCTTTGAAAATTAAATTTGATCAGGTTGCATAAACTTAATTGGAATTCCTGTAATTCATACATGATTTTCTTTATTGTACTGTGGTGGTAGAAGCTTGTAAATTGAAGTCAAAGTTCCTGGTAACTTTATTATCAAAGTGCATATATGTCACCATATACTACCCTGAGATTCATTTTCCTGCAGCTATTCACAGTAGAACAAAGAAATACAACAGAATCAATGACTGAAAAGCAATCAATGTGCAAAAGACGAGCTGCAAATTCAAAAAAATCGAAGAAAAATAATCAATCAATGAATAAATAACAAATAGATTAGTGGCAGATGAATAAATAATATTGTGAACATAAGTTATAAAGTTATTGAAAGTGAGTCCATTGGTTGTGAATCAGTACAATGTTGAGTGAAGTAATTCATGCCGATTCAAGAGTTGGATGGTTGTAGGGTAGTAACTGTTCCTAAACCTAGTTTGTGGGATCTTAGGCTCCTGTACCTCCTTCCCAATGGCAGCAGTGAGAAGAGAGTATGGCCTGGATGGTGGGTGTCGTTGATGAAGGATGCTGCTTTCTTGTGGCAGCGCTCTGTATAGATGAGCTCAATGGTGGAGAGAGCTTTTCCTCTGGACTGGGCTGCATCCACCACTTTTTGTAGGCTTTTCTTTTCTTGGGCACTGGTGTTTCCATACCAGACCATGATGCAACCAATCAGGATACTCTTCACTGTACATTTATTGGAGTTTGTTAGGGTTTTAGATGACGTGCCATATCTGCGCAAACTTTTAAGGAAGTCGAGGCGCTGTTGTAGCTTCTTTGCATGTTGGTCCCAGGACAGATCCCCTGAAATGATTATGATAAGAAATTTAAAGTTTCTGACCCTTTCCACCTCGGATCCCCTAATAAGGACTGGCTCATGGACCTCCAGTTTATTCCTCCTGTCATCAATAATCAACTCTTTGGTTTTGTTGACGTTGAGTTGGAGGTTACTGTTGTGGCACTATTCATCCAGATTTTCAATCTCCCTCTATATGCCAATTCACCACCACCTTTGATTCAGCAAACAAAAGTAGTGTTGTCAAACTTAAATATAGTTCCAAGTTGTCTAGGTTTGGAGCCAGGTTATAGTGTTTTATGTAATTCTGACTAGGTCAGCTATGGGACAAAAGTATTTCCTTAAAATGGAAAATCCAGAAACAAGACCAGTTATGAGTATGGTCAGGAAAACTCTTTTCACAGTATATAGTGCGAATGTGAAACACTTCCATCTGCTGCAATTCCTCATACTTTCCCTGCTCCAGTGGATGCTGCAGAAGAAAAGGAGCTTTTAAGTTTGCCTGATGGATTTTTGTCAGTTATGTGCACTGAGGAACTTGAGACAAAAATAACCAGGAATGTTATGAATGGGAAAACAGAATTGATGGTCTCAAAGTTCAAAGGTTCATATATTATCAAAATATACAACTCTGAAATTCTTCTCCAAATAACCATGAAACCGAGAAAGAAAAGTACGGCAGCACAAGTCCCTCCTCCTCCTCACAAAAAATGGAATAGGCATGTCGACCCCCAAAACAAGAAAGATCGGCCAAAATATACTGAATATAAAAAACTGTAAGACTGGGGGAAGAAAAAGTCTATCGTCCAAGTCCATGTCCAAAATACAGAAAACCTGGGTAACATTCTCCGGGCACAGTTGTAGGCCTTCCCCTCTCCAGCAGCAGAGCAACCCCATGAGTGATCAAAAGGCAGTCTCCCCCCTCCGTACCAGAGCAATCTCGCCAGCGTTCAATTGTAGTTATTGGTGCTCACCTTCTGCATTTGCCTCGTCATTTCAATCTCCCCTTTCACTTTAATTAGCAAAATGGTGTCAAACATCGGTTCATGTCCCGTCCTGTAGCCTTCTCGCCATGAGGCTCTTGCACGTTGCCTCTGCCTCCTGGAATTCTCTTAGAGACTGCAGAGCGCTGAAACACCTAAACCATCTCCAAACTGCAAATCACAGGCTCCAACAGTTCCAGAATTATGTTTAAGACAAAAAACAAGCGTAAAAGAAGTGAAATTTGTGGTTTCATGATCTATCCAGAAGTTATCAACTGAAGGAGCATTGTACACGGGTGCCATCTTGACTGGAAATCTGCTTCAGTTTCTATGTTTTCCAATGAAACAGTGAGCCATATTGTTGATTTCTGTCTTGGAGGGAAATTGAAAACACTAGAACAGGTTTATAAATTAGAAGGCTTTTAAAATATTTTAAATAACAAGTTAATCAAAGCCATGAGATGCTTTATTTTGTTGCTGGGTACAGTCTGAGTTATGTTTCAATAATTTAAACTTTCAGAAAGGATATTGTTGGTGCCCAGACAATGTTGGAGGAAATCTTCCCAGACAATGTTGATATGGGGTCCGACTCCGAACTGGACAGTGCTGTGGCACAAATCAGTCTCGATCTAATCAACGACTACCCAGCATGTGATCCCCGCTGGGCTGAATCGGTACCAAATGGTAAGGCTCGGTGTGACATTTTTGGAAGATTCTACATATGTTAAATAAAAATGAATATTTTTATTAGGGATTTGATGCAGAATAATCAGCTGAGCCTGCCATTGTTTCCTCTAAAGTAGCTTAGTCTTTCTTTCATGCTCTTTGATTGATGCCTTGACACTGCTATCATCAAATGAAGATGGCTAATCACAGTGCTACTTCGATTTCTTTGAGAATATAGTGAAGTTTGAATGCATGTTAATTCCTAAATCTTCATGACTTCTACGATCTAGCCATGCAGAATGCATTCTTTCTTCCAAAGAATTTGGACAGCTTTCACTTTTCTCAAGGTACAGGGCCAAGAAACTCCATTAGTCTTTTTAAATAATGCAAATAACTTTTACATTTTCTCCTTAAAGTGGCTGAGCACAAACTACATCTCTGTAATACCTGTGGCTTCCATGCTTGTTGCAAGTTTTGCTTGTCTTTCAGTGGACTTGGCATTGCTTGAGAGATTTTAGCAGGTGTCTATGAGAGTGATACAGTTTGGAAGAGGAATGATGTTTGCCTGATTTCTGCTGGAGAATCTCCTGCTACTTTCTTTTACCCCATGTCCAGGGAAGAGAATACCTGATGAAAAATGCTACCCTGCACATTATAAGATGGCTCTTTATTTGCTACAAGCAGTACATATTTGAGGGAATGTAATTTGTTTGACCAGTTCCACTCCAGTGAGATGTGTGAACATTATCTCTTCACAGATGAAAGTAGATTTAGCAACACCTCCTTGTTACTGCTTCATCAGCTGGAAGATAAAATGAAGGCCCATTACTGTTTGATGGAATTTCTTCGGGATGTAAGTTGTTGTTTAGAGTTTAGTTTTGTACAGTGCCTTTCAGGTCCCCAGTGTATCCCAAATCATTTCATAGCATTAAATATTGTTTTAAGTAGTATAATGAAGCTAATATTGTGTACAGCAGAGTCCCATACAGAGCAGGATAAATGACTAAATGTTTAATTTTACTGGCAGCTCACAATTCACACGAAGAATCTTGCCTCTTCTCAGAATGGTGCAGCTGCTGTCTTGAATTCACATTAATTAATGGCAACTGAGATTTAATGTCAGAAATCTAAAATCCAGCTCTGGACAGTGGAGTCTGCTCGCTTCCAGGAAAGGGGATTCAAGTTCATATGTTTGCATCAGTGACATGAGGCCATGAACCAACTGCCACACTAATTTGCCCTGTACTTTTCATTGGCTCTCCCCACCACAATCCCACCTCCCCAGTGAAACTTTGATTTGAAGGAATGAGTGAGAGCTGGAATCCTTTCACGTTCTTATGATTCCTCTGGAATTTTCCTTCCAGATGGAGTTACTAAATCGGCTTGAGACTATCATGGTGCGAGGATTTCTGATGGCAACCCGCCTTTTGCTCTGTGAGCATGCTGAGAAGCTCTCTGCGGCTATTGTTCTAAAAAACAGCCACACTAAACTTCCTGACATTGTAAATGCAGCGATTAATTCTGCTTTGAGTAAACACAAAAAGAGTGTTCCACAGAACTTGACTCCAGCAGATGTTTTCTTCAGAGAGGTACGAATTTCATGTTCTTTTTGTGAATGAGAAATGCACCCATGGAACAATTACTGCTGTCTGTGAGAAAAGCACAAAATTTAGTTTTGAGTTTGTGTACATTTTATTCCCAGTATTCTGTGGAAAGCCTGAGGAGTTCAAGGAGAATATAATGTAAAAGGCAAGTGTTGCTACAACTGGAGTTAAAACACACAACACAGAAATAGGCTGTCAGCTCAATTTATCCATACCTGCCATTAAGCACCTATGCATTCTAATCCCATTTCCTTCACTTGGTCTGTAGCCTTCTCTACTCTCTTACTCAAGATCTCATCTCATTACGACTTCAATACTTTAGAGAGTCTCTGCCAACACCATTTCTGATGCAAGGTGTTGCTGACTCCAATCATCCTCTGATTAAGAATCTTCCTCCAAATCACTTTAAATTCTCTAACCCTTAAGCTGTTATCCTCTATTTTTTCAGTACCTCTGAGATGCAATGTACAGTGTTGATAAAACTCCTGAATTTTGGGCTCCTAAAGGATTAATTGGAGGCAGTTCAGATAAGGTTCACTAAGTAGATTTATTGGGTGAAAGAAGGAATTAGTAGGAAGGGCCTGTGTATTCACTGACGGTAAGAATGAAATATGATTTTATTGAAACATAAAATTCTGAGTGGGCTTGGTAGGGTAGCTGCTGTTTTCCACTGTGGCCAAGTCTAAAAGAAGTGGTCATGGTTACAAACTAAGTGGTCACCCATTTGAGACAGATGAACTTCTGAGAATCGTTAATCTTTGGAATTCTGAGAGCTTGAGAAGGCCATGTCACTGAATACACAGTGCTGACATGGACGGGACTTTGGACTTGAGGGTCGAGCATTGATGGGAACGGGCAAGAATGTGGGAATAAGATTAAGATCATTTCTAGCCTGATGTTAATGAATGGTGGATCAGGTTCAGTGTAAACGTTCCACTTCACACTCATGAGAAATCTGCAGAGCCAGGTTGTCAGAGTTTTTGGAATTAGACTCTAAGCTTACACTTAAAGAACAGCTCATCATCTCAACAATAAAAGATAAAAACATTTCTGTGCTGTAGTCTGATTTTAAAAAGCAGGCCGTTTAACCAAATAGAATTCAGTTTATAAGGTATGTGTTATTAGGGGGCCCTCCATCTTAATGTAATCACAGTAATGTATCTTTCTTGCATAGGTCTCCCAGATCGATACAGCTTTTGACTGCTTGTTGGAGGAGGAACAAAACATTTTGGAGGAAAATACCCCATTATCACAAGAGTGGGCACAAACAGCTATAAACGTTAATAATATCCTAAAGGTATTGACTTCTTACAATTTGCATTTTTTAACTGAAAAGTTCATACGTCCAGTTTTCTGTTGAGAAACCAGGGAGAATATGAAGTTTTCTAATGCAATTTGAAACAAGGTTATGAGGGAAGAATTGAATTTTAGGAACATTATATTATTGTCTCAGAATTGACTTGAGAATACGTTGTAGAGCTGGAAATTTGATGTATATTGGGTTGCTCAGGTATTATTGGGCTTTTTAATCTCCACGGATGCAGTGGCTTGCCATGATTGTTGTGACTCGTGCTACTCGAGCAGATAAGCTGTGTGCTGGAAACTGTCTTGTCAAGCAGACGAGCCATAATAACATTTTGTTTGAATTCTTTCCCTATTGTTCTTGTGCTCCACTCTCCTTGGCTGAACTGAACTGTTTTAGATTATCTGTAAGCCTGCACATTAGGACCAGTACATCCAGTGTATTTTCACTCTGGGACAGAGCGGGGAAGAGGATACAACTCTACACCCTGCTTATTTCAAGCCAGTGCATTTTGTGTCGTTGCAGAGAAGAGATCAATTAAAGCTGCTACTTTTGAATCCTTAACCTCCTTAATCAAATAAATACTGGGAAGTAAGAACTTCGATCATTCACTTTGGATTCTTTTGCTGTCCAATTCTAGACATTATTTTCACATTTGCTGATCAGTTTGCCCTGATCCTTTCTTCTTTTGTTAGCCTGCAGGACAACCTATGTTTTTGATTTTGTCCATAACACATCAGAGCATTAGCTGTGAAGTTACTGAATGGCTTGCAGCCTGTACACTTATCCCATTTTTAGCTCAGAATATTCAGCTGGACTAATTTTAAATAATCTAAAAGCAGAAAAGAGGAAATCATTTGTCCTAACAAGCTATTTAATACGTGTAGCAGCAGACTCAAAATGTTAGCAGAACTCAACAGGTCAGGCAGTGTCTATGGAGGTCAAATGACTTGTCACGATCCTCCATTAGGACTGGAAAAAAAGAGAGCTCTCAGACCAGAACATTTTGTGTATGTTGCTCCAGATTTCCAAATCTTCCGTCTCTTTTGTGAGTTGTGTGCTAGAATTTTTTCTACTGCTTCTCACCTGGAAATCCACGCTGTGACAGGTTGTTATTTGAACATAGAACATAGAATAGTACAGCACAGTACAGGCCCTTCGGCCCACAATGTTGTGCCGACCCTCAAACCCTGCCTCCCATATAAGCCCCCAACTTAAATTCCTCCATATACCTGTCCAGTAGTCTCTTAATCCTCACTAATGTATCTGCCTCCACCACTGACTCAGGCAGTGCATTCCACGCACAATGTATCATGATGCTGAGAATTTCAATGCCCTACATAACAAATAGCCCAAGGCATAAATCGAAGGGCTGAACTTTGCACGTACTCCACTTGCCTCTTACTGTCATGTGCAGTGTCTTAGAAAAGATCATATTCTTCCAATGCTTAGATTATCATAGATAAATAGGAACATTGCTGATGAATAAAATGGAAAACTATGCATAATTTGCAAATTCCAGCTGTCTTCTGTGGGAGATATCAAGCCTTGAGATAACATTGTAACTTTGATATGCAGGATATGTTGCATGCAGCTGTCCACCATCGACACAACAAATGTTCATTTTATAAGTCAGAAGAAGATGCTGAACAGGAGCCTGAGTACATTCCTTGGACAGGTGAGTTGGGTTGCATTCTTGAAATAATTAAGCAAGGTTTGGATTTACTCAGCGATCTCATGGGTTTTGGAACATCTCTTGTTTAAATATCAAAGCAGAAAATGGTGGAAACGCTCAAAAAGTCAGGTAGCATCTGCTGAGAAGTTCATCAGAACTGGGAAAGAGAAATCAAGTTGTTCAAGGATAGATAGGACAAGCTGATGTTACTGTTAAGAGGCAATCAAGTCTGGTTTGGGGATAAACAAGGCTACCAGGTCAGTTGAATAATGATGAGCATTTAGAGTGAAAGTTCAAGATTAATTGTCATTGTACCAACAGTCACACACAGCACAAGGCACATATAAGCTCGAAAGCTGAGATATCAGTAAAATACAGTCACACAGGAAAAAAGTCCAACACCTTGAGTCCATGAAGGTTGCAGCAGTCTGCATTCGAACACAATACAGCTTGTCTTCTGCCAAGTAAGTACTGAGGAGGTGATACCTACTCGAGCTCAGGCGCCACGCCACACCACCTGCAGTGGAGTGCACTGATTCCGGTGCCTCTCTCCTGGGCAACAGCATGGTGTGAGGTCTCGTCCTCGCCACGGCCAAGGCCACGCAGCTCTGCTGCCGTCTGCCAGTCATTCGGTGAATCGGACTTGCTGCATTCCACATTGGCGATCTCCATCAGGGTCTTGTGATTAAAGAAAAGCGACTCAGACGGATCACTCACTGTTCAACTGCATACCACCTTTGCACACCGAATGCTCTGACAGAAGCAGCAGCATGATCTGCACCAAATGCAGCTGCTTCAGGTTCTCCGCCGATGAGCAATTGCTGATGGGGTAGACCTGCAGTACTTTAAAGTTCTTGGGTCTTGCGATTGTATAAAGTACATTTAAAAAAGACACCACCACCTTTGTTTGACCCTGTAGAAGCTGCTGCAGCTGAGTGTACCACCAATTTATGGGAAGACTCTGATTGTATAGGTTATGAAATCAGTTGGAGTGGAAACACAAAGGGTATATACCCAATAGATCAGTCTATGCAAATTGAGAGAGAACTGAACTTGAATCACAAATGGACGGACCTGCATACATTACAGAAGACGATGTATCAAGTTGAATAATTCAGATTTGAGCCCTGAAGGCTGCAACATGTCCAGATGGAAATTAAGATGTTGTTCCTCAAATTGCTTTGGGTCTTGGTCTAACACTGCAGATCAGAAACAGACAGGAGATGCATGAAGAACTAAAGTGGCAGGCAGCAGTGAACTCACCCCTGCAGACAATCTGCAAGCTGGTTACCCAGTCTGTGTTGGTCTGATGTATTCTGTTATTACAATTGATGATGAAGATCCCAGCTCATATTTTAATGTTAAATTGTTAAAGTTGGATTCTAAATTAGAACTGAACTGAAGCTAGCTGGGAAGTTGATGTTCATAATGTCTTTTCCCAAGCATTGTTGTGATACTAGTGTGCTTTGTTCATAAACAGCACCAGAGACGTGACTGCATTTTTAGTGGATTTGTATATTTGTGAAGTTATTTATTCAAGAACGCCTCTTAAGTGCTTTGCTGTTTTTACCTCCGTTCCATTTCAATGATCACTGTTGCAGGAAGAATAACAGAGCTACTTCCCAGTTCATCTTGTGTAATGGGAGCCTTAAGTTGTCATTGACCTCTCTCCATTTGCTCTAGAAATAAGCATCAAGTTCTTGACTTTGAGTTTGAGGATGATGGTCATTGTTCAGAATGATAAATTGGTTGATGGAAAATACTGGGGTGGGAAAGAGGATTATTAGTCTGCTTTCGTTGGAGATGAGGTGAAATAATTAACTCAGATGAATTGTGTTCTGGTAATGACAACTTTGTAAAAGAAACTGATGGGGAGAAATTTGCAGAGTTATGTAAAAGAGTAGGTATGTGGCTTGATTAGGTTTCCCAAAGAATTATCTGGTCATAGGGTTGGGGTATAAATTATCTTCACACAGGACCATGAAGTTCAGCAGCTATTTTATAATCGAAATACATATTATCTTTTCATCTAATTTTGATGTTTTATTGTTTAAAGCATCCAGTGGTCCATCTGGTGTGAGGAATGTGATTGTAAGGCAGACTGATATTATCCTGAATAAGGTGTACCCACAAGTTGACAGCACCATACGTAATACCCTTCTGGAGCAAGTCGTGGCACTGCTTGATTTCTATCTGGATGGCTATGTCTGTCAACTCAAGTCAGTGGACAGACCTACTCAACAGGAAAGATACAATAAACTGGACATGGAATACACCCAAAAACGGTCACATCTTCTATCACAATTGCGTATGTACGACGATCCGTTTTTTTCATTTTTTTCTGTCGGTTTACAGAATAAATCTCAGCAATGCTCCTCCACTCTCTTCAGCTCTTAGGTAATTGCGCTTCAACTACTTGTAATGATTATTTTATTATCCTGAAAAAATCATAGTTTCTCCTTGGAGAGAAAAGGATAAACATGAATTACTACTTGTATTTTTAAGAAACTCAACAGGTCACTTCCACAATTTTTCAGCAATATCATATGTTGATCTGTTATTTCCAGAATTTTATAATTGTTTTGAAAACACTTCCTCAACTACTTATATGTTTTTCTTGTGCTCAATATTTCATCCTCGGGTAAGGAAGGAAGCCACGTCCTGTAGTCCTACAAACCAAAGGCCGATTCCTCTGTGTTTCGCAAGCCACTGTTTTCTCCTAAATTGCATCTCCCAAACCTATGTGGTTGCCTGTGGTAAAAGGAGTTTTGGTACTTTTGAAATACCATGTGGGGATGGAAGATTGTGAATGATAAATGACTGGCATTGTTTATGCTTCTAGTTTCACTTGGGCAACACCAGCTGACTGCTTCACTGGCAGAGAAATATTGTGACTTTGACATCCTGATTCAACTGTGTGAACAAACTGATAACCAGGCCAGGCTACAGCGCTACCTGAACCAGTTTGCAGATCAGGTGAGATATTTCTAAGTATTTCTATGGAATTCAATCCCATACATCTCTTGCTTTAAGTTGTACATTTTTTTAAGGACTGGTCACCTTGTAATTAAGTAAGTAGTATTTTTATGGGACCTTCATGACTTCAAGAGACCCGGAGTAAATTCTAGCCAACAAAATCCTCTCGACAATTCTTGCTGCATTGCAGGAAAATGGCAGCTGATTTTCATACATTAAGATCCCACAAACTACAAGCAAAAATAATGATACTGATTATTAAAAGCACTCTCTTTTTGCATTGTTCTCGTCCTATTCCAAGGTGTATCTCAAAAAGATAAATAAAATAATATTTTAATTCTATTGGGAGGATGCACAAATTCTTGATTTAAGTATCTTTCTGAAGGACTAGCACCCAACGTTACAGGTTTTAAGTTTTAGTCTGGATTACGTATTGAGAATGTAGGTAGTCTTGAACCTATGGCCTTCAAGGTGAGGGTACTACCAACTGAACTGCCATTTGTAAACGAGATTTTACACGTATATTCTTAGTTTTATTTTTTGGTGCAAAGGTATTTCATACTTTTATTTTCAAGAACACAAAAGGAATGGCTAATTAAAGTCTTTTAATCGAATAGAACTTTTCCGACTTCCTGTTTCGCTGGTACATGGAAAAGGGGAAACGAGGAAAACTGCTGTCACCACCTGTGGCCCAGCATGCACAGCTGGCTAATTTCCTACAGTCACATGAGCATCTCAGTTGGCTCCATGAAATCAACATCCAGAACTTTGAAAAGGTAATTGTATTTTGTGCAATAAAGCTCTGATTCTGAAAATTACCCTTTTGTTCAATTACACAATTCAAATCAAATAAAATCTTTCAAAAAGACAGACAAGCCTTGGGTGAGAAAACAGGGTCTGAACTTAGTTACAGCTCTTCATCTGGAACCTGACATTGTTTTTTGTGAACGTGATTTTGTTGGTGAGGTCAGCATTTAACACCTGGCTCTTTCACCAGGAGAGCATTGTTATGGGCTTTGTGGGGCATTGACCCACAGGATTATGTCCTAATCACTTGCAGAGCATGGAGGCAGGCAGAAATTGGGGTTTGCTTTCAAAACATGAACTGGTTTTTCTTTTAACACACATAAAGTTGCCGGTGAATGCGGCAGGCCAGGCAGCATCTCTAGGAAGAGGTACAGTCGACGTTTCGGGCCAAGACCCTTCGTCAGGACTAACTGAAAATCTCTTACTAGCTCTTCTTTCAGTTTGTCCTGACGAAGGGTCTCGGCCCAAAACGTCGACTGTACCTCTTCCTAGAGATGCTGCCTGGCCTGCCGCATTCACCAGCAACTTTTATGTGTGTTGCTTGAAATTCCAGCATCTGCAGATTTCCTCGTGTCTGGTTTTTCTTTTTCACAGTGCTTTTGTACTCCAAGCCATTTCAGTAAAAATCCCATGGCTGCTTTCAAACACAACCACTGAATTGCTGGGAGTAAACTGGATTTGTTTTCTTTTTAACCACAATGCTTGTACTATGTTAGTGAGACTAAAGGGGAATTGGGAAGGGATAATACCAAATTATTGGATAGACATGTATTTGTGCCTGCTTTTCAATTTGATTTTCAATTACTACAGGCTCATCAAACATTACTGAATCTTGCTAATACGGAGACACGATACTTTGCAAAGAAGAAAACTCTCTTGAGCCTCAGTAAACTCTCTGTGTTTGCATCCAATCTCCCCGAGAACCTTCTGCATGAAAAGATTGAGGGTAATTTCTGTGTAATATCTTACGTGTTGACATTAAAGCATAAAACTGAAAGTGAATTGTGGAATTAAATGTTGAAGATGCATAATTGAGGTCTAGTAACATATGTTTAGAGGCCGTTTAATGAGTTAAAAGTACAAAAATTGGTAACAGTGAATTTAAATGAGTAAAGAACATTTAGTGAGCGTGTCAATGGGATCAACAGAATTCTTAACTGAAGTGAATAAATTATGTGAGATCAGATGGTGCAATGTGCCTCACTGATGAGGTGCTACTCATTGAGCCTGCGTGGGTTTCATAAGAATGGTGTGGGAAGGAAAAATCAAATGAAGTAAAATGGAAATAATAATATTTGCATACTGCCGGGAGGCATTTGGTCTCTCCAGTGGAGAGATGATCACCCAGTGCACAGTATATTGAAAGACTTCATTGTGCATAATTGTTTAATCTGTGTTGTGAGGTAAAAGAGCACTTATTGAGTGGAGAAGGGAGAGGACGTAGAAGTTAATTGTGTGGATCAGGATGTTACTGAGGTCCTTTCTCATTGATTTTAAAAAAGCAAATCGAAAATCAAGTTTATTGTTATATGCACAGGTGCAGTCAAAAAACTTAATTGCAACAGCATCATAGACACATGGCATTTATTATAAAGAATTTTTTTAATAGAAACATTAGAACAAAATAAGTATTTTAGCTTAAGGTAGTCAGCAGTTCTAGTGCTGCTGAACCGTGGTGATTAGTGTTTTGCTCGTTGGGTCAAGAACTGAATGATTGCACCTGGTGGTGTGGTCTTCAGGTTTCTGCACCTCCTGCCCAGTGGTAGCTGTGAAAAGTCAATATGGGAATCTCTGATTCATTGTCCACATTTTGGGCACTACTGCAGTGAAGCGGTTAGCACACCACTATTACAACTTGGGGGGTCAGAGTCCAGTCATGATGTCCTCTGTAAGGAGTTTGTATGTCTTCCCCCTGGCATGCGTGGGCTTTCTCCAGGTGCTCCTGTTTCCTCCCAGTCCAAAGACATACCAGGTGGGTTAATTGTCCCACGATTGCCTTCAGGTTAAATAGTACAAGGCCTTGGTGAGACCACACCTGGAGTATTGTGTGCAGTTTTGGTCCCCTAATCTGAGGAAAGACATCTTTGCCATAGAGGGAGTACAAAGAAGGTTCACCAGATTGATTCCTGGGATGGCAGGTCTTTCATATGAAGAAAGACTGGATGAACTGGGCTTGTACTCGTTGGAATTTAGAAGATTGAGGGGGGATCTGATTGAAACGTATAAGATCCTAAAGGGATTGGACAGGCTAGATGCAGGAAGATTGTTCCCGATGTTGGGGAGGTCCAGAACGAGGGGTCACAGTTTGAGGATAGAGGGGAAGCCTTTTAGGACCGAGATTAGGAAAAACTTCTTCACACAGAGAGTGGTGAATCTGTGGAATTCTCTGCCACAGCAAACTGTTGAGGCCAGTTCATTAGCTATGTTTAAAAGGAAGTTAGATATGGCCCTTGTGGCTACAGGGGTCAGGGGGTATGGAGGGAAGGCTGGGTTCTGAGTTGGATGATCAGCCATGATCATAATAAATGGCGGTGCAGGCTCGAAGGGCCGAATGGCCTACTCCTGCACCTATTTTCTATGTTTCTAAATCGGGTTGCTGGGCAGCGTAGCTCGAAGGGCCTATTCTGTGCTGCATCTCTCAATAAATCAATCAAAACACGAGGGCATGCTCCACAGCACCAGCAACTTTATCAAAGAGAAAGCAAGCAGGCGCCTTTTTGCAGGAGTAGACCAAAGAAATGAGCCTGGATATGAATGCTTGACAAAGCTGATTTTCTTGATGCTCGCTCCTCTTCCATATGGAGCAACGAGTTACTTGTATTCATTTTGTTGCAGACTTGAATGCACAAGAGCAGTATCTGCTTCATCAGGATACTCTCCCAATGGAGTTGTTGGAAAGGAAACAGCTCAACGTAGACACAATGCCTGTGTTGTCTGCTTCACAACTGATCAATGTAAGTACATAAAACTGGTTGTGAGAGATCAATTATCCAAAATTATAAATGAAAGTGTCATAAGGAGGACATTAAAATGACAGACTATGCAAGATAAATTGATAAGGACAGGAAACTCATTGTAATGATATGAAATATGCTTTCCAAAAAAGGTGAGGAAAAAGTTAGTTGATATAATTTATTTTAGAAATATTAAGTTATGCTAAAGTGAATCAGGAAGGATTAATTTCTTCAGGTCAGAAATAGAGCAACAGCAAGACATCATGCAGTCTTTCGCAGAAGGGTTTGCTGGAAGAGTTGACAAAGTAAATTCACATAAAACCTGCTTTAAAATTAAATTTAGATGACTAATTTTGGTTGCACTTGGAATTTGTTTCTCATTGAACTTCTCTTAAGTGATGGTATTTAGAGTGAACCCATGTCTTGACAGTATCGTGGAAATGCTTGCACCAGATATTTACGCCATAATCACCAGTTTGCACTTTCCACAGGAGATTTTTTTAATGTCTATTCCACTTCAATTAATTCAGATTAATATTCAATTTCTCCAGCTTTACATCAGTGATGACAACGTAAGAGCAAATGAATATGATTTCAAGAAGGCACTTGATCTACTGGAGTACGTTGAAAAGGTACAGAGAAAAAGTTGATTGCTTTTCCCCATCTTATCAATTCCAAAGGGTGGTTGCCCTGATTAAAACCCAAATTGCTTGGATTAAAAAATCCTCTACTTGCAGCTGATTTTTATTTTCTGGTAGGATGAGAAACGGGTTGTGAAGCTGAGAACGTGGCATCAACCCATCTTTTTGGTGCAATAAGCAAACTGTTGGAGGAAGTCACTAGGTTAGGCACACTCTGTAGAACAAAATGGACAGGCAGCTGAAGGGTCTCAACCTGAATGTCGACTCTCCATTTCCTGCCTGACCTGTTGAACTCTTCCAAATACTTGCATGCAGTCTCTTGGGTCTCCTTTAATAGAGACACCATTGTTCATTTCACCCCCAAATACTGCCAACCACCCTCTACCAGAGAGATACAAATTGTCTGTGTTTATAAATTTCCCGATGAGTTGATCATAAGGGACTTAGAATTCTGATCATCAACTTGAATTAATCTCTCATGCTACGATCTAAGTTTCTAGTATTTTCCAAAATGTAATAACAGAAATACTCTCTCTTTTGCTGACTTCAATGTTTGGGTCAAGGCGATTTATAGTGCTGCTTAGAACTGAACAAGATGCAAATACTTTAAGGTGGCCTCTGTGAATAGTTAGAGAGTGTTTCTATGCCCATAGTGCTTTTCAGAGAATAAAGGGGATGGGAACTATTAAAGTGATTTTGTAATCAACCCGGTAAGCTTTTAGTTCAATGCAAATTAGCAGCTAGTTAAAATATCTAATACTAATTCACAATGAAGTTGTGAGTTGAAAAAAATCTTTAAATCAGAACTCAATTGTATAAATTAAGTAATCTGTATCCTGTCCCAAATGATTTCCCAGGACCAGATATTGCCTCACTGTTTCTTGCCATTAGAGGATATGCTTACTAACTAAGTTATGGCTATACTGCTCAGCTGGTCAATGTACTCCTTTCTTATATACTATGCCTTTACATTTTGGTTTCAACTTAATTTTCCCACATATTACATCATTTATATTTACCTTTTTAGAGGTAAAAGCAAGAGATGTATTTACTTGATGTCTCATATCCTCAGGATATGCAAAAGCAGGTTAAAATCATAAGTTTTTGAAGTACAAACAATTTTGTGATGATAAAAACAGCTGCCAGTTTGGATTCTGCCAGTCTGCCAAACAAAAATAAGTTAACCACCATATAAAATGAACTGCTAGAAAATATTTATTTTTTGTGGCACAGATATTACTTTGGGCAGGGTAACAATAGGCTCGGTTTAAATTGAGGCTGAATGTTTTTGTCTGTTTGTTGCTATAAAGGAGGACAATTCCATTACTGCTGATGAACTGAAACTGGAGATCTTCAGTCGTGCCATCCAGAGAGATGAGTATGTGGAGTTTGGAACTGTTGCTAACTGTAATTTGTTACAAATGTAAATCAACAGTGGCTCTGCTTGCATCATTGTGTAAAATTATGATACCCTTACCCTCCCTTCTTGCCTTTCAATTGTAATTAGTGTTCCCCTTGCTTTTGCCCCCACTAATTATTAGATTAAATCAACACTGACTAAAATCGACGAGCCAATAATGTACTTGTTTCTTAGCCCAAGTGGTTGTGTTTGGGAGATGGCTTGAGGGTTTAAGAGCAGCATTTCTAAAACCTACATTCAAACATCTGAGTGCACGATACCCTTTTGAGCTAGAATTGTTCACTTGCAATTTGGTGATCAACAAATAAGCCCAGGCATTCCTGTTCTCTGAAGATTATTCATAGGAACTCCAATATTTTGTTTCTTTAGTTGGTCTTTCAGTCCGAAGGATGATCCTGTTGAAGCTGCAAAGGAGACGATCCTGATAAAAATCATAGAAAAGCTCATGGATGAAGGTGAGTGTCATTTCAGTCTGACATGAAATGCTTGTTTTCACCCATTTTCCACAGTGGTTACTCCAATAACAAGTTGGTTTGTTTGGGATCTTGTGCAACTATTTAAATATGAATAATTAGCACATTGAATCAGAGACAAATAGTACAGAAACCAGCTCTTAAGGCAACCCCGAAGCCAATCTACACGAATCCCATATGCACACATTCAGCCTGTTTTCTTCTACTTTCCTATTCAAATACCTGTCCAAGTGCATTTTAAACATCATAGCATTGCCTCTGCTGACAGGTCATTCTGGGGAACTAGTACCCTCTATTTCACAAGACTTCTCCTTACGATATCTACAGTGGCATTCAAAAGTTTGGGAACCTCTGTTCAAAATTTCTGTTACTGTGAATAGCTAAGTGAGTAAAAGATGACCTTATTTCCATCTTCTGCAGTTTCAAAATAACAAAAAAGGAAAAGGGCCCGAAGCAAACGTTTGGGCACCCTGCATGGCAGTACTTAGTAACACCCCCTTTGGCAAGTATCACAGCTTGTAAATGCTTTCTGTAGCCAGCTAAGAGTCTTTCAATTCTTCCTTGCAAAAGGTTTCTAGTTCTGTGAGATTTTTGGGCCGTCTTGCATGTACTGCTCTTTTGAGGTCTATCCACAGATTCTCGATGATGTTTAGGTCAGGGGACTGTGAGGGCCACGGCAAAACCTTCAGTTTGCCCTCTTGAGGTAGTCCATTGTGGATTTTGAGGTGTGTTTAGGATCATTATCCTGTTGTAGAAGCCATCCTCTTTTCATCTTCAGCTTTTTTACAGACGGTGTGATGTTTGCTTCCGGAATTTGCTGGTATTTAATTGAATTCATTCTTCCCTCTACCAGTGAAATGTTCCCTGTGCCACTGGCTACAACACAAGCCCAAAGCATGATTGATCCACCCCCGTGCTTAACAGTTGGAGAGAGGTTCTTTTCATGAAATTCTGCACCCTTTTTCCTTCAAACATACCTTTGCTCATTGCAGCCAAAAAGTACAAAGGAACATCTAAACAAGCCTAATGCATTTTGGAAACAAGTCCTATGGACTGATGAAGTTAAAATAGAACTTTTTGGCCATGGCCGTCAAAGTCCCCCGACCTAAACATCATCGAAAATATGTGGATAGACCTCAAAAGAGCAGTGCATGCAAGACGGCCCAAGAATCTCACAGAACTAGAAGCCTTTTGCAAGGAAGAATGGGCGAAAATCCCCCCAAACAAGAATTGCAAGACTCTTAGCTGGTTACAAAAAGCATTTACAAGCTGTGTTACTTGCCAAAGGGGGTGTTTCTAAGTCCTGCCATGCAGGGTGCCCAAACTTCTGCTTCGAGCCCTTTCCCTTTTTTGTTATTTTGAAACTGTAAAAGATGGAAATTAAGTTTTCTTGCTTAAAATATTGAAGAAATGTGTCATCTTTTACTTGCTCAGCTATTCACAGTAAACAGAAATTTTGACCAGGGGTGCCCAAGCTTTTGCATGCCACTGTAAATTCACCCCCATTTCCTTAAACCTGTACCCTCAAATTTTAAACACACAAGCCCTGCAGAAATCTATTTTGGTTTACCTGCACAGATGTCTGATTATGAGGCATAAACCCTGATTGTTTTCTACACAGATGAAGGGTAGTTCTTAAAAAGAGTGAAGAATGATGGATCACTGTAAATGTTGTTTCCCAATGCATCTGGTATACTTGCTGTTGAGAAATGTTTTTACACTGAATAATTTTCACTCGGTTTCATTTTAGGAGTTGAGCTGAAACACTACTTGCCAGAAGTAAAGTTCTTGCTGCTGTCAGATCATCTAGTGACTCTGGGATCCAATTCGTATTTTGAATTCCTCTTGCAAGCAAACTATGAACATTACATAAAAGCACAATCTGAATTGACCTCTATTGTTTAACATCCTTCACTCAGAAGGTAATGTGAATAAGCCACCTGCAACACAGAAGTTTTTTATATGTCACAAATTATTACATTTCTAATAAAGTCAATTAATTTCACAAAGATTGTTGAGTCGCAGTTATACAGCACAGAAACAGGTCTGACGACCCAACTCACCAAGTTGCTGACATGCATTGCCAACTTCAGTGAACTCTGCTTCTCTGCAAAGCAGTACTTTTGCAATTTCCCACCTGTTTTGAAGGCTCAGCTGTAGCTTAATCAGAGCCAGGTATTTTGTAAATGGGAATAATGTTTTGTTCATGCTTTAAGATTTAATGAGTGGTGTGTCCCACAGATCATTTCTTGGCCTTCAATAAATTGGTGCATAATATTGACTTGGAGGAGAAGATTGAATGTATACAGCGTAGAACAGGCCCTTCCCGCCCGATGAGCCGCACCGCCCAGCAACACACCTTTTTAACACTAGCCTAACTTACAAGGAACAATTCACCTCAGTGTTTGGACCGCATGAGGAAATGGGAGCACCCAGAGGAAACCCACACACTCATGCAGAGAACATAACTCCTTAGTGATGGCACCATAATTGAACTCTAAACCCCAGAACACCAGAGCTGCAATAGCAGCACCAGCTGCTACGCTACCATGGCAAGAGGAGATATTTGGGCACTGCCACAAGCCAGAGTAGGTGGGTGAAATCTTGCCAAATGCAATTCAATACATGAAAGTGTGAGGTATAAAAGGAAACCAAGCTCAAACTTCTCAATGTAGATATTGCAAATGACTAAAGTACGACAGATCCAGTTAATATTGCTAACAGAAAATTAGCATTCAGGTGCAGGCTGTAGTTCAGAAGGTAAATTACAAAGGGATTAGAATTTTAAAATATTGTTCTAATTGTACAGGGCATCATTAAGGCTGCACCTTGAATATAGTGTAAAGTTTACATTTAAGGCAGAATTGGAGGTGGCGAAGTGATTCATTCAACTAATTCTTTGAATGAGAGTTGTCTTCAAGCAAAAGGCAAAACAACTTAACTTCATCTGTATTACCTATTTTAAAGAATTTGAGATATTATTGAAATACGCAATGATAAGTGGGCATGATAGGACATGTGTTTCCAATTATGAGAACATCAAAAAGAGATGTTATAAGAGGGCACTGATCTAAAACTTATTGGGATTTTCTTCTGATAATGGGTTTTGAATCTCTGGAATTCTATATCCTAGAGTAAAGGCTAGATTACTGGAAGTATTTAATGGTAAGGTAAATTTGACTAAGCTCTCAATTTTCCTTCAGAGAACTGGCAAAGAAAAGAAATTGTGCCACAAGGTAGCCACTTTGCTATTTTTGCAATAGTTGCTTTTCTGCACCATAACTCCTGTAACAGGTAGTTCTACAAATAGAAAATCTGAGTTGCAGGTAAACATTTGTCAACCATGCTTCATGCTACCCATGTGACTTTTCTTCTTTGAATCCACACAGGAGCTAAATTTTCCCGTCACTACGCTCAACTGGATGTTTCAATGCAATAACCAATTTCTTACAACGTGTAGAATTGTTGTCTCCATTTAAAATGTTCTCCTCTCTGTACCTACCAAAATTACTAAGATCACAGCATAAAAAGATAATGTATCAATACAATTTACTATTTGTCTGTACATTATCTTTTTTCTCAGTTTGTAAAACAACAGTCTTTACAAAATAAGACCCCAAACTATCTGTCTCTCCATTAATTTTAAGTATATATTCTTGGAGCAATGGCTGCTGATTGTTTAGAACATCTTCACACAGTTGAAAGTGCGAGTGAACACAGTCATGTTATCTATAAAAGAGAAGTCTTTGGAGGTGAAGGGGAAGGAATCTAGGCAATAGATTCTGTTCATATGCAGCAGGTGATTAGACCTGCTCTGCAGAAAAATCCTGCTTCCAGATGAACTCGAGAACGTATGTGTTGCCAGGGTCACAGCTTTGTGCACATGTATAAACAACAAGTGTTCCCCAATCCAAACTTTCTTCAAGACGATCCACTTTAAGCTGGTTAAGCAACTGTGGCATCACCTATATTAAAAAAAATCTCAATAAAGATAAGCAGCTAAATTTAGTCCCTGTCCATCAAAATCCAAAAGCAGGAACTAATTTTGGAACAGAAGTCCCATTTGTTCGCACTTGACGCAATAAACTTCCTTCTCCAGACAAGAGCCTCTGCACAAGATGGAACCAGTTTAACATTCAACAAGATATCCAAAATAAAATTATGCGTTCTGATCTGATTTACTTCTCTGCTGCAAGAATTTAGATAACTTAGCCCCATCTACTCTGCGATACAAACTACAATATCTGTCTACAAAGCAACAGATGACATAGTTAAGTAAGACAGTAAGTGAGTTCAGATTTTAACAAATGCAGCACTTAACATACACTATTCAAGGCAATCAGAAATAAATTCTGAAGGGTTGTGACAGAGTGGATGGACAGCATGTTTCATCTAGGGGGAAAAACAATCTCAAACTTGGCATCACTCTTTACCCATATAACATGAGACTTTTTCCCCCCAAGGTGATGAGGCTTTAAACCTTTTTGCAAAGGGTGTGTCAAAAAGTGTTCACACTTTTCTTAAAGCTGGGGAAAAGAGCTACCACAGGGTAGGTGGAGTGCAATGTTGAAGTTACAAGCAGGTCAAAAATTGATCTTGAGAGGCCACAGAGCTTATCCCTGCTCTTGGTTGGTATGTTGTTTATCCAAACAGCAAGTTTTGATTTGCGGATTATTGGCCTTGTAACTTCACATAAGCCAACACGCCATGAGACAGGGCAATGTTTACCCGAATCTGCAGCACACAGGCAATTTTGAAACAAACTTTTCTTTGGAGCAAAACTTTTATTCTGTCCTTAAACTCAAGAAAAGAAAATCTCTTTATTCTTTGATTCTCTATAAATAATGTTGGGTCAGGTTACATCTTCAGACAGCAACGGTTCAATATCAGTTAAAAGACTTTTCATAGGAACTAAGAAAACTAGTGAATTTGAAGAAACTTGATATAAAATCTATTTTTCCCCACTTTCCCCATTTCTGATTAAGGGTCTTTTAGGTAAATACACAGCTGTTCCTGTTTCCAGAGATGCTGCCTCTTCAATTAATTAGTTCCAATAAATTTTTACCCTACTTGATCAAATAAGCTAAAGCAATTTAATTAACTTACATTAGTCATTAAAGTAATTTGATAAAAATAAACAATCCAGCATTTTCAAGTCCATGGTAATACTGGATGTGAATTTTCTGGACTATTCAATGTCATTTCTATTAACACTTCAATTTTTTTTTAAATGTTACAGAGTATGATGAAATTGTCTATTGAACCAGATAAGGGAGCACAGAAGCTGGGGTCCCATCAGTGAGAAAGGAGCACAAAATCCGGGATAACAGTGTGTTGAACTAGAGCCAGCAAAGCAAACTTAATTTATTTGGAAATATAATTGCCAAATACCTAACCTTCTGAATTTCCAAATGGTTTGCAAGCAGATATCCAGAGTTTTACTGTATAATTCATACCTGAAATTCAAATTCACGCCGAGCTCCACAAGAACAATTTGGGATATCATTATCCGTTGGAGTGTTATTACCAGATACCCACAATGGGCCTCCGCCTCTGCAGTAGCGCAACACCTACAAAAAATGAAAAATAAGTGGAGAAGCAACAAGTCTGTCTCAAGATTGGTGTAGTTTCTGGCTAAGCTAAATCCAGTATTTACTGAATAATTTTGGCATTGTAACAAAACTGACGAGGCTATTTCTACTGATCAGTTCTAAAATGTTGTCAAGGCAAATAAATATCAAAAAACTTTACCAAAAGAAGTAGCATTCTAAAGGCAGGAAGCTACAGCCGTGGCTGACAAGGGAAGTCAAAGCCAACATAAAAGCCAAAGAGAGGGCATATAATAAAGCAAAAATTAGTGTGAAGTTAGAGGATTGGGAAGCTTTTTAAAAACCAACAGAAGGCAACTAAAAGCCATAAGGAAAGAAAAGATTAAATATGACAGCAAGCTAGCAAAAATACAAAAGATACCAAAAGTTTTTTTTTCCCAAGTACAGTATATAAAGAGTAAAAGGGAGACAAGAGTAGTTATCTGACCACTGGAAAATGATGCTGGAGAGGTAGTAATGGGTGACAAGGAAATGGCAGATGAACTTCAGAAGTATTTTGTCTCAGTCTTCATTGTGGAAGACACTAGAAGTATGCCGGAAGTGCAAGATTGTCAGGGGTCAGAAGTGAGTATAGTTGCTACTACTGGGGTGGTGATGATAGGGAAGCTGAAATGTCTGAAGGTAGGTAAGTCACTTGGACAAGGTGGACTACACCACAGGATTCTGAGGAGATTGTGGAGGTATTAGTAATGATCTTTCAAGGTACACAGGAGTCTAGCATGGTTCCGGAAGACTGGAGAATTGCAAATACCACCCCATTCTTCAAGAAGGGAGGGAGTCAGATATAGGCCAGTTAGCTTGACCTCAGTGGTTAGAAAAATGTTGGGAGTCGGTTCTAAAGGATAAGGTTTTGGGGTACCTGGCACATGGTAAAAGAAGCCAAAGTCAGCATGGTTTCCTTAAGAGAAAATTTTGCTTGACAAATCTGTTGGAATTCTTTGAAGAAATAACAAGTAGGATACACAAAGCAGAATTGGTGGATGTTACGTACTTGGATTTTCAGAAGACCTTTGACAAGATGCCACATGAGGCTGTTTAGCAAGATAAGAGCCCAGGGCATTACAGGAAAGATACTAGTATAGATAGATTAGTGTAGTGGGGAAATGGGAGCATTTTTCTGATTGGCTGCCAGTGACTAGTTGTGTTGTCAATGCCTTAGACGACGGAATTGATTGGTTTATGGCCAAGTTTGTAGACGATACAAAGACAGGTGGTGGGTCAAGCAGTGTTGAAGCAGGGAGCCTGCAAAAGGACTTAATTAGAAGAATGGCAAAGAAGTGACAGATGGAGTACAGTGTCGGGAAGTATATGATAGATCATGCACTTTGGTAGAAGGAACAAAAATGCAGACTATTTTCAAATACAAAAACCTGAAGTGCAAAGGCAGATGGGAGTCCCCATGCAGGATTCCCTAAAGGCTAACTTGCAGGTTGTGTTAGATGTGAGTTGGCAAATGCAGTGTACCTTTAGTCCCAATTCAGCAGCTGCCCAAATTAGCCAAAGTTTCATGGAAATAGATAGATATATAAAAAAGACAAACTACCAATAACTAAGTAACAAATTATGTATTCTAATGAAATACAGAACAAATTGGAACACCACGAATACAACTACAGTGGCATAAAAATGTGTATTAGTTCCTAATTATTGAACGAATTTGTTCATTCTATTCACATTCAAATCAAAATAAAGAACAAAATGATTGAAGTCATTGCGTTTTGAATTGGTGTCTTTCAGCCCAAATGAATAACACAATTACACACAACTGATGCTATTTAGAAACTGTTTGCTCTAAATTGGGTGTAGTTTCTAAATGGTCACACAAGTGCATTCAACTGATGCTAATTAGAAACTGTTTGGCAATAGTCTCCTGTCCCATTTAAGCCGCATAGTGTCCCAAATAAAGAGAATCCTGGCTATTTTCTTGATTAGCTTTTGTTCTTTACAGTTGGCCCAAATACAGTAATCAGCTGCCCCAGTTAACCGATTGCTCAAATAGCCAGATTTTACTGTACTCACCACTCTCTGGGAGAAAAAGTTGGCCTTCTAATCCCTATTAAACTGTTCCCATGCTGCACACATTATTGCATGGGTTGGTGCTTGCGGCCCCAGTCATTCACAATCTGAAGCAACAATCTGGGTGACAACATTGCAGATGTCGGGTCACCCAGTTTGGTGCACAAAAACAGTAAAGCAGATTATCTTCAGTTGGTGATGGATCAGAGTTCAAAAGCACCCAGATTGCCAAGCAGCTGGAATGGACAGATTTGCCCACTCATATACTGTGTCCAGTGCTCCCGGTGTGGCCTCCTGTATATCGGTGAGGCCTGACAAGGATTGGGAGACTGTTTCACTGAGCACCCGCCAGAAGAAGCAGGATATCCCAGTGGTCACCCATTTTACTCACTTCTGATTTTCATATGTCAAATCATGGCTTCCTCAACAGTTGCCATGAGGCTACACTCAGGTTGGAGGAACAACACCTTATATTCTGTCTGCGTAGCCTCCAACCTGAAGGTATGAACATTGACTTCTCTAACTTATGGGAATGCCCCCCAGCACCCCCCCCGCCCATTTTTGTTCATGTTTCTCAGTTCCTTGTACCTTAAATCATTGAAAATCAACATACAGGTAGAGTAAATATTGAAGTCAAATTGTTTGTTGACCTTCATTAATGAAACTTTAAGTATAGATATAACGTGTAAATAAAATTATGTAAAGCCTTGGTAAAACAACAACTGAATCGTTAATTTTGTTCTTACCAATAACAGTATATATCCTTGCCACAATGGGAGACCAACAAAAATAAAAGACCCTTTCCTAGTGTAAGGTTTCACTGTTAATGTAATGGTCGCTCTGTAATATTCCACTGCTAAGGTAATGGTTTCTCTGTAGCCACAACATTTGGGTTATGACTAGAGATAACAGGGCCTTTGGAATGTATGTTAGCCAATGAGAGGATGTTGTTCTTTCTTGTGGATCTGGGAGAAGGGATCTCGCGGTTTTTTGTGGGGGGGAGAGATGAAGAGAGAGGACGCGAATAGAGGGTTGGTAGACCGTCGGACGGGGTGGACTGAGGAGCGAGGGTCCGAGGGTCGGCTACGCTCGGAGAAGGTCGACGGGAACAAATGGAGAAACTGTGAGCTCCAACGTTTGTGCATTGAACTGTTTTATGAGAATGGGTCCTTTTTTATTTGTTTCTTTACTAACCCCTATAGTCAAATTAAGAATGACTAAGCTCAATCGTTTAATCGCTTATTGTGTGCTGTTCGTTATTTCGTGCTACTGATTTGTAACAGGGGACACATCACGCAGCATCCACCCAAACGAGATTTCTTAAGTTTGGCCGGGCCACGGGCTGTGTCCCCAAGATTAAGCCGCCAGCCTAACCAAGGGTTACAATAGTATAGCAGTTTTGCCAATCAAGTAAGATTGGATATACCAGCTTGTATTCACTAAAACTTAGAAGAATGAGAAGTAATTGCATTGAAATTTAAATTCTTACAGGGCTTGACAGAAAGGATATTACTGCCCAGAATTAGGGATAGGTACAGTATTTAAGACTAAGTGAAGGAGAGAGTGATGAATCTTTGGAATCCTTTACTCCAAACATTTGTGAATGTTCAGTTGTTAGTATTTTTTATAAAAACAGAGGCTGGCAGATGAGTGGATATGAAAGGAATCAAGGGATGGCAAGGAAAGATTTTAATTGTCTAGAAATTATATTCGATTACTTCTTCATATGTGGACAGAAAAGTAGCTTCAGAAATGGATTGCCATATCTGCTCATCTTGGCTGAATATTAAATAATTGGTGACTCCACTGTGCTGTATAAATTGTGGCAATTTCCTACTCTCTCCCTCCCCCGCCTTGATAAGTGCTTGCTTAAAAAAAAATTACAAGTTGCAAGGACAAATTGGCTGCCTGATATAGTGGAAAATGGGATTTATTCCACAACATACCATCTCAAATTGTATCTCAGACATACTATTTTAAATTGTCTAGGCGAAATGGTCATTGAGATTAGCAGGCATGACCTGGTACCATGGAGAAGTTCTAGGATAAGGGTTCTAAAGATATAAAAACAGCAATGATACACTCGATTAAGGCTGGAGTCACAACCCGACCTGAGTGAGAGTGAGAAGTGGAAGGAGCTGTCGGACATCTGGGGTTCCCTCCACCACTGCATGGACCAGTTCCTGAGTGGTTGATAAATATTCTTTATTCCATAGTTTTTTGAAATGGTTAATGAGTAGCTTTCATATCCTAATAAAGTGGTAGCTTTATATCCTTTAACACATGTACAAGGATTCTTTTGTTGGCAAATACTTCTTGTTGCTGAATCAGAAAGAAAAGGAATTTTTAAAAAATATTTTAGTTAGAGATATGGGAACATTGCAAGAAAATGGAAGAAAGGTACCAGTTCAGCCATGAACTTAATGAATGGCATTGGAGGCATCAAAGGCCAAATGACCACCTCTTGACAGGGTAGTTTTCAGAATTGGGTAGAACAGAAAAATGACAATTCTAGTTGAACTATTGGCACATAATAACAATACTGCAGGTTAGTGCAACAGACTGATATTAAAGCAAACTGAATTTAAAGTTGTGATAAATACAGGGCTCAGGAACAGATTATAACAGCTTTTAACTGAAGCAGTTAAACTAATTTTTATAAGACAAATAATTGTTCAATTTTTTCATCTGTGCATTTCAGCATTTAGGGAGAAGGAAAACACTTCAGATTTTACTCATAGGAACTAACACGAATACTGACTCTACTCTCACTGCTCAATCAATGCCCGATCTAGTAAACTAAACTATAGTATATTTAAAATGTATATTAAAACAAAACATTAATGACCAGGTAACAGTACTTTTTATACCAAGATTAGTAAAACACACTTCATTCATGTGATTGTATGATTAACTGGGGTGACAGTTAAGTTATTTAAAGTACACAGTTTCATTTTACAAGTCTTCCTCTCTAATGTAAAGTTGCAAATCACTAATAAATTTGAGTTATAGTCAAGCAAAAGAAAGAGAAAATAAAATGTATGACTTGACAGATATCTAACCAGCTCTCTCCTTAAAGGACACATTCTACAGACCTGATCTGGTGCTAATGCAATCCGCTTCTTAAACTTAGCAAAGATCTGGTCTTCTTTCGTTGCATGTTTTGCCATGGCTTCCAGCTCCTGCTCCTCCATCACCTCAGACATGCAAACTGACCACAAAGATTGTTACTAGACATAGGACAGTTATCACCTCCTCCTCTATTATGTCAGACTCAATTTCTTCCACTTGTGTTTTTCAGAGCTGTACTATGCAGGATGAATACTCTATAGACTGTCAAACACCAAAACAAAATGACAGAAAGCAAGCATACTATCCAGCTCAAATGTTACTTTGCTGCCCAGGGTCAGATGATAAAACCAAGATTTATCATACACAAGTATTGTGGAAAAAATACTCAGTGTCTTTATTAGCAAGAAAAAGTAAATTGTCAACGCCAGCCTGCTTTACATAGTTTGGCACTGCAAAATTAAAGATGGGAACAGAAAATGTAGAAAATAAATTAAACTTCAGGAAATATGAAAGCAAGGAAATGACAAAATAATTTTGCTGCTGTAATTGTTCTAAAGACACATTTTAAAGTTTTAGTGGGAAGTCTTAATATTTCACAGAATGATGATGGTATTGGGCTTGCTGTTGCAAAGTTCTGAACTCAAATGAAGATCTTAAGCCCCATCTGATATAGGTAGCTGTGGCTAGGGAGGTTTTACTGTAGCCAGCTACTCTTCAAAGGCTGGATCACTTCCCTGTTTATCCTCCATGGCAAGTTTAGCTGCCAATACCCACGAACTGAGCACGGGAATTCCCTTCCCTACCAAGATGATACTTCCAGCCAACAAAGTAGTTCAAACACAATTCACTTTTAGTGATGCGCATTTAAATTTAGATAAAATTCTAAAGACACATTTTAAACTCAAGATTTTCTGCTTTTTAAAAGATTTCCAAATTACAAATGATTTCTAAAAGATTTTCAAAACACAGGTAAAATTCCTGCAAGCTAAAACGACATGAGAGTTGCAGATGAGCGAGAAACCTGTTGCAGAAATTGAAGGCAGATGAAGATTCTTTTCACACCACCTTTCTAAATTTTTTTATTGTCATCCCTTGACTATTCCAAACTAGCCTGACTGTTCCTTTACACTTATACTGTTTTTTTGCTACTTGATGACCTCACTCGCATGCACTATTTTTTAAAATGCCTTTTCACACAGATGGTCTTAAAGGTTCTAAGGAGAGATATTCCAGACAACCAAAATGAATGTTGTGAAGGTTGACAGAGTACACAAATCTTCCAACTATCGACAGATCAGCTATTTGATCTGGTCTGTAAACTTGCTTGAACTAAATAAGCCAGTGTTGTCTGGTTAGATGCAAACCAACTAACATAACCCCACTGCTTACACTACATTTCCATCAGCCCAGTGCTGTGCTCCCCAGGCAGTGCTGTTTGCAAATCTATCCTTTTAACCTAGTACTGACTATTGCTTGCAGTTTACATTTAAAACCGAATACTGTACCGGTTCTTGTTTACGACAGGAATTTGAGCAAGAAATATCAGTTGGGTTTGAACTTACTCAAAAACAACTTTGATCCCTTGAAATGTCAGTTGCTATGTTAGAAGGCTGAGCTTGTCAGGGGGGCCCCAGGGCCTGGACAGTGAATTTTCATCACAATATCAAATTAGATTTGTGGTAATCCAATACTCACTCACCACTTTTTTGTACTGACATTGAGCCCATGCACGTTTGGAGTTCTTCCAGCTCCTCACCCTCCGATTCCTCGAGCTCCATCACCAACTCGAACTCGGGAAAAAGGATATTGAGAGCTGAAAACCCATCATCGTCCGGTTGTCCTGCAAAACCGACAGCGGGAGAGACACCGACTTGAAGTTTGATAGAAAGGGAAAAGGCATGCACACATTTGGTGACCGCAGCTCCGCACTGTTACTGCGTGATCCCACTCCATCACTCACCGGGCTGGCCGCACACCGCTCGGTGCCCCGCTTTCCAGTCGGCTCTTTGGTGCTCCTTGCCGCAGTACCGGGCGCGATGGCAACGGGAGCAAGTCTTGCGGCCAGAGGCGCCGCACACGCGGCACAGGTTGAGCCCAGGAATCGGTCTGACGGGTGCATCTGGCTCCGGCTCCGGCTCGGGCTCGGCCGAATAGAAATCGTTGACCCGCCCCAGCTGGCTCCGCAGGATGATGAAGCTGCGATCCGGACAGTCCGAGAGCGCGCAGCAGAAGATGAGGAGCGAGCGGTGGAAGGCGCTTTCCCGCGGCGCGTACACCTGCAGCAGGAACATCAGGGGCTGCGCGCATCCGCCGCACCGCAGGCGCTCGGGGCCCGGCAGCTCCAGGCTCAGCCAGGCCGGCCGCCCGCCCACCTTACTGGGGAACTGCGAGCTCGCCAGCCGCGCCGGGGCCGCCGGCTCCACGAAGCCCAGCTCCACGGGTCTGGAGCCCGGCAGCCCTGGATCCCGCTCCTCCATCCTCGCTTCCCAGCGTCGCGCAAAATTGGCGTCACTTCCCCTCCTTGTGAAACTTATAGCGGCTCACAGCAGCACCAGGTGCATTACCGCCACTAACTGAGTTAGTGTGGAGCAAAAAGACAGGGAGTATACTCGTTAAATTCACTCCCTCCCCCCAGAAAATTCAAATAATATCAAAATGTTTAATCCTATTCAGGAAAAAAATTAGCACTTACATACATTACGATGGCAGTGATATCCGAATAGACTTGCCACGTTAAACTGTGTCTGTCCCAAAGATTTCAATTTAGTAATGTTTATTTTGCACCTCGTAGGAATCGCATTCAAACAATAATATGCTGCGCCGCTTCTTGACTAGTGCACTCCCGTATCATGCACATTAATTCTTAACAGGTTTTTCATCTAGTATGTCCAATACGTAAACGTGCAAATATAACTTGTCTCCTTGTATACCCATATCCCAGTTGAGTTCCCAGTCACCATCCTCTGAATTTTATATAGATGCTGTCTTTTCCTTCTACTGTACCAACGTTGTTACCACAATGATTAAATACACTTTTCAATTATGGTTTTCATCTTCCCCTTATACAAAGGCACCACTATATTTATATGCAACGCACACAAAATGCTGGTGAACACAGCAGGCCAGGTAGTATCTACAGGAAGAGGTACAGTCGACGTTTTGGGCAGAGACCCTTCATCAGGACTCATCTTTAATTTTAAATGATTGCCTGGATAGAATGTCTGCCATCTCATTTCCTTCAACCCCAACAGGGGCAGGGACCCAGACAAAATGAATGCACAGGCCTCGACCCTGCAGCTTCAACAAATGTCCAATCTCAAGAAGAATGTCTGGCCAACAATTTGAAGGATCTGTTTTAATAGATGTCAAGACCAAGAACGATTCAGGGCACAGAAGTAAATAATCAGCGTGTACTTCAACCTATTCCAAGGCTAAAATGATAGCACCTTTTAGAAGTGAATACTGATAACTTTGTCTGATAATGTTGCCAATATGGGATGACGAACTTTATGTCCTTTTATGCTAACCCAATAAACCATTGCTAACTATAATCTGTGGAGATGCAAGGTACTTCACCAGTAATGCCAAAATTGGGAATGATTTAATAGCACCACAACATAATCTCAATACTTGAGCTTGAATTTTACGTAAGGGCTTTAAGACCACTGGTGAGGCCAACCCAGAAGCAGCACTCCATAATCAAAGATATCTGATTAAAGCAATATACATTTGTTTAAATGACCTCCTACTTACACACAAATCACTTCTCTGGAACTTTATGCACAAGCACCTTCCATGTTAGCCTTGTGTCCATCCACATATCTAGAAAGTTTACCACTGACTCTTGTTTAAGAGACTTATCGCATATTTTCTGTTGCAAAGATTCAAGTTAAATCCCCATCTCCCTACTTCATTCATAGTTGTATGCATTTTCCTAACTATATAATGTACAGAATATTCCTGCCTGTCTTCCACACTGTACTGTCATCAGCGCAAAATGATTTGGAAACATCTGAGCCAACATTTAAGAAAATATCATTATCGGTATTAAAAAGGAGTGGGTTGCAGACACTCCACTGTGAAGTCCCATTCTCTATCTCATACTCCTTAGAAAATGTTGTTCCCACCCTAACTTGTATCTACCTATTACATTAAAAATCTTGAATACAATTGAACATTCTGCCACCTATCCCATCTTTTCCAGTTGAAGCAAATCTTTTTGTCCATAACATATCAAACTTTTTCTGCATCAAAGAAAACTGTAACCACTGATTCTTTATTAACCTGGGCCTTATGAATATCAGATTCCAAAGTTAACACCAAGTTCATGCTCATTCTCCCTTCACAAAATCCAGATTGGTATACAGTTTATTTTCCACTACTTTATGCAAAATAAAACCATTCATTTCATTATCTTACATGGTGGTGACTTGCCTCATCCAACCACACTTACATCCACAAAGAAGCTAGTGCCTGAGAGGTGACTCAGATCCACTCCAAGTTACCTGCTGGAGCAACAGGTCTACAGCAGGTGCCATCTCATTGGCTCTTCACACAAACCCGGAATATCTGGACAACAAAGATGCATACATCATGATGCTCAATAATTTATTGATTACAGCTCAGCATCCACTCAAAACTAATCAATAAGCTACAAACCCTTGGCCTCAGTACCTCTTTGTGCAATTGGATTCCGGATTTCCTCACTTGTAGACCCCAGTTGATTTGGATTGGCAAAAACATCTCTTCCACAATCTCCAGCAACACAGGTGCACCACAGGGTTGTGAGCTTAACGCCCTGCTCTACACCCATGACTGTGTGGCTAAGTACAGCTCCAACACCATATACACATTTACTGATGACACCACTGTTGTGGACTGTATCAAAAAGGTGGTAATTCATCAGCATACAGGAGGCAGATTGAAAATTGGCTGAGTGGTGTCACAACAACAACCTCACACTCAATGTCAATAAAAACAGTGCATCAAAAACTAACTGTTCACTCCAACATTTCGACATCCCACAGGCTCACACACTCCCTCTTTCTCTCACACACACACACACACACACACACACACACACACCAACAAAGGGAGAGACAGATGTCACTCCTTTCACGGTTACAGGGGAGACAGCAGCCACTATGTCAATGTTACAGTCAGCCCAAAGCCTGGCTTTTTTTTTTATTTTGAGTTTCCCCCGACTCAAGAATTGACAAATTGATTACGGAGTGCAGAGCCCTCCGCCAGCCAGTCTCGCTGTCTTCAATGTTTCAGCTCCCGCTACGCTTCAGTACGCGACATCAGTGAGAACTTGTGTCCATGGGGCTGGACAGGCCCCAAAGTCGCCCGGATTCAGGCCAAACCTGGACATACTGAAACGCAGCCAATCGGCAAGCTCCGAGAACGGGAGCACACCGTCGTGCAGAACCGTAGTTTTTGAATGCCTCTGTAGATCAAAGATCTCGATGTGACCCCAGCCACCCTGGGAAGGAAACTAGAGACATTAGAACAGGAAGAATTTAACTGTTTCACTGATGAGCTGGGAGAAGTCATCCTTTGGCACCATCTTTAGCTCTATCCATTCAGAAAATGCAACAAAGTAAAGAACATGTTTGGGCAGACAAAAATAAAACTGCACAGAGAAGAGAAAAAGATAAAAAGTCAAGTTGCAGTTTCAAAAAGAGGACTAATCTGCATGCTGTTGATGAAGTCGCTGATAATGATGAGAGCGACCCAGGATGGGGTAGCCTTGAGAAATTAAAATGTGAAAACTATAATAGACAAGTAATATGGCTTACACCATAAGTGAAATTCAAATTAATTAAATGGAATTGCACACTGGTTCAGCTTTTCAGTCATTCCACAAAGTAAGTTTGAATGGCGTTTTAAAGGCAGATATCCAATAAAGAACTTATACCGGAGAAAAGATAACATCCATGGGAATAACATTCATAACAGTGAAATGCAACAACCAACAAGCCACATTAGGCTTGCATGTGGTAAAAAAAACAGGAGGGCCAACATTGTGGAGCTGTGATTGGCTGAGACTACAACTTGATTGGAGATCCTTGCAATAGTCAATGACAGTGAATTATGAAAGGTACTGGATGATGCCAGTGTTCAAGGATGGCATTGGAAAACTCAAAACATATCAAGGGTAAAATAGTGTTAAATAAAAATGCCACACCCAAGTTTTACAAAACCTGTCTGGCTCCTTATACCATCTGTGATAAAATAGCCAGTGAGCTGGATCACATGGAATTGAAGGAATTCTATCCAACATTGAGCAGAGCCCATGGGTAACACCAGTGGACCCAAATTTCTCGGTAGTAGTGGATGCAGCTACAATAACCTCCACTACAGTCTCGCACATTGTTGATGTAATGAGAAGCTTCTTCAAGGACTGGTGTTCGAGAACACTTTGTCAGTGACAATGACTGCTGTGCTGTTTGCTGCAGAACAGTTTCAGTCATTCCTGAAAATAAGTGGAATAAGACATAATACCATCCAGCTACAAATGACTTATCAGAATGGTTTGTTCAGAGTCTAAAGAAGGTACATCAAGCAAAGTCAGCAGAAATCACTACACTAACACTGAATCAGAAGCTTGCCAATTTCATCTTTGCACATCACAATGCAGCACACTCCACAACCAAGAACACACCAGCTTTGCTGATCCCGGATCATTCCTTGCATCTCACTTGGATCTCTTCAAACCCAGTCTCAGGAGGAGGATGCAAGACAATGCACTGAGACAAACTGAGGGCTCCTCAAACAAGCAGGTTTGATGTTTCACTCCCTAACAAACAGTTCTGATGAGGGCCTACAGGGTTGATCAAAAGTGGGTAGTCAGAAGGATTAAGACAAAACTGGACCACTCTCCGACACAGTGAAGATTGCATCTCCAGATAATATCAAAACAACACACTGATCAGTTGAGGAGAGCAGAGTCAATTGTTAAGGTGTTTGGAGCTGTCAACGTCTTCCTGCACAGTCCCAGAGTCAACTCCTACAACCACCACAGAGCAGACCCCAGAACCTAAGATTGTTTCACAGCCACAAGTCTCTCTTGCTAAGCAGAGTGACCCCTACCTAGTCTGAAAAGACATTATCCCACAAGAGTAAGAAATCCTCCAGTGATTAAATCTTTAGGTGTGAATGAACAATTTAATATTTACTATGCTGTGAATGTCTATATGGTAGTTGTATTATATCATATACTGTGTATATACATTTGTAGTTGAGATGTATTCTCTATTGAGTTGGAGTTTATAGAAAAACAGGGAGGAGTGTAGTGTATTCAATATTAGTACGAGTATTATTGCAAATATATCGTTTGATTCAGCCTTCTTTGTTATTTACACAATTCATTATGGATTACATGTAAAAGTATATGAATGGCATACATCATGTCACATCATACGTGCACACCTCACTAAAGTAAAAATGAAGTAGAGATATTTATCAGGTCCGGTAACCTAGTTAAAGCAAAGATGATATTCAGCCAGAACCTGTGCAGGAAAGATTCTCAAGGTTATTACCAATACTGAAGAGCTTGAATTGTAAGGAGATACAAGGCTCCTGAGTTTCCGGGGGAAGGGTCTCATGAGAGAGAGGGAAACAAAATTATGAGGGGCACAGGTAAGGGTAGGAAAATTCTAAAACTAGAGGACATAGGTTTGAGGAGTGGAGAAAGGTTTAAAAGGACAAAAGGAGCACGTTTATACACAGAGGGTCTCGGCACATGAAATGAAAGATAGGCACCGTTACAACATTTAGAAGACAAATATGAATAGGAAACATTAAGGATATGGACCAAACATGGACAAATGGTCCTAGAGCAGATAGACATTTTGGACAGCTTGGACGAGTTGGGCCAAAGGACTTATTTCCATGCTGTATAACTATGATTCTATTGAATATATTCAAAACCAATTGATGGTGAATGGGATTACAGAAGGAAAACCGTGTTGAAGTAGATCAGCCATGGATTTATCCAATTGTGTGGAATTCACACAGGGCCAAAATGACCTGGCAGAAGGTGAGCCAGGATCTTATTTAATGATGGAACACAAAGAAGGAATTGAATGGCCATAAAAACAAGAATTACTGTATATAAGTTTGAAATGTTGATTGCTCAGACACTATTCTTCTAAACTTTTGATTTATGAACTAATTTATGAAGTGAAATCCCAGTATTTTATGGTAATTTCCTATGATGCACTGACTTCTTCCCCAAGTTAGCAAACAGCTTCCACCTGCTCAAAGACCCAAGGGAGATGATTATTTTACAAACTTCCCGCAACTTCTGCACACATGTTAAGTCAGTGTACATTAATTCAGAGAACAAAAGCCTTGCTGCCTATTTTAATTTACAGTATATTTAATATTAGAGTCAGAAACAGCCCTTTCCTTGTCACAATGTTACCACAAACAAGGAAAAAAATGTTCAATCCATTTAATTGTACCCTTTCCAGGAAATTCTAAAATATACCATATGGACTTTAAAGTTCTCAGTTACTCTTCAATACTTGGTAATCTCAATGATTAGTTACCTTTACTTGTAATTTCACATTCCCTGATACCAAAAAAAGTATCAGCAATATATTTTGCTTTTCCTGAACCATTATACTTGCTATCTCCTAACAATCTATTGCTTGAATTTAAACTTTTATTGCAGCAGGTACCCTGATTTACAGTTTCATTTTAACCTTTATTGCAATTGGTACTTTAACATAACTAGGTCTTCCTTTAAGATATCAGAACTCACAGCTTCCATTCTTGTTAACCATGAAAAACAACTTCTCCCCTCCCACCTTCCAACGATCTAATTCTTGATCACAATCTCTAACATTCACCCAAATGCTTCAAACTCTGGAACTGACAATTTCAAGCGCACTGTTGTTAAGCTGCTCTGCCTCCTTTGTCTGTGCATTTATTTCCTTGACCCAGAATCTTTGTTACCGACGAGACTTCTTTTTTCCCATAGCATTAGCAGCCTCCTTTTCTGATGACTTCTTTAAGTTAAGGACTCAGGTGCAACCTAAATATTATCAACCTTCTTGCTGAGGACCGTGTTGAGCTTAATAGGTGAACTGAAAGCCAAATGCCACCTTTGCTCTCTTCCCTCACCCCCTAAAGACCACTTCCACATCACACTCAAAACTTCCAAGCAATTACCCATCTGATTTGCCTGCAACTTACTCTGTACATGACTAATAACCTAACGTTAAAAATACAAGCTGACACAGGGAAAACGTTCATTTTTCTATTGCACTCAACATACATTGACAAAAAGTTTAAACTTACGGGGCCATTTTAGGCACAGTTTTCTTATTTAAATTGTGCCTTTGAGAACTTGTGGCCATCTGGAACTTGAAGTCACCCATAAATACTTGATATTTTCAAAGTGCAGTCACTGTTGGAAATCTGGTTACTATTGTGTGCACAAGGCAATTCCACAAACTGATTTGGCAATGACTGGATAATCTACAAATATTACAAAAGACAAGCACCCAAAAAAGTACTGGTACAAACATTATAAAAGTGAACGTCATTAGAGAAGAAGGGTAATTTAAACACTCACAGGTGCAGTGTGATTTGATAGTGCTAACTCTGATAAAAAAAGATATCAAATAAAGACAAAACTGTGCAAAGTACTGTTGGGTTTTCTGAAATTCAACTCCAATTATAGGTCTTGATGTTTGAAAAGGTTACAACAGTAGTGGATTCTATTTTCATACACCACAAAGAATGCTTTTCCAAAAATAAACATCAAATCCTTTTGTCAATGTGCCAGCTGAAGGCAGAAAACCAACAATGTCACTAAGGATGAACCTGAAACTAAGTATCACGAATATACTCTGTTCATTGAGTTTTTACACATTAATTGACTTCAGTGATACAGACGAATTAGATCCTGTGCTGATACAGTGATAAAGGTCACCACGGGCCCTAATAAATAAGCTCAATTTCCCCAGGAGGCTGCTGAGACTTAGAAGGACCTGGTTGAAAAACATCTCATGTATTCAGAGAGCCAGGGATTGTCCAATCCAGTAGGTTTCAAAGCTTGAATACATGAGTGCTGAGAAGTTGGCTTGTGACTTGGTAAAGTCTTACACCAGTGGTCAGCTGCACGGTTACTGTGCGGTTCTGTGCCCCGGTGCCGTGTCCGAGACACGCGCATCGCCCTCTGCACTTGACGTCTATCGTGTGCCCGGACTGCAGATTCATAAATCTGAAAGAAAATAGTACCATGGAAAGGCTGTTTATTCTTCACTTAGACTACACATAATTGGTTTAAAAAAACATTCTGAAAGATAAAATCTGGTCTCCACAGTCATCCCAGCAAGCCCTTTCACAATCTTAAAACCAGAATCACTATCCATTTCTTAACTCACTTCAAATTATAGCTGAATCTTCAATCCATCCTTTTGAATTGTAGGCTTAATATTTCAACTGAGTTATTGAGTGCAGTTAAGTTACTGGATAGGTATCCAGACAGTTGGGATATTGATCCAGAGATAGTCTGAATCTCAGAAGAGGATCCCTGAGTTACAGAAGGCCTAATTTATGAAAATCTGACTTTATCTAAGAGCACCCTGTGAGAATTTGAGAATTTCTGATCTTTTCACAGGAAAACAAGGCAGAGATCACCCACAGACAAACACAATGCCTTCTCCACATTCTCAAAGACAATATCAAATGTTACAAATTGCAAAGCTGTAACATCAGTACATATTTCCTTTAATTAAACTACGAGTTTTTCCCCCACTTATTAGCAGATAACAACATAACACATACACTGACCTTCTCCCAGTACATGCTTTACAAACAAGTCCCCATCGGCTGTGAAAGCTAAACATTTAACATGACTATTTGGGGGGGGGAATTGTTATTTCCAACTTCAGAAAATTCAGTTGGCTTACAGTTCTCAGGACCCAAACCCACCAGCAACACAGGGAGAGACACTCCAGAACTACAGACTAGGAATTCATAATCATTAAATATATTTGAGTAAATAACTGTGAAGGTAATGAAGTGATAGGACTGTAAGGGGAGGGAATTAAAATCTTCTGGCTCACTAATCAGCTTCAGTTTAGGAGATCTCTCTGATTGGCTATAGAATACTTCAGACCGGCCAATATTGATGTTTGTCTCAGAACAATCGATGGTCAATAACTGCTGGGTTTACCAGGAACATGCACTTCCTTTGAATGAGTAAATGATGGAGAAAGTTCGCCCACTGTCTTTTTTTTAAAAAAATCTCCATTATACAAAATTCCGATTCCCACTCACCCAATATCCCTGTGCTCACTGACTTAGCTTGTGCTTAAGCATGGCTCAATTTTAAAATTCTCATTCCTGTTTTCAATCCATAGGCTAACCTTCCTCATCCCTAACTTTCTCCCCAGTACTATCATGTACCAAAATATTTAAAAATCTCAATTCCACCATTGTCAAATTTAAAAATCACTACCCCACTCAGAGCCATTTAAAATCTCCTCTTAAACAATCATTTCTACTTTCTTTAAACCTCTGAGCATTTCATCATACAGAACATTATCAAAATTTTGATTTTCTGAAAGTTATGGAACATGTAAAATTCAGCAGTTTAAAAAGATGCAGATTATCACTTAAACAATTGGCATGGTGAAGACATTAAGATAAGGAGCTCCAAACCATGTAATTTTTCCCGATTGATAATCCTGTTAGTGTATCACATGTTTAGTTTTGAATAAGATTTCATAGTACAGTAACCAGTGCGAACAAAACTTCAGCTTTAAAATAAACAAAATTTTACAATTTGAGGAAGCCAATTTAACTGCTTTTCAAATTCTATGCCTCCAGAGATTTATACAAGTGCTCAGAAGAGGCACAAAATAGGGGAAAAGGTCAGGATTTTTCAAATACTCACTTGTCCTCTCAAAGCAGAAGCAGCAACATTGTATGTCTTTTTACAGCCTACTTCCACTTCCTTTCCAGCCCAACCATACATTGCAAATGGGGGCTTCATTTCTTTAGTCCTCACAGTTGCTGGTGCCACTTGAGAAGTTTTGTGCGATTTTTCCAGACTTCCACTTTTCACACGACGATAATTACACACTTCACCCTTTGACTGTTGGTCACTTTTATCCTTTTGATTCCCCTCAGCAGTCATTACCTTTTCTGGTTAAAGCAAAGAACAAAAAAAAGAATTGTCAGCATTTTAAGGTTGAGCAGTTTTACAAGCTGAAGATTACATAAACACATTATTTTGAAACAACTTTCTGTACAATGATGCTCACATCATATTGCTCAGTAAATCAAATAGAGAAAACAATTCTGCTTCTTGTGCCTGTTCTACCAATAATTGAGATCACAGCTGATCTGTTACTTTAGTGCAACTTTCCTGCACCTATTCCATATTCCTGGATTCCCTTCAAAGTCAAAGATGTCCATTTTAAATATTCAACACTATAAAGAAACAAAGGTAAATAAATTTAGCACATCCCCATCCAAATTTTCAATCTATTGAAAGCATTCTGCCTGGATGTATAATGCAACACTTTCAGTACGCTGGATGAACTCAGCAGGTCGGGCAGCATCAGTCAAAAACGATGAGTCGACGTTTCGGGCCGGAACCCTTTGTCAGGACTGAAGAATGAAACATAGAAACTAGGTGCAGGAGTAGGCCATTCGGCCCTTCGAACCTGCACCGCCATTTATTATGATCATGGCTGATCATCCAACTCAGAACCCCGCCCCAGCCTTCCCTCCATACCCCCTGATCCCCGTAGCCACAAGGGCCATATCTAACTCCCTCTTAAATATAGCCAATGAACTGGCCTCAACTGTTTCCTGTGGCAGAGAATTCCACAGATTCACCACTCTCTGGGTGAAGAAGTTTTTCCTAATCTCGGTCCTAAAAGGCTTCCCCTTTATCCTCAAACTGTGACCCCTTGTTCTGGACTTCCCCAACATCGGGAACAATCTTCCTGCATCTAGCCTGTCCAATCCCTTTAGGATTTTATACGTTTCAATCAGATCCCCCCTCAATCTTCTAAATTCCAACGAGTACAAGCCCAGTTCATCCAGTCTTTCTTCATATGAAAGTCCTGCCATCCCAGGAATCAATCTAGTGAACCTTCTTTGTACTCCCTCTATGGCAAGGATGTCTTTCCTCAGATTAGGGGACCAAAACTGCACACAATACTCCAGGTGTGATCTCACCAAGGCCTTGTACAACTGCAGTAGTACCTCCCTGCTCCTGTACTCCAATCCTCTCGCTATAAATGCCAGCATACCATTCGCCTTTTTCACCGCTTGCTGTACCTGCATGCCCACTTTCAATGGCTGATGTATAATGACACCCAGGTCTCGTTGCACCTCCCCTTTTCCTAATTGGCCACCATTCAGATAATAATCTGTTTTCCTATTTTTGCCACCAAAGTGGATAACTTCCCATTTATCCACATTAAATTGCATCTGCCATGAATTTGCCCACTCACCCAACCTATCCAAGTCACTCTGCATCCTCTTAGCATCCTCCTCACAGCTAACACTGCCACCCAGCTTCCTGTCATCCGCAAACTTGGAGATGCTGCATTTAATTCCCTCATCCAAGTCATTAATATATATTGTAAACAACTGGGGTCCCAGCACTGAGCCTTGCGGTACCCCACTAGTCACCGCCTGCCATTCTGAAAAGGTCCCGTTTATTCCCACTCTTTGCTTCCTGTCTGCTAACTGTGACGAGAATACACATAAAATTAAGATGTTTGCTGACCTAGGTTAGCATCAGTGACATCAGCAAGTGGTCTGCCACCTGCCCTCAGGGGAAGGAGAGATAAGGAACAATGGAGCAGCGTCTGGAGATGTGTAATGAAGGGACGGGGGAGAGAGAGCTGTCTGGAGCGGCTCCCCCCTTTGAACCTTGAACTGTTTGAAGTGATGGACAGGCGATGCCCCAGCAGGGGGATAAAAAGGGACAGGTACGCTAAGGCAGACACACGCCACCCGAGGTAACGAGACCCTGGAAGCGGTACGCTTCTCACGAGTCGGCGGGAAGTACCAGACAACGGCCAGGGTGGAAAGGTACGATCAGCGGGAACCCGGTGTGTGTCTGCCCTTGCCTGGGTGCCGGGTTCACTGCAGAGGATCGACCGCATCTGGAGGAGGGGTCACAGTCGGTGACCTCAGGTGACATCACCAAGGACCTGCCCAAAAGCTGCTTGTGAGCCATATCGTCGGTCTGTGAGTGAAGCCATGTCTGAATGATCAGTTGTTCCTGTTCTCCCTCTCCTTTCCCCCACGTTGTCCATCGCCATGGCAACGATTACTGCGAACTGAACTACTAAACTGGACTGAACTTTGAGTCACTTTGAAATTTGGTCATTTACCCCTAGACAACGATAGAGCTTGATTGATGCTGTTATCTTAATTCTGTGCACATGTGTGTTTATCATCGCTGAACTGTTGCATTTATTATCCTTTCAATTACTGTGTTGCTTGTTTCTTTAATAAAACTTTCTTAGTTCTAGTACTCCAGACTCCAACTGAGTGATCCATTTCTGCTGGTTTGGCAACCCAGTTACGGGGTACGTAACATAACCAATTCTCTATCCACATCAATACCTTACCCCCAATACCGTGTGCTTTAAGTTTGCACACTAATCTCCTGTGTGGGACCTTGTCAAAAGCCTTTTGAAAATCCAAATATACCACATCCACTGGTTCTCCCCTATCCATTCTACTAGTTACATCCTCAAAAAATTCTATGAGATTCGTCAGACATGATTTTCCTTTCACAAATCCATGCTGACTTTGTTCGATGATTTCACCACTTTCTAAATGTGCTGCTATCACATCTTTGATAACTGACTCCAGCAGTTTCCCCACCACCGACGTTAGGCTAACTGGTCTACAATTCCCCAGTTTCTCTCTCCCTCCTTTTTTAAAAAGCAGGGTTACATTAGCCACCCTCCAATCCTCAGGAACTAGTCCAGAATCTAACGAGTTTTGAAAAATTATCACTAATGCATCCACTATTTCTTGGGCTACTTCCTGATGGGGAAAGATGGGGAAGGATTTGAAGAATGCTTGTAGCGTCAGTTGAAAGACCAAGGAGTGGGGGAGGGGAAGCATTGACGTCATAGCCCTGAAAACAATGGGTAGTGGAAGAAGGAGGCGGAACCATGAGGGAGCTGGGGGAGGGGGTAGAGTGAAATAGGGATAGAGGAAGGGAGGGGGAGGGATTTACCAGAAGTTGGAGAATTCATGTTCATACCAAGGGGCTGGAGACTACCTAGACAGTATACGAGGTGTTGCTCCTCCAACCTGAGTTTAGCCTCATCATTGCAGTAGAGGAGGCCATGTATGGACATATCTGAATAGGAATGGGAAGCAGAGTTGAAGTGGGTGGCTACCAGGAGATCCTGTCTGTCCTGAAACTGTAACAAAAACCAATTTCCCTCGGGATCAATAAAGTATGACTATGACTATGTGGCGGACAGAGTGGAGGATGTATAATGGCTGTTAAGGAAACTGCTCTGCACTTGACCGCAAGAAACTGCACAAGGTCATGGACACAGCTCAGAACATAATGGAAACTAGCCTATCCTCTACAGACTGTATCTCACACTGCATCAATCAAGCAGCCAGAATAATTAAGAACTCCACCCATCTTTGACAATTTCTCTTCTCCCCTCTCCCATCAGGCAGAAGATACAAAAGTATTAAAGCAATCACCACCAGGCTCAAGAACAGCTTCGATCCCACTGTTACCAGACTCCAGAATGAATCTCTTGTGAGATAAGATGGGCTCTTGGCTCCACAATCTACCTCGCTATTACCCATGCTGCCCTTTCTCTGTAGTTTTTGCACTTTATTCTGCATTGTTATTACTTTACCTTATTCTAGTTCAATGTACTGTGTAATGACTAGATCGGTTTGAACAGTCAAGCTTCTCACTGCATCTTGCTACATGCAACAATAATAAACCAACCGCAGGGACTGACTAAACCTCCACAAGCCATTTGGCGACAGAATTCCAACAATCACTACATCAGAAAAAATTACATCTTTCCAGAATGCTTGACCCTTACTTTGATATTGTGATCCTGGTTCCAGACTCGAGCTCATCAAGTCCAGCAAAGTAAGTTTGAAAGCTCTCAATCTTCCAAGTATAGGCTCAGTCTGCTCAATCTCTTCCCTCTCACTCTCAGAACCAATCTCATGACATTTCACTGCCCTCCCTCAACTAATATTTTCTTTAGGTAGCATCACCAGGAAACCTGTAATCGAGCATTCTCAAACTCAAATCCTCTTCCAACTCATTATTGAACTTCAGTGATCAATATCAAGACTTTTCCATTTCTCATATTTAAAAAAAATCTTTGTTTTTAAACTGGTTAAAGTGGTTGACCACTTTCCCCTCCACCACCACCACCACACACACACACACACACACACACACACACACATATTCCATGCATCATATCCTTGCCCAATTGATGAATCTCTTCAAATCTCCTGAATCCTTCTCAACATCCTCCTCACACTCACAATGCTACCTGGCTTTGTGGACATCAGCCAATTTGTATTTCGCACAGCTGATTCATTCCCTTTTCCAAATCCTTAACAAAGAATATGAACAGCTTGGGATCCGTGCAATACTCCACTAATTACAATCAAAAACAAATATTTATTCTCTACCCTTTATCCAATCCATAATCCATTCTAGTATCTCCTCCAAAACAGTACCCTCTAATTTAACAACCTCCCAAGGCCCTGTACCAAAACGTCTACAGAAAATTCAAATACACTACATTTACTTATTCACTGACAATATTTTCCAAATATTTTTCCATTCGTCTTAAATCTCTGCCTTGTGGTTACCATTTTTCCAACACAATTTTGTAGATTTAACCTTTTTATAAAGCTTAAGCTTTTCATGTAATTCATTAGAAATTATATTCCCAAATATTCCAGGTTTAGTTCACTGGGAATGTGGGCACTTGTAATTTATCCAGTAATGCTCCTAGTGCATCTGTTCTACAATGGCAAAATGATTTTTTTTTAATTGCCGATACTGAAAATTTGAATCAAACAGAAAATGTTGGAAAATTTCAACAATTCCTGCCAGGACCAATAGGCTCTGGAACAGCTTCTTCCACCAGGCCATCAGACTGCTTAACTCGTGCTGACACAACTGTATTTCTGTTATACTGACTATCCTGTTGTACATACTGTTTATTATAAATTAATATAAATTGCACATTTAGACCGAGATGTAACATAAAGATTTTTACTCCTCATGTATGTGAAGGGTGTAAGTACCGAAGTCAATTCAATTCAAGATCTGTGATTGCCAGACAATGCAAGGATGTCAGCAGGCAGCAATGTGGGAAAGGAATGTAAACAATGGGAATGTCTGCAATAAGATGAGACAACAATGAATTAATGGTGATCATTATCAGCACATAAGGTTACTAGGCCTTTGTAAATAGATGTTAATGATGGGACTTGCCAAACTGGTTTGACTTGTGCAAGATAAATAAAAACCCGAAAATGGAAAAGTGTGGTAAAACTAGGAGTCGGTTTCTATGGAGAGAAATTTCATCTGAGAGACCTTCATCTCTTTGGCAAGTGTTCTGGAATTTGAGACTGATACTGTTCTGACATACTGTTATATGTTCAGCAAACCAGACTACAAGCATTAAAAAAAGGAAAAAAGGAACATTTTTAAAGAATTCAATATTAAGCCCAGGTCATGCAACATTAGGTGCACTCAAGTACAGGAGCAAGATGTGTCACTAAATATTATACAGGACCAAGATGAGATGACATCTGGAGTAGTGTACACAGTTGGGTTAGCTGACACAGAAAATATATACTTATGGGGGGGGGGCACACCAAAGATTCACTGGGATGATCTCCACATCAGCACGCATTAGGTCCGTGCTCATTAACAGGTTTTTATTTAGAGTTAAGAATGAGAAGAGTTGTATTTAGAATTTATAAAATTCTGACAAGAGTTGGGAGCCAGGATGCAGGAAGCTGCATACCTCGGCTGGGTGGGCGGGGGGGGGGGGATATCACAGCAAGGGATTCATCATATGCAGAAACTGTTTAACTGAGGCTGTAGAGGCCAAGGGGCTTGATATCTTTAAGGAGACAGATATGTTTATAGATGCAGAATGTGAAAAGTGCAGAGATATAATATTGTGGTAGATCATCAGGAATAATAGGATTGAGTGGCCAGGCAGACCTGAAGGATATAATGGATATTATTGCCCCTATTTTCATTATTAGGTGACTGAGAAACAGCACAACACAATGCAAGTCAGCAAACGTACGGATAGCGTGCATTTTGGACAGTAACTAAATCTGAACGGTGATGTTTAGAGTGGAGAGGAGAGGTCAGCAAAAGTTGCAACCTGAATCGACAGTGCTTCACCGCGAACAAATGGGTAAATACACTGCTGGATGAAGAGAAATATTACTTTAGGATGGCGGGGGGAAGGTTAACGGAAAGCACTTCGTCGCCGAGTATCTATCTGATCGTCCAGTATTGTTTTTAAAACTTACCCAAAGGATGGCATTCTAAGGTACGGGAACGCTCGGCAGGCGGAGGCTCGGTCCGCGATCGCTCGGCAGGTGGCGGCTCGGTCCGCGATCGCTCGGCAGGCGGAGGCTCGGTCCGCGAACGCTCGGCAGGCGGAGGCTCCCCGGGTTCTTGGGGCGCAGGCAGCAAGCTGTCTGTGGGACAGTTTGTACCCCAAGGTTGTTCTTGTACCCTTGGGGTGGACGCGTCACTGCTGGAGTTGGAACTGGTGTCCCAGCCGGTCCAAACAAAAGGAATGTGCGCTTGCTCCAATATCCTCCGCATGTTACGATACTGCACCAGATCGGAATAGCAGCTGCCGCAGTTGTCCCATTTTGGTCCTTTAAATTTCTTCATGTACTCCGTCTTCATCCTTTTCGTCATGACACACGGGAGCACTATTTTCAGGAAATCAGGTGACCCAATGCATTTGACAAATTGTCAACTCTTCTCGGGTGATTGGTGCTAAGAGGTGGGGCCAGGTTTCCCAGGTAATCCGGTTTCGGCCCTGATTGGTACAAAATTGTTGGGTTTGGATGTTAATCTGTGGGAGGAATCACACAGATTGTAATCCCGTTGTTGTCGAAAACTGCCATTCGTCCTTTCAGATTAGCCAATTGCTCGTCGAATATCGTCGTTACTCCAAACACCATCACAGTCTCAATCATTTCTACTCAGCCCCACACTCAACGGCCCGTCCACTCATTCCTCCGCCCTTCCCCTCCGCTCAACGGCCCGTCACTCATTCCTCCGCCCTGCCCCTACACTCAACGGCCCGTCACTCATCCCTCTGCCCTTCCCCCTACGCTCAACGCCCGTCACTCATTCCTCCGCCCTTCCCCCTACGCTCAACGCCCGTCACTCATTCCTCCGCCCTTCCCCTCCGCTCAACGCCCGTCACTCATTCCTCCGCCCTTCCCCTCCGCTCAACGGCCCGTCACTCATCCCTCTGCTCCTCCCCTACGCTCAACGGCCCGTCACTCATTCCTCCGCCCTGCCCCTACACTAAACGGCCCGTCACTCATCCCTCTGCCCTTCCCCCTACGCTCAACGCCCGTCACTCATTCCTCCGCCCTTCCCCCTACGCTCAACGCCCGTCACTCATTCCTCCGCCCTTCCCCTCCGCTCAACGCCCGTCACTCATTCCTCCGCCCTTCCCCTCCGCTCAACGGCCCGTCACTCATCCCTCTGCTCCTCCCCTACGCTCAACGGCCCGTCACTCATTCCTCCGCCCTGCCCCTACACTAAACGGCCCGTCACTCATCCCTCTGCCCTTCCCCCTACGCTCAACGCCCGTCACTCATTCCTCCGCCCTTCCCCCTACGCTCAACGCCCGTCACTCATTCCTCCGCCCTTCCCCTCCGCTCAACGGCCCGTCACTCATCCCTCTGCTCCTCCCCTACGCTCAACGGCCCGTCACTCATTCCTCCGCCCTGCCCCTACACTAAACGGCCCGTCACTCATCCCTCTGCCCTTCCCCCTACGCTCAACGCCCGTCACTCATTCCTCCGCCCTTCCCCTCCGCTCAACGCCCGTCACTCATTCCTCCGCCCTTCCCCCTCCGCTCAACGGCCCGTCACTCATCCCTCTGCTCCTCCCCTACGCTCAACGGCCCGTCACTCATCCCTCTGCTCCTCCCCTACGCTCAACGGCCCGTCACTCATCCCTCTGCTCCTCCCCTACGCTCAACGGCCCGTCACTCATCCCTCTGCTCCTCCCCTACGCTCAACGGCCCGTCACTCATTCCTCCGCCCTGCCCCTACACTAAACGGCCCGTCACTCATCCCTCTGCCCTTCCCCCTACGCTCAACGCCCGTCACTCATTCCTCCGCCCTTCCCCTCCGCTCAACGCCCGTCACTCATTCCTCCGCCCTTCCCCCTCCGCTCAACGGCCCGTCACTCATCCCTCTGCTCCTCCCCTACGCTCAACGGCCCGTCACTCATTCCTCCGCCCTGCCCCTACACTAAACGGCCCGTCACTCATCCCTCTGCCCTTCCCCCTACGCTCAACGGCCCGTCCACTCATCCCTCTGCCCTTCCCCCTACGCTCAACGGCCCGTCACTCATCCCTCTGCTCCTCCCCCTACGCTCAACGCCCGTCACTCATTCCTCCGCCCTTCCCCTCCGCTCAACGGCCCGTCACTCATCCCTCTGCTCCTCCCCTACGCTCAACGGCTCGTCACTCATCCCTCCGCCCTGCCCCTACACTAAACGGCCCGTCACTCATTCCTCCGCCCTTCCCCTACACTCAACGGCCCGTCCACTCATTCCTCCGCCCTTCGCTCAACGGCCCGTCACTCATTCCTCCGCCCTTCCCCTCCGCTCAACGCCCGTCACTCATTCCTCCGCCCTGCCACTACACTAAACGGCCCGTCACTCATTCCTCCGCCCTTCCCCTCCGCTCAACGCCCGTCACTCATTCCTCCGCCCTTCCCCTCCGCTCAACGGCCCGTCACTCATCCCTCTGCTCCTCCCCTACGCTCAACGGCCCGTCACTCATCCCTCTGCTCCTCCCCTACGCTCAACGGCCCGTCACTCATTCCTCCGCCCTGCCCCTACACTAAACGGCCCGTCACTCATCCCTCTGCCCTTCCCCTACACTCAACGGCCCGTCCACTCATTCCTCCGCCCTTCGCTCAACGGCCCGTCACTCATTCCTCCGCCCTTCCCCTCCGCTCAACGCCCGTCACTCATTCCTCCGCCCTGCCACTACACTAAACGGCCCGTCACTCATTCCTCCGCCCTTCCCCTCCGCTCAACGCCCGTCACTCATTCCTCCGCCCTTCCCCTCCGCTCAACGGCCCGTCACTCATCCCTCTGCTCCTCCCCTACGCTCAACGGCCCGTCACTCATCCCTCTGCTCCTCCCCTACGCTCAACGGCCCGTCACTCATTCCTCCGCCCTGCCCCTACACTAAACGGCCCGTCACTCATCCCTCTGCCCTTCCCCCTACGCTCAACGCCCGTCACTCATTCCTCCGCCCTTCCCCTCCGCTCAACGGCCCGTCCACTCATCCCTCTGCCCTTCCCCCTACGCTCAACGCCCGTCACTCATTCCTCCGCCCTGCCCCTACACTAAACGGCCCGTCACTCATCCCTCTGCCCTTCCCCCTACGCTCAACGGCCCGTCCACTCATTCCTCCGCCCTTCCCCTCCGCTCAACGGCCCGTCCACTCATTCCTCCGCCCTTCCCCTCCGCTCAACGGCCCGTCCACTCATCCCTCTGCCCTTCCCCCTACGCTCAACGCCCGTCACTCATTCCTCCGCCCTTCCCCTCCGCTCAACGGCCCGTCACTCATCCCTCTGCCCTTCCCCCTACGCTCAACGGCCCGTCCACTCATCCCTCTGCTCCTCCCCTACGCTCAACGGCCCGTCACTCATCCCTCTGCTCCTCCCCTACGCTCAACGGCCCGTCACTCATCCCTCTGCTCCTCCCCTACGCTCAACGGCTCGTCACTCATCCCTCCGCCCTGCCCCTACACTAAACGGCCCGTCACTCATCCCTCTGCCCTTCCCCTACACTCAACGGCCCGTCCACTCATTCCTCCGCCCTTCCCCCTACGCTCAACGCCCGTCACTCATTCCTCCGCCCTTCCCCTCCGCTCAACGCCCGTCACTCATTCCTCCGCCCTGCCACTACACTAAACGGCCCGTCACTCATTCCTCCGCCCTGCCTCTACACTCAACGGCCCTTCACTCATTCCTCCGCCCTTCCGCTATACTCTACGGCCCGTCACTCAGTCCTCCGGCCCGCCTCTATTCCCAACGGCCCGTCACTCATTCCTCCGCCCCGCCCCTTTCCGTTCCCGCCTTCACTCCGCTCCACGCCCATCGACGCCGGGCTGTCATTCGTTCATCTTGTCGTCTCGTCGCTCGCTTAGCCCCGCCCCTGCCCCAAAGGCCTGTCACTCACTTCGCCCCGCCCTTTTCTCTCACCGCTCCCCGTTCTTGAATGTCTGCACGCCCGATGTGAGCCGATGCTCGGCCAACAGTTGATGTCCCCTCTAACGCTGGTTGTGACGTCACAGCGAGCGATGCCGTCAAACGGTGACGTCACAGCTCGCGGCTGCCTGGGTGCAGAAAGCTTTCCCTCCTCCGAGTACGACAGGCATTCCCAATGTTTCCACGATTTGGCTGATGTCTCATATTATCACATGTATCACTCGTATAAAACCAGGTGTGAGGAAGGAAGAGGTTCTGGAGTGCCCTCAAGGGCACGCTGAGAGAGTGGACAGGAGTACGGCAGATGTATGGTTATCCACTTTTGAACACAAAACAAAACATTGTGATATTAAACAAGTAACTGCTATGTACAAAAAGTGACGCTAGGTGATGTGGATGTAGTGTTGGTGGGGTGGGTTAATGGGTGAAGCTGTTGATCAGCCTGACGGTTTGAAGGAAGTAACTTGTTTTTCGGTCCAGTGGGGCCTGGGAGGATGTCACTGATGGGAGGTGGAGTGGATGTCATTCTTACCTTTACAAAAAAAGATCTATTTGCCATTGAGGGAGCACAGTGAATCTTTACTGAACTCTGGATTGGAATTGGCTTATTGTCATGTACACAAGTATCAGTATCCACAGGTGCAATGAAAAACAAGTCCACTTTAGAGAAAGTGGTCGAAGTGTTGCCAAACTCCAGTGAGTATGTTTGGTTGAAGAACAAAATGGTTTTGGGAGACACACAAGAGAGACTGCAGATGCTGAAATCTGGAGCAAAAAGCAAACTGTTGGAGGAACTCAGTGGGTCAGGCAGCATCTATGCAGGCAAAGAGTTGGTCAACTTTTTGGGTCAAGATTCTGCATCAGGATTTTCCCTGTCTGGAAGTAGTGTCAAAATAACGTGCTGGTATTTAAAGATAGATGAGGAAAATTTTTGTCACGCTGAGAATGCCCTATCCTTATGGGAAGTGGAGGCTCAGGTTTTGTCGTCTTTTAAGACAGAGGTCAATGGATTGCTAGATATTGAAGGAATCAAAGAATTGGGGGATAATTTAAGAAAATACCTCCAAAGTAGATATTCAGTCACGATTTTCATGAATTGCGGACAATGCTTGAAGCACTAAATGGTCTACTCCTGCTCTTATTTCACATAATTTTAAGCTAGGGAATTGTCACTTGTTCAATGATAAATGCAGAAGGGCATATTGAGACCAGCACTAGATACACTTAAAAACAAGGTTTTGTCAGCCAGCTGCAACATAAGACAATATGCATGCTGAACAGGAAAACAGCATGCAATAAAGAAAGATAAGTGTTTTCATAACCAAAGCTCTACAATCCTACCACATCTGACTATAAACAGTGGTGGCTACAGGAAGGATGAAGCTGGGGTTCAAGATTCTCAGTAATATGATTGATAAAGACATGGCAAAGCATGTGTAGCCATGTTCAGCCAAATGTACTGAGTACATGAATCACCTTGGCTTCCTGTGCAGAAAAAAGCCAACAAGGGAGTCAGTCATCTCATTCAGTTTACTCCAGATGAAGGCAAGAAATATTTGACAGCACTGAATTCAGCAGAGGCAATGGATCAGGCAACATTCTTCCTGCAGTGCAGAAGACCTGCCTCCAGAACTGGCTGAGGCTCTTCCAAGCTGTTCCAGTGCTGTTCTAACACTGTTTTCTACCCAAAATCACCCAGGTATGTCCTATGCACAGAGAGCAAGACCGATCATCAGCAAAGTGATCGGAGGTATTGTTGATGGTGATGTCAAGTGACATTTCGTCATCAGTAACCTTCTAACTGATACCCAGTATGAGTTTCCCCCGTACTATTCAATCCAGGTCTTCTCTTGCCCTTGGTTCAAAGATTTTAATCTGAAAGGGGCACTGAAAGTGATGACCTTGACAACCAGAGCAACAACCAATCGGCTGGGTTGAGCAGCATCGGTGGGAGGAAAGGAATTGACAATGTTTTGGGCTGCATCCTTCCTTTCCTTCCACAGATTCTGCTCAACCCACTATTCGTTGCTCCAGATTTCAGTATCTGCAGTCTCTTGTGTCTCCAGCCAAGAAAAGTGACTGCAGTAGATTTTGTTGATGGTATACACTGCAGTAATTGCACCCTAGTGGAGGCAATGAATGTTTGGGGTGGCAGATGAAGGCGCCAATTGAGTAGGTGATGTCAATCTTATTAAGGATTGTTGGAGCCACAATTACTGAGGCGTGGAATAGACCTCTGCACAAAATATTCTTCTGGCATCCATTTCAACCCTTGGAACACTAAACCTTGCTATTGTCAGCTTTGGAAAAATCAGTGTCCTGGGGTCATGACATCGAGGGACATCTGGCTGTGAGATTTCCAAGCCTGGAGCCACCATACCTCTGGAACCATCAAGCAGTGACACTATCATCCCCAGCACCAAACAGTGAGACACCATGACCTGCCCATCAATCTTAGATCTTCAAAGCTGACACCTGGGATCGCTTGAGTCCAGGTGCCCCCTGAATTCAGGTAACTCATTCACACTCCCTGTCCAAACATTATTAGTGTGATGCTTCACCTAACTGGTGAACCAAAATAAGGTCCAGGTCTGTGCAGTGACTTATGTAAATTACTTGATTATTTGATTTTATATGTGGTTTCCAATCCCTCTATCTTGTGCTCCACTGCAGCCCTGGAAGACAAAATACTGGGCATGGAAACCTTGTAACAGATTTCTGAAAGAACAGCATGTTCCTTCATTAGTCCTCACAAAATGAAGATTCAAAGGCAAAGTTCAAGAAAGTATACCAACAAATAATACAAACGCTCAATGAAACTGACTGGTCACCAAACCCTCAGGTATATAATGCCTGCCTTAGACCTTTTCCCAAAACATTTCTCCGGAATCCAGCACTTCTTTTGTCAAGATAGTAAATTACGGTCTGATAGTCACGAGTTGTAGGGAAGTTTCCTTGACTACCAAGATTTGAAGGAATGGATTGGTACTTTGATTCAGAAATGAAAGTGTTGGGCACTATTAATGTCAAAGCGTGTTTTGGTTCTCTGTCAATTTTTGTGAAAATTTACTTTTCTCACTGGCATCTCCATTGTTGGTCTCAAAAGAAGTCACACTAATTTAGTCCCTAACGAAAATCAAATTGAGGTTGAATCGTTCGGACAGAGATGGCGCTCAGTACTCGGTGTTGGAGAGCTGATTCAGAGGCTCGAAGTTTTCGGATGACTCAGAGACGGATTGTGGTCGGGCATGGCAGGGAGAGTTTTTCTTCCTTCTCCCGTCTGTGTGAGATGTGGGACATTTGAGAGACTTTGAACTTTTTACTGTGCTCATGGACTTCTTCATCAAGTTATGGTATTGTTGCACTGTTTGTAACTGTATGTTTTAATTATGTAATTTTGTCAGTTTTTTCAGTCTTGGTCTGTCCTGTGCTTTGTGATATCACACCGGAGGAAATATTCTATCATTTCTTAATACATGCATTACTAAATGACAATAAAAGAGGACTGCGTGTCTTCATAATCTAAATCAGAGATATAATCATAAATATCAAAGAATTAAGGAATAGAGAGGGTAATTTTGACTATTTACATTAACTTCACAGCCAAATAAATCCTTTCCAATTTTATTTTCCATTCAAAAATACTTGTGTTTTTGTTGGGCCTCTTTGAATTTCAGAATGTCCCAAAGCACAGTACAACCAAACAAATGCTTTGAAAGTGTCATCACTGTTACCAACAGGAAATGTGACATTTTATTTATGCACAACAGGCTGCCACTGAGTAATTTTGATTTTGGGGGATTTTGTAATGTGTGAAATTAACTGAGCAGCACATAATTCCACTGAATTTACAAAGTGTGAACTGTGCTTCAGTAGATGGAACCGATACCTCTGAGTCAGAAGGTTTGCAGTTCAAGCCCAACTCAAGAAACTTGTGCATGAAAACCTAGACTTCTACTCAGAGTGGTACTAATGCACAGCAATATGGTCCAAACTACCAGCTTTCAGGTGAAAATGTTTCTGGAGGTCCGTTCCATTCTCTTGTATTTCCTTGAGGGCAAAACATTCAAAAGTACTTGAACTGTGCAACACTAAGATGTTCTGAATCTGTAAGGGTCTTACATAAATACAAGGTTTTATTCTTGAAAAAACTGTTAAATTCTGAGAAAATGGCTATTTTGTGATCAGATCAGTAAAACTGTATTACACCATCAGCCACAGTTAGTTACCTCTCTGTGTCATGTACTGTAAATACTACTTAATTTTATATGATTGTCTTCAATCACATGGTACTTATTTTGCCTTAGTCACTTACATTTTTTCACTGTGTTTTAATTCCTCTTTTACCATTTTGGTGCTTCTGTTAAAATCTGTTCACTTACAACATTTTCCAGTTTTGGCAACAGCTCCAAACTCAAAGTGTTATCTGCTGTCACTCTCTAATGACCTGAATGTTTGTAGCATGTCCTTATTATGGTTACATTGGCTATGACTTAACTGGTGGAATCCAGGTTGCAGACCTGAAGCATATCTTGCAGTATTGCATAACCTGGTAACCTACCTCAATGACCATCACCCAGTAGCACTTACGAGGATTTGATAATGAAACATATCAACTCCTGCCTGAGAAGTGTCTTGGATTCACTCCAGTTTGCCAGGTCCACAGCAGATGCCATTTCATTGGCTCTTCTCTCAACTCTGAAACCCCTGGACAGTGAAGATACATACCTAAGGATGTTCTTCATTGACTACAGCTCGGCTTTCAGTACTATCATCCCCTCAAAACTAACAAATAAGCTCCAAGACCTAGGTCTCAATGCCTCCTTGTGCATCTGGATTCTCGATTTCCTAATTTGCAGATATCAGTCAGTTTGCGTTGACAATAACTTCTCCACAATCGCCATCAGCACAGGTGCACCACAAGGCTGTGAGCTTAGCCCACTGCCTTACTCACTTTATACTTACGACTGTGGGGTTAAGCACAGCTCCAATGTCATATTTTCATTTGCTGATGAAATCACTGTCATTGACCAAAGGTGGTGACAAATCAGCATATAGGAGGGAGATTGAAAATCTGCTGAACAACAACCTCTCACTCAAAGTCAGCAAAACCAAAGAGATGATTGTTAACTACAGGAGGAGAACAGTTCCCATCAGGGGATCAGAGAGAGAGAAAGGGTCTGCAACTTGAAATTCCTATCATTTCAGACAATCCGTCCTGGGACCAGCATGCAAGTCCCATTACAAAGAAGGCACGTCATGCACTTCTACTTTCTCAGAGGTTTACAAAGATTTGCTAACTCATCTAAAACTTTGACAAACTTCTATAGATGCCCAATGGAGAGTATATTGACTGGTTGCATCACAGTTTGGTATGGAAACATCAATGTCAATGAATGGAGAAGCCTGCAAACAGTAGTTGACACAGCCTAGTCCATCACAGATATAACCCTCCCTACCATTGAGTACCTCTACAAAGAGCAAGAAAGCAGCATCCATCATTAAGGACCCATCCAGGCCATGTTCTCTTTTTGCTGTTGCCATCAGGAAGGAGGTACAGGAGCCTCAGGACCCACACCACCATATTCAGGAATAATTATTACCCCTCAATTATCAGACTCGTGAATTAGAGAGGATAACTGCTCTCAAATGCAATCGACTGATCTGTCCCCATAGCCTGTGGACTCACCTTCAAGGAATCTTCATCTCATGTTCTCGATATTTATTGCTTGTTAACTTATTATTATTATTTTGTTTGTATTTTTTGTATTAGCAGTTTGTTGTCTTTTGCACATTTGTTTTGTGCAGTTTCTCATTGATTCTATCGTGTTTCTTTGTATTTATTGTGAATGCCTGCCAGAAAATGAATCTCAGGATAGTATAAGGTGACATATACTGTATGTACTTTGTTAATAAAATTACTTGAACTTTGAAATCACTGTAACTGACTCTCCTTATGTGTTTTTTTCACCATTCATTAATTTTATTTCATTTTTCAAGTAGTTAAACTGTAAAACAAACATAAAACAAACCATGTCATTCAAAACCATTCAGTTGAAACAGACACTCTATTTCAAGCTAAGTTATATGAAGAGATTATCTGGTGGATAGAGAAACAAAATCAGGGAGGCTCTCTGAGTCTCCTTGAAAAATGCAACATCATTACTTACTTCTGGGAATCCCTAATCCATGAACACTCGAAGCAGAGTGGCAGAATTTAGAATTATACTCACAATCTGAAAGACTTTTATGTTCTTTTTTTGTTTTGTGGCTTTCTAGAGAAGACAAATCTCAGAGTTGTACATGGATACATGCAGTACTTTGATAATAAATGAACCTTTGAATCTTGTGTCCATGCATTAAAAGCACATTGAAGTCCAGAGGAAGAAGCACCTAGTTTACCACTGGCCCCTTTTTTCATTTAGTCAAACAGATTTTTCCTTTTTTTTTGGAAATCTGTAGTTTCCGCATCAGCATTGTCACTGCACAGATAGAGTGGAAGCAAGTTAACCCTTGATCTTGAGGCACTACCAAAGAAGGAGTAGGAAAAGAAAGATGTTAATTGCTAAACTAAAAGTAATAATTTTTAGGTTATCTTTGAATTGCCAACTCTTTTCAAAATTAGGACATTTCACCAATCATGGATCGGTCTGTCTAAGTAGACAATGGATGCCCCTCGGGGCACAGACCTGGGCAAAGAATATGGAGATCCTGGGCTGCCCGGACATCAAGATCCCCCTCTCGGCCTCGCGGATGTGGTCCGAAGAAATGCGACGCGGTATATTTGGCATCAGCTTGGCTGCAGGAGCTGCCGGGAGGTGACGTGATATGTCATCCAACCGCCTTAGGGGCTCCACTCCGGATTTGTGTAGGGTTTACTCCTTAGCTTTCTCTTCTCCTGAAGATACCCACAAGGCAGTGGGATCTGTAACCCTGGATAGGGGCCCATACTGGGTACTGTCAGCCTGAGCCAGCTGAGCCCAGGACTCATGTAAGGCAGGGTTGTCACGCCCTGTAGTAGTGACATATGGAGCCACTACCCACTTAATTGTATTTAACCAATATAATTTACATAAAGCGTTGAAATTTGATCACAAGGCCATTTGAAGTTTCGGGTGTCCACTTGTTTGGATTCATACCTGAGGTTCAAGATAAAAAATACTCTCAATAATTTACCTTTGTACCAATCATTTTAAAAATCGAAGTGAAATCAATAATTTTATCCATCTTTACACTAACAATTTTTGAATTTGTTCCTCCAATTATCCATTACTGTGGCCTTCTGAAGTATCGAGTAGCAGGTGTAGATGGCTGAATAATTTATTCAGAGACAGAGTACAGTAACAGGCCCTTCCAGTTCAATGGGCCCACAGCACCTACATACACCCAAGTGACCAATTAACCTACTAACCCATACTTGGGAATGTGAGAAGAAACCCACTCAGGGACACGGAGAATGTACAGACTCATTACAGGCAGCAGTGGGAATTGAACCTGCATCGCTGGTGCTGTAAAGCTTGACACTACACTAATCGCTATGCCACAGTGCCCATCCTCATCCCACACCCACTGTTAACCCAGGGATGTTAAATGTTTGTTTCTGTGGGTTGCATTGCTGCGTATCATGAGTATTTGAAACCATGTCAAATTTCACACTACATTTTTGTTATTCCCAGTAGAAGAATACAATCAAATCCCAGCAGTATCATTTGAGAAATATTCACTGAAGAGGCAACAACACCAACAAAATCCCTTTCTAAACTCCAGAACTTCATACCCCAATGAGGAGAAACCAAAAAGTAAGAGACAGAAACATAATCAGTGTGATGGTATTGGGTTTGCTGACTGTGAAGTTCTAAACTCAAAAGAAGATTTTAAGCCCATGACAGGAAAGGTCTCCTCAAGGAGTACATCACATTCAGAGTCTCACCTTCTGAGTGACTGACGTTGGTACAAGTTTCTTTCCTAGCTGTGTTTGTTCACTGGAGATTTTCTTCAAGGTTCTATTCTAATCTTTCCTGTCCCATCGGGCAGAAGATACAAAAGTCTGAAAGCTCGTCCCACCAGGCTCAAGGATAGCTTCTATCCCACTGTTATCAAACTTTTGAATGGACTACTTTTACGATAAAAAGAACTGCTGGCTCCACAGTCAACCTCGTTATGATCTTACACTTTATCGTTTATCTGCACTGCACTTTTTCAATAACTTTTACTCTTTATTCTGCATTGTTAAGGTTTTACCTTATTCTAGTGTAACTCTCATTTCGGCTAGCGACTTAATATAGGGGGTGATAACCCCCAGCCTGGCCAAACTTAAGAAATCTTGTTTGGGTGGTTGCTGCACGATGTGTCCCCTGTTACAAATCAGTACCCGAAATAACAAACAGTACACAATAAACGATTAAACAATTAAGATTATAATTCTTACTTTGACTATATGGTTAGTAGAGAAATAAAAGAAAAGAAAAAAAGGGCCCAATCTTATTAAACAGTCTGTTGCACAAAGTTGGAGCTCACAGATAAGCCAATCATTCACCATTGACCTCTTCCGGACCCTCGCTCCGAGTCCACCCCGTCCGGCGATCTACCAACTCTCTCCTCATCTCTCCCCGGCAAAAGCCCACAAAAAAACTCCTTCCAGATTCACAAGACAGAGCAACAAAATCCTGATTGGCTAACATGCATAACCTGTTATCTCCAGCCATAACCCAAACATTGCTGCTACAGAGAAACTGTTACCTTAGCAGTGAATATTACAGAGAAGCCATTTCATTAGCCTTAGCAGTGAAACATTACAGAGAAGCCATTACAGCACATTACACTAGCACAGTGCTTTGTGTAATGATTTGATCTGTATAAAAGGCATGCAAGACAAACTTTTCATTATATTTTGGTACATGTGATAATAATAAACCAATGCCAATACCAATACCTTTCATGCTCTCACCTATGCTCCCAAATTGTATGTTGCTTTTCCCTTTAATCTTTTTCTACATTTAACAGCTCATCCCCTTATTCAAAAGAATATATTTATGTTTTATTCATTTATCATCTCTGCTGTTTCTTTCTCTGGCTTGGAGCAGTCTTCACGCAGAGAATGCTGTACCCTCATGGGCAATGCTAGCAACTTGGCTTCATTAAAAAAGCTGACAAAAATGCGGAAGAAATGGCAAAGTTGCCACCCGATGCGCTACAAGGCACAGAAAGGAACAGCGAGGCTTGAAGTACTAAACGGCCACATCCTCCCTTTGGCAAAAGGTTTCAGTCAAACCAGATGGAGTTTATTGTCATGTGCACAGGTGCAGTGTAATGTAGAAGCATCATAGGCACAAGGCATCAAATAAGCAACATTCAGAAGAAAAACATAAATGTAATTTCTGTGCAATTTTTTAATGAAAAAGAACAGAATTACAACAGAAAAACGAGGTCCATTTAGTGCAAAGTGATCATAGTATTCAAAGTTCAAAGTGCATTTTTAAAAATCAAAGTATATATACTATCAATGACCTTGAAATTCGTCTTCTTACAGGCAGCCACAAAAACAAAGTAACCCAATAGAACCCATTTAAAAAAAGACAATCAAACACCCATTGTACAAACAGAAAGAACAAATCATGCAAACAATAAAAAGTAAACAAATAACACTCCAAACTAAAGTTCACGAAGGCGAGTCCACAGCCACGAAGCCAGTTGATCGCAGCAGCCGGTCCGGGAGCCGGTTAGTTGCAGGCCGCAGCCTCAGTTCAGCTCAGAGACGAATAAACCTCGGCGAGCAGCAAGCTGAACACTGGCCCGTCCTGTGGTGTTCCTCAGTACAGTGTTGCTAAACCTCGGTGTTTAGGGTTTTGCTGGCTGGATCATGAACTGAATATTTGAAGGGTGTGGGACTTCCATACTCCTGCCTGAAGGTAGCTGCAAAATGGTGGCATGGCCTGGATGATGGGGATCTTTAATGGGAGCTGTTACTTTCTTGGGGCAGCATCTACAGCTGACGGTGGGGAGGAATGTGCCCGTGATGTATTGGGCTGACACCACTAGTCTCTGCCACTTCTTAGGTTACTGTGAATTTAAGTTGCCATACTAGACCATGATGCAACCAGTCAGGATATTTTCAACAGTACATCTGTAGAAGTTTGTTAGTGTTTGCTTACAATCTGAGCCTCCTCTCCTCTGAAGAAAGTAAAGACACTGTTGCGCATTCCTTATGATTTTAATCAATGTGCTGGGCCCAGGACAGGTCATCCAGTATGATTATAGCCAGGAACTTAAAGCTGCTGATTCTCTCTGTTGTTGGTCACCCAGTGTAGACCTCTGCATGTTTGCTAACCTACCCCTTCCTGAAACCATCTATCAGCTCTTTAGTTCTGCTCGTGCTGAGCGAGAGGTTGTTTGCTTTGGGTCTGGCAGATGCAAATTGTTTCTCTTTCAGTCTGACCTGACCTGCGAAGGTGTTGAAGCAATTTCTATTTCAGATTCATAGTGTCTTCTGTTTTCTTGATTTTCTAGTACATATTACAGCTGGGTTAAAAATTATTCAAAATTTAATATTACCTTAATGTTTCTTCAACAAAATACATCAGAAACCTTATGCCTTGCATCTCCTACAAAAATCCAGCAGAGGGAGTGAGGAGCAGCAATGTCAAAAAAAGATAATTATTTTTCTAAGAAGTTTTGAAGATGCTAACAAACAATCTACTCAAATAATCTCTGTACATTTACACGATGAGTACGATGGTGCGTCAAGTGTGAATGTTGACAGCTATTCACTCAGTATTAAATGCAGTTGTCTCCTCAGCAAACTTGTCTAGAGTTGGGCAGAACATCAGCTCAATGTCACCAACACTAGCCCCAAATGACAACAGTAACTAATACAGTAACATCAGTCTGCTTCATTAGAGTAGAAATAAAAACAACATTGAGGGCATCTATTTGAAGAAACTTCTTTCTGCAACCTGCAAAAGACAAATTAACATTTTTAAAGCACTCTCTCTGTCCCTTTGCTTCAGGATACCATGGAATATTGCAATTCCCTCAATAGCACGAGAGGAATTCAGCAATGCAGGAAGCAAATTTGGAGGGGAATGAACAACTTATAAACAATAAATAAATGTTTCAGATTGAGATCTTTCATCAGGAGGTGAAGGGTCTTGGCCTGAAACATTTGTCTATTCCCCTCCATAGATGCTGCCTGACTTTCTGAGTTCCTGCAGCATTTTGTGTGTTATTCAAGATTTCCAGTATCTGTAGTCTCTGTAGTCTCTCTTGTATCTCAATTGTGTGTGTGTGTGGGGGGGGGGGGGGAGGGGAGTTTGTGGAGCAATCTGTGCAAGATAGGGATAGTAGGTGCTGAACAGAGGGCAAGAACCTGAGCAAAGTCACCCACTAACACACAAAGATCTTATGCCACAGGCAGACTCTGTGGGAACCAATTAATGGTGAATTACTGCCATTCACCAAGCTGAATGACAGCGTCCATTCAGGAACAGCTTCTTCCTCTCTGCCATCGGATTCCAAAATGGACCATCAACCCTTGGGCACCACCTCACTTTTTAAATATATGATTTCTGGGTTTTTTTTTTGCATCTATTTTTTAAATCTATTCAATATACACATACTGTAATTGGTTTACTTATGTATTAATATTATTTTGTTTTTTTCTTCTATATTATGTATTGCATTGAACTGCTGCTGCTAAATTAACAAATTTCACAACATTTGCTGGTGATAATAATCCTGATTTTGATAAACACAAGAGAATCTGCAGGTACTGGAATTACAGAGCAACACACAAAATGCTAGAGGAACTTTCAGCAGGTCAGAGAGCATCCAGGGAAATGAATAAACAGCAAATATTATGGGCAGAGAGATCCTGCATCAGGACCTGAGAAATTCACCCATTTTAATTTCTCAATGGTTAATCTGCTCATTCGGAGTTACGCACACTCTACTCAAGGCATTGAAACTGCTCTGTGTGTAGGCGAAACCACACCGACATAGGATTGAATTCATATGCATACTCAAATGTACTTTCTCCAGTGCAACACAGTTTATATTACAAACGACACACGAAGCAGCAACATATCACAATCAAACAAATCCACAACTAAATTCTCAAACGTGAAGAAATCTGCAGATTCTGGAAATTCAAGTAACACACACAAAGGCCAGGCAGCATCTCTAGGAAGAGGTGCAGTCGACGTTTCAGGCCGAGACCCTTCGTCAGGACTTCCTGAAGGAAGAGCGAGTAAGAGATTTGAAAGTGGGAGATCCAAAATGATAGGAGAAGACAGGAGGGGGAGGGATGGAAGAGCTGGACGGGTGATTGGAAAAGGGGATATGAGAGGATCATGGGACAGGAGGTCCAGGGAGAAAGACAAGGGAAGGGGGAAACACCCAGAAGATGAGTAAAAGGTATAGCCACAGAACTCTATTTTTCACTTGTAAACAAGCCCCGCACGGAGCAGGGCATCAAAAAATTGGTTAAAACTCTGAGTGTTCCTCTCCACGGAAATCTTTAGTAAAAGGCGAAAGATTTATACGATCTGAAGAGAAACCAGAGTATACTGATCATAATGTGCCCGATACGCTCAGGTCACACTAGGCTTACCACTTTAAAATCACAGCGAGCAGCCCTAATCATCATGTTAATGCAGTGGGGACCTCTTTAATGTAGAAATATATTACCAACTTAAAAACTAAGGGCATTGAAGGATGGACAATAAGCCCCAAATTCCAGTCTCTCCATGCAAAGCTTTCTGGGTATGTAAATAAGCGGACGGGACTTCCTCTGATGGGCCCGTCGCTCGAAAGATTGGAAGAGCTCAAAGTTCAAAGTAAATTTATTGTCGAAATCTGTGTCTGTGAACCACTTGCTACTTAGCAGGGGAGTCATTCAGCTGTAACCGCTCTAGTTTATTCTTTGTGCTCAAGATATGTTTTTTTTCTAAAGTTCTGGCACTTGTAGCTGATTTCCAGCAACTACAGAAAGAATTGCGAAGAGGGGTGGGACTGACTCGATTCGTTGACTGAGGACTGTATACAGGTTTAATCTTCCCTCCCTCCACCATCACGTTCCCACTGGCGAACTGCTGACACAGGTGTACTTAGGGAGGAAGAGCAGGGAGCCTCGATCATTTGGCGATCTGGATTAACAAGCGAACAGGTCAAGGTCAAGCTGAAAGTCAATGAGGGGGCAAGGTTGACTCTCGACCCGCTTTTATTTGCAATTTCGAAATTGTAGTTCTGCATTTAATCACGACAAGCTAGGGTATGTCATAACTGCAGCAAAGCCGGGCAGGATTCCAATTGCAAGCAGGACACCACTAGACCAAGGACCCCAAGCATTGCAATTTGTGGGGACACAAGCCACCTCTGTAAGTCCTGCCCCAAGTGCACAGGTAGTAAGGGAAGATGCCAACAAGTCCTGCAGGAAGGAGAATACTTCCTCTCCCTCAGTCGAGGCTCCTGTTGAGAATGAGTTGAGGCAAAGGACAGGAAGGTCAGCCACTTCAGGCTGCTCGTAAGAAATAGGAGCAGATAGCCCATCAAATTTGCTCTGCCGTTCAACCATGGCTGATTCTTTGTTCCCTCTCCTCAGCCCCACTCCCCAGCCTTCTCCCCATAACCTTAGATGCTGTGTCCAATCAAGAACCTATCAAGCTCTGCCTTAAATACACCCAATGACCTGGCCTCCACAGCTGCCTGTGGTAATATATTCCACAAATTCACTACCATCTGGCTAAAGAATTTTCTCTGCATCTCTTTTTTAAATGGATGTTCCTCTATCCTGAGGCTGTCCTCGACTCCCCCACCAAGAGAAACATCCTTTCCATATCTACTCTATCTGGGCCTTTCATCATTTGAAAGGTTTCAGTGAAAACCCCCTCATCTTTCTAAATTCCAGCAAGTACAGACCCAGAGCTATCAAAATGTACCTCATATGATAACCTTTTCATTTCCAGATTCATCCTTGTGAACCTCCTCTAAACCCTCTCCAATGCTAGCACTGATAGATGAGGAGCCCAAAACTTTTCGCAATACTTAAGGTGAGGCCTCATCAGTGCTTATAAAGCCTCAGCATCACGTCCCTGCTCTTGTATTCTAGACCTCTTGAAATGAATGCTGACGTTGCACTTGCCTTCCTCATCTCTGACTCTACCTGCAAGTTAACCTTTAGGGTTCTGCATAAGGACTCTGAAGTCCTTTTGCATCTCAGATTTTTGGATTTTCTCCCTGCTTAGAAAATAATCTGCAAATTTATTTCTACTACCAAAGTGCATGACCATGCATTTTCTGACATTGTATTTCATTGTCCCCTCTTGCCCATTCTCCTAATCTGTCTAAGTCCTTCTGCAGCCTACCTATTTCCTCAACAGCAGTCTTCGTATCATTTGCAAACTTGGCAACAAAGCCATCTATTCCACCATCTAAATCATTGATATACAGCATAAAAAGTGATCCCAACACTGACCCCTGCAGAACACCACCAGTCACTGGCAGCCTTTTATTCCCACTGGCTGCCTTCTACCAATCAGCCAATGTTCTAACCATGTTGGTAACTTTCCTGTAATACCATGGGTGCTTAACTTGGTCAGTAGTCTCATGTATGACACCTTGTCAAAGGCTCTGATAGTCCAAATATACAACATCCACTACATCCCCTTTACCTATCCAATGTGTAATCTCCTCAAAGACTTCCAACTGGCTCGACAGGCAAGATTTTCCCTGAAGGAAATCATGCTGACTTTGTACTATCTTGTCCTGTCTCATCACGTACTCCATAACCTCATCCTTAACAATTGACTCCAACATCTTCCCAACCACTGGTTAACTGGTCTGTAATTTCCTTTCTGCTGCCTTCCTTCTTTCTTAAAGAGTGGAGTGACATTTCCAGTTTTCCAGTCCTCTGACACCATTCCAGAGTTCAATGATTTTTGAAAGATCATTATTAATGCCTTCACAATCTCTACCACTACCTCTTTCAGAAGCCTCGGGTGCAGTCCATCGTCTTTCAGCTTTTTGAGCACCTTCTCCCTTGTAATAGTAACTGCACTCTCTTCTCTTCCCTCACACCCTTCAACATCTGGCACACTGCTAGTGTCTTCCACAGTGAAAACTGATGCAAAAGACTCAGTTAGTTTATCTGTCATCTCCTTGTCCCCATTATTTTTTTCTGGCCTTATTTTGTAGTGGTCCTCATCTTTATTTTTTACATTCTTGAAAAAACGTACTATCCTCTTTGATATTGTTTGCTGGCTTGCTTTCATATTTCATCATTTCCCACCTAATGATTCTTTTAGTTGCTTTCTATAGAGTTATAAAAGCTTCCCAATCCTCTGTCTTCCTGCTAGCTTTTGCTTTGTTGTATGACCTCTCTTTTGGTTTTAATTAGCCTTGTCAGCCATGGTTGTACTATTTTGGTATTTGAGTATTGCTTCATTTTTGGAATACATTTATCCTGCACCTTCCTCAATTTCCCAGAAACTCACACCATTGCTGCTCTGCTGACATCCCTGCCAGCATCTGCTTCCAATTTACTTTGGAATTAAGCTCCCTAATCGCCTCCGGTTCATTACATAACACCCAATCCAGTATAGCTGATCCCCCAGTGGTCCCAACAACAAACTGCTCTAAAATGCCATCTCTTCAGCATTCAACAAACTCACTCTCTTGAGATCCATTTCCAACCTGATTTTCCCAATTGACCTGCATGTTGAAATCTCCCATGACTATCAAAACATTGCTCTTTTTAATGCCTTTTCTATTTCCCATTGTAATCTGTGGTCCACATCCAAGCTACTGCTGGGAGGCCTGTATATAACCGCCATCAGGGTCCTTTTACCCTTGCAGATTCTTAGCCCACAAGATTCAACATCTTCTGATCTTACGTCACATCGTTCTACTGATTTGATGCCATTCTTTACCAGCAAAGCCACACCACCCCCTCTGGCAACCTTCCTATCCCTCTGATACAACATGTAACCTTGGACATTCAACTCCCAACTACAACTATCCTTCAGCCACGATTCAGTGATGGCCACAACATCATACCTGACAATCTGTAAAAGTGCAACAAGATCATCCACCTTATTTCTTGTGCTCAGCCGCTGGCTTCCTACCAGGGAGAGGAGGACATGGGGAAAGCATGGAATGAGGAGGAAGAAAGTGCCTCCCAAAAAGTGCTTCCCAAAACTTGAGACAATAGCAAGATGTGTGTGTGTGGTGGGGGGGGGGGGGGGGGAATGAGTCACGAATTTGCATCAGCTCCAGAAAACCTGACAGAATCTGCTCCTGTGTGCAGTCAGGGGTGGGAGAGGGTGGGGTTAATGTGAGGGAGAGACTCATTCTTTGCCTCAGAGTCCTCCACAATCATTCTCCAATTCAAAATCCACTCAGAATAAGAAGATGCTCATGCTTCTTCCACGAGGCTAACAGGGAGAGCCCTGTAATCCACAGAAGACTGTTCAGAAAAAAAATCCTCAGATGGACAGATGGAAAGTCTGTAAGTCCTTCCATAATGGTCTGTACAACAGGAAGACCACAGCTACATCGTGTCACAGAACTTCCAATCCTCAGACATTTGAGACACCACTCATCCAGAAAGAGCTAACATTGCATCCACTCTCTACAGAAGAATAAAACTTGAGGAAGCAAATGCTTCCTTGGTCGTTTGGCACTTGAAGTGCTATTGGAAGTATACAACACTATGCCTCCAGCTGGGCAGCATGTCAGAATCCAGGAGGCCTGGAGGAAGGACATCTTCACCCTCATCCACAAGCAGTAGGGGAGTGTGGATTATAAGATTCTATCCAAGGTCATTGCCAATCGGGTAAATCAGTATCTACAAAAGGAGGTGATGCTTATCAAGTTTTTACTGACAAATCTTTGAGTTCTAGATTATTCAGTTGTCTTAATATAATTTGCCTGGATGTGTTTGAGTAATGTTAACTAACGTCTTTATTCATACAACCATCTGGATGACTCAACCAAGATCTGTGCCCCACAGCTGGTGAGCTTATACTGGCATTAGTTTGGTATTATTTTTGTTTGAATCCAGCCAATTTGAATGATTATCTGAGAAATGAATTGAATTGACTTTATTTCTTACATCCTTCACATACATGAGGAGTAAAAATCTTTGTGTCTCCATCTAAATGTGCAATGTGCAATTTATAGTTATTTATAGTAAATAGTATGTACAACAGAACAGTCAATATAACATAGAAATACAGTTGTGTCAGCATGAATTAATCAGTCTGATGGCCTGGTGGAAGAAGCTGTTCCAGAGCCTGTTGGTCCTGGTTTTTATACTGTGGTACTGTTTCCTGGAGCAGTTTGTGGTTGGGTCCCACAATGATCTTTTGGGCCCTTTTATGCATCTTTCTCTGTAAGTGTCCTGAATAGTGGGAGATTCACATCTATAGATGCATTGGGCTCATCAGAAGAATATTCCCTTCATTGAGAAGGAATGTTATTATGAAGACACAGCAACAAATGGAGAGGGGTGGAGGATGAGTTTATATGGAAGGATGCTGTGTACAGTGTCGTGCTTTAGGGCTGGAAAAAGATACAGTAATGAAGAGGGCCAGGACCATGAAGAAATTTTAATGAAGGTCTATAGGACTCACTCTGTGATATCTTGCTCCTTCTGTGTTGTCTGTTTTATTATCCTGCATAGAAATATTATATGACACATGCTGTAAACAGCAAATCTGGAGTCAATCTGTTTGTTGCAACATGGTGTCAGCCATTGTTCGTGTGACCGCTGAGCAGGATGACTCAACCTGCACTCCACTTTAAATATCAATGAATATGAACGCAGGCATCACTATAATCTCTGTTCATCTGCCCAGTGTCTATTCCAAGCACCGTGTCTGCTCATGGTAATTGGTTTGTTATTATCACATGTTATGACGTACAGTGAGAAACTTAGTTTTGCATGCCATCCGTGTGAATCATTTCATTATATCAAAATAATACAACAGAGAAGTTCAAGTCTAATTGTCATTCAGTCATACATGATTACCCATGAATACAGCCTAATGAAGCAGAACTCCACGGCCAAGGTGCAAAGCACAATACCAAAAGTCACACACAGCACAAGATATATATATCTGTAGCACATATAAGGTATCATTAAAATACGATCACATAAAAAACATATAGTTCAAGACCCTGAGTCCCTGAATGTTGCAGTAGTTTGCAGTTGAACACAATATGGCTTGTCTTCTGCTGAGCAAACACTGGGGGGCAGCACTGACTCCAGCTTGGATGTGATGCTGCTCTGCCTTGGCTGGTGTGCATCGACGCTGACACCTCCCTCCCGGGCAGCTGTAAACAGGTGACTCCACGGCTTGAGGCCTCGTCCTTGCGATGGCCAAAGCCACGCAGCTCCCCCGGCGTCTGCCAATAAATCAGTGAATCGGACTTGCAGCATTCCACATTAACAACGTCCAACAGGATCTTGTGATCAGAAGAAAAGCGACTGTGATGGTCACTTGCTGTTGGATGTCACACTGACTTGATGCACCAACTCCTCTGACGCAGGCAGCAGCAAGATCTCCACCGGCTCCAGCTTCTCCAGTTTCTCTGCCAGTGAGCAACTCGCTGATGGGAAGACCTGCAGTACTTTACATTCTTAATGTCCAGCAGGGTCTTGTAATCGTAAAAAATACATTCATAAAAGACAATAACATTTCTTGTTGAGCTGTAGAAGCTGCTGCAACCAAACGTGCCACCTTCTTACTGGATGAGATAAAGCAATAACAGAATGCAAAATATAGTGTTACAATTACAGTGAAAGTGACAATGCAGATCATAACAGGACAGACCGTGAAGTCGAGAGTCAATCTTACTGCACGTTCTGCCTTGAGGAACTAACTAGGGCCTTTAGCCTGAAAATAGATAGCAGCATCAGTGGTTTACTGATGTCAAGGAGGAGTGTCACTCTTCTGTGCCTGGATTTAAGTGAGTTACGATGGTATTTAAGTGCAGGGCAAGTATTACCCTTGGATGGGGTGTCCTGATTAAGAGGAAGACTCTTTTGGACTGAGATGAAGGGAATTATTTTGAGATAAGATGGCACCAAATGGCTACTTCTTCCAGGTCATCTGCAGAAACAACTTAAATTCCTCTCTTTAATGTCTCTTTTATAGTTTTCAAGGTGGCTGGGGTTCTGTTGAAGTCAGTGATCTGTAACAGCACTCAAACTACGTGGACGAGTTCCCGCTCCTGAAGCTCACCGACTGGCCGTTTCTCCATCATTCTCCGGGAGTGGTTTCTCTCTCTCTCTCTCTCTCTCTCTCTCTCCCCCCCCCTCGCTCCCCCCCTCTCCCTCTCCTCCCCCTCTCTCTCTGCTCTCTCTCCTCCCTCTCTCTTTCTCTCGATGTTGGTTGGTCTGTGAAATGGGTGTCATCTTTCTGTCCCTCGTCAGTGAGAGGGAGAGCCTGCGTCATGTCGAACTGTTGGGTAAACAATAGCTTTTGTGGACTGCAGATCATGGTCTCTCTTTGAGGGCTTTGCTGTTGCTCGGTGGGTGGTGTGTGCTGACACTTTCTGCTGAAATGGGGGGGGAGGAAGAGGAGGTTGAGACTTTGCTGCTGCTTGTGTGGGTGAAGGGGGAGAGGGGGCTTTGGGGTTCTAACATTTTTCTGTCATTCACTCTTTTGGGCTTCTGTTCTGTTTTTCCAGGATGTCCACAAAGAGGAAGAATTTCAGCTTGCATGCTGTATACATTCTCTGATATTAAAGTGTAACCATTTGAATTATTTTTGTGTGGAGAATAAACCTTTGAAATTTTCTACCCTGAGAGATTGTGGAGTCTCCGTCATGTAGTTCATTTAAAGCAGAGATAAACCGATTTCTGGGCTTTGAAGGAACCACGGTATGTGGGAAAGATGCAAGAAAATAGCATTGAACATCGAAGTGGAAGATCACTCCCAGAAACATGACGAGTGGTAAAAAAAAGGCTTGACAGGCCAGAGGGCCCACAACTGCAACTAATTATTTCAATTTTATATCAATACCATGACTTGTGATAACCATGGTGACTTGGATGTTCTGTATTTTATACAATTGATTTTATTGTTCATGGGTCCTCCCCAGTCTGTACATATGCACAAGCATTAGGGATACTGGACAGATACAACCCCATGGGGCTACAGCTATCTTCTGCCAACTGGGAATCTGGTTCGCAAATACATTTCTAGCTTGTGGGCTGTTCGGGTTCTGAAATCTAAAATTCAAAGTAAATTTATTCTCAAAGTATGGATATGTTATCATATACTACCCACAGGTTCATTTTCCTGCAGGCATCTGCAAGAGAAAAAGAAATGCAATAGAATTTTATGGACACCGATACAGGAACAAAGATTGACGAACATCAATATGTAAAGGAAGATAAACTGCAAATATAAAAGGTAATACGGAGAACGTGGGTTGTACAGAGTCCTTGAGAGTGAGGTTGTAGCTGGTGGTATCAGTTGAGCTTAGCGGTGAATGCAGTCTGATGGTTGATGGGCAATAGTTGTTCCTGAGCGTGGCAGTTTTGGACCAAAGGCTTCTGCACCTCCTGCCTGATGGTAGTGGCTGCTACTGAATGGTAGTAGACGGTACACAGGAATGGGACCCCGCTGTCACCTGTAGTGTATTTTTAAATTTTAAAAATGCTTGGTGGAAGGTGGGGTTTGGTCTCCCCGAAAGTTTTTCGCCTACAATGCAGACTGCCATATTTCATGGTGTAGGAGCGCGTGGTGAGGGATGCACAGAAAATTGGTGAGGATAGATAATGTAAAGGATAGCTAACACCCAGTGACAATATGTAGATGTTGTAAGCAATACATGGTGTATGTGATGTCTGTGTATGTCCTTTACCGTATACTTAAAAACTTTATGAACAAAGTATATTTTTGGAAAGTGATTAGCTGAAGGGGTTTGAGTTCTGTAGACCAGGTCAACTGTCAGTCCAGAAGCTGAGAGGTTGTGACATTGCCAATTGCAGCTTTGGTCAATGCAGTTTTGCGTCATGTACCTTTATACTCCAGCTATTCTGTAGCCGAGAGAAGTTAACCGAATAATCATCCCAAACTAGAGTCACTGAGTCCCATAGACTGAACAATTCAGTTGTCTCTTTGCTCTAAGTTCCTGTTCGACTAAGTGCAGGAAACTTTCACAAGGTGGTTGAGCAAAATTTCATGAATATTTCTAATTGCCTTCTCAGAATCAGTTTCAGTTTTTGTTTGGTGCTGCTCAGAGCTTATGATGAAATTGTTGATAGAGAAGGACAGCAAAGATTCAGTGTCTCTCTGAGTTGTTACAATGTCATGCTGGAGAATCGGAACAAGGGAAATTGTTTGAACTCAGTAATTAAGCCTGCCCGACAGCTCGACGTTCGTCGTAATATCTCATTACCTGAAACAGGACGAGAAACACGAATGGTTCTGAAGATTAGATTATGAAGACACGCAATCCTGTTTTTTCGTCATTTAGTAATGCATGCATTAAGAAATGATACAATATTTCCTCCGGTGTGATATCACAAAACACAGGACAGACCAAGACTGAAAAAAACTAACCAGACCACATAATTATAACATATAGTTACAACAGTGCAACAATACCATAACTTGATGAAGAAGTCCATGAGCACAGTAAAAAGTTCAAAGTTTCTCAAATGTCCCACATCTCACGCAGACGGGAGAAGGAAGAAAAACTCTCCCTGCCATGCTGACCACAATCCAACTCTGAGTCATCCGAAAACTTCGAGCTCTGATCAGTTCTCCGACACCGAGTACTGAGCGCCACCTCTGTCCGAACGATTTGACCTCCTTCTCGGTCGCCAACAGCAGGCAAAGCCGGGGATTTTGAGGCCTTCCCTCTGAAAGATTCCCCATCACGCAGTAACGACAGCAGCGAACGAGCGTTTCAGAAATTTCTCCAGATGTTTCTCTCTGCTTTCATGTCTGTCTCCATCAAATCAGAATTGTCCACGGCCCCTATTTAACGGATACGATATCATTTTTCACCGGAGGGCTGTGCACGCGCGGTGCGCTGTTCTCTCTCCTCCCGCCGAGGTTCCCAACTCCTCTGTTAGATTGAGTACTGTGCAGAAGTCTTAGACATATATATATAGCTAAGGTGCTGAAGACTTTTGCACAATATTATAGTAATTTTATGTATTACACTGTACTGCTGCTGCAAAAAAAAACATATTTTATGACACATGTGAGTGATGATAAACCTGATTCTGATATGAGTCTCTATTGCAGACTGAGAGCAGGAAGGGGCAGGGAGAGGGGAGGGAACAGGAAGCACCAGAGGGAAATTCTTTAATGATCAATAAACCAATTGTTCAGAATCAGATGACTTTGCTTGGTGTTTCAGAGCTGGACTCACACCACACCACCATCCCTGACACTCCTTCTCTGCCACCTGTCCCACATCTCTTCTGTAGTGCTCTACCTTCGCTATTCCCAACATCTTTTGCTCCCGCTAGATTTACGAATTTGCTGTCTGCTCCACGTTGACAAATACAGTTCTGAAGTCTTAGGCTCCCTAGCTATATACAGTATATGTGCCTAAGACTTTTGCACAGTACTGTATCTTCAGTGCTTGTCTTCAAATCTCATGTGCAAACAAGGTCAGAAATTTAGGATGACAACGAATGTTGAGAAAAATGTATTTCAATCTGAAACTTCCAGCAGAAAGCCTCTGTCACTGGAAGTGATTGTCTGGAGACACAAGTCCATCTGTTGAACAATAATGTGTGGAGAGATTGCAGACTGGGGATGACAGCTTTACTGTTGTACTGACGAGAACAGAAAAGATTGGAGCAGGAGTAGTTACCCTGCTCCTTTGACCCTGCTGCACCATTCAACAACGTCATGCATAATCTTCTGTCCCGGTCTCATTTTCCAACCCGTTACCATTTTGCCTCAATGGTTTTGCAGGGAAACCTCTTTCTGATTTTAATAGCTTTTTTTTCTGTAAAAGGTGAAGAAAATCTTCTGAATGAACTCATTCACATGTCCTCTAACCCTATTTGCAGCATTTCTGTCAATTATAGCAGGAGATCGGAAGCATCCCCAAAGGAATACAGTGACAAATTACATTGCAAGTAACTCCACTCTCCGCTCAGAGTGAAATATAAATTGGAGAACTGACACAAAGGATATTGCAGGCCCCAGTATCTGGCAATGACCCTTTCTCTAGTTATATTACTTTGAACTTGGTCCTTTCCAGTTGTTGCTGTTAACATATGGCCTACAAATCAGTAATATTCTTGCTTGAAGAGTAAATATTGGATAATGTTGAAGATTTCTCTGAATAGGTCCATGGGATCTTTTAAATCCATGAGAGGGAGCAGGTAGGATCTCACTTTAGCTCATATTTCAAAAGTGGTACCTCTGAAAATGCAACCATTCTGTCAGTTCTTGTGAAGGTGCCTAGACCGAGACTTGAATCCTAAGTTTCTGACTCGGAGGTGAGGGTGGTTCCCACTCATCTAAAGCTGACAATTGCCACAAATGTACTATCAGATGTGTCCTCAACATTCAGAAAATTAAATGTTGTGTAGCAGGTTTACAAGCCACAGTCCTCGCCCCGTGCTACTGTATGTCTTCGGTTATGATATCTGAACTGATATCTTTTATGTAATGAGGTTAAAGGTGTGCAAAGTGTTAGGAGAAACTGAAGGCAATCAACAACGGAATTATCATTCACTTGCTGTTGTGCTTCCTGACCAACACCAGTGGTCTTGCTGTGTTCCCTAGTCTTACATAGATCATGACTGTGCTCATCTTGTGTGGAGTTACTACAGGGTCTGGGTTTATTTTAACATACTGTACTATACATCCTCATTACTGATACCAGACCACAATTTAGCTCCTCAGAGCTTACTGAACTATGAAATTTTAAGCATGTGACACCATCATCTCTTTACACACTGGTAAAGCTGAGAATATATGAAGTCTAACTTATTCAGTGCAGAAAGAGTTACTCTCCCTTCATTTGATATATTGTTTGACTGACAGCAAATTAAAGGGACGTAACTATTCCTGCACAGAGTTGAAAGAGTTGTAGGTGCAAGTCACGACGTCTTCATCCAGATGCCTGAATGGAATTACTTAATTTTACTTCAAGTAAAAATCATTGATTCTATTTTGTAACTAAACTTGACTATGTTGGTAATTAAAGAGGAACTGATACAATATTTTTTCTATAAAGACATCTTTAACATTCAGACTTGGGTCAGGAGAAACCCGTCAGCAGCTAATTAAGATTAAACTGAAACAATAACAAGCATATGAAGCAGAGTCTGTGGTAGTTGTTTTGTTTTGTGTTGCTTTGCAGCTGACCACTCACATTGTGTCTCCCAGGAGTCTACTTACTCACACTGTGCTCCCTATCGTAGTGATGGATGAAAAATATGTGACATCCTAACACAGAAGAATTCACAGAGCCATTTATTTAAGTGCAGAAACAGTTTTGTTTATTATGCCAGGCTGACCTAATATGTGTAGAATGGTGACATTATAGGAAGCCCACACAATTCCTCATAAAGCATTATAAATGCAGATAAAAATTACTGCTTATTTATCTTTCAGTGATAAATGAAAATTTATTCATTTGGCATTACTTTGTTAATTCAGTTTCTCCCTCAGCCTCAGAAACATCTCTGCAGACAGCCAGCATTGGGCGTGGCTTCATCTGCACTGAATAGAAGTTAAAGTATGAAGCAACAACTGACATTTTGCTCCATAAACGTCATTCTCTGATTGACTGAAATCAATGCCATTGGGTTTGACAGCCCATAGCCACTGGATTGCTATTTGACTGGGCAAGGTATTATTTTTCCAAATTCCAATCAGACATGAAGGGTCGTAATTAATGTGAAGGGCTATAATTCAAAGCTTGTAGGCAGATAATTTAAAAACATTAAATAACTAAAGTCTAATGGAGTGATGCAGGCATACAGAGGGAGCAAAATCTGAATGCTTTCTTGGAGTTGATGTAATCCCCTCTGACACTCTTCTGCTTTCTAAGCATCTCTAACGATAAAGAATCTGTTGGTTTCTCCTTGATTGATTTCAACTGTGCACCAGGGAATCAAGACAAGCCCCAAACTCTTTAATTGTAGGGTCACAACTTGATGCTGAACTTTCATGTCCGCAAGCCCGGCCTGCGGGGTTTCCTGGAGGTGACAGTCAGCCTGAAGGAGACGATGGTGAGGTAAGGACACCGGTGTGATGTCGGTAGATCTGACTGTGATTGCCTTGAACAGAGAGGGATCTATCCCGAACCGGGCCGAGTCTGATCTCAACCAGGTGAAGCTCCATCTGCAGGGCAGCTTGGTCCTTGGAAGGATCGATCAGTCTGTTGTTGACACTGCCAGACTCCACAACTGTACGGATGATGCGTATGAAGTCACTGCCCAGACTGACTGGCCAGGATTCCGCCAGTCATGGTCAAAGCTGCTGGAGGACACTCAGCCGCCCACTCTGCAAGGGTGAGGTGTGTACATTTATTAGCCAGAGTGGAGTACGTTTTACCTGTATCTGCCACAGGGATATATCCACCAAACACCTCTCTGACTGAGAATTCCCCGCTCCAGCCAGAAGTGGAACAATTGCTACCCCTTCCCCCAACAAATCTGGTTCCACAACCAGCTCCGAAGGCAGCAGCCAACACGCTTGCCAGACGGTAATGTCCGCCTTGACCACGGCAAGCAACAGCACAGTGTGCGTTTTTTTTTCCACGCTGAGCCTGTTAAGTGATGTGAACTTTGTTTCCATAGCTCAGCTTTTCTCAGAGTTCAGGGTCTGTTGTCAAATTAAGTTGTCCTGAGGCTGCATGCCCAGAGTTTTTGCTAAGTGCTGCCCCAATTCTGGTCTTGGGTACAGGTGCTGTTCTCCCTCGAGGAGTGGGTTCCCTTGTGATGAAGGTGGTGGCATTGCTGTCGGGAGATCTGCAGGAGTCAGAGTGGTGAAGAGCAGTTCCACCTTGGGCAGCCACAGAGCTTCACTTCTCTTCTTCTGCCATCCCGCAGCACGCTTGGAGTTAACATTGTTACCTGGAGAGTCATGAAGGCAGTATATGTCCCTGACAAATTTGCAGCATCCCAATGCGATGTCCTTGTATCTCTGCCATCTCTTCTTCTGTCTCTTGGTGAGGGATTTGGGGGCGTGTGGCTGAGTTGGTCCAGCTTCTCCTCCTGATCCCAGTCTTTGCTGGGCCTCTGTGCATTATAGATTGGACTGCCTCCTGCACAGATTGCAACGTTTGCTTATCCCTGCAGTCCTTGGTCTGGTGGCCCACCTGCTTGCAGTTCTTGCAGATGACTGTACTGCATTGTGCTGCCGCATGTCCAGGTTTGTTGCAGTTGCGACTCACACTGGGTTGTCCTGCAGACACATGTACCCCTGTTTGCCTTTGACAGTGAACACTGAGGGAGGATGGATAATTGCTTCCTTATCGTCAACCCTTAGCTTGACTTTAACCTGGTGCTTGCAGATCCCAAACAGGTTCTTGGTGTTCACAAGGCTTCCTGCTCCCCTGACATAATGAACCAGGAAGGTGAGGGCATCCACAATAGGTACATGTAGGTTAAATATGTGCTTGACAATCACATGTCCTCACACGTGCTAGGCAGTTGTCACCTATTTCCTAACACATAGGTATTGAAAGACTTGCCGAGCCACTCCAGAGCAGAATGGAATGCAGACTGGAATTCAATGCGGGTGAGGACAGCAGCTTTCCTTTTTTGAGTCTGTATGGCAGTTTCTCAGCGCATTTTCTTCTGCTAACTCACAAATCACCAGATTGACCAATCTTGAAAAACACAGTACTATGTTGTGTGATTTGATTTCGTAAGTTTATATCTACTTCTGCATTTCAAGAAACATAAGGTTACAAATTGGAGATAAACATGAGCAATGTGATCAATAGATTGGTTTATCTTGTTGTCATATACAGTACACCAGGGTGCAATTAGATTCCTTCTTCACATGAAACTCACAATATATATCTAAGATGGCGCCGGTAACTGGCGACTTTGCGCGAGCTCTCCCGAGCAAACTGCCCTCTCCACTATCCTATACCCGAGAAACCCTTCTAAACCTCCAATCTGCTACATCTAGCAAGATCAACAACACCCTGGCGAAGCTACTGCCTCAGCTGGAGACCACCGCACCAGAATTGCTTCTTAAACTCCGGACCGCACCTGGACCCGACCAGTGAGGCCCACCATGTTCCCGGAGACCTGCGGTCTGCTACCGTGCTGGAGCGCTTGGAGACACGGCCCATTCCAACCAGCACCTCTCCAGAGCAGATGGCCGCACAGAAGTGATGGCGGAGACCTCAAGGTGCCCCAGAAGCTTCCCTGGAGCGACCGCCGTAAAGCCCCGCTGGTGGACATCCACAGCTGCCGGAAGTGAGGCCTCCGCCGCCGACCTCAGAAATCGAGCCCAAGGCTCGGCTGGAGCGGAGGCCTCCGCAACCATGACTCAGCTTATGGACTTGTTTCAATCAGGAGCCTGGCCCTCTGGGATTAAGTGTTGGCTTCGGGGCCCGACCCAATCGACAGCCTGGGCCCCCGGCAGCTGGAAGTGGCAGCGGAGCCTCCCGTAACTCGGACCCGGAGCGCCCGATGACGCGACCCACCGATCGATCCCCGCAGGACGCGTCCACCAAACTCAAAGAGTTGACAACAACACACTGCATCGATGGAAACCTGGAAAGATGCACTACTTACTGAAGAAGCATGGGAAAAGAGCTGGGCTGCTGGTCAGATTGGAGCTGAGGGGCTTCAGGGTCCCTATGCCCACCATCCTACTAGCTAATGTGCAAGCCATAGAGAACAAGGTGGGTGATTTTAAAGGAAGACTCACCTACTGCAGGGAGATGCAGAACTGCTGTGTATTCTGTTTCACTAAGACCTGGCTCTCCCCTGCCACCTCCGACTGTGCCATCCGACCGGAGGGATTTTCGATTCATTGGATGGACCGCATGGCATCTTCGGGCAAGACGAGGGGAGGTGGTGTCTGCCTACTGATCAACACTGCGTGGTGCTCGGACACAGTGGCACTGACAAGCTCCTGCAGCCCGGACCTGGAACACCTGTTGGTGAAGTGTCGTCCCTACTATCAGCCACGGGAATTCACCTCGGTCATACTCACAGCGGTCTACATTCCCCCCCAGGCGGACGTCGAGTGTGCTCTGAACATACTGTATGCCAACATCAGTGAACTTGAGACCAGGTACCCGGAGGCTTTGCTCATTACAGCCGGGGACTTTAACCAGGCCAACCTCAGAAAGGCACTGCCAAAGTTATACCAACATGTCTCCTGCCCCACTAGAGGGCCGAATATACTTGAACACTGCTACACAGCAGTCAAGGATGCCTACCGTTCCATCCCACAACCTCACTTCGGAAAATCGGACCATCAGGCCGTACTCCTCCTCCCGGCTTACAAACAGAAACTGAAGCAGGAGGTCACAGTGTCAAAAGTAGTGTCACGTTGGATGGAGGAAACGGATGACGTCCTCTGTGACTGCTTTGAATCAGTGGACTGGATAGTATCCAAGGACTCGGCAGCTAACCTCGATGAGTATGCCTCAGCTGTCACAGACTTTATTTGGAAATGCACGGAGGACTGTGTGTCTTGCAAGACGATCCGGGTATTCCCTAACTGGAAACTTTGGATAAATTATAAGGTCAAGTCCCTTTTAAAGGCTGGAGCTGTGGCTTTTAGGTCCGGGGATACCAGTCGCTAGACGGAATCCAGGCATGAACTCCGGAAAGCCATTAAGGGCGCCAAGAGGCAATATCGAGCCAAGTTGGAAGCCCAGGCTAACCAGAGGGATGCCAGTAGACTATGGCAGGTCTAAATGAGATTACTGGGTGCAAAGAAAAGGCTGGGAATATCAATAACTGTGGCGCTTCTCTTCCTGACGAACTTAACGTATTCTACGCAAGATTCGAACAGAAGAGGAGCGTCCCGCTCCCTCCGGATGAACTGGACCTGGTGGCATCGAAATTCATCGTCACCGAGGAGGACGTTAGAAGGGCCTTCCTGAAGATAAATCCAACGAAGGCAATGGGCCCAGATGGTGTCCTGGGACGGGTTCTCTGGGCCTGTGCAAGCGAGCTAGCTGGAGTGTTTGCTGACATCTTCAACTGCTTCTTGCTTCAGTCCAAGATCCCCTCATGTTTTAAGAAGGCAATGATAATCCCAGTGCCGAAGAAGAGCAAGGTGGCATGCCTGAATGACTATCGACCTGTGGCTCTGACATCAATTGCTATGAAGTGCTTCGAGAGATTGGTTATGACACACATCAACCACAGCCTACCGGTCAACCTCGATGCTTTGCAATTCGCCTACCGGAGCAGCAGGTCAACGGCAGATGCCATCTCTCTGGCCCTACATTCCTCCTTAGAACACCTGGAGAATAAAGACGCATATGTAAGGCTCCTTTTCATTGACTACAGCTCTGCCTTTAATACCATCATTCCAAGTAAACTGATTCCTAAGCTCCGGAACCTGGGCCTTAGCACTCAGATCTGCAGCTGGATCTTCAACTTCCTCACAGACAGGACCCAGGCTGTAAAAATAGGGGACAAGCTCTCCTCTACAATCACTCTGAGCACCGGTGCCCCACAAGGCTGTGTACTCAGCCCCCTGCTGTACTCACTGTACACCCATGATTGTGTAACCAAGTTTGCAATATACAAGTTTGCTGATGACACAACAATTGTAGGCTGTATCTCGGGTAATGATGAGTTTGAGTACAGAGAGGAAATTAAGAACCTGGTGGCATGGTGCGAAGATAATAACCTATCCCTCAACGTCAGCAAGACGAAGGAATTGGTTGTTGACTTCAGAAGGAGTAGCGGACCGCACGACCCCATTTACATCGGTGGTGCGCAAGTGGAACAGGTCAAAAGCTTTAAGTTCCTCGGGGTCAATATCACAAATGACCTGACTTGGTCCAACCAAGCAGAGTTCACTGCCAAGAAGGCCCACCAGCGCCTTTACTTCCTGAGAAAACTAAAGAAATTTGGCCTGTCCCCTAAAACCCTCACTAATTTTTATAGATGCACTGTAGAAAGCATTCTTCTAGGGTGCATCACAACCTGGTATGGAAGTTTTCCTGTCCAAGACCGAAAGAAGCTGCAGAAGATCGCGAACACGGCGCAGCACATCACACAAACCAATCTTCCATCCTTGGACTCACTTTACACTGCACACTGTCGGAGCAGTGCTGCCAGGATAATCAAGGACACGACCCACCCAGCCAACACACTTTTCGTCCCTCTTCCCTCCGGGAGAAGGTTCAGGAGCTTGAAGACTCATACGGCCAGATTTGGGAACAGCTTCTTTCCAATTGTCATAAGACTGCTGAACGGATCCTGACCTGGATCTGGGCCGTACCCTCCAAATATCCGGACCTGCCTCTCGGTTTTTTTTGCACTACCTTACTTTCCATTTTTCTGTTTTCTATTTGTTATTTATAATTTAAATTTTTTATACTTACTATCAATTTGTAATCCAGGGAGCCGGAAGCGCAGAATCAAATATCGCTGTGATGATTGTACGCTCTAGTATCAATTATTTGTGACAATAAGGTATAAAGTATAAAAGTATAAAGTATAAAATACATGATAATATTAAACACAATGATGAGTGAAAAACAGCAGAATATTACAAAGATTGTAGTGCTTTTTGAAATAGCGCAGAAAGATATGCAGAAGTAACAGTAACTGAAAGATGCAGCATTAGTTCAAGTTCAAGTTTAATGATCATTCAACTGCACATAAATATAGCCAATTGAAACAACATTCCACTGGAGCCAAGATGCAAAACACATTACCAATAGCACACTGCAAATATGGTTATGATAGCAAAAAACATACAAAAAACAATATTGCCCAAGTCCCTGAGTTGTACGGCCTGTCGAATGATGGTGCACGAGATGTTGTCCTGGTGCAGCTTGTCCTTCCACCGAGCGAACACCATTGAGCAGTGTCGATCGAACACCGTTGAGCAGGGTCGATCGAACACCGTTGAGCAGTGTCGATCGAACACCGTTGAGCAGGGTCGATCGAACACCGTTGAGCAGGGTCGATCGAACACCGCTGAGCAGGGTCGATCGAACACCGCTGAGCAGGGCAGCGTCGATCGAACACCACTGAGCAGTGTCGATCGAACACCACTGAGCAGTGTCGATCGAACACCACTGAGCAGTGTCGATCGAACACCATTGAGCAGTGTCGATGGAACACCATTGAGCAGCATTGATTGAACACTGGAGGCAGCATTAAGCGAGCTGGAGATCAGCCCGGATGGGAAAGACCAGTTCCCAACCCAGCACAGATTCCAGCATAAAGGCCTCTGCTCTCTCCCTCACTGCCTCAGGGTCTCCTCTCCTGGCTGGCTTAAACAGGCAACCCTTCAGAACAAGGGCCTAGTCTTTGCCACCACTGAGGCAATGAAGCTCCCCCACCGTCGGCCTCGTCAATGAACCAGTGAACCTGACTTGCAGTATTCTACATTACCAATGTCCAACAGAGTCTTGTGATCAAAAGAAAAACAACCAAGACAATCACTTGCATCTTTCTGAGGGCTGCGCACTGCCTCGGAACAACAATGGTATGCCACAAGTCCAGGCAACAACACAACAACGGGATGTAGTAAGTGCAGCTTCATCCCTGTCGAGCAACTCACTGATAGGATAGACTTGCTGTACTCAACATCCTTGATAACCAGCATTGGCTTGCGATCCTAAAAAAGAAATCACATCTTTGGTTGGATCTGGAGTGGCTGCTGTGTCTGAGTGTGCTGCCATTTTACCGGAAAGTCCTAATCACTGCCAAAGATTTGTTTGTAAGGTCACGTTTGAGTAAAAGATCTGAACTTGGCTAACTTCAATGTACCAAATCGATTTGGCACTTTGAAATACACACTGGTATCAGCCCAACTAGTAGAGACAACCCAAGCTGCATAAGTGGAATTGTCTTTGCCAATACGTATCTGTCCCTTCGTGGTAGGTGGTATCCAGGACTTGTCTGTATCCTGATCCAGCTCCACCACTGTGTGCCAGCCGCCAAGTTAACTTGAATATCCCCATCTGTCTGTAAAATTTCCATCTTGTACTTGGAGGGCCTGTAGAGTTGGTTGAGCCGTTCCCAGAGCCAACACACTCACCAGGAAGTTCAGCAGCAACTTTCAAACAACTTAACCAATATAGTCACCAAAACATTTTGGGAATTTCACATTCACCACTTCTGCCATTCTCCTGATTTCTCTTTAATACTAAGGGTAATCGAGCTTTCTTGCAGGAAGGATTGACTCGTTTGCTGCTTTAGTTGCTCCAGCCCGTTCTGATTCCCTGTAAGAGTACCTGATCTCACTGACCTCTCCAACACTGCTTAGTCGCCTCTTTCCAAATGTGGCTGTCGAGCAAACGATTGTCACAGGGCACTATATTTGTACAGCACGCTGTGCTTTCAAGTGTTTCAGAGTTGAAGGACACAGGTCAGAAACTCCACTCTCCCACATTGATTGACAATTTATAAGAGAGCACCGAATACAGACCTGAAACCCCTTGACAGAGTGGGATGAAGTGGGGACACATTACTCCATTTTCACTGAGCTCCTTCAGAGCAATGGATGAAAAGTGACAAATATTTGGTGGTTCAGGCAACACTCTGAGGAAACAAGTTCTCAGTCAACATTTCAGAATTTCAGCAGCATTTTTCTTTCATTATTATTCAGTTTCACCCCACCAGAGCTAAGTGTGGACAGCTTTCTCGGCCATCCCTCCATTTCTATGGGTAAATGGTGAGAAGTCATGATGGGTGGTGGGATACTCGTGATGGAAATCTAGGGATTCTCACTGCAGGAACAAAGTTGTGAGGAAGGTGAGGTGGGCTAAGGTGGAGAACCATTGGACTGGAGGATGCTTCACGTGAGGCACAATCTGAATATTCATGTCGGAGAATCAGACATGCATTTGAGAATGAGGGAGACGGGTGGTGGGGAATGGGTCACAGAGGAGAGCACTAGGACTGTGAAATGAATGATTTCCAGTGTTGGAGTTACTGTGATCTGATGCACACTCTTCTTTCTTGGCTGCGGAGGTGTGAGTTGTTGGGAAAGTGCTGTGCAAACATAAATGTGATGGTCTGAATGGCTGCCAGTTACGTCAGACGGAAACAGAATGAGAAACAGTCAAGTTCAAAGGCAGACAATGACTTTGAAATGCTGATGTTCTACTGAGTTTAGTAGACCTTCTGCAAAATACAGTGTTGCACTTACGGAGAAGGTGCAGTGCAGGCAGACAAATGAAGTGCAAGGTCCACAACAAGGGAGACTGAGAAATTAAGAGTTCATCTTTATCCGTCAAGAGGTACATTAAAGAGTCTTATAATAGCAGGATAGAAATTGTCCTTGAGACTGGCTGTGTGTGTTTTCAAGCTTGTATATCCTGAATGGTCCCCTAGTACGATGAAGTAGATTCTTGACTTCGTTATTGACCTGCAGCTCACTGTCTATCTGCACTGCACTCTCTCTGTAACTGTAACACTTTATTCTGCACCCTGTTATGGTTTTACCTTGTACTACTCCATGTACTGTTGTGATGAATTGATCTGTATAGATGATATGCTGCTTAGCCTATCACCCCTACTGGGACATAGGCCACCGACATCAGCTCACCAGGATCCTGTGTCCTGGGCTCATCTCTCAAGCTGTCCTCAAGTGTAACCCATCTTTGGATCCATCGTCTCCCAGGGATGAAGCCTTTAGAGCATTTTTTGGAGTTTCTATAGCATTGGGTTTTTATGGGATGGGGTTGCTAGCCCCATGCCCAACCCTCCTTTCGCAGCTAAGCTTGGAACAGTACATGGTGGCGTTGAATGCTATGCAAGGTACCTTTACCTCGATAGAAGTGACAATACTAAACCATTTTACCAATTTACCAATTTCTGCTTGATGGAAGGGGTCTTTGGTTATGTTGTCTGCTTCCCCAAGGCAGTGTAAGTGTAGACAGAGTCAATGGAAGGAATGCTGGTTTCTATGAGAGACTGAGTTGTGTCCAAAACTTTCTGTAATTTGTTGCTGTCCTGGGTAGAGCAGTTGCCATACCAAACTGTGACACATTCAGATAGCATGCTCTCTGTGGTGAGATCTATAAAAGCTGGTGTGAGTTATCGAGGACAAGTTGAATTTCTTCATCTTCTGAGGAAGTAGAAACACTGTTATGCTTTTTTGGCTGGAGCATCTATGTGCTTGGATGAGGGCAAGCTTTGGTAATATTTACCCCAAGGAACTTGAACCTTCCAAGCATCTCCACCCTGGTTCCTGAAGAAAATGACCAACTATTTTGTTTTGCTGACATTGGCCACTGGGCTGTACTTCATGTTATTGTTACCTGAGGTACTTCCACTATGGTGGTGTCGTCTGCGAATTCCTAAATGGAGTTGGAGCAGAATGTGGTTCTACAGTCACAAGTACCTCAGGAGTAACGTAGGGCACTGAGGACACCGCCTGTGCAATACCAGTGTTGACGATAATCGAGGCAAACATGTTTCTGCCAAAGATTACTGGTTGTGAAATGCTGCTCCGGTTGCAAAGGGGAGCTGGGTCCTCACTCTAGGACTTTGGGGATTAGTGTGCTCAGGATTATGATATTGAAGGTGGAGCTATGAGTTCCTTTGTTATCCAGATGTTCCAGAGGTAGGTTTAGGGGCAGGGATGGCATGCACCCTGGACCTCTTTCAGTGGAAGTGAATTGCAGTGGGTCATGGTAGTCTGGGAGGTTGGAGTTGATGTGTGCCATGACCAGTACCTCAACACACTTCATGGCGGTGGATGTCAGAGCCACTGGATGCTAGTCATTAAGGCAGGTTATCTTATTATTTTTCTTTGGCACCATGATAAAGCAGGCTGGAACCTCAGATTCAAGTAGAGAAAGAATGAAGATTTCTGCGAGTACTTCCGGCAGCTAATTCACGCGAGGCCTGAGGACAAGGCTGGGGACTCCATCTAGGCCAGTCACTTTCCGTGGGTTCACTCTCAGGAAAGCTGATCAGACATCTGCAGTGGTGACTGTTGATATAGGTGAGTTGGAGGCTGGCAAGGTGGGTGGTGTCATTTCATTGCCTGTTTGTGCATTAAATGCATTGAGCTCATTGGGGAAGGGTGTGTTGTTGTCAACGAAACTCTCCAGCTTTGTTTTGTAGCTAGTTATAACCTGCATGCTACAACATTGAATGGTAAAACATTATCTCAACCATTTAAAGTTTGCATCATCCAAGGAGACCACATGAACCACACTGTGAACGTAAAGAAGGCTAAGCACTGTGTTTATATTTTGTGTGTTTATTTTTATGAATAAATAAATTTATGTTTGAAATTGAAACTAGCTGGGGAAATAGAGCGATTATGAATAGTTCAACTGTTTTCCAGGTCTTACAACAAGTATTTGCTTACTTTTGAGAAACAATTTTTTTCATGTTTTGGACTGAGGATGTGTGCCAAGTGTTCTGTAGTTCCCACCTTGCCTGTCAGACTGTGGATTGATTTAATTGCTGGAGGGGTGAAGCTCAGCTCTGTTCGACATTTGTCTCTTTGCACCAATAGCAGATTGGTTCTTGAAGTAATTATGGTTGGAAGAACTTGTAGATACCTTTACCTAAAAGATTTTCCTTGGATACTCCATTGCTAATTTCAGGAAGCTTGAGGCATTCCTGAAGATGATGAATGCACTTCAGAGGAAAGGAAAGGAAACATCCTGAATGCAGTGTCTCTTCCTCCTTCCACAACAGAAGTAGTGACTGCTGATCATGCAGAAGCTGAACCCAAGTGTATCAGTTGTGGATGCAGTCATCCATGTGAAGGTATACGGAGACACTCAAGGCAGAAATTTGGCATGTCCCCATTGACTCACATCAACTTTTATAGATGCCCTGCTGGAAACATTCTCTCTGGATGCATAACAGATTGGTGTGGTAACTGCTCAATCCAAGCCCAAAAGAAGTTGCAGAGGGCTGTGAATACAATCCAGTCGATCACGCAAACTTACCTCCCCTCCTTTGACTTCCTCTCTACTTGCTACTGCCTTGAGAAAATAGTTAATATAATCAAGGTCCCCTCCAACCCTGGTCATTCTCTCTTCTCTCCTCTCCCACTGGGTAGAAGATTCCAAAGCTTGCGAGCAAGCACCATTATACTCAAGGACAGCTTCAATCCTGTTTTCAAACTTTTGAATAAACTTCTCACACCCTGAGGGATGAATTCTTGATTTCCCAATCTATCTCGCTGTGGATCTTGCACTGGACTCGCTCTGTAACTGTAACACTCTATTCTGCATTCTGTTTCCCTATTGTGCTACCCTGATGTATTTACATATGGAATGATCTGTCTGGATGGCATGTAAAACAAAGCTCTTCACTGAATCTGGGTACACGACTATAATAAACCAATGCCAGTATCAGCTGAAGGCTGACCATGATGGATGATTCATCCTCCAGCTATCTTGCCTCCTGATCAATGTCTATAGTTGTATGATATACCAGTACAAACCAAGAATGCATCAGACCCTGGGCACTTCTAGAGCAGTAATCTGCCAAAACAGCAGGAAAGAGAGCTATTGGACAGGTGATCATTGGGGGACCATACTCTAAACCTTGTGTAGGTCACCTCTGCATAAAATGCCCAAAACCCAGGGATAGGGAAGGACCAGAACTACATGAAGAAGGAATGGAATGAACTCACACCTGCCACTGAAAAGCTGAGAACAGAAGCAGTAGAGGAAACAGTATGTAACCCAGGGCTGGGTTGGGCTGAATGATTCAGTAAAACAGATGAAAAAAAAGGGGAAAGCTCCAAAATGAAGGAATCAGAGGCAGGAAGAGATGGGTGGAGGCCCTGCAGGCAGCTGTAATTTCAGCAACAAAGTAAAAAGAAACAGCAACGCATGGGAAGAAAGGTGAATGCACCCAAGACAAAGGCAAGTCAGGACCTAAGGTGCCAGCAACAGTAGCACAAATGGATCCCACCTCCAGAAAACTCTGAGAAGTGGTGCGGAAACCCAGACACCACAACTCTGACGCACCGAGAGCAGCACAACCCTGATCTGGGGAGGCCGGAGCAGTGCAGTCCACCTCTGTCTAACTGGGAGCAACACATTTTAGCTCCAGGAGACTGAGTCAGTACAACGTTCAGCACACACCAGCTCTAGAAAGCTGGGAACATTGGAGGGACCAATAAACCCCAGGCCCAGAACACTGGGAACAGTGCAGTGTTGACAAGGTGCAGGAAGCTGGAAATAGTGCAGACCCTAGCTTTAGGAAATTGGAAAGATTGCTGCATGCAATTCACTCAATTTAGGAAGCTGGGAACAGTACACCATTCTACTAGAACTAGGGGACATTGCCTCAAGGTTCAGGGGAGAAGATTTAGGATGGAGATGAGGAGAAACTGTTTTTCCCAGAGAGTGATGAATCTGTGGAATTCTCTGCCCAGGGAAGCAGTTGAAGCTTCCTCACTAAGTATATATAAGAAACAGTTAGATAGGTTTTTACATAGTAAGGGAATTGATTATGGGGAAGAAGCAGGTAGATGGAGCTGAGTTTACGGACAGATCAGTCATAATCTTATTGAATGGCGGGGCAGGTTCGATGGGCCAGATGGCCTACTGCTGTTCCTATTTCTTATGTTCTTATGTACTGTAGCTCCAGGAATCCAGGATTCATACAACACATCATTGATACAAGAAACAGGAACGGTGTAGAGCCAAATGGACTAGCTCCACGGAGCAATAATGTGAAAAGTGAGACATTGCAACTGTAACTTGACAAGCAACCCAGCACCAAAAATGCAGGAGGAGTAACATCAAGAGCAAATCAGAAGGCAGACTCAACTCAGATTGAATCAGCAAAAGCTGACAAAACTGTGCATCATTTTTGACAACCCTGCAGATGGACTATCATAACCATACATCTGTTCAACACCAGAGGGATCAGTCCAGTTGAAGATAGGCTTCCTACTGGCATCTCACATTCTCATGGTCATATCTACCGATATCACACTGGATGCCTTTCTGGCCACTGCCTTCTACCAGCTGATGGTCATCTACAAGAATACCAGACCAGAGGGTGTAGAAACTGGTCATGAAACCGCTGAGCCCAGGAGACATCAAGGTGTTGGTTGGAGTACATTCATTTTTTGATGCACTGATTAGAAGCAGTTAAGGCAATTGTAAAGTTGTTCTTCATCTGTTATTCAAAAGTGTTCAGAGAAAAAAAAACATGCAGAATTGAGAAAAAGTGAGGAACCAGCAAGATTCACTCTTTGCCTTAGAATCTTCATCCTTCAGTCTAGAGCAGGATAAGACAGATTTGTGTTGCTTCTTCCAACAGACTCACAGGGTAGTTTGAAGAACAAATGGCCTTGAAGAAGTGGGTGGCTCAGTAATGTCTCTGTGGACTGAATGTTCAAAATGAATGCTAACATTGCATTTGTCTTCCTTACCACTAACTCAACCTGCAAGTTAACCTTCAGGGAATCCTGCAAGAAGACTTCAAAGTCCCTTACATCTCTGCTTTCTGAGTTTACTCTCCCTTTAGAAAAAGTCTATGCCTTTATTCTGTCTACCAAAGTGCATGACCGTACACTTCCCTTACTGTATTTCATCTGCCAGCTCTTTGTCCAGTCTCCTAATCTGTGTAAATCTTTATGCAGACTCCCTGCTTCCTCAACACTACCTACCCCTCGACCAATCCTTGTATTGTCTGCAAAGTTGGCCACAAAGCTTTCAATTCCATCACCCAAATAATTTCAATATAACATGAAAAGAAGCAGTCCCAATATTGACTACTGTGGAACACCACTAGTCACCAGCAGCCAAACAGAAAAGGCTGACTTTATTCCCACTTTTTGCCCCCTGCCAGTCAACCAATCTTCATGCAAGTTTTTATTTGTAATACCATGGGCTCTTATCTTATTCAGCAGCCTCATGTGCAGCACCTTGTCAAAAGCCTTCTGAAATTCTAATAAATAACATCCACTGACTCTCCTTTGTCTATCCTGCTTGTTATTTCCTCAATGAATTCCAACAGGTTCGTCAGGCAAGATATGGTGGATATCGAGGGGATATTTCCAATAGTGGAGGAGTCTAGGACCAGAGGGCACAGCCTTAGAATGCAAGGATATCCCTTTAGAACAGAGATAAGGAGAAATTTCTTTAGCCAGAGGGTGATGGAGTTCATTGGTAAAGGACGACTGTAGAAGCCGAGTCATCGGGTATATTTAAAGTGGAGGTTTATAGGTTCCTGATCAGTCAGGAAGTCAAAAGTTATGGGGAGAAGGGAGGAAAGTGAGTTTGAGAGGGATAATAACTCAGCCATGATGGAATGGCAAAGTAGACTTAATGGGCTGAATGGTAAAATTCTGCTCCCATGTCTAATGGTCTTATGGTTTGTCTAAGCCTTTTAATATTAAGTAGGTTTCAATGAGATCCCCCTCATTCTTCAAAACTCTAATAAGTACTGGCCCAGAGCCATCAAACACTCCTCAAACATTCCTGGGATCATTCTCATAAACCTCCTGTGCACCCTCTCCAAGAGCAGAACATCCTTTCTTCAATAAGGGGCCCAAAACTGCTCAGAACACTGCAAATGCAGTCTGACCAATGTCTTACAAAGCCTCAGCATTACAGTCTTCAGCACGACATTCACTGTGCTTCAATTATGTGTCATTGTTTTCTATTTAAGATAATAATCTGGCATCAGATGCTTCTTGTCAAAGTGCATAACTTCATAACCACAATAAATTCCATTTGTAAAGCTTTCACCTGCTTACTTAATCTGTCTATGTGCAGTGACAGATTCTAAGTATCTGCATTGCAACATCCCCTTCCACTTGTTTTCATGTCATTGACTCCGCCACAATCATGACTGATTCATTTCTCTCTCAACCCCAATCTCCTGCCTTCTCTTGGTAACCTTTCATGCCTTGACTTATCAAGAAGCTATCAACCTCCACCTTAAATACACCCAATGACCTGGCCTCCACAGCCACCTGTGGCAATGAATTCCACAGGTTCGCTACTCTCTGCCAAAAGAAATTCCTCCTCAACTATGTTATAAATGGACAACTCTCTATTCTGAGGTGTGCCCTCTGGTTCTAGACTCCCCCTCCATTGGAGACATCCTCTCCACAGCCACTCTATCCAGGACTTTCAAAATTCAATAGGTTTCAATGAGATTCCCCTCTTCATTCTTTGAAATTCCAGCGAATACAGGCCCAGAGCCATCAAACGCACTTCATATGATAAATCTTTCATTCCTGAAATCATTCTCCTGAACCTCCTTTGAACTCTCTCTATGTCAACACATCCTTTCTTAGCTAAGGGGCCCAAAACTGCTCACAATACTCCAGGTAAAGCCTTACTGGTGCCTTATAAAGCCTCAGCATTACATCCTTGCTTTTATATTCTAGTCCTCTCGAAATGAATGCCAACATTGCATTTGCCTTCCTCACCACCGACTCAACCTGTAAGTTAATTTTTAGGGAATACTGCACAATGACTCCCAAGTTCCTATGCTTGCTTGTTCAGGAGTGCGATTCCATGAAAAGACCTGTGATGACCAACTGGCTGCTGTGTGCTCTGAGATCTTTAAGCTGTCGCTTTGTCAGTCTGAGATCGCCACCTGCTTCAAGCAGACTTTAATTATACAGGTGCTTATGGGTAACCTGCCTCAATGATGGCTGTCCAGTCACAATACGTCTACAGTAATGTAGTATTTTGAGAGATTGGTGATAAAACACAGCAACTACTGCCTAAGAAGTGACTTGGATCCACTGCATTTTGTCTACCAAAGCAGCAGGTCCACAGCAGATGCCATCTGATTGGCTCTTCACTCAACCCTGGAACATCTGGACAGCAAAGATGCATACACCAGGATACTCTTTATCAACTACAGCTCAGCATTTAATAGATGATCCCATCAAAACTAATCAATTAACTTCAAGACCTTGGCCTCAATACCACCTTGTGCAATTGGATCCAGGATTTCATCATTTGCAGACCCCAGTCAATTTGGATTGGCAACAACATCTCCTCCATGATCTCCTTCAGTAGAGGCGCACCACAAGGCTGTGTGCTTGGTCCCATGCTCTACTCACTATACACTTATAACGGTGAGATTAAGCACAGTTCCAATGCCATATTCAGGTTTGCTGACAACACCATTGTCATAGGCCATATCAAAGGTGTTGACGAATCAGCATACAGGAGGAAGACTGGCCAGAGAACAACAACCTCTTACTCAATGTCAGCAAGACCAAGGAGCTGATTATTGACCTCTGAAGGAAACCAGAGGTCCATGAGCCAGTTCTCATCAAGGGAACAGAGGTGGAGAAAGTCAGCAACTTTAAATTCCTCTGTGTTATTATTTCAGAGGATTTGTCCTGGGCCCAGCACTTAAGTCCAAGTACGAAGAAAGCAGGGCAGTGCCTCTACTTCCTTAGGAGTTTGTGTAGATTCAGCATGACATCTAAAACTTTAACAAATTTCTGCCCATGTATAGTGGAGAGTATATTTATTTGCTGCATCACAGCCTTGTATAGAAACACCAATGCCCTTGAACGGAAAATCCTACAAAAAGTAGTGGATACAACCCAGGTAAAGTTCTCCGCAACATTGAACACATCTACATGAAGTATTGTCACAGGAGAGCAGCATCCATCATCATGGACCCCCACCCACCCAGAACATGCTCTCTTCTTGCTGCCGCCATCAGGAAATAGGTACAGGAGCCTCGGGATTCACACCACCAGGTTCAGGAACAGTTATTAGTCCTCAACTATTGGGCTCTTGAACCAAAGGGGATAACTTCACTCAACTCCACTTGCCCCATCATTGAAATATCCTCACAGCTGACGGACTCACTTTGAAGAGCTCTTCATCTCATGTTCTTGATATTTATTGCTTATTTATTTATTTATTTATTTATTATTTCTCTCTTTTTGTGTTTGCACAGTTTGTTGTCTTTTGCACACCGGTTGAATGCCCAAGTTGGTGCAGTCTTTTATTCTGGTTATCATGATGCTATTGTGGTTATTATTCTATGATGGGATTACTGAGCATGCTCAGAAGTAAATGGATGCTGTTGTGTATGGTGACATGTAGGTACTTTGATAATAAATTTAATCTGAACTTTGAAAGAAAAAGATATATCATGTTAATGTAATGTCAAACTGGTAAGTAAATTGAAAGACAAGGTGAAAGGGGTGTGTAGGCAGTCGAAGGCCACTGTTCATTCCCGTGCCTGATCACAGCTGATTTTTTTCTGCCTTTGTGCCTGTTTCCTGAACTAGCCCTACTCCCGTAAGTCCCTCTCTGTGTAAAAAAAGTATTGATCTTTATCTTGAATATATTGAACAACTAATCCTCCAAACACTCTCGTGCAGAGCAATCAAGCATTCACTCCCCTTGAAATAAAGAATTTTTTTCTCAGCTCTATTCCCTTATTTTGAGCCTGTGAACCCTCTACTCACTTCAGCCAGGGGAAACATCTTCCCTGTCCAAATATCTCATACTGTTAATGCAACAAAGAAATTATATGGCATCACATGATATATTTGCGAATATTATACATAAAATATATTTTGTTTGTAAGATATACTGCAGCTTAGCCGCTGTAGTGGAGGAACAACTCTGAAGGTCTCAGTGTTGCCAGTGACACAATGTTGTTGGCCATCAAGAGCATTCTTAACATGTCTAAACTGCCTGTTCTCACCATCCAGAGAGCGCTGGGAAAACTGATCACTCCCAGTTTGCTTGATGTGGGAGGAGATGATTTGCATTGTTTGCACCTGGAATTCAGAATCCAAATCACTGACACAGGTCATGAAACGTGTTGTTTTGTGTCACCAGTACAGTGCAAGATACAAAAACTTGAAATGACAATTAGAAATAAAAATTGAACTTTGAACTTCAATGGATGCAGCCTTTTGAAGGTGACTTTGATGGTGGGCTGTGTTGTGCTTGTGATGGAGCTGGATGAGCCTAACAACCCTCAGCTTGCTCTTGCAATCCTGTGCATTGGAGCCTCCACACTGGCAGTGAGGCAGCCAGTCAGAACGCTGTCCATGGCACACGTCTGGAAATTCAATCAAGTTTTTGGTGACAGGACAAATCTCCCCAAACTCATAATAAAGTGTAGGCGTTGGAATACTTCTGTCATATTTGCATCGATATGTTGGGTCCTCTGAGATGTTGACACCCAGGGACTTGATACTGCTCATTCATCCCACTGCTGACTTTTCAATGATATTTGAGTAATCTTGTATTTCTACATATATATATATATATAGTACATAAGTTTGATTATGTATTCTTATTTGTTTAAATAATTCATTACGGGTTATATGTATTGTGACGAGAATACACATAGATTAAGATGTTAGCTGTCCTGTGCTGGCACCAGTGGGATCAGCAGTTGGTGTGCCATCTGTCTTCAGGAGGGAGAGAGATAAGGAAAACAATGGAGCAGCATTTGGAGATGTTAATGAAGGGACGGGAGAGCTGTCAAGGTCGGCTCCCTCTTTGAACCCTGAACTGTTTGAAGTGATGGACAGGCGATACCCCAGCAGGGGGATAAAAAGGGACAGGTTCACTAAGGCAGGACACACACGACACCCAAGGTAACGAGACCCTGGAAGTGGTGTGTCTCTCACAAGTCGGTGGGAAGTTTTGGAAGGCCGGTTGCGGGACCAGGCCATAGACGCACAGGGTGGAAAGGCACGATCGGCGGGAACCTGGTGTGTGTCCACCCTTGCCTGGGTGCCAGGTTCACCGTAGAGAAACAATCGTATCGGGAAACGGAGGGGTCACGGTCGGTGACCTCAGATGACATCACAAAGGACTCGCCCGAAAGCTGACTGCGAAGGTCTGTGTGGAAGCCGTTTTGAATATTCATTTGTTTTGCTCTCTCTCTCCTTCCCCCACACTGTCCATCTCCCACGGCAGCGATTACTGCGAACTGAACTGAACTAAATTGAACTGAACTTTGCGTCACTTTAAAACTGGTCATTTACCCCTAGACAACGATAGAGCTTGATTGATCCTGTTATCTTAATTCTGTGTACATGTATGTTTATCATTGCTGAACTGTTGCATTTATTATCCTTTTGATTAGAGTACTGTGTTGCTTGTTTCTTTAATAAAACTTTCTTAGTTCTAGTAATCCAGACTCCAACTGAGTGATCCATTTCTGCTGGTTTGGCAACCCAGTTACGGGGTACGTAACAGTATAAATATGTCAATTGCATACATCATTATGTTACCACGTGATATGTACACACCTTGCTTAAAGTAACCCAAAGTTAGATCTGCATCTTTGGACTCCCTTATCTTCCTTTGAATTAGTTAAATGTTTTCAAGTTACAAAACATAACATTGGTGATTAGATACTTTTAAAATGAACCCAAGACAGCTATGGTTCTGTTGAAGCTTGAGATGCTTGAACTGAAAAAATGCAGCCCAGCATGTGCACAGACTGTGAAGTTTAAAAAAAAAAGCAGCACAGCACGTGTTCTTCGGAACGGAAGATACAATCATTTTTAAAATGTCAGAAAATGGAAAAATTCACAGATTTATAAAGAGTAAGTACTGGGTGATTAATAATCTTAAAAAAACAGAAACAGCTGACTACGTTGGAAAAATTGACACATTTGATCACTCAAAAGAGAACTGGAATATGTATATTGAACGAATTCAACCGTATTTTGAAGCAAATGAAGTAGACAATGAGAAAACAAGTACCAATTTTGCTGAGTTCATTGGGTTTAAAGGCATACGGTTTGCTTTGAAGTTTAAATGCTCCAACTAAACTAGCAGAAATGAGCTTTGCTGCTGTTGTAGAAGTAATGCAGGAATATTTAGAACCAAAGCCACTGGTGATTGCAGAGCACTTTACGTTTCATATGTGGAATCAAAAGTAGGGTGAGTCCACTTCAGTGTACCTGGTTGAATTAAAGAGATTGTCTTAGCATTGTCCATTTGGGAATGGACTTAATGATACACTAAGAGATTGTTTGATTTGTGGAATCTTAAAAGAAAGCATTCAAGGATGGCTCCTAACTGAAGCACAACTGACATGCAAAAGAACAGTTGAAATCACTGTTTCAATGGGAACTGCGGACACAGATGCAATTGAGTTGCAGTCAGGAATGAAAGTGAGTGTGAATAAAATTGCAATGTCTGAACAGAAACTAGCCTGGCCAACCAAATAGAGTTACTGTTGTGGCAGAAGCTTACATGCACCAAACAAACACAGATTTAAAGACAAAACTTGCAGAAAATGCAATAAAGTAGGACACATACAAGGAACATGTCAGGCAGACAAAAATAATTGACAGTGTAGGGAAAAGAGAAAAAGCTAATAAGTCAAGTTACAATCTCAAATAGAGTGCTAAACTGCTGTTGATGAAAAATTCAATAATGATGAGAGTGACACTGGACTGAAAAGCCTTGAGATGTACTGTGTGAAAACTAACAATAGACAAGCACTATGGCTTGCACCAGAAGTGAACTGCAAATTAATTAAAATAGAATTGGACATTGACTCAGCTGTTTCAGTTGATTCACAAGATGACATTTCTAAGATACTAAACTGAAGTCTGCAGACATCCAAGAACTCATATTGGAGAAAATATAACTCCAGTGGGAATGACATTCATTACAGTGTAATACAACCAACAAGACACATCAAGCTTGTATGTGGTAAAACAGGAGGACCAGAATTGTGGGGGTGTGATTGACCGAGACAACTACAACTTGATTGGAGATCCATCCACCATTTGTTTGGCACATGCCCGGCAATAAAGTCAACTGGAAGTGAATCATGAAAGGTACTGGATGATGCCACAACTGTCTCCATGCTGAACACCATGAAGTGTTGCCCAACAGAGGACAAACAGGTGTTGGTGTAAACCTCTATGCCTCTGGTTGAAAAGCATATTGGACCAAGGAAGGACTATGCTGCTCAGAGGGATTGTGAAAGTGATGAAAGCAGTGGTCTAACTGCAACAGTTTTTTTTAGGCAACATATCTGAGAAAGCTTCTGATATGTTCATCAGGCAGTTACTCGTGGAATGTCGTTTGGTTTTAAGCTGGAAGAGAGTTCAAGGAGCTTCAGGAAAGTTGTGAGCATTTGACTTTTGTGAGTATAAAGGACCAGAATCTACTCTACGTAACTTCAAGTGGGAGACAAAAAGCTGCTTGTAAAAGTAAATGCAAAGACTGAAGCCCTCATGGGTGAATGTGAGGTTAAAAAGTAAGGATTCAGTGGACATACAAAAAAAGAGGATTCATCAGATGATGTTGTGGATGAGGAAACCAAGAGAAGAGGTCAGAATGATAGAAGGATAACTAAGAGAATATTCCAGTGAACTAAATGCACAATCAAGATGCACAAGCTAGATGAAGAAAAAGGAAGAAGAAGAAAGTTGGCTACTGCTATCAGAACCACTTCCTGCAGCCTCAGCTCCTACAACTATCACAGAGGAGGCTCCAAAATCTGAGATTGTTTCGCAGCCATGAGTCTCACCTGAGAAGCAGAGTGACTCCCCCTTACAAGAGTAAGCAATCCTCCACAGCGATTAAATCTTTAGGCCTGAATAGGACAATTTAAAAAATACCATGCTTGGCATCTCTGTATTTAGCAGAAGTATTATACAGTGTATATATTTGGGATGCATTCTAGATTGAGTTGTTTATAGCTAAGCAGGGAGAAGTGTTGTGTATTTAATATTTCAGTAATATTTGAGTAATCTTGAATATACTTTGATTAAGCATTCTTGTTCATTTCAATAATTCATTGTGGGTTATATGTATAAATACTTGAACTGCATACATAATCATGCTGCCATGTGACACGTGTGTGCCTCGCTTAAAGCAAACTCAAAGTCAGACCCACACTTACAGACTCTGGTGTTTTCTTTTGAATTAGTTTAATGTTTTGAAGTTACAAAAGGTAACAGAGCCCTCAATGAGGATTGGTGTGTGTTGTCCCAACTTTCCCTTCCTGAAGTCCACAATCAAAAGCTTGGTCTTACTGACACTGAGCGCAAGGTGGTGTTGTGACATTACTCATCCAGCCAATCTATCTCACTTCTGTCTCCGTGTCGCCATCTGAGGTTCTGCCAACAACAACAGTGTCATCGGTGAATTTATAGAGGGTACCTAAGGTATGCCTAGCAACACAGTCATGAGTGTAGAGAGAGTACAGCCGTGGGCTAAGTATGCATCCTCGAAGTGTGCATGTACTATTTGTCAATGAGGGGATGTTATTACCAATTTCCAACCACTGAAGTCTCATAGAACATAGAACAGTACAGGGCTTTTGGTCCACAATTTGTGCTGACCTTTTAACTTACTCCAAGATGAGTCTAATGCTTCCCTCCCACACAGCCCTCCAACTTTCTCTCATCCATGTGCCCATTTAAGAGTCTCTTCAATGTCCCTAAATGTATCCTGATGAGGAAGTCAAGCATCCAGATGCAGAGAAGGAGCAGAGGCCTAAGTTTTGAAGCTTGTTGATTAGTACTGAGGAGATGATGGTGTTGAAAGCTGAGCTATAATCAATAAACAGCAGCCTGACGTAGGTATTGCTGTTGTCTATGTGGTCCAAAGTCACAGAGATTGCATTCACTGAAGGTCTGTTTGTAGTTAACCAGTTGCAGTGAGTCCAAGTTCTGGCCCAGGCAGCATCAGCAATCTCTTAAGGTATTTCATCACAGTAGATGTGAATGTAATTAGTCCCAACATATTGATGCAACTATAAAGAAGGCAAGACAGCAGCTGTATTTCATTGGGAGTTTAGTGAGATTTGGTTTGTCATTTAAAACACTTGGAAATTTCTACAGATGTACTGTGAAGAGTATTCTGACTGGGTGCATTACAGTCTGGTATGAGGGGGTGCCGCTACTGCACAGGATCAAAGTAAGCTGCAGAGAGTTGTAAACATTAGAGTGCTCCATCATGGGCACCAGCCCCCGTAGTACCCAAAGCATCTTCATGAAGTGGTTCTTCATAAAGGCAGCATCCATCATTAAGTACCCTCACCACCCAGGACATGCCCTCTTCTCATTGTTACCATCGGGAGGGAGGTACAGAACCCTGAAGGCACACACTCAATGATTCAGGAACAGCTTCCTCCCCTCTGCCATTCGATTTCTAAATGGACATTGAAACCATGAACACTACCTCCCTACTTCTTTATTTTTGTCTTTGTGCTACTTATTTAATTTAACTACTTAATATATCTATATATACCAACTGTAATTCAGTTTTTTTCTCAATACTTACCATGTGTTAACAAATTTCGTGACATATGCAGGTGATGTTAAACCTGATTCTGATTCCGATCTGATTCTGCTACTGGATGATAGTCATAGAGGCAGTTCATCAATGCTCTTCTTGGGTATTGGTATGAATGATGTTCTTTTGAAGCAGGTGGGAACCTCTGACTGCAGCAGTGAGGGGTTGAAGATGTCCTTGAATACCCCAGCGTACTAGTTTGCTCAGGTTTTCAATATCCTGCCGGGTATACCATCGGGACCTGCTGCCTTCCGATGGCGCATCCTCTTGAAGGGTTTTCTGAGGTCAGCCTCTCAGAGAGATCACAGGGTATAGGATACAGAGGATAAATGTTTGTAGCAGAGAACAAGGGTGAGTTTGCATCACACAGCGATCCATTGTAGGGAAAGGTTGTACTGGAAGGTGACTTTGTATTTTGTTTGGGCTCAGTTGGCAGAATGCTGAACTTCTCACAGCAGAGAGATCCGTGATGTTTTGGGCAAACTACCTCGTTGTTTCACATCCTGCAATTTATTCACAGATGTTTTGTTATTGTTCAAAACCTAATTTATTCTTGGGAAGTGGATGTCATTGGCAAAACCAATTTTTGTTTGGCACTCCTGGTTCCCCAGGGTGGAGCAGCAGAGAGACACTTCTTTGTTTGTCACCAGAGGCTCCTTCAGCCCTCTAGCATGTGACCTCAATGTTTGAAGGCGGCATTCCATTGGCAAAGTGATGGACATGGCCACTTTTTCCATGTCGCTCTAAATTCTCCAGAGCTCCCCACTGATCTGGAGCTTGATTCCTCTATGCTCACAAAAGTTCTGCACCTACTCTTGACAACCACATCCTAATGTCGAGCTGTCCCTGGTATTTATCCATACTTCTATCATTCCACTAAATTGGTTTCATCAGATGGAAAGTCATTGTCCTGAAACATTAACAGTTTCATTCTAACAAATGCTTCTAAGTTCGTCCAAATTTATCATTGTCATAGGTATAACTGACATGAAAATTAATTTTTTTGCCACAGTAGCATATTATACAAGATGACAACAAATATGAGTTCATATATTCTTAATTTAACCTGATCTCCTCATTGTCTTCAACATCTTCTGTTTCTGAGAGGTCTGTTAACCTCTCATTTGACCTGATGCATCCACAGATGTTGAAGAGGGACTTCCAGTTTGGAGTTACCTTCTGTGTGGAAACATGCTTCCAAATTTTATTTTGGGATTGTATCATTCTGATTTTTCTCTGCTATTCTTTTGCATAGTTGAGGACCCTGGGGGAGATCACACTGTGTCGAAGTCTGGCCTCGCTGTTGGAAAGGTAGTGTTTATTTGCAAAAACAAGAAGTATAACAGAGGTACACCAGGCTGATTGCTGGGATGGGAGTTTGTCAAGATGTAATCTCACACAAGCTTACAAATTTCTTATTGGACTCACTTCAGTGGATGCAGGGGTGATGTTTCCCTTGGATAAGATGTCAAAAATCAAGGTCACAGTTTCAGTGGTGTTGAGATATCAGACCAGTCACGAACTTTTTAAATAAGGCAGTTGGCAAGCAGTTGATTCCTGCTTCTATTCCATACTTTCTCTGTAGACCTTCTCCAAGGCAGATCTCCTGCATTGCTCAGAACTGAATACAGTGCTCCAGATGTGACCTGACTGTAGATCTGAAGCTTTAATTAATCCCTTTGCATTCAGCACCCTTCAGATAAAGACCAACATTTCTTTATTTTTACTTGTGTGTGTACTTCAGCTTTTTGTGACTTGTGTACCCAGACAGAAAATCATTTTACTTGTGGGTCTCCTACTGTTAGCATGATCAGATTCTTTCTCAGGTTAAAGATATGCGATCTCTTACTTCACAGATTGAGCTTTATGCATCTAAACCACCTGCCCTGCGTGGTTGCATAGATCTGGCTTAGCCCATGAGAGAGATAACTGCTTTATAAAATTAGATCTCAGTAGGTGTTTTCCCTCACACCAGGTGCTTGTTTCATTTCCTCCTGAGAGTTTTATCATTCACAGAAGACGCTCTCCCCTGGGCTCCCCAAAACCACGTGTTACTAGCAAATGTCTTTTACTCTGTGCAATTGAGAAGGCACCTTTACACATAATGTTACTTATGACTGCAATCTACACATTTACTAAGATGGTTTCCAGGGCTCCCAGCTGGAAAAAACCTTCATTCTGTCTATATATGATTAATTATCTACTACTTCAGAGCCTCTTGGGAACTTTGCACTGAGATTTCAGATTTAAATTATCTTTACTGCTTTATATTTTTGTTGTTGTTCTTCACTGGTCCATACCCCTTTCTTTCAGTTGGCTCCAATATTATCTGACTTTTTTCTGCCCTTCCCTTTGTTCCTGTCTATCCCTCCCGCTCTCTTTCCTCAGTTCTAATGAAAGATCAACCAGCAGAAACCTTCTCTCCCTGTTTTTCTCTGTATGCACGCTACCTGACCTAATGAGTGACCTGACTAACTGAAACTGTGATGGTTGGATCTGCACTTCGGCACACAGCAGCTAACGGTTTGAAGAGGTGTGTTGTAATGTGGTCAGTTTTGTTTAACTCCTTTCATTGCGCTTCGTTTAACCCCCACCCCTAATGTGATTCAATCCAAGAAGAGCCTCTGCTCTCGCTCCACAAACATGTTCCCACTCAGTTGCTTGCAGGGAGTGTTTTGGGCACAGGGGAATGGCAGCTAAAAGGCAAACAGCCATCCAGCCACAGAGACAAAGATGCAGGCAGTTTCCATTGTGCAGCAATTGCGAGAACAGCCTTGCTCAAGACAGGGCAAGCTGAGAAATTTCCTGATTCTCTTTGGTCACAAAACTCCAAGTAACAACCAGCAGGATTCCCCAGTAGTACAGACACACTGCTATACTTAACTAAGTTAAGTGAGCGGGGGTGAGGAGTGGTTGAACTGCAAGCCTGCCCTGAGCCCTCCCTCTTATACACACCATCCAACTCAGCCAATTAGATAGTGATCAGGGTCAGGCTTTAGTAGCTTTCTCTTTCCTCTTGTTTCCTTTCTCTCTCCTAGCCCCCACAAGCTCAGAGAAATTGCCATGGGACAGTGTGGCTGTCACAGAGCCCCCCAGTGCCATTGATTCTGGTGTCACTGAGCCTCGGCAACAAACCCATTTGAAACATAGAAACATAGAAAATAGGTGCAGGAGTAGGCCATTCGGCCCTTTGAGCCTGCACCGCCATTCAGTATGATCATGGCTGATCATCCAACTCAGAACCCTGTACCGGCCTTCCCCCCATACCCCCTGATCCCTTTAGCCACAAGGGCCATACCTAACTCCCTCTTAAATAGAGCCAATGAACTGGCCTCAACTGTTTCCTGTGGCAGAGAATTCCACAGATTCACCACTCTCTGTATGAAGAAGTTTTTTCTCATCTTGGTCCTAAAAGGCTTCCCCTTTATCCTCAAACTGTGACCCCTCATTCTGGACTTCCCCAACATCGAGAACAATCTTCCTGCATCTAGCCTGTCCAATCCCTTTAGGATTTTATACATTTCAACACGATCCCCCCTCAATCTTCTAAATTCCAACGAGTATAAGCCTAGTCGATAGTCGATCCAATCTTTCATCATATGAAAGTCCTGCCAGGGATCAACCTGGTGAACCTTCTTTGTATTCCCTCTATGGCAAAGATGTCTTTCCTCAGATTAGCGGACCAAAACTGCACACAATACTCCAGGTGTGGTCTCACCAAGACCTTGTACAACTGCAGTAGTACCTCCCTGCTCCTGTACTCGAATCCTCTTGCTATGAAGCCAGCATACCTGCATGCCCACTTTCAATGACTGGTGTATAATGACACCCAGGTCTCGTTGCACCTCCCCTTTTCCTAATCGGCTACCGTTCAAATAATAATAATCTGTTTTCCTGTTTTTGCCACCAAAGTGGATAACCTCACATTTATCCACATTAAATTGCATCTGCCATGAATTTGCCCACTCACCTAACCTACCCAAGTCACCCTGCATCCTCTTAGCATCCTCCTCCACAGCTAACACTGCCGCCCAGCTTCGTGTCATCCGCAGACTTGGAGATGCTGCATTTAATTCCCTCATCTAAGTCATTAATATATATTGTAAACAACTGGGGTCCCAGCACTGAGCCTTGAGGTACCCCACTAGTGGCTGCCTGCCATTCTGAAAAGGTCCCGTTTATTCCCACTCTTTGCTTCCTGTCTGCCAACCAATTCTCTATCCACGTCAATACCTTACCCCCAATACCGTGTGCTTTAAGTTTGCACACTAATCTCCTGTGTGGGACCTTGTCAAAAGCCTTTTGAAAATCCAAATATACCACATCCACTGGTTCTCCCCTATCCACTCTACTAGTTACATCCTCAAAAAATTCTATGAGATTCGTCAGACATGATTTTCCTTTCACAAATCCATGCTGACTTTGTCCGATGATTTCACCGCTTTCCAAATGTGCTGTTATCACATCTTTGATAACTGACTCTAGCATTTTCCCCACCACCGATGTTAGGCTAACCGGTCTATAATTTCCCAGTTTCTCTCTCCCTCCTTTTTTTAAAAAGTGGGGTTACATTAGCCACCCTCCAATCCTTAGGAACTAGTCCAGAATCTAAAGAGTTTTGAAAAATTATCACTAATGCATCCACTATTTCTTGGGCTACTTCCTTAAGCACTCTGGGATGCAGACTATCTGGCCTTGGGGATTTATCTGCCTTTAATCCCTTCAATTTACCTAACACCACTTCCCTACTAACATGTATTTCCCTCAGTTCCTCCATCTCACTGGACCCTTTGTCCCCTACTATTTCCGGAAGATTATTTATGTCCTCCTTAGTGAAGACAGAACCAAAGTAGTTATTCAATTGGTCTGCCATGTCCTTGCTCTCCATAATCAATTCACCTGTTTCTGTCTGTAGGGGACCTACATTTATCTTAACCAATCTTTTTCTTTTCACATATCTATAAAAGCTTTTACAGTCAGTTTTTATGTTCCCTGTCAGTCTTCTCTCATAATCTTTTTTCCCTTTCCTAATTAAGCCCTTTGTCCTCCTCTGCTGGACTCTGAATTTCTGCAGGTCCTCAGGTGAGCCACTTTTTCTGGCTAATTTGTGTGCTTCTTCTTTGGAATTGATACTATCCCTAATTTCCCTTGTCAGCCACGGGTGCACTACCTTCCCTGATTTATTCTTTTGCCAAACTGGGATGAACAATTGCTGTAGTTCATCCATGCAATCTTTAAATGCTTGCCATTACATATCCACCGTCAACCCTTTAAGTGTCATTTGCCAGTCTATCTTAGCTAATTCACGTCTCATACCTTCAAAGTTAGCCTTCTTTAAGTTCAGAACCTTTGTTTCTGAATTAACTATGTCACTCTCCATCTTAATGAAGAATTCCACCAAATTATGGTCACTCTTACCCAAGGGGCCTCTCATGACAAGATTGCTAATTAACCCTTCCTCATTGCTCAATACCCAGTCTAGATTAGCCTGCTCTCTCGTTGGTTCCTCGACATGTTGGTTCAAAAAACCATCTCGCATACATTCCAAGAAATCCTCTTCCTCAGCACCCTTACCAATTTGGTTCACCCAATCTATATGTAGATTGAAGTCACCCATTATAACTGCTGTTCCTTTACTGCACACATTTCTAATTTCCTGTTTAATACCATGCCCAACCTCACTACTACTGTTAGGTGGCCTGTACACAACTCCCACCAGCGTTTTCTGCCCCTTAGTGTTATGCAGCTCTACCCATATTGATTCCACATCCTCCCGGCTAATGTCCTTCCTTTCTATTGCGTTAATCTCCTCTCTAACCAGCAATGCTACCCCACTTCCTTTTCTTTCATGTCTATCCCTCCTGAATATTGAATATCCCTGAATGTTGAGCTCCCATCCTTGGTCACCCTGGAGCCATGTCTCTGTGATCCCAACTATATCATATTCATTAATAACAATCTGCACTTTTAATTCATCCACCTTGTTACGAATGCTCCTTGCATTGACAAACAAAGCTTTCAGGCTCGCTTTTACAACACTCTTAGCCCTTATACAATTAGGTTGAAAAGTGGCCCTTTTTGATTTTTGCCCTGGATTTGCTGGCCTGCCACTTCTACTTTTCACCTTACTACTTTTTGCTTCTACCCTCATTTTACACCCCTCTGTCTCTCTGCACTTGTTCTCATCCCCCTGTTGTGAACTAACCTCCTCTCTCCTAGTCTCTTTAATTTGATTCCCACCCCCCAATCATTCTAGTTTAAAGTCACCTCAGTAGCCCTCGCAAATCTCCCCGCCAGGATATTGGTCCCCCTAGGATTCAAGTGTAACCCATCCTTTTTGTACAGGTTACACCTGCGCCAAAAGAGATCTTTATCCCATGGACAGCAGTTTATCCCCTTGCCCACCACACACAAATGCTCTACTGGCTTTTACTAATTGTAGATTCAAGGTGTAAAACCTGTTCTCATTTGAATATTTATTTTTGGTGTGAGCTGAGTTCTATACTGCATGACTGTGACATTGGCTGTTTTAAGAATTCAGTCCCATGTCCAGTTTTAGTGTTTATTTTTCTGCCCTAATTATCAATTAGCTTTCCCTGTTTGTGACAGATGGTCAACAGTTCACAGTGATTGGTCCTAGTCCACTCTCCAAATGGAGACCATTATAATGGCTGTCAGAATCAGTGAAGCTACTCTATTAATCTCTCCTCTTGCTCTTACCCTGTGGCTGTATTTCTCTCTCTTCCAATTTTATTTTGTGTGTTTCTCTATTACTCAATAATCTCTCATTGCCCACCTTATAGCTTTTCTAATGCGTCTGGTACTGTCTATGATATAATTTCTGTTCTTCCTTCTGATTCTCTGATACTATCTATGGCCTGTTTTTGAGCCACTTTGCTCCCTGCAACTCCTGGATACTCTTGGTTACTCATGTAATTTTTGGCAATTTTTGATACCCTGTTCTATTACTTCCTCTAATGCACTTTCTGTTACTTATTTTTGTTTTGTTGATTCTCTCAGGCACTCCTTTAAATATTTCTAATGTTCCCTCTTATTATCTTTTACAGCTGTGTGGATCAATCATTGCTCTGAGCAGGATATTCTTACACGGCCTGAAAATTGTGCGGCACTTTAAATGTATTTTCTGTAATGTGCATACTGTGAATAATGACTTGATCGCATTGGCGTTCAGCAGGCTGGTGGTTTATTAACAATAAACTACCGACTTCCATTCTGTTTTTATTGTTACAATTTGCAACAATGTTGTAACTTGAAACATTGACCATGTAGATACATTGAAGCTCGAAAGTGTTTCAAAGTAAAGGTTGTGGTACGTTTATTATTTAGAAAATGTATGGATTATGTTCATTAACACATAATTAATTACAGGGTATTTCACAATTATATTAACATAGATTTCAAAGTTATATTATCATTATATTTAAAAAATTCCAACTGTATGGCAACAAGACTATATGTGCAGGAGTATTTCAGTTACTGTGCAGCTGTGCACCCGCGCAGTTTAGAGGAAACAGTGAATATATCTTTCAGATACTTGTAATTTTGATCATCCGATCTTGTGTTTTTCTCTGAGATACTATCACTGATGTACTTGATAAAATAGTCTTTTTATGTTACTCCAGCCAAACTGTCCTCTGATATCAGGCCTGTTATTTTCTCACTATGTTCGTCTTGCTGATACTTTCAGTGTCAGACCTTCTAAGAAGGATTCAAGAAGGCAGAACCTCACCAACGATCAAGGGTTTAAAAAAAAGATTAAAGTCTGTCACCAGCCTTGTGGCCCATCAGGCTGGTGCTTATGCTGGTTTCCGTGGTGTGAAGTGAGTGCGAGTACGAGACTCTCCCCCGGATAGGACACCAGTCTATCGTGACATTAACCACCAGCATTTTTGCCGGTACCCATTCTCAGCTTGGTAGACTGGAGCATTGTGTGGTTAAGTGCCTTGCTCAAGGGTACACATGCTGCCTCGGCCAAGGCTTGAACCCACGACCTTCAGATCACTAGTCCAACGCCCTGACCATTTGGCCACGCACCACTCTAGGGGCATCTGGTGCTGGTCAATAACTACTGGCCTTGTCAGTGACTTCCCCGCACCAAGAATTAATACATTCAGATGCTCTGTCACCCTGACTACCCCACTCTTACTGTCTGTTGTAATCCTGTTGCTGCACGCAAGCAACTGAACAAGATGAGGAAGATGCCTATGTGTCTGAAGTATCTTGGCATCATTCTTACGCACCCCATCTCCAAGAGATGGAGGGTTTTGAGCAATTAGAACAGGAACACAGACTCCCCATCGACACCACCAGCATCATCACAAGGGACCCCTCATCCTGGGGGAGGGACTCTTCATCCTGGGGGAGGGACCATTCCCAGTTGCTGAGCCAAAAACCAGCAAGGCATTTCACCAGGGGCTGGGTATGAGGGTTCAGGCTGATTGACAATGGATTATTTACAAACCCTGAACTCATCGTTAATGAACAGTACCTCAGTACTTTTCCTCCTCTTTTGCACTTAGTTATTTGATTTATATATTTATTTATTTATAGTAATTAATAATTTTTATTATTATGTATTGCAATGTAATGGTGCTGCAAAACAACAGATTTCATGACATATGGTAGTGATGTTAAACCTGATTCTGATTGATTCTAAATTCCAGTAACTGAAGTATAGAAGTGATGTTTCTAAGCATGCACAGTGTGAAGGGTAACAGGTTAACAGTTTGCGATATCTTGCCAAGGTCAAGGTAAATGTGACTTTTCTACGGGAGTGTGGGCTCTGCACTTATTGGAGGTGGTCACGATGATGTCCCAGGGATTGCTGAAGCGGCAAGTGGGGACCGAAAGTCGCACATGCAACCTGGGTTTTTCTGCTATGGGGAGGCAATGCCTCATTCATTAAAGTCATTGAAACCCCTCTTTGGCTTTCTGAGGCAATGAGTGAGAAGCTCCTGTAGCTGATGTAGCTCTTGTACAGTAACACTCCACTCCAGCGAATCAATATCTACACCTCACTTGTGCTGAGTGAGTGCCTAGCTGTCCGCCACTATTTCCCACTGGGGCTGACAGTGTCCTTGCCACTCATTCTGGCCAATGAGTTCAATTGCATCATTGATGTAGCTGCACAATCCAGCAGTGCTGACAGGAGACTAGAGAGCAGTGCCAAACTCCTGATGGAAATCGCAAAAGATGCAACGTTGTGTGAGCTCAGCCACAATACACTTGGACCAAATGGGCAGCTCAGCGCAGTCCTGGATGGACTTCTTCTTTGGTGCTGAAGGCAATCATAGTCTGATCCACTCTTCCTTGACTGCTGCCTCCTTCATGCCTTCTGTCACGTACAGGAGGAAGGGAATGTGGTGGTTGAATGTCAAGGTGCTGACCCCAAAGAACATCAAGGAACTAAAGAGGGATTACACAGGTTGGAGAACAGTGAAGCCCCTCTTTGGATTTCTGATTCACCAGTGATCAAGGAGAACATCAAGAGGCACTACATCCTCAAAGGTGTTCAGAGAGCAAGGCAGTGTTGGAGAGAACTGTACCAACTTCAGACAGAACTGCTGCAATTTCTTCTTCAACAATCGTGGGTGGGGGGTGGTGTGGATATGAGAGAAGAACTCAGAGCGGTGAAGAACCAGCAAGATGCACTCTTTGCCTTGGAATTTTCCAAGGTCATCTTCCCATTCAGGATCTGTGATGCGGAGCAGGATGAAATGTGTCCATGTGTCTTCTACCAGATCCACAGCCTTAAGGAAGAAGATGGCTCAGTAACATTGTTACAGTCAGACGTACCGAGGATCTGCAGATCCTTCTCTGCCGATCTAAATGACAGAAAGGCTTCAAACAGCACGGCCTCCCAGAATCTAGCAAGTCTGGATGAGCCACTGCCTCTGGAGTAGCTAGCTGACTCCATTCATTCCCTCGGCACGAATAAACTCCCAGAAGCAATGATTTGCTGCCAGTGTTGTCCTTGGACCTGTGGGATTGAATGGGCCCAGACCTGTTGGAAGAGTACAATGCTATGCTTCCTCCACGAGGAAGGGTATCATTACATCCATCAACAAGCAGAAGGGGGAGAGAGAGGGCATCAGGAATTGGAGACCCATTTCACTGGTGAATGTGGACTATAAGATCCTGCCCAAGGCCATCACTAACTGGATTCTGGGACAGGTGATCCATTCAGATCAAACCTAGCAGGAAAATCTCTGATAGCCTCGTGCTGCTCAGGGAACCACTGTCTGAACGCAGGATAGAGGGGAAAATGCCTACCTGGTCAGCTTGGACCAGGATAAGGCCTTTGACAGGATATCACACCCATTAATAATGGTTGTGCTCTCTGAAATGGGTTTTGAGGAGGGAAGAAGAAATTGGATCAAACTACTCTACACAGACATTTGTAGCACAGTCCAAATAAATGGGTGAAAGATAGATGGTTTCCCCTTCAATTTTGGAGTCAGACAGGGTTCTCTACTCTCTCTTCTCTTGTATGTGTGCTGCACCATCAGGACCTGTTCACCTTTGCAAAAACCATCAGGAAAGTCGACAGCATCGGAGAGGTGATGTTGCTAGACAGTGGAATCATGTTAAGTTAAAACCTCCCGTAATATGGACAATGTTGCCATCTTACGCTCAGATGCACTATCAGTTCACTAATTGATCAACATCAGCAACCAGTTTAAGTTGGCATCAAAGGCTAGAGTAAACCATAGAAGAACAAGGCCACACTGTTCAGCAAGGTCTCTTGCCTGCCAGGTCTGACTATTGAAGGTGATAGGGATTTAGTTAGAAGAAGCTGAATTGTGTAACAAGAATTGGCTGGAGCAGATTGAGAAAGTAAACAAAAGTTGGGTCTGTGGAAATACTGTTGGTTATCAGGTGTGATATGCTTTCAGGGCTGCTGTACTAGGGGCAGGTGTGACTGTTGCTCACTCCCCTGCCTTGGTAATCACCCTGGATGTCTTCCAGTTTATCTGGAGGTTCAAGGTGGAGTAGGTCTGACACACAAGTCCCTAGAGAATGGGAACAAAGGTGGACCAAGTGTTTCCCTCATGCTGATGACTATTTTTGTGTGTTGCAGCATCAGGTGGTGAATAAACCCAAAACATGTGGTGACCCAGTGTCACTACATACTGAGGTTCCACCTGTCCCTGGCATTGGAGTAGATAGGCTCAATGTTCTAGTCCGCTGGACATTGCTGCACTACCTGTCCATTGTGGAAGAGTACTTCCAAGTAAATACTTTTGACCGCAAGTCCAATCAGGCAGTGGTTAGCGCAAAATGTCCTGAAGGCACTGCAGGACAGGATGTCATGGTCTGGTCTGTGAAGTCCACATTCCGGTTCATGGTCCAGTCTGTGGACTCTGGACTCTGGGTCTTCCGGCTGTCCCTTGTTTCAATGGGATTAATCATAGGCACCTGATGCTTGTCCTGGGGCTGGGAATATAAGTGGCCCTGGGATCGAGTGTGGGGTTGGTTTGTCTCGTCAGTATCCCCTTGGAGCAACCCGCTGGTGGAAGGCTAGAGCAGCCATTCGTGGTCACTAGGCCTGGTTGGAGGACCACCGTTTCATGGAGCCTTGTTGTCTCTAGTCAGAGCAGTCATTGTGGTATGGATTCGGCCGTTTCTGGGGCCAACTGAGTGGCCGTCTGCCACTCTGAGCTGGTTATGGATTCGGCTGTTTCCGTAGCCAGCCAAGGTTGCTGTCCGCCCCGAGACTCGGACCCACCCTGGATTGAGCTCCCTTCCTGTCCTCGCCTCTGTGGGGTAAGTCAGGCTGTCCTTGCCGTTACCCTGCAGTTGGATCTGTCCCTTCCTGTCCTTGCCTCCGTTGGGTAAGCCAGGCTGTCTTCGCCGTTACCCTGAGGTTGGACTGTTCTTTTCCCCTCCCCATCTGAATCCCTGACAGTTTCCTCAGCGGTTTTCCTCGGCAGTCATCTTGGTCCCGCATCCTAGTAAACATCCTGGCCCAGCGTCCAAGGAAGGGGCCCAGCCCTGTGTCCCAGAAAGGGTCCCGGCTCTGCGTTCCAAGGAGTGCCTCGTCCTGCCCAGGAAAACCTTGAAGAACCCAAGCCTTGTCTAGTCCTGTAGCCAAGCCTCGCAGAACCCAAGCCTTGTCCAGTCCTGTAGCCACGTCATGTCCTTGCCTAGTTTCGGGGTCCGAGCCTCAATCAAGACCCAGGTTCTGGGTCCTTGTCCTGTCTCTGGCTCAGAGTCCAAACCTAGCCTCCTAGTTCCTAGTTCCTAGTTCCTTGTCCTGGTCCTGCTTTCCCAGCCAAAGTCCTAGCCCAAGTCTGCGTTCCAGTCCCAGCTCCTAGTCTGTGTTCAGTCCCGTCCCTAACTCTAGTCCAGTCCAGTTCCCAGTACTTCAGCGTCTGTGTCTTGCATTTGGGTCCGCCATCAGCCGCCCACCCCACCGTATGACACAGGGACACTATGGATATGATGGGATCCCTGAGGAGACTGTCCAAACCATCTTTATACTTTATTGTCACCAAACAATTGATACCAGAACGTACAATCATCACAGCGATATTTGATTCTGCATTTCACATTCCCTGGATTACAAATATTAAATATTTAAAATAGTAAAAATTAGTAAATATTAAAATTTTAAATTATAAATTATAAGTAGAAAATAGAAAAATGGGAAGTAAGGTAGTGCAAAAAAACTGAGAGGCAGGTCACGATATTTGGACGGTACAGCCCAGATCCGGGTCAGGATCTGTTCAGCAGTCTTATCACAGTTGGAAAGAAGCTGTTCCCAAATCTGGCCGACGAGTCTTCAAGCTCCTGAACCTTCTCCCGGAGGGAAGAGGGACGAAAACTGTGTTGGCTTGGGTGGGTCGTGTCCTTGATTATCCTGGCAGCACTGCTCCGACAGTGTGCGGTGTAAAGTGAGTCCAAGGATGGAAGATTGGTTTGTGTGATGTGCTGTGCCGTGTTCATGATCTTCTGCAGCTTCTTCTGGTCTTGGACAGGACAACTTCCATACCAGGTTGTGATGCAGCCTAAAAGAATGCTTTCTACGGTGCATCTATAAAAAATTAGTGGGGGTTTTAGGGGACAGGCCAAATTTCTTTAGTTTTCTCAGGAAGTAAAGGCGCTGGTGGGCCTTCTTGGCGGTGAACTCTGCTTGGTTGGACCAACTCAGGTCATTTGTGATATTGACCCCGAGGAGCTTAAAGCTTTTGACCTGTTCCACTTGCACACCACCGATGTAAATGGGGTCGTGCGGTCCGCTACTCCTTCTGAAGTCAACAACCAATTCCTTCGTCTTGCTGACATTGAGGGATAGGTTATTGTCTTTGCACCATGCTACCAGGTTCTTAATTTCCTCTCTGTACTCAAACTCATCGTTACTCAAGATACGGCCTACAATTGTTGTGTCATCAGCAAACTTATATATTGAGTTTAATGGAAACTTGGCTACACAATCATGGGTGTACAGTGAGTACAGCAGGGGGCTGAGTACACAGCCTTGTGAGGCACCAGTGCTCAGAGTGATTGTAGAGGAGAGCTTGTCCCTTATTTTTACAGCCTGGGTCCTGTCTGTGAGGAAGTTGAAGTTCCAGATGCAGATCTGAGTGCTAAGGCCCAGGTTCCAGAGCTTAGGAATCAGTTTATTTGGAATGATGGTATTAAAGGCAGAGGTGTAGTCAATGAAAAGGAGCCTTACGTATGCGTCTTTATTCTCCAGCTGTTCTAAGGAGGAATGTAGGGCCAGAGAGATGGCATCTGCCGTTGACCTGTTGCTCCGGTAGGCGAATTACAAAGCATCGAGGTTGACCGGTAGGCTGTGGTTGATGTGTACCATAACCAATCTCTCGAAGCACTTCATAGCAATTGATGTCAGAGCCACAGGTCGATAGTCATTCAGGCATGCCACCTTGCTCTTCTTCAGCACTGGGATTATTGTTGCCTTCTTAAAACACGAGGGGATCTTAGACTGAAGCAATGAGCAGTTGAAGATGTCAGCAAACACTCCAGCTAGCTCGCTTGCACGGGCCCAGAGAACCCATCCTGGGACGCCATCTGTGCCCGTCGCTTTCCTTGGATTTATCTTCAGGAAGGCCCTTCTAACATCCTCCTCGGTGACGATGAATCTCGATGCCACCAGGTCCGGTTCATCCAGAGGGAGCGGGACTTCTTCTGTTCAAATCTTGCGTAGAGTACGTTAAGTTCGTCAGGAAGAGAAGTGCCACAGTTATAGATGTTCCCAGCCTTTTCTTTGCACCCAGTGATCTCATTTAGACCCTGCCATAGTCCACTGGCATCCCTCTGGTTCGCCTGGCCAAATGCCTCATAACCAAATCTGACCAATAGCCACCAAGGCTTTGCTTGGCTAGTAGTGAGTGGGGCCCTCCCAGTCTGAGCCTTCCTCTACAGATGACATATCACCCCCAATGTACGCTGCTCTTGGGACGGCTGTGATGGTACACTGCGCAGACATCTTCGCAGACTCTGGACGTGCTAAGAGGGTGTGGAGAAGGCTGCAAGGGTCCATGTCCCAGCTCATCCCCAGCAGCTGTGTAACAGAGGGCTCTCTGATTTATGGGCTGTTCCCAAACAGACACACTGAAACAGATATCAAATGCCACTGGAAGTGAAGAACGCCCTTTGGTCGGCCCGAAACTTGTTGATCATCCAGCACAGTGAGATGTCCATGAAGGAATGCTGCAGAATGGCCCAGTCCAGGCTGAGGAGTTTGTACAGAGAATGCACTGAAGCCCAAAGCAGAGTCTCTGTGGAGAAGGACAACAGTCCAGGCTGCAGGAGTTTGTACAGAGAATGCACTGAAGCCCAAAGCAGAGTCTCTGTGGAGAAGGACAACAGTCCAGGCCTCTATTACTGCACATGGAAGGAGTGAGCTGGATGGAGAAGCCCCTCAGACAATGAAAGGGCCTATCAGCCCATGGGGCCACAAGACTGGTATGTGCTATGTTTGTTTTTTTTCCCTCCAAAAAGGATTTGCACTACTAAATATATCAAAGATGATTGTTTAAGTTGTTTTTGCTCTTTCTTCCTCTGTATATAGTTTTATTATAAATAAAATCTATTTTTGAAATTGAAAATTGCTCCTTTCTCAGCTGCTATTTTTCCACCACTTCAACAAATTAAAGAAGATGCTGATTGCAGGGGCGGCACTGGATTAGCTCTGTTTCTGAGCATCTCCTGAACTTAATGAAGTAATTAAACGTGCACCGCCGTGGATTCCGAGAAACGGCGACCAGGTTTTGACTTACATCCCAGCAGCAACATTCGATCGTAGTATTTGCAGGTTAAACCAAAATGTACGCACAAGTGTAATCGAGAGGACGTACTCTGAATGAGAGATTTTTATGAGCTGTTTTTAATTGGTACTGAGGGCAGTTCTGCTCACTCCTCACCGCAACCCTTCCACCCCCACCCCCGACTTTCACCTCAGAGCCCTCGTGGGAGAGGAAACGGTTTCTTTTCTAGGTGTTACTTCCCAGAACGAATACTACAATCACATGGTACGACAAAGCACATTCCGATAATGGGCACAGCGCTCTGTCACAATGATTGGGCGCCGATTCCTTTCTCAGCCTCAGCAGGAGATCCCAGACAATAAGGGGCTGTACATGGTCCACGTTCACCAGAGGTAGAACAGTCTGAGCTGATGTTTATGCGCAGTGTTGAAAAGCACTTGGAGGGTCTTTGAATGGTGATCTGCTTTTAATCAGAGGCACGAAGAGAGCAAGAGCGAGGTTTCGCAAAACTCCGGTACAAGCCCAGACTGATCGACAGACTCTTCACCGCGGAGCAGCTCATCGTCATTCGGTTCCGAGAAACCAACTCGCTTTCTCGTTCCACGAGCAGAGCTCTTGCTGCGGGGTTATCTCGGTAAGTGACTAACATTTCCTGTTCTCTGAATAACTTATCACTCAGTCTGAAGACAGTTATTTTTTTCATAATGCTGCTGCTTCGCTCGAGAATATTAAGTTTTAATTTTAGCTGCCGACTGCTTGTAAATTTCACGAAAAACCCGTGAAAGGTCAACGACTTCAACAACTGAGCTATTATACCGTGCACTTTCATGGGCTGTAAAATTAAATGAATCAATTCGACCAGCTGAATCGGGTAAAGACGCCTGAGGGTCGCTTCTTCAAGGATTTGTCCGTCCTAAATCCAAACTCCGGGCTGAAGGTACGGGTGGGCGGAAGCAGGTAGCTGCGTCCGGATTCTCTCGGCTGTAATCAGACCAGTTTATGGTTTGAATAAAGGGAGGGTGGTGTCCATGGGAGCTTGTCTGAGCATGGCCCATCCACAGACACCCCGGGGAGGTGGTGGGCTTTGTTCCGCGAAATGATCGTATGCTGATGATCTTCCCACCATGGTGTTTGAGAGTTCCGGGGAAATTTATATTGAGGATTGAATGCTAGCTATATCCAAGCCAGCATGATGTGTGATGCTGGGGAGGTGGTGTCCCCCGAGATCGTTTTGAGTGTTTCTTCGATTGTCCTTTCATTTCTTTTGTTCTCACTCTTCTAATTGCATTCGTATCGACTCCAAGTTTCACTGACGTTTGCTGTAGCGCGTGTTTGGGAAGTACGAGTGTGCCCGGAGCCACAGACCGCCCAGCGATTCAAACAGGGCGGCGATCTCTCAAAGTTCAATGTAAATTCATTATCAAGCTAAATGTATGCTCCACATATAACTCTAAGATTCATTTTTGCGGGCATTCACTGTAAATTTAAGAAACCCAATAGAAGGCCGCCCCCAACAGGACGGACAGACAATTCAATTGCAAAAGAGAACGAACTGCAAATACAAAAAGGGGAAATGAGAATAAATAAAAAGAAAGAAATAATAATAAATAGATATCGAGAACATGAGATGAAGTGAGACCATAGGTAGTGGCAGCATTTCAGTGATGGGCCAAGTGAAGTTATCCCTTTTGGTTCAAGATCCTGATGGTTGAGGCATAATAACTGTTCCCGAACCCGGTAGTGTGGCTCCTGAGGCTCCTGTACCTCCTTTCTGGTGGCAGCAGTGAGAAGAGAGCTTGGCCTGGATGGTGGGGGTCCTTGATGATGGATGCTGCCTTCCTACGACAGCGTTCTGTGTAATGTGCTTTTTGTTGGCTTTTTGTTCAAGGGTATTGGAGTTTCCATACCAGGCTGCGATGCAATCCTTTTAATCACACATCTCCAGATGTTTGTCGAGGTTTGAGATGGCATGCCGAATCTTGGCAAACTTCTAAGAAAGTAGAGGTGCTGCCGAGCTTTCTTTGTCATGGCATTTACAGTACGTGCAGGATCCAGGAAAAACCTCTGAACACCGAGGCACTTAAAGTTACTGAGCCTCTCCACCTCTGATCTCCCGATGAGAATTGGTTTATGGACCTTCAGTTTTCTCCTCCTGAAGTCAATATTCAGCTCCCTGGCCTTGCTGACGTTGAGTGAGAATTTATTGTGGCACCACTCACCAGATTTTTAGTCTCCCTCCCATATGCTGATTTGCAACCATCTTTGATTCGGCCAACGACAGTGGTGTCGTCGACAAATTTAAATATGGCATTGGAGCTATGCTTAGCCTCACAGTCAAAGTGTAAAGCGAGTGGAGCTGGGGGCGAGGTAAAAAGCCTTATGGTGCACCTGTGCTGATGGAGATTGTGAAGATGTGGTTGCCAATCCAAACTGATTGGGATCTGCAAGTGAGGAAATCGAGGATCCAATTGCACAAGGAGCTATACAGGCCAAGGTCACGAGGCTTATTGATTACTTTTCAGGGGATGGTGGTATCGAATGCTGAATGCCGAGCTGTAGTCAATGAAGAGCATCCTGAAGTATGCATCTTCACTGTCCAGAGTGAAGAGCCAATGAGGTGGCGTTTGTTGTGCACCTGCTGCTCAGGCAGGCAAATTGAAGCATATCTAATTCGCTTCTCAGACAGGAGTTGATATGTTTCATCACAAACCTCTCAAAACACTTCATCACTGTGGATGTGAATGCAACTGGACGATGGTCACTGAGGCAGGTTGCCACCTTCTTGGCAGGCACCGGTATAACTGAAACCTACGTGAAAGCAGGTGGGAACCTCAGGCTGCCAAAGTGAAAGGTTAAAGATCTCAGTGAACACTCCAGCCAGTTGATCAGCACAGGTCTTTAGTAGTCGGCCTCTGGCTGGGTGTTTTCCGTGGTTCACCCTCCTGAAGGATGCTCTCACGCCGCTCTCAGACACTGAAATCACAGGGTCATCAGAGTTGTGGGAAGCCTCTATGTTTTGACGGTCAAAGCCAGCATAAAGGGCATTGAGCTCATCTGGGAGCGAAGCCTTGATGTCACCAATGTCGCTTGGTTTCACTGCAGGAGGTGATAGCACTCAGGACCTGCTACAGCTGTCGAGTATCCTTCAGTGGCCCCGAATTTCCACTTCCCGGGTGAGATGGCTTTGTAGAGATCGTACCCGGACCTCTGGTACTGTATTTTACTTGGTCGCCAGTCCTGAACGCCATTGCTCTGGCCCCTGCGGATCTCTTGGTTCACCCAGGGCTTCTGATTGGGGAAGACTGAATGATATTGTGGGGATGCACTAATCTTCGACTGTTCTGAAGTCGTGGTGTGTTGGCTCAGATGCTGTCATGGGTCCTTGGGCACAGCGCAGTCCACCGTCTCAAAGCAATCCCCTAGCCACTCATCTGCCTCCCGCGACCACCTCTTGGTTGTCCTTATCTCTGGAGCCTTGTTCTCTGACTCGATGCCCGTACCAGGGGGATAGCCATATGATCAGATTTCCCGAAATGCGCTCCAGGCAAAGAACAGTCGGCATTCCTAACCGTAGTATAGCAGTGGTCGAGTGTATTTGGACCCTTGGTGCTGCAGGTGATATGTTGATGATAAATGGTTAGAGATTTCTTCAAACAAGCCTGATTGAAATCCCGGACTATGATTTGAAAGGCGTTGGGTTAACCTGTTTCTTGCTTCCTGATATCGACACTCAATATATTGGGTGCCTGCTCAATATTGGCCTTTGGCGGCATGTAAACTGTGACCAGGATCATGGAGGAGAATCCTCTTGGTAAGTAGAACGGTTGGCACTTAATCATTAGATAGGTACCTCAAGACTGTGGCGTCTGAGCACCGCAAAGAGTTTATTGTGCCTTCTCTGAATCAACAGTCTCTCAAGTAGTTAATTTTATGAACCAGAACTTTAATAGAATTGTTAACTTTACCATTGCTGCGTTTTCCCACTCAATCCCGCTGAGAGAATCACACAGCAAGGGATCAGGCCATTCAGCCCACACTTCCCGTGCCGAGCTTTTGCATTAGTTGCATTATTCTTCCTGCATCCACATTAAACAGCCCCCATCCCGTTTTTCCTCGGCCTAAGTTGGGGAGAATTTACAGACACGTTTGAAATTGTTTATGATTGTTTAATGTCATTTCCAGTAGGAAGCAGGAGCACTCAAAGAAACCCCACAAGTGCCAACTACCACATACCAACCGAGGCCAGAATCGAAGTTGGGTCACTGGGACTGTGAGACAGCGGGGATCAGTACTACTGGTGGGCATCTCTTCCGACAGACCAACTGTTAAGTTAGACCTATAACTACACTATTCTGCGGATCAAGGTATGTTCAAACTTCATCTGAATCAAACCAGAATAGTGGGAACCCAAAATGAGCTCTAGTCAGTGGAAGACCCAAGATCCCTTTCAGAATGAAAATTAAAATCGCTGCACTTAAATAACGCTCATTCCTGTCAGGCAGAGTATTTACAAGAAATGAAAACAGAAAATGCTGGAAATACTTAACAGGTTAAATTAAGATTTGTGGAGAGTCGGGTTAATAATAGAGGGGCGAATATTAAAGGTGCAGGAAAGGAAAGTGCATCAGTGGGGTGGAATGAAGAGCCAATTGATGCTGGGCTTGGGTCACACTAAAACTGGAGACGTCTCAAAGAAAGAAGGATCAGAGTCTTTCCGAAATCGGCGCTTGGAGACCAAATTCAACTCATTATTTTAATGCAAACAACAGGAATTCTGCAGATGCTGGAAATTCAAGCAACACACATAAAAGTTGCTGGTGAACGCAGCAGGCCAGGCAGCATCTCTAGGAAGAGGTGCAGTCGACGTTTCAGGCCGAGACTCTTCGTCAGGACTAACTGAAGGAAGAGTGAGTAAGGGATTTGAAAGTGGGAGGGGGCGGGGAAACACTGCAGTAGTTATGATGAAATTGCTGCCGTCCAAGGGTTGGGCGGTCTCCGGGAAGAGCTAACATAAATAACACTAGCATTTGAATGATGGCGGGATACAGCACGGATTGCTGGTTTAGATTGATGTTGGTGTTCATCTAAGCACAGCTGGAAGATGAAGTTATCTTTGCAGTCTCTCCTCAAATTTATCCCCACATTGGCTCCACCGCCTGACTAAAGTGAAGAACTGGATGGAGTGCTCAGCAGGTGCTTGGCCAATCCAGCTTTTGGCGAGGAGAGGGAGAAACCCTACCACTTAAAGGGGCTCCCAACCCTTTTTCATGCCATAGAGTCTCACCATTAACCGAGGGGTCCGTGGTTGGGAACTCTTTACATCTTCCCTGATACGCCCCCTTTCTTCCCTCTTTATCCCTTTTCTTACCTGCCTCAATGCATTTTCTCTTCCTCTCTCTCCTTTTATTTCCACTCTCTTTAATCCCCTTCTTCCTCTCTAACCATCCATCCACCCATTTATGTATTTCCCAGCATGCCCTGATGCAAGGTGTGGAAGGAATCAGGACAAGGTGAACTGTTTATCGTTTTTACATAGCACTGTACAGCGCAGGAACCGGCCCTTTGCCGACCATGCTGCTAATATAAACTGCACGTGGTCCGCCTCCCTGCGTTCCCCGTCTGTTTGCGTGCCTGTCCAAATGTCCCTGAAACACATAAATGCTTTCACTACTCCCCCAAGTAGCATACTGCAAGCAACTACCAGTCCGTGCTTCTTCAATCTCCTTTAAACCTTTCCCCCTCTCACCTTAAGGTTATTCCATTTCATATTTGACATTTCTATCCTGGGAAGAACTCCATCATTCCTGTTTGTGCCTCTCATAATTTTAAATACTTATATCAAGTTGCCCATCAGCCTCTGTCAATCCAGGTTTGTCCAGGCTCTCCAGTAGCCAATACAGTACTTTTGTGCCCCCTGTCCAAAGCCTCAGCATCCTTTCTGCATTGTAGTGACCAGAACTGTACACAATACAATACACCAGAAGAGGCCTAGCCAATGTTTTAAATAGCTACAACATGATTTCACAGCTTTGTATGTCGTATCTTCTTTACCACCGTCTTGTCATGTTGCAACTTTCAGAGAGCTATGGACTTGCATTCCAAAACCCTCTGTACACTCTCCCTCTGATCACGTTGGAAAAATGAAAATTGACCTGAATTGTACAACAGAGCCACCATAATTCTTAAATAAGTTTCATATTTGAAAGGTGACGTGACTTGCCAACAATAGAAAATGCAAGGTGAAGGGAATGGGTCAGTGTCGTTCTACAATGTATTTCCTTTTCAAGACCAACTGTTAAATTAGACCTGAAACTGTAGTATTCTGCCAAGCCAAGTTTGCTGAAATTTCATGCAAATTAGATGGGAGCATAAAACAACCTCAGTCAGTGTAAACACACCAGAATTCCTTTAAGAATGAAAGTTAAGTTTCACCTCATTTTAAAATCATGTTCAAGCCCATCAGGGGCAGTGTTTTCGTGTAACAGAAGCTGAAAATGCCACAAACACTGAGCAGGTTGAACAGGATTTGGGGAGAGATAAATTAACATTAGAGGTCACAAGAACATGGAAATAAGATCAAGCCTGCTCAGCCATCTAATATGATTGTGGTTAATCTTCGCTGGCCAATTCCACCTCAATCTCTCACTTACTCTGTCTCCAGCTAAAATGTATCTAATGGCTTCCACCACCCTTAGTGAATTCCAGAGATTCACTACCCTCCGAAGAAAGAACTTTCTCAGTAACTCTTTGTATGAAATTGTTGAACTCATTGTGCAGTCTTCAAGCTGCAATTTGTCAAGTCAAAAGATGAAGTGTTACTTTGAACTTTGTTGCAGCACCTAATAAATATCCAGAGAAGTATTTGACTTTAATCACCTTGGCCTAGAAGGCCGTGGACCTACTGTGGGTGAAATTGATTGCTGCCATATAGATGAGTACTTGATGGTCAGTGTGGACTAAAGGGTTTTTGTATCTGACACATGATTTTACAACTCTGACTCTGTTCTCAGCCTCTCTCCTTCCATCCAGAGCAAGAACTGGGTCCTCACCAGCCACCATCAGCCTCCGTATTCCTGGATTTTGCCACTATTAGGCATATCTTCACCCCTTCCTCCCTTTATAATGCTCCCATTCCTGTTCTTTTTTTTTCTCCATCAGTGCCCACACCCATACCATGGCAGGAGATGTAAGACTTGCTCTTTTAACCACTTCTCTTCTCGTGATCCAGGGATCCAATCACTCCTTTCCGGTGAAATAGCAGTCTTCCAGTCTAATATTCATGACACCAATTTATGGAAATAAATGCATATTGAATGCTTGTCCCCGAGAGTGACAGAGCTTCCATTTTCCATCACAGTAATTCTCTGTCCTATTCCCACCCTGGCTTCACTGTATTTGACCTCTCACACTCTTCCAGCAAAGTCCCATGTAAGCTTGGAAGACTAACTCTATTACCAACTCTGCTTTTTTTCCACCACTCTCCTCTTAGGCATTCCTAAGAAGGAAGATACCATTGCATTTGACTGTTGCATACCAGCTACCATACCATCTTGACAGAGTGAGGGCTTGATTCAATGCTAAGGAGAACCAGTCTCTGCTGCATGTTCTCATTTCATTCCAATTTAGCATTGACATCATATGAAATACAAGCGAACATTTAGGGAGGGTGTGCCTACTGTTACAGAACACAAGTCAATTAAATTTTGAAAGAGCGACATTGAATCTCACACATAGCTAGACACAAACTTATCCACACTGTCCTCCTCAGGATCAAGCTTCCCCATCCACCCTCCCAGAATGACCTCATATGGACTCTGCTTCTGCTTTCCTTTCTTTACTCATCCACTTCCCTTTCATTTCTTTTCCTCCCATTTCCCCTGTTCTCTCCATCCCAGGCCCAGTTCTTCAAATTGTTGCCAATCATTCACTCTCTCCCATCATTTGCCCTATTCATTGTTTTCTCACAATTTCAATTTGGCCTCCCTGTCTCTAATTGTAGCAATCATGCTGCCCAATGGCTGAAGTCGAGCTCATAAACTTCAGACCTCTCCCAGAAAACCTTGGGAGAATCTTCAACCACCCACTCAGTGCTGCCTGTCACTGGGTGAGGGGGTGGGGGGGTGCAGTTCAGTAAGTCCTATAGCATACCTTCTCTGCGGACGGTGACATTCATTTTGTAGGAGCATCTCACTCGATCACCATCATTGTGACTTGATATACACAATGTACCCAAACTCTTTCTCCCATGCTACTTTTAAACCCACAGGGTCTGCTGTGTAATTCCAAATCTGGCAACTCTGTTCAGTCCACTGCCTCTAAATTAGCAAGGCTTCTACCTGTCCCGCTACTCCAAACCCATGAACTTTTGACACACTCACTGTCCTTAAATCCATGGGGCCTCTGTCTCCTGCATTAGCTGTAAACCCCAGGCTCCCTCTCTCTGCACTATCCTGAGCCTAGTGGGTCTCTCTCAATCTCTTCCACTACCTACAAAATGGTTCTGTCTCTGCACTCTTCCAAAACCCAGGAGGAATATGACCCTTCACCATCTATTAAAAAAACACACAGCGTTTATCTTTATGCTGTGCCTAAACTTTCTGAGCCTCTCTCTTTGCTGGATCTCTTGTCCTCAAGCTGTCATGAGAACAGCGTTGCAGCCAGGAACTTTAAAAAGATTTTAAAGAAGTGTGGGCATGAGATCGAAGTTGGAATAATCTGGAAAATCAAAGAATTGAAACGATGCTCATGAAAAATATATCTAGATGAAAATGACAGACTATGACAGGACAAGCTAGAAAGAATAAATCAAAGAAAATCAACAAGTAAAGCTGGAGGTTACAATAATGATGAAAGGGCAGAACAGAAGGCTCTATATCTGAATGCAAATAACATTCAAAAGAACAATTGAGCAGAAACAAACAACCTTTGCAGAGCCATGGATGGAGGTTGACAAAAGGTAAATAACATTTAATAAAGACGTAACTCAGTAAAGGAGAAGAAGGTGATCGTTAACTAATGATAGTCTACATGCAACAGAGAGAGGGATGAACTAGCTTCAGGAAGCTAGTATGTTGTAACATTGGGTGAAGGTGAGAAATAACAAAGGCAAGAAGTCTGTTGCGTACAGATTCCCTAATGTGGAGTAAAAAGGAAAAACATTTTTCTTAAGGAGTGGCAATGATCATGGACGATATTAACTTGCATAGAGAATGAAAACTTCTGATGTCCAAAGGATTTCTTGATGACAGTACTTGGAGCGTTTCCAAGATAATTTCTTAAAATGGCACATATTGCAGGTAACCAAGGAGTCGGCTATATTAAGAGAGGCATCATGCAATGAGTTACGGTTAGTTAATAATTTTACGTTGTGGATGCCTCTAAGTAGCAATGATCATGATATTATTGATTTTTATGTTCAGTTTGAGAGAGAGAACAATATCCAAGTCCAGTACTTTAAACACAAACACATGAGCAATTGTGAAGGTGTGGAAGCACAACTAGCAAAATTGAACTGGCAAATTTGGTAAAGACAGTCAGTGGAAATGCAGGGGCAGACATTTCAGGGGATTACACACAAGACACAGTCTAATAAGAAAGAAAATTCCCAGGGAAAAACCCACTCTTTGTAGTCAACTCTGGAGATTTAAAGTAACATCAGACTTAAGGAAAAAACACAAAGCTGAGTGGAAATTTTGACAACTGGAAAATTCAAATCGATAATGAGTAACCAATAGGTGAACAAACCGGAAAGAAATTGTAGTAAGTGTTACTATAAATTTTATATTTAAAAAAGTGTTAACAAGGTGAGCCTCAGAAACTGGTAATGGAAAATACGTAGGCATTAGGTGTACAAAAGTATTTTGCAGTTGATCTCCTTTAAAGAGAATACAAGTAACATCCCAGAAAGGGCTGTAAATCGGGAAATGGAAGGAAAGGAGGAAGTCAGGGAAATTGCAAACACTAGGCCAATAAAACTGAGTAGATTTCTGGAGCCTGGGACTGGCAAGACCCCAGCAGTCCTGATGGACATCATTAAAAGACCATAAGACATAGGAGTAGAATTAGGCCATTTGGCCCATCGAGTCTGCTCCACCATTCAGTCATGGCTGATCCTTTTTCCCCTCCTCCCTCCTCAGCCCCACTCCCTGGCCTTCTCCCCATAACCTTTGATGCCATGTCCAATCAAGAACCTATCAAGCTCTGTCTTAAATACAGCCAATGACCTGGCCTCCACAGCTGCCTGTAGTAAGACCCAGGACTTCAAAACTAATAACTGGTGCAATAGTTAATGCATTGGCTTTTGATGGAAATTAGCAGCAACCTGGGTGAAATGTTTTACTTTGGGATGAGAAGGAGCTTCAACAAGCATCAGTGTCTGAGAGAGGAAGATAAAGGTGGAATCCTGAACAGATAGAAGCGAAGGGTATACCTGTATCAAGAAGGGCAAGCTTTGTCAGGAATACATCCCATTTAAGCTTCTTGTACTTTGAAGAAGTGAGTGGAGTTGAAGGAGAGGTTGCTTAATATGAAAACAATTTCACACAATGGTGGTGGTGAAGGTTTAATTTGACATTAATTGAAGAAAAAATCAGAGGGCCTGAGACTGTCTTGGTGTGGATTAGAGGTATAGGTTAGAACATTCATGGTTGGGCCATTATGACTGAGATGACAGTGCTGAAAGAGTACTTCATTGAGTACTGTATTGTTAGCATGTTGTACAGAAGGAAGAGACTCAGATGGGGATGGGAAGATTATTATCAGGATGCAGAAAGATCAAAATGGGAAGAAATCATTCCATGCAACTGTTTAGATTATTTTTAAAAAGCATTTGCTGCTTGTCATTGAAAATCAAGATCTCTCCTGAGAAATCCTCCATCTATTACACGGGAAACATGGAGAGGTCATGGTGTAGAATGAGACTGTCTGACCCAATTGGTCTGCTTTGATGCTTACATTTGATATGAACCTTCATCCAATCAACTTTGTCTCACTTGTCAACAGATCATACCTTTCCTTTCTTCAGAATTTATCATCTAGATCCCAGAAGCTACTGTCATGGCAAAGCCCAGTGAATTTCTCACTCCCATGCAGTGTCAATCCATTGGTTTCACAGCAGGTTAAATTGGATTAATGTGGAGCTTGCACTTACAACTGTGGAGCTGATGTGTTGTATAGCTGCTTTTAGTTCTCAGGACAATTTCCTAGATCAGCACATATGGAGTGTGAGTACTTACAGCCTGCATCCCAGGACTGACTTGAAAATATTATCCAGTTGCCACCTCAAGCTAATACCAAAGGAACTCTGCATTGTTGGAGAGACTGCTTCACAGTCTGATGGGAAATAATGAAGGAGTAAAGGACAGATAATGCATACATATTCACTGTTGGAGGGACATAGGTGAAGAACACTGTAGTAACTGACAGAGTGCTGCACTTTTGGAGAGGCTGTGCTGAGAGAGCACTGTAATAGTGTACTTCAATGAGGGGAGCATTGTATGGCAGCTGAGAGTTGCGAAGGAATTAATGTGTTGTGAGGGGCAAGTGTAATGGTATCACTGCACATTTGAAAGGACAATTCTAAGGAATCACTGGAGGGACAATCCTGAGGGAGCACAGCACAACCTGAGGACTGCGACTGAAAAAGCAATGCATTGCCTGAGGTTCAAACTCTCTGTTGAGATTTTGAAGCAAGTTTTCAGGGTCAATATTTACCCATCAACCAACACCAGCTGAACAGATTATTATCTGATTATTTATACTTCAGTTTGTGAAATTTAGCTATGCAATAATTAATTGCCACATTTCAAACATAATAATAAGGTATTTCAAAAATAATTAGTTGGCTGCAATGCATTTTTGGCATTTTCTGCAGTACAGAAAAGTGCCATTTATGAACAAGCTTTTTATTGAAGGTTTGTTAGTAATTTAGTCCTGGTGACATTGGTTTATTTTACTGTTTGCTTTCCTGTCTTCTTTCAGAGACAATGAAGGACAGGCTCGAGGAGTTGACAGAACTTGCAAAACTTCATCCACAGTCAGCAGAGGCTCATGATAAGCTTGATTCCCCTCAGGAGAGCTACGTGTTTGAATGTGACTTCACTTTACAGAACCTTTATAAGATGGTGCACCAGATCAGGGAGGAAAATGGCCGTTTAAAGGTGGACATCAGGCGCCTGGGAAAGCAGAACACCCGTTTCTTGACTTCAATGCGACGTTTCAGCAGCATTAAGCGGGATTCAAATTCAATTGCTAAAGCCATAAAAAGCCAAGGTGAGAAGATTCAGCAGAGGTTGCAGAGCCTGGACGACTACACAGAAGAACTAGCAGAGGCTCATGGGCCAAATGCGGCCATTGTTCGCATTGCCAAGGCACAACATTATGCCGTTCTGCACGCTTTCCATAATGCCATGTTGGAGTACAACATGGAGGAGATGAAGCAGCGGGAAAACTGCAAGACACGGATCCAGCGGCAGCTGGAGATCATGGGAAAGGATGTGTCCAATAAAGAGATGGAGGAAATGATCGAACAGGGTAAGTGGGACGTGTTCTCGGGGAACCTGCTGAGCGAGGTGCGAGGGGCACGAACTGCACTGTCAGAAATTGAGCAGCGCCATCAGGAACTGTTGAAGCTGGAGTCCAGGGTCCGGGACATCCATGACCTCTTCTTGCAAATGGCCTTGCTAGTTGAGCAACAGTCTGAGACTCTGAACAACATCGAGGTACATGTACAGAAGGTGCAAGACTATGTTGGGGCTGCCAGGACCCAACTGAATCAGGCAATAGAGCACAAAAGAAAAAACATCTGCCGACAGATCTTCTGCTGTTGCAGTTGCTGCCCTTGACTCAGTACTCTTCCCGCCCGCCATCGTTCACTCTGCTTGGATGTTGCTTCACAATTCCACCACAAAGCTAAACGATTCCCTCACCAAAGAAGTGGTCTAGCACAAATGGAAGGGTTAGCAATTATGTTGTCCTTTTGTTGGTGGGAATCTCGAAACCTACAGTCTCTTCCAGTTAGAGAGATGAGTTTGAATTATAGGGTTAATTTTGTATCCCATCCCCCTAAACTAAGTTTGAAGACCCTCCCACTTCTGAACAACACAGGTCTACTCCTTTTTCCAATTATTAAAATGCAGACAGGTATTTCACAGACAGAATCTTGTACAGTGACAGACTGACATATTTGTAAGGCATCCATGGATTAACACAGCTTTGTTTATTATGTGGTTGCTGATCCTTTGGTAATGCAGATGGGGTTTTGTATGATGTGAGTCGCTCTGTACTCTGGTGCTATGGTATTTAATACAAATGCCCTATCTTTCCCAGTTCATTGCTCATTGTACCTTCAGTTGAAAGATGGTTGCTGGGATTGGGGTGACTGTTTCAGGGGTAGTGGGTAATATGGGGTGGATAGTGAGGTGGGGAGAAGAAGATGGCGGGAGCAGGAGGAAAAGTGATGGAAGGGAGAGTGGAAACCGCATGTGTTCAGGTGCCTGTATGTATTTCTCAATCTACCCAAATGTGTTACCCTCTGCACTGTGGTGTACAAAGTAGACAGAAAAGTAAATTATGCTGTCTCCTCCTGATAAATAACAGCACAGGAGCTCCTGATTCCAGTTCTGGGTGAACAATCCAGAAGCAATGTACAAAAATGACTATAATAAATCTGTTAATTTGAGGGTTCTAACTCTGAAAATGACTAGGCAGTTCAACTGGTTCATGTATGTCCTTTGTTGAATGGGTCTTCCCTCATGTTAGGGAGAAAAGGCTGTCTTGTTATCATGCCCTTCCCTGGGTGTCAAATCTACAGAAGTTGAGTTCCAATCCAGGAAAGATCCTATGACCAGCATTTTAGAATTAAATAAGTATGCCTAGATATAGTACTAATTCTTAGGTTTTCTTGTACATTATCACTGGTACATTAAACATGTTTTGAAATGTCTGTTGTTGAAGTCCTGTCAATCAGGAAATTGGACTGGATATGTCTTCTCACAAGTGTCATCTCCCCTTGTGCTCGTGATAACATTATCATTGCGACAATATCCATAACTTATTTTTAAAATTGACAATTAAAGGATCAAGAGATCATGCTGCAAGCTACGAAGATGAAAGTAAACAAATTATGTGTGACTTTAAGTGTTCTCTTTGGAACATTACTTTTATATTTTGTACATCCCGTGTATTATCATCACTTTAGTCTGGAGACCACCAGCACTGTGGCCCAGTGACTGCAACGGAGGGTCCTCACCCTGGAATCACAATGGAGTTGGATTATGCCACTGGGTGCAGCCAAGGCATGCCATGCTGCTTGGTGCCCAGAGTCACTGTGCTTTCTCCGATTTCATCCATCACCCAATAATTGCCCCTCTCCTGCTCCATTTTTTGCACCTCCTCTTTAGATCCTTTAAGTGTCTGTTTTGACAGCTGAGTCTGGATTTGGTATTAGGGCGAGGAAAAGACCCCCTTTAGCACCAAAAGTGAATCAAATCCAATTTCCAAGTAATGGTGCCTTGCCTTTAAGTTCTGGATTGCTCATGACAAACCCCACCAAGACAAGCCAACCCATCCAGTAGTCCAGAGAGTACTTTTGACTGCAGAAGTTACTGCTGAGGAGAGAGCAGGAGGGGATAGATAGAGGAAGAGTGGGTGGCAGAGGACACAGTTTAGGTAGAGAAGTGGTGGTAAAAGGAGGAGAAGAGAGAGGAAGAAAGAGGATATTGGTATAAACAGTATTACCAAGTCATGCATTGACAAAAGCACTCTATATTTATCTGATAAATTGGCTGCCTGACTCAGTTCCAGCATATGAAGCCCAGTTTCTTCTGAACTGTATATCTGGTCGAAACAGATAGACCCCCAGACTCAGGAACAGTCACTCAAGGCACACAGTGGCCAAGATTCTGCTGAGTGTGGAGAGAGCTGATAACCTCACAGCTAACCTCAGAAATAAATTGAAATTTCCAATGAAAACTACTCACGAAATTGGAATGTGGATCACACGATCCCTTGAGCCAAATAAGGAGAGGCAATTCAAGTGTACTTTCCACATTCTGTGCTGCAAGTCAGTGCCAAGGAGGGGTATGTACAGTATTATGAGTGGTCTTTCTCTGCAGCTAGTTTCAAATAATCTCTCACTCTGTTCCTCTAACTTATTTCTTTCAGATTCCTTTCCATTCAGTGTTACTGATCGAAATTTTCTTTGTTTTTAGTTCTTTGCCTCTAACTGATGTGAAAGGCTTGTAAAGTGTTGTAAGTGCAGTTGCATGAATTTATCTAATTGGCTGCCCAGGGCATCTGCTCTATAATTGTATATTTTGGGTTCACACATATTTCACATTACTGCTGTAATGTAACAAGTCTTAACAGTAAACAAGTAACAGGGTTGCTCTGCAAAAGCAGAGTTATAAAAACCCAGGCATGGCAACATGAGAGACCACAGCTTGGTGATGACCCATGAAGTACCAGGGACTTAAGATTATAGGTGAAGACACTATTTGAGGATTTAATATGAAGATTGGGTGTTAATGCATAGAAGCTGTAAATCATTGTCTGAGCTTTTAAAGCAGTTGAGATAGATTTATCCTTGAGTAAGGAAGTGGAAAATTAATTGGACTCCCGCTCCTAACAGAGAACTATTGTTGTTGATATAACATACATTGATATAACATAACATAAGAACATAAGAAATAGGAGCAGGAGTAGGCCATCTGGCCCATAGAGTCTGCCCCACCATTCAATAAGATCATGGCTGATCTGTCCGTAAACTCAGCTCCATCCACCTGCCTTTTCCCCATAACCTTTAATTCCTCTACTATGTAAAAATCTATTTAACTGTATCTTAAATATATTCAGTGAAGACGCCTCGACTGCTTCCCTGGGTAGAGAATTCCACAGATTCACCACTCTCTGGGAAAAACAGTTTCTCCTCATCTCCGTCCTAAATCTTCTCCCCTGAATCTTGAGGCAACAACATTACATGCTGGGAATTAAAGATGGTGATATTTCTGCAGATCATTTTTATATTATTATTCAAAATTTGAGGGAGAAATTCCTGAGTAGTTTTGTAGGAGAACTGCACAATCAGCTGTCCCATCACTGGTCGAGATGGTAATCTGAGGTCCTCTCAAATCTCTTAAAAACCTGAAGGCACTGTTTGTAAGAAGCTCATGTCCCATGTCCTACCCAATATTTATCTCTCAATCAAAGACTAAAAGACGCAGTTTAGTCATAGTGTCATCGTGTTGTGCAGGTTGGCTACCGTGGTTAAAACAATGTCTACACTTCAAAAATACTGAAGAAGGTGCAGTATAAAAGCTTTTTTTTTTAAAATTCTTTTTGACTGTGAACTGCACTTGGAATTATTGATGACGATTTCTAACGGCATCCAATGGGGGAAACTCCACCGTGTTAGTGTGAATGAAACTGAAATGGCATGGCCAGGTGAAACAGCCCTGCTATCCATTCCGTATCACTTCAGTGGAGGGTAGCGGGGTATCTGGTGGCATTACAATGATGGATCTGGAAACCCGGCCAAGTTCTTGGTGGAGATCATTATCATATCAAATTTTCTTCTCAAAAAGTTAACAAAGTTTAGGCCAAATGTGGAGCCAGGAGATTAAATGATTTGCCCTTTCAGATTCATTTGACAGAGGGCTTGGCAATTTATTAATAAACCTCAAAACCTATCACTGCAAATCCTTATAATAGGATTAATTTTCAAAATCCATTCTTCCAAAATAGAACTTATCTGTAGAGAATAGGTTCAGACATTTCAGTATGGAATTCTTGTTTATGGGAAAATCACAATTGTCAAATAAAGCCCTGATTAAAATCATAGCTAGTTTACAGAACATCTGAAAAGGATAAATCAATGAATGAAACAAAGACCTTCAAGACAGGCTCATGTTTTATAGTCATTGTCTTTTTTAGGCTGTTATCTGTCAGTGCAGAGATAGTTCAAGGGACACTTCAGCTATATTGGATTCCGGTGTTTTTGATCCAAGGTTGTTTCAGAAGTCAGGAAAGAGGCACAAAACGTGTTGCTTCATGGTCATTTTATTAAGAGTTGATAGAACAGAGGAAAGTTGAACAGACAGTGATAGAGAAAGCTAAGATTAAAGAGGAGAGGGAAACTAAAGATGGCCTCAGCATAAAACTATTTTTACACTACCAAGACAAAGAAATCCATTCAGATCTTGATAAGAATTGATCAATTAGAAAATACTTATTCAGTCCTGCAGTACCAAGTTAACCAATGAGGAAGTACTTATTCAAGTTGTGCAGAACAAAGAAATTTCCCAGAGCTTGCTAGAATTATACTTTGTACAGTTACTGGAGGCATAGTAAACTGTTATACATACAAGAACTACTTAAAATACAAGCAGATAATTAATTGTTAAACTGAAAAGAAAATAACAATTAAACAGAATAATTTAAGAATTAAACAGTAGGATCCAACCTTGCAGCACAGTGAGTCAAATTTTCTTGTCACAATTATAGGGGCCACGATCGTTGGAGTTTGGAATTCAGATCTGACACTGTCTATAAGAAGTTTGTACATCCTTCCTGTGAGCACATGGGTTTCCTCTGGGTGCTCTGGTTTCCTCCCGCAGTTCAAAGATGTACCAATTCATAGGTTAATTGGTTATTGCAGGTTGTCCTGTTCTGAGGCTAGGAATAAATAGGTGGGTTGCTGCATGGTGTGGCTCTTTGGGCTGGAGGGCCTGTTCCACACTGTATCGGTAAATAAATAAAAATAAAATAAATATAATAAATATTTTATAATATGAGTGTTCTAAATTGATTAATAAAATGCTTTGTATTGAACTGATTGTGTTTTGTATTCTCTCTCTTCCCCCAGGTTAGCTGGATTGTAAAATCTATTCTATTGCTCATTCTGCTCTTTGTTAAGTGTATCTCCTTCTTGAAACATTTTGATCACTGCTTTTTTATATTATTTACTCTATTTAAGAAAGCTTTTTCCAACATGTGAAGACCTCAAGTACATTCAGTTTCAAAACTTACTTCAAGATCCATCAATAATCCATGGCCTCATTCACGGGTGTTTCTCTGAGGTTTTGGCTAATCTCTTGGTCTCAATCGGTACCACCGGAAGTAGATTAATCTGCCATTTATTCATCTTCCTTGCTGCATGAAATCAGTTGTCACAGAACAGAATGCAGCTCCTACTACCTTCCCTGTGAAGGGGTGGGAACTGTATTCTGTCTGTCATGTTAGAAGTACCACTGGTGCTTGTGTTGATCTGTTTTCACACTGTGGATTATCAGGAGCATTCCATAAATCACCTCACACTGACTGAATGGGATAGTTCAAAGAGGTAAGGGAGCTACAGGAAAACAGGATGTTGATCCTTGGATTGTGAGAACTGAGTTGGTGCAGGTATGCCGGTGGGTATGATTCTGTAACAGCCATTCTGTGCATCACTATCAGTGAAAAATAACTATGAGGAAGGAGCAGGAAGTGTTGGTTTTCACTCCTCTATGCATCTGATGTAAACAGTGGCTTAGCTGTGGGTTGTGATATGCGATTGCATGCGGCCTGCACTTTCGGAGATTGCTGCAAGAGTTACTTTTCCTTTAAAAGACGTTTTGCAACAGAACTTATACAACAGATGAACATAATATTTCCTATTTTTGTCCTCTGGCTTTAGAGCTGCTGATTTCTGCTGATGTTCCATTTTCAGATGCTACATTTTTTTGGTCCCTTACCCCAGTAGATTTTCTTCATATGTTGGTGACTAACATAACAGGTCTGAGCTATTGCACTGTGAAAGAATCACAGTCAAATAGTAGCCTCAGTGGGGAAACTTTTAGCAGACAGAACAGACTTTTAAGATCATTTTAGAGGTGTGGACATGTGTGATCTTCTGAAGATATAGGTGAGCCAGTATCTTGACCCATTGCAATCAACAATATAACAACTGTAACAAGGAAAATTACTGTATACTGTTGACGAAATACAGGACACACTCCACGAAGTGCTCCATTAGGGACGCACATCAACAGGCACTTAGTTACATAGAACATCAAACATAGAAATCTACAGCACATTACAGGCCCTTCGGCCCACAATGTTGTGCTGACCACATAATCTATTCTAGAAACTGCCTAGAATTTCCCTACCGCATAACCCTCTATTTTTCTAAGCTCCATGTAAGAGTCTCCATCTCTACCACCGTTCCATGCACCCACCACTCTCTGTGTGGAAAAACTTACCTCTGACATCCCCCTTGTACCTTCTCCCAAACACCTTAAAACTGTGCCCCCTCATGTTAGCCACTTCCGCCCTGGGAAAAAGCCTCTGGCGAGCCACACGATCAATGTTTCTCATCATCTTATACACCTCTATCAAGTCACTTCTCATCCTCCATCACACCAAGGAGAAAAGGGCAAGTTCACACAACCTGTTCTCAGAAGGAATGCTCCCTAATCCAGGCAACATCCTTGTAAATCTCTCTGCCCTCGCTCTATAGTATCCACATCCTTCCTGTAGTGAGGTGACCAGAACTGAACACAGTACTCCAAGTGGGGTCTAACTAAGGTCTTACATAGCTGTAATATTACCTCATGGCTCTTGAACTGAATTCCACAGTTGATTAAGGCCAACACACCATACAAGGGGTGATTGATAAGTTCGTGGCCCAAGGTAGAAGGAGTCAATTTTAGAAAACCTAGCACATTTATTTTTCAACATAGTCCTCTCCTACATTTACATACTTAGTTCAGTGGTCGTGGAGCATACGGATCCCTTCTTTGTAGAAGTCGGCGTCTTGGACCTCCAGAAAATGGTCCAGAGCAGGGGTGATTGATAAGTTTGTGGCCTAAGGTAGAAGGCGATGAGTTATACAGCTCTCATTACATGCACGTGCAGTTCAACTCTTTGAGTGATTATGCAGAAAGTTTGAAGTTAATACCTCATCTCCTTCTACCTTAGGCTACGAACTTAGCAATCACCCCTGATGAGTTATTAACTTCAAACTTTCTGCATAATCACTCAAAGAGTTGAACTGCACGTGCATGTAATGAGAGCTGTATAACCCAATCTTCTTCTACCCTAGGCCACAAACTTATCAATCACCCCTGCTGTGGACACTTTCCTTCTGGAGGTCCAAGATCCATATGCTCCACGACCGCTGGACTAAGTGTGTAAATGTAGGAGGGGACTATGTTGAAAAATAAATGTGCTAGGTTTTCTAAAATTGACTCCTTCTACCTTAGGCCACGAACTTATCAATCACCCTTCGTATGCCTTCTTAATGACACTATCAACCTGCACAGCAGCTTTGAGTGTCCTATGGACACAGACCCCAAGATCTCAGTGATTCTCCACACTGCCTAAAGTCTTGCCATTAATCTTGTATTCTGTCTTCAAATTTGACCGACTGAAATGAACCATTTCACACTTACCTGGGTTGAACTCCATCTGCCCGCACCGTATCGTTGTCGGGCTCTAACCTCTGATAATCCTTCAGACTATTGTTACGTACCCCGTAACTGGGTTGCCAAACCAGCAGAAATGGACCACTTAGTTGGAGTCTGGATTACTGGAACTAAAAGTTTTATTAAAGAAATAAGTAACACAGTACTCTAATAGTAAGGATATAAATGCAACAGGTTAGCAATGATAAAACACACACGTGCACAGAACTAGGATAATAGGATCAATCACGCTCTATCGCAGTCTAGGGGTAAAATGATCAGTCTCAAGTGACGCAGAGTTCAGTTTAGTTCAGTTCGCAGTAATCGCTGTTGTGCCATTGGGGGAGGGGGAGAGAGAGAGAGAGAGAGCGAATGATGATAATTCAAATCGGATTCAAACAGACCTTTGATATTCCTCGCAGTTAGCTTTCGGGCGAGCCCTTTGTAATGTCTTCTGAGGTCACCGACTGTGACCCCCTCCATTCCAAATACAATCGTTCTTCTGCAGTGAACCCAGCACCCAGGTAAGGGCGGACACACACACCAGGTTCCCGCCGATCGTACCTTTTCACCCTGTGCGTCTATGGTCGGTCCTGTAACCAGACCTCCAAAACTCCCACCAACTTGCGGGGGGGCACACTCCGCACTTCCAGGGTCTCGTTACCTCGTGATCTCTTGGTGTCGTGGTGTGTCCCTTGCCTTAACGAACCTGTTCCTTTTATTCCCCCTGCTGGGGTATCGCCTGTCCATCAAACTTCAAACAGTTCAGGTTCAAAGCAACTGGTTTGACAATACTCGGAACTGTGTCTCTTTTCATTAATCTCTCTCGTCTCTCATATTAGCATTTTGAATGTTTCCCCATTGTCTCTCTTATTGGCATCAATCTTCTGATAACTTGGTCTTTCGTCACACTATCCACAACACCCCCAAGAGGACTTCCTTATTGGTGTCCATTGTAGATTTTGCCTGGAGAACTCCTTCGCTTCACATTGCATAAGATCCTTGTCCCTTTGTCAAAATATGGAACTACAAGCCAAAGTACTGAAGTGAGATGAAAACAACTGCCCTTGCCATCAAAATATTGTCCAAGCAAGTGTGACATCAAGGAGCCTTGTAAAATGAAAGTTATTCACAATGCAAGATGAATTCTTTCCACGATTTTAGGCTCCACACAAAGGGAGATGTTATAATTGTGAAACCTGGTCTTTGAAGTCCAAAATATCACTACAGGCTCTTCAGGGGAGTATTAGGCCTAACCACTTTCAGCTGCCTCAGGAATGACCCCTTTTCCATTATAAGAAAATATCTGGCGATTATGGATCAGCCCCATTTGAGTTCCTCACACATTGAAGCTGTCCACGTTTGTAAGCAGACAGACCTGGATGGCATTCAGCATCTGATTAGCAACAAGTGACATCGGAAACATACAAGTACCAAGCAATAACCTCCTCTAATAAGCAATAGTCTAATCTCTTCATGTAGAAAATTAATGATATTACCAGTGCCAAATGCCCTGAACACAGTGGCTGGCTTTCAGAATACTGTTGGAGGAAAGAGGGTCTGACTGGTCCTGGGGACCATGTGGTGCAATAGTCATGAGTATTGTCCTTGGGTATTCCTTGTGTTGGTGGACATGATTCCAGGGTGCTGCACTGCCATCATGATACCCAGGCCATGGTCTTCACTGCGCAGCTGCACAACATTTTGGAGGGGAGCAGGAATAGCTAGAATCTGTGTTGGTACGAGTGACAAGGTTTGAAAAAAAACATGAAATCCAGCAGGTAGATAGCTTAGCCTCTATAACAACCTCATACTCAATGTTACTATGACTAAGCAATTAATTGTGGGCTTCAGGAAGGGCAAATTGAGGGAACACACACTCATCCTCATCGAGGCATCAGTGGTGGAAAGGATAAGCAGTTTCAAGTTCCCAGGTATCAACATCTCTGAAGATTGATACAAAGAAGGCATGACAGTGGCTAAATTTATTCAGGAGTTGGAGGAGACTTATGTGTCATCAAAGACTCTCGCAAACTTATACAGATGTACCATTCTAACTGGATCCGTCACCGTCTGGTATGGAGGGGCCACTGCACAGGATCAAAAAAGGCTGCAGAAAATTGTAAACTCAGCCAGCTTCATCATGGCACTAGCTTCCCCTACATCAAAGATATCTTCAAAAGGTGATGCCTCAAAAAGGCAGTATCCATCATTAAGGACCCCCATCACCCAGGACATGCCCTCTTCTCATTGCTACTGTCAAAAAGGAGGTACAAGAGCCTGAAGAAACACACTTAATTATTTTAGGAACAGCTTCTATCCCTCCATTACCAGATTTCTAAATGGACAATGAACCTATGTACACTACCTCATTATGTTTTCATTTTTTTGCGCTACTTATTTTTTATATATATAAAAGGTTGTGTCTTTTCGCCAGACTTATTCAACCTGTATAGTGAAAATATCTTGAGAAGTATCAAAGACATCAAAGGATTCACAACTGGAGGTCATAATATAAATAACATCAGATATGCTGATGACATCGTACTAATAGCTGACTCAGAAAGAAAACTTCAAGAGCTACTCACTATAGTGGCAGCAGAAAGTAATCACAGAGGCCTCTCAATCAACACCAAGAAGACAGAAAGCATGGTCATCTCCAGGAAGACAAACATCCCGCAATGTGTGATCAAGATCGGAAATACAAACAAAAAAAACAAGTCAACAAATTCAAATATCTTGGCAGCCTAATAGCAAGTGATGGCAGGTGTGACACAGATATCAAATACAGAATTGCAATGGCAAAAGAAGCTATCCAAAAAATGAAGACCATATTAACAGACAGAAAGATGAGCACGTACACTAAAACAGAATACTGCAATGCTACATTTATTTCATTCTGACTTATGGAAGTGAACGCTGGACCATTTCTCCTGCAATAGAAAAGAGACTAGAAGCAGCTGAATTATGGTTCTGCAGGAGAATGTTAAAAATATCATGGACCACACACACATCAAATGAAGAAGTTCTCAGAAGAGCCCAAGCAGTTTGATCACTCATACCAACAATAAGAGAAAGACAACTCAGATTCTTAGGACACATCATGCGGAAAGATGAACTAGAAAAACTCATACTCTCTGGGAAGATCGAGGGGAGCAAACCTAGAGGAAGACCTCGGCTTATGTACATCAAAAGCATAGCCAGGTGGCTACACATCGAAGAAATGGAAGTCAAAGCAGAAATTTTGAGAGTGCAGAATTTGTATGTTCCTGTCAGGATTAAAGGCAAGGTGAATAGGAATAAGGAACCTTGGTTCTCAAGGGATATTTCAACTCTGATAAAGAAGAAGAGGGAGTTGTATGACGTGTATAGGAAGCAGGGAGTAAATAAGGTGCTTGAGGAGTAAGAAGTGCAAGAAAATACTTAAGAAAGAAATCAGTAGGGCTAAAAGAAGACATGAGGTTGCCTTGGCAGTCAAAGTGAAGGACAATCCAAAGAGCTTTTACAGGTATATTAAGAGCAAAAAGATTGTAAGGGATAAAATTGGTCCTCTTGAAGATCAGAGTGGTCGGCTGCGTGCGGAACCAAAGGAAATGGGGGAGATCTTAAATAGGTTTTTTTGCGTCTGTATTTACTAAGGAAACTGGCATGAAGTCTATGGAATTAAGGGAAACAAGTAGTGAGATCATGGAAACTGTACAGATCGAAAAGGAGGAGGTCCTTGCTGTCTTGAGGAAAATTAAAGTGGATAATTCCCTGGGACCTGACAGGGTGTTCCCTCGGACCTTGAAGGAGACTAGTGTTGAAATTGCGGGAGCCCTGCCAGAAATATTTAAAATGTCGCTGTCTACGGGTGAGGTGCCGGAGGATTGGAGAATGGCTCATGTTGTTCCGTTGTTTAAAAAAGGATCGAAAAGTAATCCGGGAAATTATAGGCCGGTAAGTTTAACGTCGGTAGTAGGTAAGTTATTGGAGGGAGTACTAAGAGACAGAATCTACAAGCATTTAGATAGACAGGGAATTATTAGGGAGAGTCAACATGGCTTTGTGCGTGGTAGGTCATGTTTGACCAATCTATTGGAGTTTTTCGAGGCGGTTACCAGGAAAGTGGATGAAGGGAAGGCAGTGGATATTGTCCACATGGACTTCAGTAAGGCCTTTGACAAGGTCCCGCAAGGGAGGTTAGTTAGGAAAATTCAGTCGCTGGGTATACATGGAGAGGTGGTAAATTGGATTAGACATTGGCTCAATGAAAGAAGCCAAAGAATGGTAGTAGAGAATTGCTTCTCCGAGTGGAGGCCTGTGACTAGTGGTGTGCCACAGGGATCAGTGCTGGGTCCATTGTTATTTGTCATCTATATCAATGATCTGGATGATAATGTGGTAAATTGGATCAGCAAGTTTGCTGATGATACAAAGATTGGAGGTGTAGTAGACAGTGAGGAAGGTTTTCAGAGCCTGCAGAGGGACTTGGACCAGCTGGAAAAATGGGCTGAAAAATGGCAGATGGAGTTTAATACTGACAAGTGTGAGGTATTGCACGTTGGAAGGACAAACCAACGTAGAACATACAGGGTTAATGGTAAGGCAAGGCACTGAGGAGTGCAGTGGAACAGAGGGATCTGGGAATACAGATACAAAATTCCCTAAAAGTGGCGTCACAGGTAGATAGGGTCGTAAAGAGAGCTTTTGGTACATTGGCCTTTATTAATCAAAGTATTGAGTATAAGAGCTGGAATGTTATGATGAGGTTGTATAAAGCATTGGTGAGGCTGAATCTGGAGTATTGTGTTCAGTTTTGGTCACCAAATTACAGGAAGGATATAAATAAGGTTGAAAGAGTGCAGAGAAGGTTTACAAGGATGTTGCCAGGACTTGAGAAACTCAGTTACAGAGAAAGGTTGAATAGGTTGGAACTTTATTCCCTGGAGCGTAGAAGAATGCGGGGAGATTTGATAGAGGTATATAAAGTTATGATGGGTATATATAGAGTGAATGCAAGCAGGCTTTTTCCACTGAGGCAAGGGGAGAAAAAAACCAGAGGACATGGGTTAAGGGTGAGGGGGGAAAAGTTTAATGGGAACATTAGTGGGGGGCTTCTTCACACAGAGAGTGGTGGGAGTATGGAATGAGCTGCCAGACGAGGTGGTAAATGCGGGTTCTTTTTTAACATTTAAGAATAAATTGGACAGATACATGGATGGGAGGTGTATGGAGGGATATGGTCCGTGTGCAGGTCAGTGGGACTAGGCAGAAAATGGTTCGGCACAGCCAAGAAGGGCCAAAAGGCCTGTTTCTGTGCTGTAGTTTCTATGGTTTCTATGGTTTCTAAGTCATCCAAAGAACGAAGGATAGATCTATATGGAAAACCATGGTCACCATCCGCATGGAAAATGGTACCTAGACAGACAGATATATATACATATACACACACACACACACACACACACACACAGTGGCATGCAGAAGTTTGGGCACCCCTGGCCAAAATTTCTGTTACTGTGAATAGTTAAGTGAGTAGAAGATGAACTGATCTCCAAAAGTCATGAAGTTAAAGATGAAACATTCTTTTCAACATTTTAAGCAAGATTAGTGTATTATTTTTGTTTTGTACAATTTTAGAGTGAAAAAAAGGAAAGGAGCACCATGCAAAAGTTAGGGCACCCCAAGAGATTTGAACTGACCATGCAGGGTCCCCAATTTTTATTATGTATTGCAATGTACTGCTGCCACAAGTCAACACATTTAATAACATTTGCCAGTGATATTAAATGTGATTCTGATTTTGATTCTTATGGTTGCAGGTGTTGATCAGATATACTGGTTTATTCTCATTATTTAAGAATTATTATATCATTATTCTTCAATTTGGTGCAGTTCTGAGAAAGCCCACAGTGTTGATTCTTGAGCTGAAGGGATTATCTTCTGAGGAAAGATCTAGTAGATTGGTCCTGGACTCATTCAAGATGAAAAGAATGAAAAGCGATCTTATGTATACACACAGATTTCTGAGGATTTTATTGCTGAGAGGATGTTTCCCCTCCCAGGCTTTCCAAATCTAAAAGGGAAATGTTTCAGAATAAAGGGCCACCCATTTAAGATGGAAACAAGAAAGAATTTCTCACTGTGAAATCATAGAAATTTCCACCCCATTTAAAAATGGAGACTGAATCACTGAATACATTCAATTCAGAGATTGTCAATTTTATAGTTTCCTGGGCAGTTAAGGATTATGGAAAATGAAGTTAATCAGCCCCAATCTTATTGAATAGAGTTGCCGATGATAGGTCATACAGTCTTCTCATGATCTTATTTCTAATCCCTTTAAGTTCTAAAATCACTTGAGTTCCATCACCAAGAAGGGTAAGGGCAGCAAGATCATGGCATCATCCTACTTTCAAGTCATACCCTGTTCTTAAAACTTATCAGTCATCCTTTATTATCCATGAGACAAACTTCTGGGAAGCACTACAACACATTGGACTGCCTGGAAGTATAGAGGAGAGATATACGGCTTTTCAAGGGCTGGATCAAGAGCTGGAAAGCGATAGGTGGAACCAAACAAGGATAGGTTGATTGGCAATGAGGTCAGGTGGGAGAGGGATGGCAGAGATCGTGGTAGAGGCTGGAAGGTGAATAGGGGAGGCAAGTCAGAGCTGTAGATTATTGAATCTGATAAGCTGAAGAAGAACCAAATAAGGGATGTATAGTGGCCAGATGGGAACAGTGGGGATTGAGGTGACCCAATGGGAAGAATGTGTAGGGGAGGGTAAAACTGACAGATATAGGGACTGAAGAGATATTTATAAAATATTGTGTGTGTGAAAAGGCCTGTGTAGATCAGAAAGAGAGAAAGGAACAGCGGGCAGGAGTGTGGGGAGAGCAAGTTATTTGAAATTGGAGGATTTCTACTCATGCTGTTGGGATGTAGACTACTCAAGTGAAGTATGAGGTCATGTTTTTCTACTTCGTGTTTGGCTCATTCTGGCAGTAGAGGAGGCTAAGGATAAACAGGTTCGTGTGGGAATGGAAGGAAAATTTACGTGACTTGCAACTGGGTGCTCCCATTTTGTGCTTGGTCTCACAAACGTAGACAAAACATGGTAGTAGTATTTGCTGTTCCACTGTTCAGTAAAATCATGGCAGATCATAGTCTATTTCTCCACACCCGTACTGGTGTTGATGTTTAGAAATGTATAAGCAATTTCAGCAACTTGACTTCTAGACTGAAAGTCTCACCATCTTGAATGTGAAGGAAATTATGTTCATTTAAGTGTGATATTATCATATTGACCTCCGATCTTGATCCCTTACTCACCCAGCAAGGGAAGCAAACTTGTGAAATCCAATCTGCTAAGCATTTCATTTCATTGAACATCTGGCATCCTAGAAATTAGTCTGGTGAACCTTTGGTGTACTTGGAAAATTCAAGAGGGTTCAGGACACAAAATGCTGGAGAAACTCAGCGGGTCAGGCAGCATTTATGGAGCGACCCAAAAGGTCAACTATCCATTTCCCTCCTTGTATGCTGCCTGATTTGCTGAGTTACCTCAGTGTTGTGTAGTTACTATGCTTTTGTAGTTACATTGTTTTTGTGTAGTTACTATGGCAAGTACTTTATTTGCAATACACACAAAATGCTGAAGAAGGGTCTCGGCCCGAAAGTCTATTGTTTATTCAATTCCTTGGATGCTGCCTGAGCTGCTGAGTTTCTCCAGCATTTTGTGTGCATGTGTTACTTTGGATTTCCAGCATCAGCAGTATTTCTTCTGTTAAACTTTCTTTGTGTCTTTAAGCTCCCTGGAAAGCACGATATTTCCAGAAAGGAGGGCACATCGCACCACCTCAAAGACAGCTGGAAGGAAATGCTGTCCTTGTCGCCGATGCTGAGCTCCAGCTTGCCGTCGTGCGACGCGCCTCTTGACCCACCCAGCGGCGCGGGGTATCAACAACGGCGGCACGAAGCGGGGGGCGTGGTCCGGGGCACGAGGAGAGCCAAGGGGCGGAACTGAAGCGGGGGCGTCGGAAGCTCCGAGAAAGCGAGATGAACTTTGCGTCGTGTAAAGTGACGTTGGGCGACGTCCTTCGGGCGCCGTTCGTCTCTGTGGCGCGGGGTGGCGAAATATGGAAGGGTCTTTTGGGAAGCGGATCGTCGGATGAACAAATGTAGAAAAAAAAGCAACAGGTGAAAAGTCAACGTGTTTATTATAGCATCATGGGTCCATGTTTTAGTACTCCTGCTATCTCTAACCAGGATGGCCGAGTGGTTAAGGCGTTGGACTTAAGATCCAATGGACATATGTCCGCGTGGGTTCGAACCCCACTCCTGGTATTAGGATTTTTGCGTTATTAACAGCACAATTGAATTGCTTTTGTAATAATTTTCTGTTTAGCTCATTGAAAGATCTTTTTCCTGTTGAATTCAGCTTCATTTTGTTACGTCGTAGTATATTAACGTAATTACTGATGTAAAATTTAAATAGATGATATTTTCAAACATAATTGAAAATAGCTAAATAATCATGAGAGTGTTGATTAAAATACCTTAAATCTGAAATTGTAAGGAATTGTTAAAACAATAAAATTTCATTAAACACAAAAACACTTCTTATATACTTCTTATATACTTATATAACAAAAGTACAACTTAAATATCTATTTTATTGAAAAATGTTCAGGAATATTTAGTAAAGACAAAAAAAAGTCTGCAGATGCTCAAGCAACACAACACAAAATGCTTCATGAACTCAGGCAGCATCCATGGAAGGAAACAGTCAATATTTCGTGCTGAGACCCTTCTTCGGGACTGAGAAGGAAGGAGGAAGACACCAGAATTTTAAAAAAAAGGTGGGATGAGGGGAAGGAGGCTAGCTGGAAAGTGATAAGTGAAGCCAGGTTGGTTGGAGAAGAAGGAATCTGATCTGACCATAGGAGAAAGGGAAGGCAGAGGGGAACCTGGAGGTGGTGTTTGGCAGGAAGTATTTAATATTGGCAATAAATGAAAAAAATCCACGTCCAAGATGTAAGATGCATAGATGTAAAGAATTAGAACGCTTGAAAATGTGTTCATGAATGTTATTTTTGAGGTAAGTAAATTACAATGATAATGTTAAAGTGTTTGCCCATATATAGGAATGACTTGAATAAACCATTGACAGTCTCCGGGTGAACGAATGGCCTCCCTTGTAAATTCTTGTTACATCACAGTGACATCTAGTGTTCATGGATTCATTTTACAACCCCTTGTTTGTTTGTCACTTCCAGCAGAAAGCAGTAGAGGGCCTCAGCAGCAAGAGGGCTGGCATTTTACCAATCGCAAGCGAAAGAAAATCGACAGAAGCTGGAAATCCAAGCAACACAGTCCTTATGAAGGGTCTCAGCTCTAAGTGTTGACTAGGTGGGTGGTGGGGGTCCTTAATAATGGTCGTCACTCTTTGAAGATGCCTTGAATACTATGGACTAGTATCCATCATGGACCTGACTAATGTTACAACTTTCTGACCTTCTTTTGGTTTTGTGCAGTAGCCCACCCCCCCATACCATACGGTGAGGCAGCCTGTCAGAATGCTCTCCGTGGTACATCTTTAGACGTTTTCGAGTATTTTAGGTGACAAACCAAACCTCTTCAAACTCCTAATGAAATATAGCCACGGTCTTGCCTTCTGGCAGTATGCCCCAAAGTTCAAGAGTGTCAAGGAGTTGAAAGAGGAGACATTATAATAATATTTTAAGAATCACTAGATTCTGGAATAGTTCTGGAAGATTGGAAAGTTGCAAATGTCACTCCTCTGTTCAAGAAGGAAGGGAGGCAGAAGAAATTATAGGCCAGTTAGCCTGACCTCAGGGGTTAGGAAATTGTTGGAGATGATTGTTAAGAATGAAGTTTCAGGGAACTTGGCGGTGGGGGGCGGGGGTACATGATAAAATAGGCCAAAGTCATCATGGTTTCCTTCAGAGAAAATCTTGCCTGATATACAGTATCTGTTGGAATTTTTAAAGGAAATAATAAGCAGGATGGACAAATGAGAATTGGTGGAGAATCTGCATTCATTTCGAGAGGTCTAGAATATAAAAGCAAGGATGTAAGACACTGGTGAGGCCTCACTTAGAGTATTGTGAGCAGTTTTGGGCTCCTTATCTAAGAAAGGATGTGCTGACTTTGGAGAAGGTTCAGAGGAGGTTCTTGAGAATGGTTCTAGGAATAAAATGGGATATCATATGAGGAGCATTTGATGGTTCTGGGCCTGTACTCACTGGAATTTAGAAGAATGAGGGAGGATCTCAATGAAACCTATTGAATGTTGAAAATTTCCAATAGTGGGTAAGTCTAGGACCAGAGGCACAGCAGCAGAATAGAGGGATGTCCCTTTCGAACAGAGATCAGGAAGAATTTCTTCAGGCAGATAGTGGTGAATCTGTGGAATTTGGTGCCCAGGTAGCTGAGGAGGCCAATTCACTGGGTGTGTTTAAGGCAGAGGTTGATAGGTTCTTGATTAGTCAGGGCGTGAAAGGTTACAGGAAGAAGACAGGAGATTGGGGTTGAAAGAGAAAATGATCAACCATGATGAAATGGTGGAGCAGACTGGATGAGCTGAATGGCCTAATTCTGCTCCTATCTCTTATGGTCTTATTAATGACAGCTATTTAACATTTTCCAGGGAACTTCAGAGGGATCTTGCCAAATACTACCAAAGCTGCATAAGGAGAGTTTGTGACAAATAACCAAAGGTTTGGTCAAAGGTAGGTTTTAAGATATGTCTTAAATTTGGAAATATTAGAAGGAAGAGGGAAATGTTTCTCAAAATTGCAGAGTTTTGGGCTGCAATGACTGGCAGATGTAGTTCAATTCAAGTTGGAAAGATGAAAACTCTAGAATTGGCGAAACATGGATTTCTCCAAAGACTAGAAAATTAAAGAGAAGGCAAGGGCACAGGTGGATTTAAAAGCCAATGTTGGATTTTAAAGTTACAATTTTGGAGAATTCAATAGAAATCAATGAAAGAGACAATGGGATTGCTAAAGATGGTGACAGGATACAGGAAGTATAATTTAGGATTTGTTTAAGTTTATACAACGTAAGCACTAAAGCTGTGGCTCAGCTTTACAGTGGTCTTTGATTACAAAAGATGACTTTTTTTCTGGATGGGAGAAAAGACAAAACAAAATGCTTAGATTTAAACAACAGGAATTCTGCAGATGCTGGAAATTCAAGCAACACACATCAAAGTTGCTGGTGAATGCAGCAGGCCAGGCAGCATCTCTAGGAAGAGGTGCAGTCGACGTTTCAGGCCGAGACCCTTCGTCAGGACACTTCTTAGATTTATTTCTTTTTGCAGGTGCCAAAAAGATTATGTGAATTATGAACATGGGTTTAAGTAGTTGTTTGTTTCATGCAGAGGTCAAATGCTGAGCTGAGTACTGTTTTTCTGGCAGACTTTGGAAATGGACTTCTGGAACTGCAGGGTGTTTCCAGCATTTTCTATTTTCACCTCAAACTCAGTGGAATGTTCAGAAGGGAGAAGTGCAGCTTAGAGTTTAGTTTTAGAAAAGACGTGAGGAGACAGTCTCCATGGCCAACTGATCAAAACCGCTCATGAGAGAAGTGAAATCTTTAAGAGGGAACGAATGTGACTGAGAAATATTTACTACAGCCCCTGTGTTGTGTGTGTGTGTGGGGGGGGGGGGTTATGTTGCAAGAAAACAGTCCATGTAGCAATATTTGCAGAACTTGCAGTTGATGTTACAAAACAGATTTCACTGTCATGTTGCTCTGGTGGAGCTACTGTGCAGTACCTAAGGAGTAGTGAAAATAAAGCGTCTGACCTAAAATCTTGACTGAACTGAAGAAATTCACCTGTTCCTTTCGGGCAGTAACTTGTCTCTGTGATTACGACTTTGGCAACAGAATAGTGATCCACCCAGTCAAGACTGGGCTGCTCAGCTCAGTCCCAGATAGACTTCCTTTTCATGCTAAAGGCACTCAGTGTCAGATTTATGAACATCATGCGGTTCCTTTCTCTGGCCACTGCTTCTTTCAGACATCTTGTTACTTCCAGGAGGACCACAAGGCAGACATGGGGATGTAGAAATTAAGTCTCATTCTGATTACCCCAGAAAAGATCAAAGAGCTGAAGAGTGACAATGCAGGTTAGAAAACAATGAGGCCCCTCTTTATCTTCCCAAAGCTGACAGATACAGTCAAACAAAAATTGGGACTATAAGACTGTAAGACCATAAGACATAGGAGCAGAATTAGACCATCTGGCCCATCGAGTCTGCTCCGCTATTCAATCATTGTTGATCCTTTTTTCTATCTCCTCCTCAACCCCAGTTCTCAGCCTTCTCCCTGTAACCTTTGATGCCATGTCCAATCAAGAACCTATCCATCTCTGCCTTAAATACACCCAAGGACCTGGCCTCCACAGCTGCATGAGGCAACAGATTCCACAAATTCACCACCCTTTGGCTAAAGGAAATTTTCTGCATCTCCGTTTTGAAAGTGTGCCCCTCTATCCTGAGGCTGTGCTGTCTTGTCCGAGACTCTCCCACCATGGCAAACATCCTTTCCACATCTACTCTGTCTAGGCCTTTCCACATTCAAAAGGTTTCAAGGAGATCCTCCCTCATCCTTCTGAATTCCAGCGAGTACAGACCCAGAGCCATCAAATGTCCCTTGCGTGATAACCCTTTCATTCCTGGAATCATCCTTGTGAACCTCCTCTGGGCCCTCTCCAATGTCAGCACATCTTTTCCAAGATAATGGCTCCAAAACTGTTCACAATGCTCAAGGTGAGGCCTCACCAGTGCCTCATAAAGCCTCAGCATCACATCCTTATTCTTGTGTTCCAGACCTCTTGAAATGAATGCTAACATGGCATTTGACTCAACCTGCAAGTTAACCTTCAGGGTGTTTTGCACAAGGACTCCCAAGTCCCTCTGCATCTCAGGTTCCTGGATTTTCTCCCCATTTAGAAAATAGTCCGCACATTTATTTCTGCTACCAAAGTGCATGACCATGCATTTTCCAATATTGTATTTCATTTGCCACTTTCTTGCCCATTCTCCTAATCTGTCTAAGTCCTTCTGCATACTATCTGTTTCCTCAACACTACCTTCCCCTCCACCAATCTTCATATCATCTGCAAACTTGGCAACAAAGCCATCTATTCCATCATCTAAATCATTGACATACAGCATAAAAAGAAGTGGTCCCAACACCAACCCCTGCGGAACACCACTAGTCACTGGCAGCCAATCAGAAAAGGATCATTTTATCCCCACTCGCTGCCTCCTACCAATGCTCTAACTATGTTAGTAACTTTCCTGTAATACCATGGGCACTTAACTTGGTAAGCAGCCTCATGTGTGGCACCTTGTCAAAGGCCTTCTGAAAGTCCAAATATACAACATCCACTACATTCCCTTTATCTATCCTACTTGTAATCTCTTCAAAGAATTCCAACAAGTTTGTCAGGCAGGATTTTCCCTGAAGGAAACCATGCTGACTTTGTACTATCTCGTCCTGTGTCACCAAATACTCATCACCTCATCCTTAACAATTGACTCCAATATCTTCCCAACCACTGAGGTCAGGCTAACTGGTCTATAATTTCCTTTCTGTTGCCTTCCTCTTTTCTTAAAGAGTGCAGTAACATTTGCAATTTTCCAATCCTCTGGCACCATGCCAGAGTCCAATGATTTTTGAAAGATCATTTCTAATGCCTCATTTTCTAGTGGTCCTATATCCACTCTCATTTCGCTTTTATTTTTAACATACTTGAAAAACTTTTACTATCTACTTTGATATTGCTAGCTTGCTTTCATATTTCATCTTTTCCCTTCTAATAATTTTTTTAGTTGCTCTCTGTGGGTTTTTAAAAACTTCCCAATCCTCTATCTTCCTACTAACTTTTGCTTTGTTGAATGCCCTTTCTTTTGCTTTTACAATAGCTTTGACTTCCCTTGCCAGCCATGGATGTACTATTTTACCATTTGAGTATTCCTTCATTTTTAGAACACACATGTCCTGCACCTTCCTCATTTTTCCTAGAAACGCATGCCGTTGCTGCTCTGCTGACATCACTGCCAGCAGCTCCTTCCAATTTACTTTGGCCAACTCCTCTCTCATACCACTGTAGTTTTCCTTACTCTACTAAAATACTGCTACATCAGACTTTACTTTCTCCCTATCAGATTTCAAGTTGAACACAATCATATTGTGATCACCAGTTCCTAAGGGTTCTTTTACCTTAAACTCCCTCACTGCCTCCGGTTCATTACGTAACAGCCAATCCAGTATAGTTTATCCCCTAGTAGGCTCAACGACAAACTACTCCAAAAAGTTATCTCTTAAGCATTCAACAAACTCACTCTCTTGAGATCCATTACCAACCTGATTTTCCCAATTGACCTGCATGTTAAAGTCTCCCATGACTACCATAACATTGCCCTTTTGACTCACCTTTTCTATTTCCTGTTGTAACCTGTGGTCCACCTCCCAGCCACTGTTGGGAGGCCTGTATATAACTGCCATCAACGTCCTTTTACCCTTGTAGTTTCTTAACTCAATCCACAAGGATTCAATATCTTCCGAGCCTATGGCAAATCTTTCTACTGATTTGATGCCATTCTTTACCAGTGGAGCCACACCACCCCCTCTGCCTGCCTTCCTATCGCTCCAATATAACGTGTAACCTTGGATATTCAGCTCCCAACTACAACCATCCTTTAGCCATGATTCTGTGACAGCTACAACATCATACCTGGCAATCTGTAATTTTGCAACAAGATCATCCACCTTATTTCTTATACTATGCGCATTTAGATTTAACACCTCGAGTACTGCATTTGCTTTCTGACTCTGCACCCCTAATGATTTGACAGACAGCCTATTGGCTGGAACTAAGTCCCATCACCTGCCTGCCCTTCCTGACAATTTGACTGCATGCTATCTTTACTTTTTTACCATCCGTCCTTACCTGAGTCCCTTCACTCCGGTTCCCACCCCCATCAAGTTAGTTTAAACCCTCCCCAACAACTCTAACAAAGCTGCCTGTGAGAATTTTGGTCCCCCTCGGGTTCAGGTGCAACCCTTCACTTTTGACAGGTCATACCTCCCCCAGAAGAGATCCCAATTATCCAAGAATCTGAAACCCTGCCCCTGCACCAGCTTCTTAGCCACGCATTTATCTGGCAAATCATCCTGTTTCTACCCTCACTGGCTCATTTCACTGGTGGCAATCCAGAAATTACTACCTTGGAGGTCCTATTTCTCAGCTTTCTACCTAGCTCTCCAAATTATCTTTTCAGGACCTCTTTGCTTTTCCTTCCTATGTCATTGGTACCAATATGTACCAAGACGTCTGGCTGTTCCTGCTCCCTCTCCAAATGTTGTGGACATGATCTGAGACATCCCTGACCCTGGTACCTGGGAGGTAACATACGGGTGTCTTATTCACATCCACAGAACCTCCTGTCTGTTCCCCTCACTATTGAGTCCCCTATCACTAACTCCCCCTTCTTCTCTCTCTTTCCTTTCTGCACCACGGAGCCAAGGACTGTTAACAACCTGGTCATCTGCTGCTGAAGTTACTCTCAGTGCTGCTTATACTTACAGTTGTGGCTCATTCCCCCAATCTCCACATGGGCAATCAGTCAAGGCACCATCCAGTTCATCTGAGGATCCAAGATGGAATAGGTCAGATTGAGTTCCGGTGTGCAAGTCCCTGGACAATGAGGGCAAAAGGAGACACAACATCGGCCACCTCCTCTGTATGTGGCCATATTAGACGGACATGGGACTTAAGTGTACAGCCACTGAGGTTTGATTTGTCCTTGGTATTGCGAAGGATAGTCCTGGCCCTATTCCCACACAACGCTGCAGTCAGCTTGACATTGCCGCAGTACCTATGCTTTGTAGATAATTTCTTTCAGATGGTGCTGGTGAAGCACAGCGACTTCTTGTTGGTAGCAAACAAAACTACTATATAAATCACACTTTTTCTGGTAGGTGATCACTATAATCAATAGCCTGTACTTCCCTTTCAGAGTTAAGCTTTTTTTAACCACCCATATGACCTGGCATTTTTGCACTGTAAACTGGAGTCTCAAAGGTGTTGGACAGGAACAACTCAAGGTTTAATCAATTTAAACACAGACCGAATTGGAAAGGTTGGCTACAGGCCAAATTGAGGCAGCGCGGTCCAGGCCCGAGAGCATAGCGAAGCAGCAGGGCTCGGGTCCGAGACTGAGCAATGACCCAAAGTTTGGAGTATTTAAGCGTCGGGACAGATTGAAAAGTCCCTCGCCTCTGGCCCCAACACTCTCCTCAAGGAATCACTCCTCAGGATCCATTGTAAATCTGTCTGACAGTAGTTGCATAACATTTCATGCTGATCACTGCTTGATAGTGATGGCGGGACTGTCATATGTCGAAAGATTGGAGTGACTGGGCTTGTATACTCTGGAGTTTAGAAGCCTGAGAGGGGATCTTATTGAAACATATAAGATTATTAAGGGATTGGACACGCTGCAGGCAGGAAGCATGTTCCTGCTGATGGGTGAGTCCAGAACCAGAGGCCACAGTTTAAGAATTAGGGGTAGGCCATTTAGAACGGAGTTGAGGGAAAACTTTTCCACCCAGAGAGTGGTGGATATATGGAATGCTCTGCCCCAGAAGGCTGTGGAGGCCAAATCTCTGGATGCTTTCAAAAAAGAGATGGATAGAGCTCTTAAAGATAGTGGAATCAAAGGTTATGGGGATTAGGCAGGAACTGGATACTGATAGTGGATGATCAGCCATGATCACAGTGAATGGCGTTGCTGGCTTGAAGGGCCGAATGGCTTACTCTTGCACCTATTGTCTATTGTCTATTGATAGACACAGTGCAAAGTACATTTATTATCGAAGTATGTATACTCTACAACCTTGAGATTCAACTTTCAGGCAGCCACCAACCAAAGAAATCCAATAGAACCTTCGAAAAAAATGACCATCAAACACCCAATGTGCAGAAAAAAATCATGCAAATGACAAAAGCAAGCAAACACGAAAGTTGAGGTCACAACCATGAAGCCAGTCTTCGCTGCAGCCAATCCAGTGGCCGGTTAGTTGCAGGCCACAGCTTCAGTTCAGCGCAGAGCCAAGTAAGCCTCATAGAGCCAGAACTCACCAAAAAGCACCAAGACCTCTCTTCACTAGTGGTGTGAGAACTGTCCCGTCAGGTCCTTCCTGGTGGTGTGAGAACTGTCCCGTCGGGTCCTTCCTGGTGGTGTGAGAACTGTCCCGTCGGGTCCTTCCTGGTGGTGTGAGAACTGTCCCGTCGGGTCCTTCCTGGTGGTGTGAGAACTGTCCCGTCGGGTCCTTCCTGGTGGTGTGAGAACTGTCCCGTCGGGTCCTTCCTGGTGGTGTGAGAACTGTCCCGTCGGGTCCTTCCTGGTGGTGTGAGAACTGTCCCGTCGGGTCCTTCCTGGTGGTGTGAGAACTGTCCCGTCGGGTCCTTCCTGGTGGTGTGAGAACTGTCCCGTCGGGTCCTTCCTGGTGGTGTGAGAACTGTCCCGTCGGGTCCTTCCTGGTGGTGTGAGAACTGTCCCGTCGGGTCCTTCCTGGTGGTGTGAGAACTGTCCCGTCGGGTCCTTCCTGGTGGTGTGAGAACTGTCCCGTCGGGTCCTTCCTGGTGGTGTGAGAACTGTCCCGTCAGGTCCGTCCTGTGCAGTCAGAATGCTGTTCCCAGGTATGCATACCGAGACAGACATCATATGCGGCTCAAAAATCATCAACTTGGTGAAAGATACTCTTCAATCTATCTGAAACTGAAGACCATAAGACATAGGGGCAGAATTGGGTCATTTGGCCCATAGAGTCTGCTCAGTCATTCCATCATCGCTGATTTATTATCCTACCTTCTCCCCATAACCTTTGACACCCTTTACTGATCAAGAATCTATCAACCTCTTCTTTAAATATGCACAATGACTTGATCTCTACAGCCATCTATGGCAATGAATTCCACAGACTCACCACCCTCTGGCTAAGGAAATTCCTTCTCTAAAGGGATATCCCTTTGTGCCCTCTTGTACTAGACTCACCCACTATAGGAACCATCCTTTCAATATTTGATAGGTTTCAATGAGATCCTCCCCATTCTAAACTCCAGTGAGTACAAGCCCAGAGCCATCAAGCACTCCTCGTACATTAACACTTTAATTCCCAGGATCATTCTCGTGAACCTCCTCTGGACGCTCTCCAATACACAGATTCTCTTAGATAAAGGGCCCAAAACTGCTTATATGTTGGTCTTCCTGTAGAGTTAGATGACTGTGAGGGAATGCTGCTGACTGGCACGTTCCATACTGCAGGGTTATGTGCCGAGGGGTGCACTGAAGCTTGACACAGAGAGGATCTATGGTGAAATCCCACCATCTAGGGTCCTACTGCCACTGAATATTGAGAGGCTCAGTCTCACGTGGATGCCTCTCCAATATTTGAAGTTTGTATCATCCCAGAAGACCACATGAGTGGCAATAGTGCAACGGACACAAACACTGTTCCCTCAAATTGAAATGCTCCCGCATATGTAGCCTTTGTTGCAGAATTTTCTTTTCTATCATGTTAATATTAAAGAGCCGTGCATTTTTCAAGATGTGTAAAAATTTCCTGCTCAGGGCAATGGTTGGCCCGTGCCGCTGTGAAAATGATTAGGGGGAACGTTGGAAAAATATGTGAACAATGCCAATGAAAAGAAACAATAACGTTGTGAACATATAGACTAAATGACACTGTGATTGCATACTGTGTTTTTTTCTACTTGTATATATATTTTATAAATAAAGTCTATTTTTGAGATTGAAAGAAAAATATGGTTGGAGTGACAGTATGTCTTGTACTTCCTCTCCTCTCCCCACATTTTTGCTCCGACTTCCCATCTTTCTGCACAGCCTAGATGAAGGCTCTTGGCCCGAAACATTGACTATTTACTTTTTCCATAGATGCTGTCTGGTCTGCTGAGTTCCTCCAGCATTTTGTGTATGTTATTTTGAAAATTTGTACCAGAGGGAGCCAAAGGGCAGGTTGTGTTTCATGGACCCAATGGAAATAATTTGAAAGCAAACTAATGATTTCCCTGTTTTGTAAAACGGTGATCCAAGCACAACGAATGTTGATAATGGGCAGGTACTAAAATTAGTGGCAAGTGACTAGTTGTGTTCTGTTAAGGTTTCTGTTGGCTATTAATTATTCTCTGTATTTATAACAAAGAATTTATACATACTCCATAGGAGTGAAAGATTTGCCAGTGATCAAATGTTGATGCAGTGTCCTGCACCAGCTGACTCTGCTGCTGCCTCAGCTCAAATGCTTGTGAAACTTCAATGCCTTTGTTCCTCTCAACTTGACATTCAGTGCCCTCTTGTCCCACTTCCCTCGTTCAACTCTGTAAACTGGAGATCACAAAAATAAAATTTGCTTTCTTTGCCCGAGAATGAACTCGCCCATCAGCCATCTGCTTTTGGATCCACATTACATTCTAGATGAAAGTCTGAAATTTAAAATTCTTGCCTTTGTACTCACATCCCTCTGTGGCCTTACTCTTTATCTCTGTGATTATCTCTTGCCTACAAACCTCTGAGAAAGTCGCACTAGTCCCACACTGGCCCTGTGATTAGGTATGAATTCAGTTGCTTCTGCACTGTCACTTGCTACTTTCAGCTGACAAGATCTCAAGAGTTTCTGTAGTTCAGCCTGTGTTACCCAGAGCCCTTTGGCTGACTATTCTGATGTGTCCTAGTGGGCTCAGCGTTAACATGTTTCCACGATGCTGCTGTGCAGCACCTCCTGATTTTGTCGCCTTCAAGGTGCCAGAAAATAATTGGTGAGAGCATTAAATTTCAACAATGTATTAATAAGCAGGCAAACTCTGACAAGTCAATACACACATTGGACTTTGGATCCAGAAAGGCTAGAAGGATGTATCCTCAAAGTTATGAATATTTTGAAGTAGTGTAACTGGAAAAAGATGTTCATGTTCATAGATGTGGATCATTTAGTTTTTGTTATTCATGAAATGTGTGTTCCTCTCAAAGCTAGTAGGCCTTGAAATGGCCAACAGGTCCAGGAGTAGTTGAGAATTAAATGTTTCATTGTGAGTCTGGAGGCTGATTGGAAATGTTAGATTTCCCCCTCTGAATCACATTAGAACTTTTTAAAATATAAGATTATGAAAAACATAGGTAGACAGATGGTAACTCTTTCAAGATCCACAAACCTGACTATCTGGGTAGGCCCATTGTCTCTGCTTGCTCCTGCCCCACTTAACTCCTGTCCTCATACAGTGACACCATTCTATCCCTCTTCGTACAGTCCCTTCCCACCTACATCCACAACACTCCTCATGGTCCCAATCCCCTCAATAACTTTTAATTCCCTGGCCCTGACTGCTTCATTTTCACCATGGATGTCCAGTCGCTATACAATTCTATCCTCCAACAAGATGACCTTGAAACTTCCCACTTCTTTCTCAATAAAGGAAACAATCGATTCCCCTCCACCACCACCCTTCTCTGTCTGGCAGAACTGCTCCTCACCCTCAACAATTTCTCCTTTGGCTCCTCCCACTTTCTCCAGACTTGAAAGGTCGCCATGGGTCCCAGCTATGCCTGCCTTTTCATTGGCTACGTAGAACAGTCCATGTCCCAAGTCTTCCCTGTAATGCTCCTCAATTCTTCCTCTGCTACATTGACAACTGCATTGGTGCTACTTCATGCACCCATGCTGAGCTCGTCAATCTCATCAGCTTTGTCTCCAACTTCCACCCTGCCCTTAAATTCACTTGGACCATTTCTGACACCTTCCTCTCCTTTCTCAATCTCTCTGTCTCGTTCTCTGGAGACAAAGAGTTGACCAACATTTTTTATAAACCTATTGATTCCCATGGCTATCTTAATGATAGCTCTTCCCACTCTGTCTCTGGTAAAAATGCTATTTCCTTTTCTTGGTTCCTTTGTCTCCACCGCATCTGTTCCCAGGATGAAGCATTTCTTTCCAGGACATCAGAGATGTCCTCCTTCTTCAAAGAATAGGGTTTCCCTTCCTCCACCATTGATGATGCCCTTGCCTGCATCTCTTCCATTTTCTGACATCCATGCTCACCACATCTTCCTGTTGCCTTAATAGTATAGAATTCCTCTCATCTTTACCTACAACCCCATGAGATTCCACATCCAACAACATTCTCTGAAACTTCTGCCATCTCCAAAGGAATCCTACCTCTAAACACATCTTTACCTACTCCTCTTGGCTTTCCACAGGGATGGCTCCCTCCATGATTCCCTTGTCCATTCATCTCTCCCCACTAATCTCTTTCCCGGCACTTAGCCCTGCAAGTGGCCAAAGTGCTACACCAGCCCATTCACCTCCTCCCTCACCTCCATTCAGGGGAGTCCTTCCAGGTGAGGCAACACTTCACTTGCAAATCTGTTGGGGTACTCTATGATATCCAGTGCTCCTAGTGGAGCCTCCTCTACCTGTTGTGAGTTGGAGAACTACTTTGTCAAGCACCTCCCTTCCAATTACCAAAAGTGGAACTTCCCGGTGGCCAAACATTTCAATTCAGATTTCCATTTCTGTTCTGACATGTTGGTTCATGGCCTTCTCTTTTGCTAAAATGAGGCCACCCTCAGGGTGGAGGAGCTACACTTAATATTCTATCTGGGTAGTATCCAATCTGATGGCATGAATTCCGATTTCTCCTTCCAATAAAAAAATGTCCCCCAGCCCCCTTCTTCCGTTCTCCACTCTGGCCTCTTATCTCTTCTGACCTGCCTATCACCTCCCCCTGGTGTCCCTCCTCCTCCCTATCAGACTCCTTTCTCTCCAGCCTTTTACCTTTCCCAACCACCTGGCTTCAACGGTCATCTTCTACCTATCCACCTTCCCCTCCCCCCAACTTCTTATTCTGGTATCTTTCCCCTTCCTTTCCTCTGAAGTGTTGACTGTTTATTCATTTCCATGGATGCTGCTTGACCTCTGAGTCCAACCAGTACTTATCCTTGAAAGCGGAACAAGTGCTACTATGCCCTTACACTTCCTCCCTCACCACCATTCAGGGCCCCAGACAGTCCTTCCAGGTGAGGCAACACTTCACCTGTGAGTCGGCTGGGGTGATATACTGTGTCTGGTGCTCCCGATGCGGCCTTCGAAATATTGGCGAGACCCGACGCAGGCTAGGAGACTGTTTCGCTGAACACCTACACTCTGTCCGCCAGAGAAAGCAGGGCCTCCCAGTGGCCACACATTTTAATTCCACATTCCCATTCTGATATGTCTATCCACGGCCTCCTCTACTGTCAAGATGAAGCCACACTCAGGTTGGAGGAACAACACTTTATATTCTGTCTGGGTAGCCTCCAACCTGATGGCATGAACATTGACTTTTCTAACTTCCATTATTGCCCCACCTCCCCTTCGTATCCCATCCCTTATCTATCTATTTATTAATTCCCCCTTTTTTTCTCTCTTTTTTGTCCCTCTCACTATAACTCCTTGTCCATCCTCTGCGTCCCCCCCCCCTTTCTTTCTCCCTAGGCTTCCCGTCCCATGATTCTCTCCCTTCTCCAACCTCGTATCCCTTTTGCCAATCAACTTTCCAGCTCTTAGCTCCATCCCTCCTCCTCCTTTCTCCTATTATTTCGGATCTCCCCCTCCCTCTCCCACTTTCAAATCTCTTACTATCTCTTCTTTCAGTTAGTCCTTACGAAGGGTCTCTGCCCAAAACGTCGACTGTACTTCTTCCTAGAGATGCTGCCTGGCCTGCTGTGTTCACCAGCAACTTTTTGTGTGTGTGGCTTGAATTTCCAGCATCTGCAGATTTCCTTGTATTTGCATTCTTTGAGATACGTCAGTCCTGATCTCACATGAAGCAGAATAGATGGAAAAGCCATTCCTTTGTTCCCTTGTTTCATTGTTCCAGCGGGGAGAACTGAGAAGTGATATTTGGGGAGAGATGTATGAGTGATTCCCTGGGCCTGGGCTGCATTGTGAGGATTGTTTGCAGATCTGGACATTTTGCCAAGACGGTGACATTGTCAGTTTGCCCATACATTATATCCTGGGGCCGTTGATGCATTTTCTAGCTTCCAGAGAGGAGAAAATTATTACATCTAAAACAGTGGGCCTTTGAGTATGAGTAACAAGGTTGTAATTTCATCAGAGAGTTTAGATGTCATTAGAAGTTGGAAAGTTTAGATCTTAATCAAATTACAGCCTACATGTCAGATTTTAGTTTATGTCTCTATAAATACGGTCCTTTGTTCATTACCGATATTAGTCTTGCTATTCTTCACTGACTCTTTTTCCTCACATCTCCCTCAGGGTGTTGACACTATCTTGGACGAACTTTCACTTGCACCTGTGCTTCATTCATTGTGAAGAACTTGGTCTCTTTTCAGACAGTTATGAAGCTACAGATGAGATGACACCTTGTGGTCAGTGACTGTTCAAAGTGAGTCTGGAACAGTGCTGAAGAAATTGTAGGATTCAGCATTCAGCCCCTTGTCACTGCTTTGCCATTCAATAAGATACTGTCTGATCTTTTCCTGAATTGTCTTTTCATCCATTAATCCCATATACCTCAATTAAGTTTTAATTTCAAAATCTGTAGCTTTGCCCAAGTTATACTCAGGGACTGAATTTCCACAAGCTACTAGAGCAGAGAATTCCAAAGCTTCACTCCCTCCTCAGTACAGGGTTTTCAAAGATTCATTTCTTATCAAAGTATGTATCCATTTACAACTCGGAAATTCACCTTCTCCAGATTACCACAAAACAAAGAAAAAACATGAAAGTTGTTCAGAGAGAAATGACAAACCTGTTCCCCCCTGCACAAAAAGAATGGCATCCCAATGATCAACTCGCAAAACTCCTTACCCCACACAAAACGGAACAAGATCATCAAACCTAACCCCCCCATTTCCCTACACAAAATGGAACGTCAACCCCCAAAAAACGATCCCTCCCTCACACAAAAAAAACTAACAGAACACAAGAGAACACCAACCCACAAACACCCTTCTCTTGCATGACAAAATGGAAAAGGAACGGACGATAAAAAGCACAGAATGTAAAAACCATCTCTGTCCTGAATGCCTTATCCCTCATGATGAGACTGTGAAATCAATTCTGAATCTACCCTTTCATGTCCGGTGTTAATTTTGTCTGCTTCATTGAGATTGTCTGTATTCCACTAAACTGTTCAATACTTTCTGTTCAATAGTTTCCGATACAAACCAAACTCTCAACCCCGTGAACCTTTGCTCTACTGCTGCACACTCCTTTTGCTTGGAGCAGGATGTCTCTCCTCAGTCTGCTGCTGCATGGTAATTTTAGTTGTCTTGCATGGTAAGTTTCAGCATTTCATGGTCCCTCTGCACACTGACTCCTTTCAATCTTTATCCATGCTCGTTATAGGGCGGAGTGGATCACTGGCTCCAGACTGGATCATTGGCTCTGTAATAGTGTTATACTAACCATGCTGCTCCAATGTGGGTGAAAATGATCAGAGCAATGAGGCTTTGAATGAGCTGTCTCAAAAGATAATTTCAAATTTAAAGGAGGAAATATCATCATTCTAATGCACAGTGACTGCATTGAAGTTTTAAATTGAGACAGGGAGAAATCTATTATTTTCTCTCTGAACAAACTGACAACAATGTTGAAAATAAAAATTAATAAACACAACATTAGCAATTTGGATCTCAGGTAATATTTATCTTGGATCTCAGGTAATATTTATCTTAAACCAAACCTTTATTTAAATTCAACAAAATTAAGTTGAAAATACTGATCACCTGCAATACACTTCTATTTTGCAAACGGATGCTAACTTTTGCAGTTCAATTCAAGGTTGTCTTTTAACCATATATGAATACTCATGAATACAGCCAAATGAGACAGCATTACCACGGGGTCAAGGTGCAAAGACACATTACCAACAGTCACACACAGTAAGCACAGACAAGATCACAATCACGTAATAAGAGCCCCAATGCCCACTTCCCAACCCCACCCCAACAACGTGGCTTGAGGCATACAAAATGACAAACCCAGATAGACTATCAGTAAAATTTGTTCTCTAATGTTTCTGAGTGAGTAAAAACATTCTTTTGTGAATTATTTGTCATCACTCACTGAAGAACCTTCCCCACCAGCCATGCCATCTCTGGTAATTCATGTCCTATTACAGAAGGATGGGTGGAAGAATAACGCAAACACGAGGAAATCTGCAGGTGCTGGAATTTCAAGCAACACACATAAAAGTTGCTGGTGAGCGCAGCATCTCTAGGAAGAGGTACAGTTGACGTTTCAGGCCGAGACCCTTCGTCAGGATGAAGGGTCTCGACCCGAAACATCCACTGTACCACTTCCTAGAGATGCTGCCTGGCCTGCTGCGTTCACCAGCAACTTTGATGTGTGTTGGTGGAAGAATAATATAGTTATATTCTGATGCATTGTTCTCACAAGATGGTTCATGTCTATTGAAGCAAGTTGTGCAGTTATTCCTGAGGAAAATGGAAATAACGTTCTTCAGAAATGACTTACTTCTTTCTATACACTGAAAGTAACTGACTTCTTGTTGACGTCCTGTACCTAAGAACAAGAGATGAAACTCAAGTATGCTTCTCAGGAGACCACGATTCAGATTTGATCCTTTCCAATGCCTGTTGCAGCAAGTTTTGCATGAGCCCAGCAGACACTACACAGGCTGTAGGAATAAATATTTCTAATCCCTGTGTCTCACTGACTAAGCCTAAGGGGGTGGGGGTTTGGCAGTGATGGTCTAACACTGCATAACATTCATTTATCACATGCATGTACTAAATGTGTACAGTCTGATCAAGTACTTTTAACCGATAAGATGGAAATTGACACATAAGTGATACAATTTGTGAAATAAATCAAATCACTTATGACAAAAGGTTGTTCGGGAAGGTAAACTTGGAAGCTGTTGCTCTGTTCCTGGTCGGTAAAGTTTGACATTATACTGCCCACATTTACAAGTTCAGGAGAGAAACAGCCTGTGTAAATGGGGGTTGTGGAATTTGACTGTATGAATATGTTTGACTACCTTCTGTCTGAATTAAATAAAACCTGTTTTGGTTTAGTTCATATATTGAATTCTCTGTCTCGTCGGTTGTCTTTCCTGGAGAATTGTTTACTCTATATCCCAATTTTGCAGAGGTACTGTATGTGGACAGAAAGATTTTGAGGGATAAAGGCCATAAGCAGGCAAGTGGAACTAGCTTTGACATTTTGAGTTAGTCCTGACGAAGGGTCTCGGCCTGAAACATCGACTTTATCTCTTCCTATAGATGCTGCCTGGCCTGCTGCGTTCCACCAGCATTTTGTGTGTTTTGCTTGAATTTCCAGCATTTGCAAATTTCCTTGTGTTTGACATTTTGGTTGGAATGGACCAGTTGGGCCTTTGGGCCTGTTTCTGTGCTGTATTACTGTCCATGTCACCTGTCTTTGGGAATACCATTGTTTCACTGCTTATGAAACAAAATTCTCAATCCCCTCCTTATATCACTCTGGGAGCAGTCTCTGCACAAGGTCTGCAGTGATTCCAGATGACAGTCTGCTCTGATTTGTTTTGAAGGCAAATTACTTTGTCTATCTTTTTTTCCCCTTTCTGTAGTTTCTCCAACTGTCCTAGCCTATAGAACTTTGCATTAGTGGTGTTAATCTACAAGACTTACTGATGAACCCACAGGGAAACTGTGAACAGAGGAAATGTGAAATTAAGACAGAAAATTCTGAATATGTCCAATGTAGGATAAGAGGGAACATGGAGGAAGGTTTTGTGATGTGATCCATTGTCTGAATTAATCATGTTTCTCGAACTGAAAAATTATCACCATCTTTTTGGTGTCGGATGCCGATCATGTCTCTATATTTCCAACAATTTCAGCTTTCAATTCTTAGGTAAAAGTTGTCAGTAATGTGTATATTAATGGAAAATATTTGTGATCCAAAGTTGATGATTTATAATTTGAATCCTCGTCATCTTTGTGTTGAAACATGCCAAAACAATAAAAATAAATTTCCTTTGGTCGTCTTCTGAGATCCTAGGCTGGGGTCCACAGACTGCTTATAGAATGCTGCATGCCAGTGATTCTGCGGCAGGGAAGCTTTTCATTGTACTTGTGCGTATGATAAAAGGGTGGCTCTGATTGCATTGGAAATGGCCAGTCTTTCTGTGGATTGATCCATCTGTAACATTGTCAGCTTTCCACTGTATGCCAATGCTGCCTGATCTGCTGGGCATTTCCAACATTCTTCGCTTGGTTTTGGTTCCCTGCAACAGCTCGGATCTACATTTCAGAGCTTTTATGCATCCCTTTGTGTTCTCTCTCCCAGACCACCGTCATTAATTCAAATAGATTTCAATGTAAATTCTGTGTCACCCTAGTTACTCTGGCCTCACCTATAATCAGAGGTGTTTTCTTTGTCCTTTTCATCCCTGTCACCCTCTCTACAAATTGTTGGAGGAACTGTGTGGGTTGAACAGCCTCTGTGGAGGCAAAGGAAGATCAACATTTTGGGTAAAAGAGTTTGCATCGGGACTGAGAGTGTAGAGGGAAGATAGCCATTATAAAGAGGTGAGAGAGAGGGTGGAGTCAGAGACAGGTAGGTGATAGGTGGAGCTGAGTGGAATGGGGAATGGGGAGCTAGGTGGGAGGATTTAGTGACATGCTGTGATGGGTGATAGGTGAAAATGGACAAGGAAAAAAATATGTGAGCAAATGCAGTCAGGTGGCGGAGGGGCGAGGAAGGGAAAAAGTAGACAGAGGCTGGCAAGTGATAAGTGGGACCAGGTAAGGGAGTAATGATGGTGAATGGAACCTGGTGGTGGGAGGATAAGAAATCCATGTGATGGGAGGGGGCATTGAGAAAGTGGATAATGGGAGGGTGAAATAAGGTGGATCTGAAAGAGTGGGAAAGGAACACTGGGAATATGGGTTAACTGAAACTCGAAAATTCAGTGTTCACGCCGGTGGATTATGGGCTGGGTCCTCAGCGCTGGGGCCTTGGTTCTGGGAGACGACACTGAAATTAGTTCACTTCATGGATGTAACAGAATCAAAATCAGCTTGGAAAATGCTGATGTACTTTCTCGTGGATAGATACACAGAAACACAGGTTGAGATAAAAGAGCATGAATGCCTGGAAATGTTTGTTCTGTGAGACCGAGAAGGAGGAGTGAAGCAATTCCAAAGATATACACAAAGAATATCTGCTCAGGGACCACTTTATAAGGTAAGTGGAGTGTACCTAATAAAGAGACCACTTGAGTGTCGCTGAAGTGTAGCTTACACCAGAGCATGAATCTCACAATAATGTTGATGCACATTTCAGTTAATTGACTTAAATTACTAAATTATATTTAAATCTACTTTGAATTGGTCAAGATTGATGAATGCCTTTTCTTGTACACAATTTTAAAAAAGAACGGAATAATTGTTACTCTGGATCTGATGCAGCACAGAAAACACTAAAGGATAAGGAACACAATAAATATAAATATATAAGGTAGCTTATATACAAAGATTGACTGTATGTCCATAAGATGATGGAAGGCACAGAAGTGTCTGTACATAAGGTGACTGACAGAAAATGATAAACTAATGGTGGTGGGGGTGTGGAGGGGTGGGTTAGTAGTGGGTGCAGGTGTTGATCAGTCTTACTGCTTGGGGAAAGTAACTTTTTTTGAGTCTGGTGGTCCTGGTGTGGATGCTACCTAGCCCCCTCCACAATGGGAGTGGGGCAAAAGGTCCAGGAGCAGGGTGGGTGGGAGCTTTCATGTTGTTACCGGCCCTTTTCTGGCACCTTGATGTCCTTCTTCTTTTACGCCCTTGTTGGCGGGTAGACTGGAAGGTATACTTTATACTTTATTGTCACCAAACAATTGATATGAGAGCGTACAATCATCACAGCGATACTTGATTCTGCGCTTCGCACCCTGGAGTACAAATCGAAGGTATTTTAGGTATTGTTGATGACTTGCATCAAATGCCAGAATAAGTCTCTGACCCACTCTGAGTTACATAGTCAACTTGACTTTAACTGTGTCATGTGACTGGTCTTTGAGATTTTCACCTAACTTAATTCTTTTGATTCAAGTAAAATAATTTGTGACACTGTCTAAGGATTTTGTCGAATGGTGCATGCTGAATCATCTGCAGCTCAGGACAGTAAGACAAAGAAGATGTTAATGGGCTTCAGGAAGACTAAGCCTGCACTGCTTCCTGTTGCTATTGATGGTGAGGATGGGATGTGGTGAGGACCTACAAGTACCTGGGGGCGCAGCAGGACAACAGACTTGAGTGGAGCACCAACACAGAGGCCGTGTAAAAGAAGGGCCAGAGTTGTCTCTACTTTCTGAAGAGACTGAGGTCCTTTGGAGTATAAAGGCCTCTCCTTCACATGTTCTACCAGTCTGTTGTCAACAGTACAATCTTCTATGCAGTGGTGTGCTGGGGTAACGGCATCAACGCAGGTGATGCCAACAGGGTCAATAAACTGATTAGAAGGCTGGCTCTGTTATAGGAGCCAAACTAGACACACTGGAGACTGAGGTAGAACAAAGGACCCAACGGAAAATTCTGCCAATTCTGGACAATGTTTTTCACCCTCTGTGTGACACCTTGGCTGAACAGAGAAGCACTTTTAGTAATAGACTGAGACAACTGTGCTGCTCCAAAGAGCGCTATATGAGGTTATTCTTACCTTTGGCCATTAGGCTCTATAATGAGTCAACCTATAGCTGGGGAAGTGATGACCCCTCCTGGTGGACTGTTTAAGATAACTTATTTTTATTTATTCTTATTACTTCTCTTCTAATATTTGTATATTTGTATAACTGTGCACTTGTACCAATCTTCTGTCCTTGGACTCACTTCACACCGCATGCTGTCGGAGCAGTGCTGCCAGGATAATTAAGGACATGACCCACCCAGCCAACACACTTTTCGCCCCTCTTCCCTCCGGGAGAAGGTTCAGGAGCTTGAAGACTCGTACAGCTAGATTTGGGAACAGCTTCTTTCCAACTGTGATAAGACTGCTGAACGGATCCTGACCCGGATCTGGGCTGTACCCTCCAAATATCCAGACCTGCATCTCGGTTTTTTTGCACTACCTTACTTTCCATTTTTCTATTTTCTATTTATGATTTATAATTTCAATTTTTAATATTTACTATTGATTTGTAATCCAGGGAGTGGGAAGTGCAGAATCAAATATCGCTATGATGATTGTACGTTCTAGTACCAATTGTTTGGCGACAATGAAGTATAAAGTAATGCTACTGTGACATTGTAATTTCCTTTGGGATCAACAAAGCAGATAGATAGATAGATAGATACTTTATTGATCCTGCGGGAAATTGGGTTTCGCCACAGCCGCACCAACCAAGAATAGAGTACAAACATAGCAACATAAAACCACAATTAACCAAATAACAATATGTAAATTATGCCAGATGGAAATAAGTCCAGGACCAGCCTATCAGCTCAGGGTGTCTGACCCTCCAAGGGAGGAGTTGTAAAGTTTGATGGCCACAGGCAGGAATGATTTCCTATGACGCTCAGTGTTACATCTCGGTGGAGCTGGAGTCCAACAACAAAAAGTTGAATATCCGGGCTACAAACACGTTCCTTGATCGTAATATGACCAGGATTGTATCATCTGTTGTTAACCAGAACGGCAAGCCCCCCTCCTTTACACTTACTGCTCTCAGTGCAATTCCAGTCAGCCCGAACGGTCAGGAAGCCCTCTACAGAAACATTTTGGTCTATCTAAGAAGACCTAAGCCAACATGACTCTCTCAAGCAACAGCATAAAACATGTTAATGTCATCCATCTCATCTATTTATCAATCCCTGAGTTTATACATGATCTAATTCATACTATGCTAGCGCCAGCAATGAGAATTGCAGGCTATTTGCTCTTATTGCCTGCTGTTTCTTTTCACACAATCTCAGTGGAAAATTTGAAGAATTAAAATACTTACAATGAATCAAAAAACTAAAATCTATTGCCAATTCTCTGTGACTCATCAGATTCTTATCTTCAGCCACAGGAAAGTCGGGAGGAAATGTGGGAGTTCTGTTTCCCAAAGCTAAGGATTAATGGGAAAATAGTTACTCTGTAGTGCTGGGTGCTCAAGCCAATGTGTGAAAATAAAGCAAACTTCTGCAGTTTCCTGATGATCTATGTGTTACATGGTTGGTATGAAAAAATGCATAGCAAAGCCACTTATTGTTAGTGGAGTATGGATAGATAGAAGTTCAAAGCCATGTTGCACAATGTTCATGGTAATAGCACAAGTTTTTCCAGTATTACATAAAGTGAAAACGGATGTTCTCATGATCGGGAGATAATAATCAGTCGCATAGCAAAATTCAGTTAGTAAAAGAGACTTTGATTGTTGACCTTATCACACTTTGATGATAGAATCAATGGTTGGTTGTGCACTATTTTATCTTGTATCTCATGTATTGTCAGGAACATTGTATTGGTGGGCAATAGGAATTCATAACTGAGAAAAATCTGGTTGCCAACCAAATAAATATTCACGCTCATTTTAAACACCTAACTAACTCAGCAGCCATGCCCTCTGAAGCTGTGTGTGTCATATTTTCAACAACACGCTTTGCATAAAGTGGTCTTATTCTCGGATCTGTTGTGAGATGCATCCAAATGTTGTGTGAAGAATCACCAAATAATGATTATCAGCAGGCTTTTCAATGACTTGGGCCTGCCCAATGTAGATAATCTTCAGTTTAACTTCCAACCACTATGAATATGTTTGTTTGTAAAGTTTTGAAGTTACTATTCAGAATCAGAATCAGGTTTAATATCAGTGGCATATGTCATGAAATTTGTTAACATTATGGCAGCAGTGCAATGAAATACATGATAAATAAATATAGAGAAAAAACTGAATTACCTTAAGTAAATATATATATATCTATTAAATCGTAAAGATAAAATAAGTAGTTGCAAAAAAAGAAATAAAAAAGTAGTGAGATAGTGTTCATGGGGTTCAATGTCCATTTAGAAATTGGATGGCAGAGGGGAAGAAACTGTTCCTTAATTGCTGAGTGTGTGCCTTCAAAAAAGAATAGCTTTTTGAAAATTGTGCTCCAACACATTTGACATGTTGCACTACTTTATCAGACATGTGTCAGTTCTGGCTTTGTGCAGAAGCTACCAAGTTGCAAATGTTACAGATAGAGTATGTTTTCAGAGAGGAAAAACATGTTTTTGAATTTGGGCTATTTATAATAAAGGGTGTATTAAGGGACACTTCCTTGTTAGGTGGAATAAGGCACCTGGTGTGCCATGCAAAATGAATGTGTTCTGTACTGGGAACAGAAACATATGCATGTCCTGCATTATACTGTCTATTTTTCACTCATCAAAGGGAATTTTTCTTTTTCTGCTCCTTCCTTTCTGCTTCTATTTACAAACCCTGAAAAAATAGCTATTTTTATAATTTCACCCACCCTATTAATTTTAACACTCCCACTAACCCTCATCCCTTGGGATCCCAGTCATCCGAGTATTGGTCTATTACAAACTTAGACCTTAATTGTAAGCTAACTAAATTAGAAAGTTACAGGCGGGTGCCTCCCCCCAGTCAGTCTCCATACCATGACTGAGCCAGCTTGAAAATGGTGCAGAAGAGCAGAAGCAATTTTCTCTTGTTTTAAAGGGGTTATACATGACTGCAAGTTGATGCTGTGAAACAAAAATCGTTGAAAATATTTTGCATGTAAAGACATCACAAATAAAGAGAAAAGATGTGTTACCACTTGCCAGAATTTGTAGTCTCTTGATGGAACCGGTGATATAGTTTTCACATTCAGATCTGGAACCTCAATCTGATCTACCTTACAGTTTTTGGACTTGCACAATTCCTGCATTTTTGGCTTTTGTTTGAGATTCTCAGCATCTTTTTGTCTCCACAGCTGCGGGGTTTCTTGTGTGCATTCCAGTAGGACATTGAATAGGGCTAATTTAGATTTATATTTGGGAATGCAATAACTCAGAATGAATGATTTACATTATGAATATTAAAAATAAAATATAGTATACAATTCACAGGTTGGGCATAATCTGGATGGAAGCTGAGCCAATAATACTCTGGTTTACTGATCCCTGTTTCTTTCACAACAGGCACTATCTGATTTGCTAAGTAGATCCTGCATTTCCTGAATTTATTTCAACATCTCAAGTATTTTGCACTCAGATAAGTGAAATGAATGACAAATAATTGAGGACAGGACAAGGAGTGACACATGCATTGTAGCCTGACTCTCGGTCACAATATAACAACAAAATTTGGAGCACAATTTTGATTCACCTTTGACTTGACAGCAGACTACTGGGTTTAAGGGTGACCTTTGATTCACGAATGGACCCCTGGGTTTGTGGGTGAACCAGGGGGGTGGGGTTGGTTATTGATGACACCAGAGACGGCAGATGCCAGACTTTGGAGCAAAACGCAAAATATAGGAGGAAAGCTGTGAGTGAGGCAGCACGTTTGTGCTGGAAAAAGGCATACCCTCCATAGGTGTTGTCTGACCCGCTGAGTTCCTCCAGTTTTATTGTGTGTTTTACCCTTGGGGAAGCTGGTGGTCACTGGCTGATCTGTTTGTTTCAGCGTGGTGACTGATTTGGATTCAAGGAGGACCTGAGGGTCAGTTCGCTGGATGACTCTCGTTTCACAGCAAACCTTTGGACTGGCTTGCTGGGTGGCGCTTGGGTGCAGGATCCCCCTGGGCGACTCTAGGATCGCAGGAAAACCTTTGGTTGGGCTGCTGGGTTGGAAGAAATTGCGAGTAACCCTCGCTTTCAGAATGAATCCGAACCTGGGAAGGTGAGCTCGAGCAGCGAGGTGACCCCACCGGCCGGTGCGCGCGGTGATTGACAGGGGACAGTCACGTGAAGTCCGACGCCATATTGGGAACCGTGGCCACCGGAAGGACGCGAGGGTTTGCGGATTGGTACTGCGGCCGGAGAATGAGCCGGGCGGAGGCGGGGTTACGTCCGGCGCCGCTCGCTTGCTGCTCGAACTCTTCGCGGTGCAGCGGCAGGTAAGTGTGCTTGAGGTTGCCGGGGAGCCGCGATCGGCTGCGGGAGCGAACGGTTGTGTGTGTGAGGGGAGTGTGATGCTGGAGCTGTGCCGACTCTGGGATGCGCTCCGCATGTCGGAGCCGCTGCTTTGTGGTCGGTCAGTTGCCGGACACCGGGATTAACCCGAGATCTGGCCTCTTACCATCTCGTTTCATCCACTTCCAAACCCTTTCCACTCCGCCGCGGTGTTGATCTAAATGAAAATAAATTCTTAAGGTTTAAGATCTGAAGTAGAATGGGAAAATTGTTGGCGAAGAGAGAAGGCTGTTTTCTGGTGTAGAGCAAGTTTTTTCCCCAGGAAGAGGCCAACTCTTTGTTAACTTGCCTGTGTATTTCAACGTTTTCTGCATTTTATTCGCAATGAGTAGAGGACATGGTAGAATTGCAGAGCAAAACGCCGACACTCTTTCCAAAGTGTCAAAAAGGTCCTGTTTCAACTTTTCTTGGGACTATGAAACAACCGTCAGGGTTTGACTGCTCAGCGTGCTTTGACTCCTTGCTGTTCCAGGACCGTGCGCTGGTTTATCTCTCGTACCTGATCTGGATTGTTTAATATAGGAGATAGGACAGTTAAGGCCAACTTTGTTTCTGTGATCGCTACATATTGAGGTTCTTAACTTGTGTACAGAAATGGATTTAAAAGTTCAATATTCTCTTCTGAGAAAGTCAGTTTTTTTTAAAAAAAGCTGTGAACTGGGATGAGAGTAACACAGAAGTTTAAAGTAAAAGGGATGCATTCTTTCAACCCAAAAATTCACTGTAAGTTTCAGATTTAGTTTGCTGTGTTTGACCCTGGTTTCATCTGTGGCACTGTAAGCCTCCTGGTCATTAATCCACTGCAGACAGCAATTGTGCATTCTCCTGCTGATCCTCTGTTCCCTGTTGACTATTGTCTTGTAAACTGCCTTTATGACTGGCTTCTTATTTCACTACTTGGGCGAAAGCCCCAACTTGCATGGAACACCCAAGGCATGAATATTGATTTCTCCTTCCAGTAAACAAATCCCCCCCACTTCTATTCTCCACTGTGATTTTTTGCTACTACTTACCTACTTATCACCTCTCCCTGGGACCCATCCTCCTTCCCTTTCTCCCATGGTCCATTCTCCTCTCCTATCAGATTCTTTCTTTTCCAGCCCTTGACCTTTCCCATCCACCTGGCTTTACCTATCACCTTTCAGCTGGCCTCTTTCCCCTTCCTTCTCAGTTCTGAAGAAGGTTCTTGGTGTGAAATGTCAGACTATCTATTTATTTCCAAAGATGCTGCCTGATCTGCTGAGTTCCTCCAGCATTTTGTATGTTGCTTTGAATTTCCAGCATCTGCAGACTTCCTCGTACTTCCCATTATATTTGTTTGTTAGGTGCTTTGGGCTGTTTTTCACATTTACATGTTATATAATTTCAAGTTTATATTAAATGCAACCTCTTCAAGATGTTATCCTTTGAATTGTCACAAATTAATCCACAATGAGAATTTTTCATAAGATGGGGATTTAAAAAAATATATAATTTACTTTTGGTTTCTAAAAATTAAAATAAATTGAAGTCAGCATGTTTTGCTTTTAATTTTAATTGTGTTCTTCAGAACTTAATGACTCTAAGCCACATTTAGGACAAAATCACACTGAACTTAAGTGACTGTTCGGTGTGTGTGGTGGAGCTAGGTGTTCAAAACATTGTGACAATAAGTTTCACCTATTAAGATTTTTAAAAATTTCTATCTAACCTAAAATGAGTCATTTTCTTGCTGAGTTGTCTTAGATATGTATTTTAGTCTGGTGTCCACAACCTTTGATCAATTTTACTAGATGACTTTCAGAATAATGTATGGTTGTAGTTAAGTGACTGGTTGCGTACTTTTAATTTTTCCATCAGTTGTTTTTTTAAATGATGTTTAAACCACTACAGCCAAAAATATAGCATTGGTTTTGACAAATATATCCAACAATTTAAAATAGCTCTTTAAAGACATTAAAGATCTGTAATCAGATAACTTTGAGCGATTTTGAATTGTTACTCATTAATATGTTTTATTATGATATGCCTTGGATTTCTGAAAGCAAATGGCTATTTTATGACAGTTTAATGCACAGATTCCATCTTTGAAGTGGTCACTCATTAAAATTTGTTTCAAAACTAAATTTGAGAAAACTAAATTGAGCTGTATTTAATGAATAAACACACTGAGTAACTGGACGAGATCCAGTGCGTCATAAAATGCGCAAATAACACAAATATGCCAAGTAATAAAACTTGTAGTTTAAAGCATATGTGGTCAGCCTATCCGTGCAGTGCCTTGGAATGCAGGAGAGCAGAGATGTTCAACCCTTTTCTTCTGGGGACTTCAGGATGCTGGCTTCTGATGGGTGAGGGAAGTTTTGGTGAAAGTTATACTTGGCATCATGCTATATCCTAATAGTTAAAAAGCACTGCATAAGCTTTGGAACAAGTCCAAGGACCTTAATGTCTGACTTGTGAAGTCAAACAGTTCTGTGTTAAGTCAAACTGGAGCTTTTCTGGGTTGGGCGTGGTATTTTTTAAAAAAAGAATAACTTCACTGTTTGTGATTGTTGTGCTCAAAGTGCTACCTAGTGGCAGAAATTAAGTACTTCAGATCAAATTTATACTGTACGCAGACCTCCAGTGTAGAATTATTAAGTTCTTTGTGTGCTGTCTCATAGACAATGATGGATCAAAACTGCTTGTGATGGGCTGGTGGTTGTTTGATGTGAGTGTATAAGGATTTTTTTTTGGACAGGGTACAATGAAGCTGAAGCTCAAATTTCAGTTATGCCTGGATTGATCCAAGATGCATGCATTGTTAAGTTAGAATAGTTTTGCATTTGATCTGCTTCTTTGGGCCTTTGTGCTGTTGGACTAGGAGAGAGAAGAAACTGCTTTCCTGATGTTCCATGGTTCCTTTTGGAAATGAGTGTGTGGATAGGTTGAGTAGATGGTTCAGTTTTTGTCATGTCATGCTTTTAAGGTTTGCAGTGACTAACTGGATGAATATGGTGCCTTGGTTAGGTTCTGGGGGTGCTGTCAGTTTTTCCATCTCAAGAAGAAAAAAATGTTTTGCCATGTGAAATGTGTAGGTACTCAATTTCAAGTGAAATTGTCAAGATTTCATTTTAACTCATGATATACTTTCCCCCCCGTCTTTTTGTATCGATATTTAATGTGTTGCTGCAGTCGGAAGAGATGTGCTGAACTAACCGAGGTATGGAAAATGTACAAAACTTGCAAATGCTCCCTGTTCTGAGAATGGAGTTAATTCATAACACTTCAATCGCACGAAAGCAGTGGAGTATTTTAATGTTCCACACAGTTTGTTCTCAGGAAGTATTACTGGCTTGAAGTCTGCAGGGTACACAGCCAGAACTTCAGTCACAGCATTTTGGTTGCTGATTGTGGAATTCCATTTACTCTTCAGAATAAGGATTTGGCCACTGAAACACAAGAGTAGTGTTTTTTTCAATCTCATTACTCTGGTTATATTGTATCTAATCAAGGTATGCATTTTCATGAACAAAAGAAAATGAAGTTAATTTGGAAATGGGTGTTGGCGGGAATGTGTGTGGGTAAAGATTATTTGCTGATTTGTAATGTTACCAAGGTTTTGACAATGTCCATATTTGTTTCGTATTCTGTTAACTGATTTGCATTACTTTACACAATTGGTGAAAAGTTTTTGTTATCATTAAAGAAAATGTTTCTGGTTGTGAAATGATGCAAAAAAAATTAGAAGGAATGTGTGATATTTGCCTTGAGTGTTTTTGAAACATTTCTCTATCCATTTAATGCTTTGCTTTGACAGAACTCCATATACAGTACCTGTTTTGAGAATTTAGTGATGGGCCAGTAGAGCTGACCAAATGCTGCTCTAGGTTGGCTAGTCATTTGGTCTTCTGCTCTGTAGTGGGCATATGGGTAAAGCATCTTTTGTGGATGGCAAACTCTGTGAAGATAATGATTTACATGATGTACATGGGTACATGTGTCATCTCTGCATGTAGATTGATGGCTTGTGCATGCTTCTGGAGTGGAGTTTGAACAAATTGATCTGTCGTTCTGTTCTGCCTACAGTTTATTGTTGAAATATGATGAGAAAACTGTTGGGGCAATGATATTTGATATAATCATGTTTGATACCAGTGCGTACTGAACTCAATTCTATAAAGGACACATTGATTAAGAGCATGGCATTCACAAATTAATATAGTAATCTTAGGATTCTGACAATTTCTGATTCTAGATAAATTTGGCCATCATACTTAACCATGATCAAAAAGCATGTCAACACTTTACTTATCAGATGTGAAGCACCATGAGAGCTTTCATGGAAATTATCCCAAAGTAAACGATCGGCTGTAAAATTAAAGGCAGCCATTCAGAAATGATTGTATATGACCATTACAGTTTGGGTTTATTTAACTCAGTTGAGATTAGTAATGTAAGATTGATGCCTGAGCACATTGACAATGTAACTTAATGGTGAATGTCCTAGTATGATATGTAAAGAAACTCACTTCATCCATCAGGTCCATGGCACCTTCTAATAGAGAAATCACATCAGTCCCATTCCCATCTCTTCCCTGTACCCTTGCAAGTTGTTCTCTTGTTTGCCCATCAACTCTACGTTAATTTCTTTTTCACTTGTTGCCACTGAGGGGTAATTTGCAGCATCTGGTTATCAGCACATCCCTGGGATGGAGGAGGAAAGCATGGTTCCTAATTGAAACCCGCAAGTGATACTCAGAGTCAGGTCTGAACCCAGGTCCCTGGAGCTGTGTAATACTTTGTCTTTGTACTGAATTTCCTTTTTGTTGTGATGTAAGTGACGACAATACTTGAAGCAAATTGTGGTTGATGTTGTGTTGTTTCTGGCAGAGGTTATTTGTTGATGGTTTTTAGTTGAACTCGTAACTAATTTCTACCTGATCTCTACTTTCTCTCTAATCTTGGCCATTTAATTTGTAGGGGGAGTGAATGCTGGTTGCTTCTTGATTGGTGCTCTGTCAGTCATTGGTGTTAACCATTTGGGGAGCAGTATCGGTCCCAGATCTGGAAGTTTAAAGGGACAGTATTGAATCTCCTGTGTTTAAAGTTTAGATTCGATGCAAGTTGAGAACAGTAGTGTGGAGGGCAGTGATGAGCCAAGAATCTGATAAACTGAAGAAAACTGTACGGACTGGGGCAACAGGTAACGATAAGCTGAGAAGTGAACTATAGAATAGTGCAAGCAGCCCAATAAATCGCTGCAGTAGATTTGATGTTTTAGAAGGTCTTGTGTTTTTTGCCAACTGAACTATTATTAAACAGACATAGGCTTAAGACTTTGCACAGCTTCCTCATTTGAAGGCTTGCTAACGATTCTGCGAACTACTAAAGGCGTTTTCTCCTATTTTATTTCACTATTGCTGTGTTTGGGGAAGTAAGATTTCTGCCTTGGTGATCCAAACATATTTTGGCTTTCATTGATTTACATTGCAAAGTATATTTCAGAGTATGGTGTCAACATCAATTTTCAATTGTCCTGGGCTGTTTGACCTCTGAAAATTGTATGGTGTGGAATTGGTATGAACAACAGGCTGTGGTGAGAGTCCATCTTACCATCAGCTTTAGTTGGGATCTTGCAGCCATCAACCCTATCTCTGTCAACTTGAATATCTTGCTGCTTTATTTTTGTCTGAGAGAGATGTTGGTACACTGACTTGGGATTGATCCTTAATATTAAAGCACAGGTTTTAACCAAGACAAGTTATCATTACACGTAGTTGGTGGGCAGACTTGAATGAGTAGAGATTCAAGAGCTGGTTTGTGTGGTGAATTCTAGGCAGGCTAAGGGTTCATTCTGAAGATGCTGATCACCACCAAGGTTTGTCCCCATCTTGGTACCAATAAAACAATGTTGTCATTAGACATATGGAAGAAGAATAGCTTTAATTTAACTAAACTTCAAATATCCTAAAATGTTAATTGTTCACTACTCTTTTAATGTACTCGTATTTTATTTGTGTTTACAAGTCTAAGTATACTTTCAGTACTTGTGTATAATTTTCTGCTGGATCAAACCTCTCATGATACATGAAATCTTATTATTCCATTTGCAGGGAGAAATAAAACTTGCTCAGTGTTTCAAACCACAGTTTGCAGTGGTTGGGATGATACTGCCAGAAAGAAGTCTGCCTCCACTTGGAGTCAAAGAAATTTCTTAGTATTTTCACGATTTGAGTTCATCTGAATAAACTTTGGAGCTACTGATGAGCTTTGCAAGCATAATGAATATTGTAAACTGTGTGGGAACCTATTTGTGCACCACAGCAAAAATGCACAAACTTAAGCATTGGTCAGAGTATCAGGATAAACTCCTCTGTTTATCTTTGGTGCCATGGGATCTGTTATTTTTTAACTTGAGACGGAGCCTGGGTTTAACATGTCATCAAAACACAGCATTTCTTTCTAGTGCAGCGTTTTCTCACTATCCTTAGGACTGTTGGCCAGAGAAGGTGGGAACTCAACTGGTGTTAACCCAAAAACAGAGATTGATCTTGTTCAGTTACATTGTGCCTAAATAATGAGACTTTGATACTAGTGACTGATAGTTAAGGACTGATTTTCTAGCAATCTAAAACAAATAAATTTGAATACTGCAAGCAACAACAAAAAACAGGAAATTTGAACACTGAATATTTTTACAACTGTTTTTCTTGTCTTTTGGGTACTGACCATACCAAGAATGATAATAAGCCTGTCATTCTAATATATTTGCCTACTTTTTGGGTACACTAGTAAAATCAGTGTTGGATTGTAGAACCCAGATGGTGTTAAGTGGAATTAGAGAGTTGGTCCAAAGTAAGGGGAATTAGATTGAATATATTGCAAAAAATTAAACATTTCAGATCCGAGGGGCTGAGTTTTCTCTGATAGAACATTTTGCTTTTTGCCTGTTTTCCCCACACAGGATTCTGATTATTTGAAACTGGATCATTGGTAGAGCATTACCACGACCAAGAGTCAGAGAGATCGGTCATAATATCTTGCATTCAGCCACTGAATAAAATCAGCTATTTACTGTGTAAGACAGTGGTTTGAGTTGGGTGTCAGATAAAATAGATAAAAGAAGCAATTGCCGTACCAAAACATATGATATTAATGAAGGGAAACTTCATTGACTGTTTAAAGATGGGATGTAGTGTTTGTATAGTGACTGCTGAAGCTTGATATTGACATTATGGTTGACTTGAAGATTGGAGGTATGATTTCAAAAGTTGGAACACAAGGCAACTTAGAAGGCTGTGACTCATTATGTGGAAAATCGTACTCAAATACAGAAGACAGAATTGAGCCTGAAGAACAGGCAGGTGAATTACTTGATATCTTGAACATCTTTGTTTTGTTGCAAAGTATAAAAAACCAAAATGTAGAACGTAGAAACATAGAAAACATACAGCACAATATGGGCCCTTCGGCCCACAAAGCTGTGCTGAACATGTCCCTACCTGAGAACTACCGAGGCTTTACCCATAGCCCTCTATTTTTCTAAGCTCCATGTAGCCATCCAGGAGTCTCTTAACAGACCCTATCATTTCTGCCTCCACCACCGCTGCCAGCAGCCCATTCCACGCACTCACCACTCTGCGTAAAAAAGACTTACCCCTGACATCTCCTCTGTACCTATTTCCATGCACCTTAAAACTATGCCCTCTCATGCTAGCCATTTCAGCCCTGGGGAAAAGCCTCTGGCTATCCACACGATCAATGCCTCTCATTATCTTGTACACCTCTATCAAGTCACCTCTCATCCTCCGTCGCTCCAAGGAGAAAAGGCCGAGTTCACTCAACCTATTCTCATAAGGCATGCTCCCCAATCCAGGCAACATCCTCGAAAATCTCTGCACCCTTTCTATGGTTTCCATGTCCTTCCTATAGTGAGGTGACCAGAAATGAGCACAGTACTCCAAGTGGGGTCTGACCAGGGTCCAAAATCACTGCAATGTTACCTTACGGCTCCTAAACTCAATCCCACAATTGATGAAGGCCAATGCACCGTATGCCGCCTTAACCACAGAGTTGGCCTGCATAGCAGCTTTGAGTGTCCTATGGACTTGGACCCCATTATCCCTCTGATCCTCCGTACTGCCAGGAGTCTAACCATTAATACTATATTCTGCCATCATATTTGACCTACCAAAATGAACCACTTCACACTATCTGGGTTGAACTACATCTGTCACTTCTCAGACCAGTTTTGCATCCTATCAATGTCCCGCTGTAACCTCTGACAGCCCTCCACATTATCCACAACACCCCTAACCTTTGTGTCATCAGCAAGTTTACTAACCCATCCCTCCACTTCCTCACCCAGGTCATTTATAAGAATCGCAGAGTAGGGGCCCCAGAACAGATCCCTGAGGCACACTACTGGTCACCAGATATCCTCAGACAATAATTAACAAAGTGAGGAGCAGATATTTGCTGTGGTAGATGCTTAAATAATAAAGGTAGTAATGCAAATTTTGTATTTAATTTTGCCCACTTTATTGTCTATGTTTTATATTGTTAAGAATAAAATACAAGCACTTCTGCAGATGCTGGAAATGCGGAGTAACACAGACAAGATGTTGGAGGAACTCAGCAGGTCAGGCAATATTTATGGAGGGGAATAAGCGGCTGATGTTTCAGACCAAAACCCTTCATCAGGAACCCTCTTTATGGTCTGACCTGCTCAGTTCCTCCAGCATTTTGTGTGTGCTACTCTTCTTATCATGTACTTTTTGTGGGTTTCTTTACCATGGATGGTTGAAGCATTGTCAAAAGAGCAAGAACAATTCGCTGCAATTGTGACAGAATTAAGGGGATACAACAATTTGCAAAGCTCGAATAATCTCGAGTTGCAAAGAGGAATCACTTGGAGGGTGATATAAGTTTTAAAAATTGCAGAGGGATTTTTCATTTTCTCTCCAAAATGCTGAAATAGAGTAAGTGATTGATTAATATATTAAAATTAATATTATGTTATTAATTTACCAAGTGTAGGGAAGAACTTATAATGTCTCACAACTCTGGTAGAGGCTTAATGTAATCACGAAGGAGTAGATTATGATAAAGAGGGGCCATATTGGGTGTAAATAATTGCTTGGGGTAAAGCTGATCTGAGCCCTAAGTACCAACATAGAATCAGCATTTGTTTAGTAAATTGTTTGTAACTCGGTCCACACTTAAGTCTGAGTTTGTTGTCATAGGCACAAGAAAAGTAAATTTGCAGCGTTATTGCGAGGTAGGTTCAGACAACACCATTGAATACACTGTAAATTATACAAGACAATGAAGAAAAAGACTTCAAAATTAGACATTGGTGCAAAAACACAATTAGAAACAAGTCAGTAGTCAGAAATGTTACATTGATGAGATTGGATTTGAGTTGTGTCAATTGGTTCAAGAAGCTGATGGTTGTAAGAAAGCAGCTGTTTCTGAACCTAGTGATGTGGGACAGCAGGTTGCTGTAATTTTGGTCTGATAGTAACAGTGAGCAGAGTGCATGATCTGGATATCAGGGATCATTGAAAATAGATGCTCCTTACTTGAGACAGGGCCCATGTCGATGTTTTTGGTACAGATAGTTATGACCATGCTGAAGCAGTCTGTGTACACAGATATATGGCCTTTTGTGTTTCAGTTCACTGGAACTGCTGTACCATCCATAGCAGGCAACCAGTCAGGATAGCATGTACAATGAATGCATCTATATAATTTTGTTGGAGGATTTGGCGACATGCCAAACATTTTTAAGATTCTGAAAAAGCAGAAGTGTTGGGTGTCATCTTTGTGACTGGTCTTTGGAGATAGAACATAGAATAGTCCAGCACAGTACAGGCCCTTCGGCCCACAATGTTGTGCTGACCCTCAAACCCTGCCTCCCATATAAGCCCCCACCTTAAATTCCTCCATATACCTGTCCAGTAGTCTCTTAAACTTCACTAGTGTATCTGCCTCCACCACTGACTTAGGCAGTGCGTTCCATGCACCAACCACTCTCTGAGTAAAAAACCTTCCTCTAATATCCCCCTTGAACTTCCCACCCCATACCTTAAAGCTATGTCCTCTTGTATTGAGCAGTGGTGCCCTGGGGAAGAGGCGCTGGCTATCCACTCTATCTATTCCTCTTATTATCTTGTACACCTCTATTATGTCTCCTCTCATCCTCCTTCTCTCCAAAGAGTAAAGCCCTAGCTCCCTTAATCTCAGATCAGAATGCATACTTTCTAAACCAGGCAGCATCCTGGTTTGTACCCTTTGTACCCTTTCCAATGCTTCCACATCCTTCCTATTGTGAGGTGACCAGAACTGGACACAGTACTCTAAGTGTGGCCTAAACACAGTTTTGTAGAGCTGCATCATTATATCACGACTCTTAAACTCTATCCCTCGACTTATGAAAGCTAACACCCCATAAGCTTTCTTAATTACCCTATCTACTTGTGAGGCAACTTTCAGGGATCTGTGGACATGTACCCCGAGATCCCTCTGCTCCTCCACACTACCAACTATCCTGCCATTTACTTTGTACTCTGCCTTGGAGTTTGTCCTTCCAAACTGTACCACCTCACACTTCTATGGGTTGAACTCCATCTGCCACTTCTCAGCCCACTCCTGCATCCTATTAATGTCTCTCTGCAATCTTTGACAATCCTGTACACTATCTACAACACCACCAACCTTTGTGTCATCTGCAAACTTGCCAACCCACCCCTCTACCCCCACATCCAGGTCGTTAATAAAAATCACGAAAAGTAGATGTCAACTCAGAAATTTGAAACTGTTAATTCTCGCCACCACCAGTCTATAATTAAAAGTTGGTAAACCAATGGAAGCGCCATATCAAGAAAAGAATAGTTATTGGTAGAAATAGTGACATGCTAGGGGCAGTTTACCATGATGGATTTGCCTGTCAGCTTGAGTGAACATCTGGAGGAAATACTGAAAAGTTCGGATAGAGGATGTTTCCATTGGTGTGAGGGTCTTGGATCTGAGGCACAACCTAAGAATGGGATGCGCCTTTAAAACTAAAATGAGAAACTTCTTCAACCAAAGGATACAGATGATTTGATTTACTTTATTTGTCAAATGTAAATCGAAACCTATCAAAAGTCATGAAAAAGACATCATCACGGACGCATGCGCACGCACACACACGCAAACGCACATGCACAGACTCGCATGCATGCAAGCACATGCCAAAAAAAAAGTAAATCGAAACCTATGGTGAAGTTTGTTGTGTCAATGACCGGCACCGTCAGAGCTTGGTACTTGAGGCACACCATGCTTCCCGCACCAACGTAGCATGCCCACATCTCGCATCTCACTAACCCGAACTGTACATCTTCTTTTGGAAGGTGGAGGAAACTGCAGTACCTGGAGGAAATCCATGCGGTCATTGTGGTGGGTGGCCGGTGGGAGTGGCGGGGGTGGTATCGTACAAGTTCTGTACAGATAGCAGCAGGTATGAACCTCGATTTGTGATCATTAGCTCTGTAAGGCTTTGTGCTAACTGCTATTGCTGTCATGCTGTGGTAAACCGGTGGAGTTTGTTTCTACAGAGGGCAGTGGAGGCCAAGTTGATGGGCGTGTATAAGGCAGAAATTGACAGGTTCTTCATTAGTTAAAGGGTGAAGAGATGCTCAGGTTGTAGAATGCAAGCAACTTGTCAAATCTGTGGAAGCTGATGGAAATGTTGTGAAAGCACTGGCATTGAATTAGTGTAAATGGGTACTGAATAAGCAGGGCAGACCAGGTGGGCTGACAGACTTGGTTCCATCAAAAGGCAGGAGAAAGAGGTTAAAAATAATCGTCAGCCATGATTGAATGGCAGAGCAGACTCAGTGGCTCAATTTCTTCTCTGAAATCTTGTGGTCTTATGGAGACCGGAGTCCTTGGAGGAAACTGGCGAGTCATAAGGAGAGCCTGCAAACTATTCATCGATCGTACTGGAAGTCAGAATCAATGTGCATTGCTGCCCCAACTGTGCCGCTGTCCTAGAGTACCTTGAACAACTTTTGTCTCCAGCTGACACCACACTGGTTACTTGTGGTGAATTTCTTATGTTACCATTTATATTCTGCTGAGCAAAAAAAGCGGTATTTGTGCTTATGTCAGCATGGCAACTATTTAGAAAGTAATTTATCTTTTAAGGTGCTCAGTGACATGTTAAAGGTGTGTGTGCTTTTTAAATGATTGTATTTTTAAAAACGTTTGATGTTTTGAAGACTAATCAGTATGATTGAGAGATTATAACTGCATATGAATGAAGAGTATCAATATGTAATCTCTTTAAATATTTACGTATTCCATTGCTTTCCAAAATAACATCTTTTATTATCTATCTTTCTTTCTCATTCAGTTGTTGCAGCACCTAACTAGAAGCAATACACGTGAAGAAAGTTCAGAGGAAATCCATCTGAAGATTGACAAGTTTTCTGGCCCAACTGTGGGTTTGGGCTGTCAGCATTTATTATGGCCAAGGTTGCAGCTGGGGGAGGAAGTGGTGACAGTGCGAGTCCTGTGAATGAGTTTGGTGATATTATCAGATGGAGATCAGGTAGGTCTGAGTAAAATTTATTGTGTTCAGATTGATTTGAGAAATCACAGTTTAGGATTGTGAATCGTTGATCTTCCAGGTGCAATAAATATGCAACTACAGACCTGGATCTCATCACGACATGTTGCTATTGGATGTGACTTCGCTCAAAACCAAGCAGGCCTTATTTGTTGCAGAATTGTTGGAGAGAAATGTCGGGTTATCTGTTATTTAAGGATGGCTTTACACCCGTTAAGTTTGGTGGTGACATGTTGAGACATGTTCTCAATGTTTTGTGGTTTGAGTTTAATTCAAAAAATAACTGAAGCATTACATGTATGATCAGATCTTGTTTTGGTGATGGTTTTCAGATGATTTTTGTCACTGTAGTTGTAACAGTCTCTGCTCTAGCTTTTTGATTTCTCCTTCTCTTCGTGCTTCACTTCCCGTTTTGTGCTTTTATCTGTGCATTCAGGTAGTGTCTGTTACTCATCTGTGAGCCAAAAAAATGTTTATCAAAAAGCTTTTATGGATGTATATCACATACTGCTGCATCTCTTTAGTGAGTCTTCAGAGTTGCCCAGCATCTGTGCTTAAATTTACATCTGATGGGAAGACAGCAAGGAAAGTTGGAATAATTGCACTTAAGTTATGAGGTGACTACAGTAATGATATGACTTTTAGAGCTGAGCATTTATTTTAATGCAGTATTGGGGGAGAGATATTCTATTTCCTTTTGGATGAAATGCCTGTAAATAATTTTGCCAAGTTTCAAAACCTGAGACTGTATCTTCCTTTACAGCTCAATCCCCAACGTCCTTGTTAAGCGGCCACAGTTAATGTGGATCGCTCATAACATCTCCTCCTTGCTGGCAATCAACCCAAGCATACATCACATATGCAGGCTGAGCCCATTGTTCTACTCTCTACACTCATTCCTGTGTGGCTAAGCACAGCTCAAATGCCATCTGTAAACTCTGGTGTTAAGTAGAATTTCAGATGTCATTAAGAAAGTATAGAGGAGTGAGATCAGCTGGTTGAGTGCAGTCTCAACAACAACCCTACATTCAATGCCAGCAACACCAAGGAATTGATTGTTGACTTAAGGAAGGGGAAGTTGGGAGATTACACACCAGTCCTCATTGAAGGGTTAGTTGTGAAAGGATGCGCAACTTCAAGTTTCTAGGGGTCAGCATCTCAGGGGATCTGTCCTGGCCCCATCACATTGATGCAGTCATGAAGAGCGCGTGCCAGTGACTCTACCGAATTAGTAGTTTGAGTAGATTTTGTATGCCACCAAGACTCTGGAAAATCTCCGTGACTGGTCGCATCACCATTTGGTATGGAGGCTCCAGAGCACAGGAATGAAAGAAGCTGCTGGGGATTGTAGACTCGACCAGATGCATTACCAGCACAACACTCCCCACCGTTGAGACCATCTTCAAGAAGGGGTGCCTCAAGAAAGTGGTGCGTATCACTAAGCACCTTTCGGGGTGTGCCCCTTGTTACTAATATCAGGGAGCCTCAAGACCCATACTCAATTATTCAGAAACAGCTTTTACCCCTCCCCAATCACATTTCTGAACAATTTATGAACACTGCCTTGTTATTTCTTTTCACTTTGCACTATTTTGTTACTTATAGTATCTTTGCACTGTCCTGCTCTTGCAAAATAGCAAATTTCACGTCGTACAAGTCAGCAATAATTAATCTGGTTCTGATAAACTTATCCCTTGAGAGAGAAGTAAAAGATGGCATTATTAAATATGTCAGAGAAGAGCAGGGATTTCCCCATGAATATTACAGCCAATATTTGTCCCTCAATCCACACTTACAGCTGTTGATTTGGGCATGGTATTCAATGATATTAGTGGGACCCTGAAGTCAAATTGCCTCTCACCGCTCCCTTTATTACAACATGGACTATACTTCAAAGAAATTTAATTGGTTATGCAGCACCAGGATTAAGAAAAAATGTGAGTCTAACTTTAGTTAATAGACGGAAAGAGCACTTGTATTCCTTTGAAGTTCAAATTCGATATGCTGTTGCTTTATAAAGATTTGTGGTGAAACAATTTCGGCTGATCTCTTTGGAAATTTTAACGATTCTTTACTTTAACTGGATTTAATATTTTCAGATCTCTGATTATATCAGTTATGCAACACTCCAGAATCAGAAATCAAAAAAGGATACACGTTAATTGTTCACATTATTTTGATAGTCAAATAAGGATATGGGAGAGGAGGATTTTCTTGAGAATTCCTGTGAGAAGTATATGGAGATGGAATTCCAATCATGTCTTAAATCGTACTGGTTAACAATTGTATCTATGAGCTGTTTAAACAGAAAGCTTCCGCATTAAATCTGGAACGAGGGAAGGTTGCCCGTGTTCCTGTGTCTTGTTTGCATTGTACAGAATCTCTGGATAAATCCATCTGGAGGAAACATAGGCATCAGCGAGGTGACAATGGCTATTGAAGTATGTTCACCAGCTTGGGCACCAGAGCTAATATCCATAAGAGTGAGGCCGTGCTCTTGGCGTGACACATCATCATTACACCTGACTACCTGAAGTTGCTGGGAATCTGGTTTGAGGGTCTTTAGTTTGTGGCAAGAATTGGTTGAGGCTGACAACGAAGGTAAAACAAAAAAAAACTGTTGCAAGTGGGAATGGCACGCCTTGATGCTGGGAAAAACCTTGTCATCAGGTGCAAGGTGCACTCTCTGTTACGGTATATGGGGCAGGTGTGCTGTACCTCACCTGAGACATCTGCTGTTTCATTTGGAGATCAAGGATGAATTGTTTTCATTGGGTTGTGATGTACAAATCTATAGAGAAACTGGGGAGAAATTTACCTTGTATAACCCTCGACATAATGTTCACCTTTGTGTGCAGCTGCATCAAGCTGAGAGCTCAGGTACACAAAGTGTCACGCCTTGCTGAGTTTCTACCTTTCTTTGGCTAGGGTGAGCTTCATTGCTACATCATATTCCATACGGCTGGGCCTTGCTGCACAACCTCTCCTTTGTGGAACTCACAAACAAGAGAAAATGTGCAGATGCTGGAAATCTAAGTAACAAGACACAAAATGCTGGAGGAACTCAGCAGGCCAGACATTATCTATGGAAAAGAGTACGTTCGACATTTTGGGCTGAGACCCTTCACCAGGACCCTCTTAGTGGAAGTGTTTCTGCAGAGGAGCACTTTTGACCACAAGTCCACCAGGGAATGGTCAGCACAGAGTGTACTTCAGGCTCCTTGGGAGGACATACTGGACCCTTGTTTCCTGAGCAGATGGTTAAAGATGGCTGTGATGTGTATGAGGCTATTGTCCACTTGTACTGTACGTGTGCTAAAAAATTCAGGAATTGGCTGCTCATTCCAAGCAACTACATAATAGAGAGCACTCTGATGCACTATGTTCCCAGGGATACATGCAGAGACAAACGTCATGATTCCAGTGCAATAGGATGTCTATAAGTGAATGGTGTTAACTTACATAGCACAGGAGAACTTGCTGAGGAGTACACTGAGGTTTGGTGCAGCCACTACAAAGTCTGTGGAGAAGGATCAGATTCTAAGTTGCCACCATTTTGGGGCTTGGCCGGTACGAAACTGGATGCTTTGTTTAACAAGGAAACATAAGTGCCATTGATATATGGCACAGTGAATATACAGAAAGATGGTTGATCATGTTGTATTCGTGTGTGTGTGAATGTTTGTGGTCTTCTCTTGCTTAAGCCCATCCATTTCAAGGTTCAATGTGTTGTGTATTCAGAGGCTCTTCTGCACACCACTGTGGTAACGTGTGGTTATTTGAGTTACTGTTGCCTTGCTGTCAGCTTGAACCAGTTTGGCCATCCTCCTCTACCTCTCCCGTTAACCAGGGAGCTGCTGCTCACTGGATGTTTTTTGTTGTTTTTCACACCATTCTGTGTAAGCTCTAGAGACTGTCGTATGTGAAAACCCCAGATCAGCGGTTTCTGAGATGCTCAGACCACCCTATCTGGCACCAGTGATCATGGTCAAAGTCACTTGGATCTCATTTCTTCTCCATTTTAATGTTTGGTCTGAGCAACAGCTAAAACTCTTGACCATGTCTGCATGCTTTTATGCATTGAGTTGCTGCCACATGAATGGCTGATTAGATATTTGCATTAATGAGCAGGTGTACTGAAGAAAATGGCCTGTGTGTGTGTGTGTGTGTGTGTAAAAAAAAATATAAAATTTGTGTATATAGAGATACACATTCACATATCTATTTAAAAATTTACCAATATTATTATTTTCAAATTTTGTGGGCTAGAAGGGAACCATATTGATCTTAGTGCCTGTTTTTTTTTCATTATCTCACAACTTGGAACAGCAAGTTGAAATTAATAAGAATACGGGGTTAAGCTTTCCCCTGAAGCTCCATGGTATCCACTGAAAAGGTTCATGAAGATTAAAGTTTGGAGACTTTTCCTGAAGTAGTTATTTTGCTTTTTAAATAGCTATTCCCTTGAGATGCGTCAAGCTATTTTGAGCATTGACTTGAACGTTTTTAATAAACTAATTAAATTTTGGTGTTATTAGCAATGAAGGTTTTGGAATTGAATTATAGTTATTTTCAGAGACCTTTTAACTGCCGTAAGTCTGAGCATGGGGGAGGATGAGTGTGAGGGTCGTTTTGGAGATACAGGTGAGGGAAGTTGGGAGGTAATGGAGTGCAGGGTACTTTTAAATTGAGTTTCATAGAGTTCACAGCATGGAAATGGGCCCTTCGCTCCATACTGACCGGTATGCCCGTTCAGGTAGTTGCATCTTCCTGTGTGTTGCATCTTATGTTTCTCTGTCCTTTTCTGAACATGTATGTGTCCAAATGCCTGTCAAAGGTTGTAATTATACCCGCGTTCATCACTTTCTTTGATAGTTGATTCCATGCACTACCATCGTTTCTGTTGAAATGTATTTTGTGAATCTGGTTTTATATTCATATTAATTTTTTGGTTATTTATTATACTCTGCTTAAAAATGTGGTTGTATGTGTTGATAGCTCTGACTTTCTGAAAGTGCGCCAGTTTCACTTTCTTAGGCTATTTGTGACAATTACAGCAGTAAAAGTACATTTACAGTGCTGTGGGCATCTTCTTTACTTGTACCAAGAATCAAAACCTAATGACTGCTTATCTGTTGAAGACCACTTTATCAACAGTGGATGATCTCAAACACTGCAGATGGAAAAAGTCAGTAGCTAACCTTAGCAATCTATTCACTATCTGTTAATGACTCAATATCCGAAATGCTTCTCAGGCAGAGAGTGCATGCCAAACTGTTGTTCTTCCTAGTCCCATCGACCGTCACCTGGAACATTGTCCTCCCATCCGTGTACTTATCCAGACTTCTTGTTGCAGTCAAACCTGCATCCGCCACTTCCACTGGTAGCTTGTTCCACACTCAGAGCACCCTTTGAGTGTAGAAGTCGGTTCTTAATTATTTCATCTTTTATCCTTAATCTATGATCTCCAGTTCTAGTCTCACCCAACCTCAGTGGAGAATATCTCTTTTCAATTACCCTATTTATACCCCTCATGTTCCAAAAGCCTTTTTAAAAAAAAAATTGTTTCTGCTTTGGCATCCACCCAGAATTATTTATAAATTTATGCAATGTAGATTTTAGTGTATTAATAACTACCCAACCCATGATGGAATTTGCTGAGTTACATGTATTCATGGTAAAAGAACTGAGCAAGACTGCTGCTTTGAGAGAATGCAGACGCATGTCCTTTTTTCAGATTTAAAAAAATATTTTGTGTCTTCTGTTGGAGAACATGTTGCTGTTTGAGGTAAATGGAAACTGACGAATGACCTTTGATGATCTCAGGCCTGTTTTGGTTGCAAACTTTTAAAAAAATGGGTGAATGCTATAGCAAATGGAAAAATAACAAGTGGATTGTCTATGATTACCATTTTTAAACTGTTCAAGGTGAATTCTTTCTCTTCAACACTCCTACTGATTGCTGTTCCCTTCCCTAATCCCAGGCTGAAGATATAGCGGATTCTGGTTTAAAATTTGAACACATTGGGACCAGTACATTTGGCCCAATTAAGCAGCTGCCCCATTTAGCCGAAGTTTCATGGAAAAAAAGACAAACTGAGTAGAGAAAGCCCTTAACTCCGAGTGGAGTCATTGGGATGCCGTCATTTGATGTTTTTTATTAGCAGGTGTTCTTATTTTTATGAGGTCGAGTTGCTAGCTCGATGCTCAACCCAGCACGTACAGAAAGTATGCAAGGGAGCCGACTGGATTTGAACTCGGGAGCCTTCGCTCCAAAGTCCGGCAATGATGCCACTATACCACCAGCAGGCTAAACTGAGAGGCAGTTATGTATTTAAATACAGAACAAATTAGAATACAACAAATACTACTACAGTACTATAAAATGGTATTAGTTCCAAATACTTATCGACGGAGGACTTTATGTGCATTGCATTCTTTTGTCTGTATATGAACAAACTCCATGCAGACACCTTGTGTAGATAGTGGACTGCCTTCATACAATCCTGTCAACGATCGCATCCTTCAAATTCTTCATCGTTCCTAACTTGTTGAAATAGTGAAATCGTTTCATTTTCACTTCTGGCCATTTCTGGCATCTTCAAGCCTGAGTGCTTGAAACCCAATGAGTAGAACCGTTCTGAATTGTCTTACTGCTTATTTCTCGCCAACTAACAGTGATTTAAAAATTGCTGCTTTTTGGACTCGAGCAACTGATGTTAATTAAAAACTATATGCTTGAGTCTTGGCGTAGTGTCTAATGGCCACAGAAGTGCATGTGACTGATGCTAGTTAGAAACTGCTCGGCAATAGTCACCTGTCCCAATTAAGTGCCACAGTGTCCCAATAAACAAAGGGAATCCCAGCATTTCTTTGAATAGATTTTGTCCTTCAAGCATTGTTGCAAATAAGCGGCTGCCCCATTTAACTGATGGGCCAATTAACCAGAGCCACTATTTGTTTCTGCAAGAGTCCCTGCAAATGGAAACGATCTCGTCCATGGATTAATGTGATAATTTTCATAACATCGAGCAATTTGTCTTTAGAGAGAAGAGATGGTTATGAAAGTTAAATACTCAGACATGAATTCAATAACAGTGTTTTAACCATAATTATTGTTTGTGTCAATTAAGCTTTACCCTCCCCAAATGTTAATATACTTATGTTTACAGATTTCTGAAAGTAAAAGTATATATGACTTTGCTGCAGTTTTGGCTGTGTTCACAGTTGAGTTGCAATTTTTTTTCTTATGAAGTTTCACTCATCTGTCATTTAGATACGACTTTGGTGATTTTTCATCAGAACTGACAAAAGTTAGGAATCAAGGATGGTTTAGTTCACAGAGCTGGGGGGGAGGAGGAAGAGGGACAGGAAAAAGGTGAGGAATGCCTGTTATATCCTGAAGGTCAAGAGAAAATGTCATAAGAGCTGGTGATGCCAGTTGAGAGGGTATGGTGAAGGCTTTATATTCCAAATGATTTGTTAGTGTAGAGTATAAATAGAACAAGAACAAGAAAAAATAGCACTGTAATAGGCAAAGTATTGCAATTGCTGGATATCTGAAATGAAAAAGAATGGAAATAATCAGCAGGTCAGGCAAAATCTGGGAGAGTGCAAGATGCAGAGAAATGGAACACGATTTGGGAGGTGCAAGGTGAGGAAAGACTGAATGATATGTTGGGTAAAAGGCACTTGGTGAAAGGTGACTAAAGATGAGTCAGAAGGGATTGTAACTGGGGAAAAAGGAATGAAAATTAAAGTTTCAAGATTATTTAGTTATTTCCAGTACAGAAGTGTAAAGGAGAATGAAATAATTGGTACTCCAGGTCTGATGTAGCACAAAAAATGCAGAATAAGGTGAGGAACACAATTTAAAAAAAAACACACAATAGATATAAATACACAAGATGGCTTGTATGCATTGATTGTATGCCTATAAAGTGATGCTAAGCACAGGCATGGCTGACAGAAAAATGATAAGGTGGTCGTATGGAGGTGTTGTTCAGTCGTACTGCTTGGGAAAAGTAACTTTTTGAGTCTGGTGATACCAGAAGAGGAGATGAAAATTATGGAAATGGATTCACAAACTGTCAGCTGCAGGAACCTGTAGGAATTGTAGATGTTTTGGGCAAAGCCCTGCAGGGCTGATACTGGAGAGGTGAGATGAAGGGTCAAAAGTAAAGGGCAGATTGTCGTATAGTGGCAGAAGCAGGTTGAAGTCGAGAGACAGTGGCAATTGAATAGATGGAGGCAGACACAGAAAAAGAGAGGGTAATGGGGCAAGATGAGCGGGGTGTAAAGGTTGGAGACAGCTACTGGAGAGAACTAAACAGAAAGACAAAGGACTCTAAAGGAGGTGATAATGGGAAACATCAGGGGAGAGGTGAATGGCAGATTGAGGGTACGTCCACACTACGCCGGATATTTTGAAAACAAAGCCTTTTCTCTTCGTTTTGCCCTCCTGTCCACACTGAGCCGGCGTTTTCAGCCCCCGAAAACGGAGATTTTCGAAAACATTTTCCAGAGTGAATAAATCTGAAAACGCTTAATATCCGGCGTAGTGTGTACAGGGTAAACGGAGAGATTTAAAAACGTTGTTATGACAGCACCGCAACAACAATGCTTTTTTCTGTTTCTGCTTGGTACTGCACAAGCTGTTATAACGTGCAGTCGGTGTGAACGGTGTGAGAGTTAAATTGTAAAGTGAGCTTTTTTGACTATTTAAAAATGCTGTCATGACGTGCCGGAACAGATGTTCGTTGTTTTCTTGAACGCCACCACCTAACAATTTCAGAACAGATGGACGAGACTGAAACCAGAAGGGTTAGAAATGTACTCACCAAATTCTTTGACCCATAGCTTGCTGAATAAATAAGTATACTCACTTTGCCCTGTTTTCTGTCCTTGCTTGTTTGAAGGTGGTTTACCTATTTATGCAAGTACTTCTCTGACAATAGATGTGTAACAGCCTAATGTAACATTGTATGGAAATACAAGATAACGCTGATGCAGACGTTTTATACATTTAACAAGGTGCTTTATTAATGCAACAGAGTTAGTCAGTTTTTCAATGTTCGTCGTCAGCTGGGTCATTCTGTCCGTGAACTCCATACGCTCCAGTATTTGTTTTTTTATAAGTTTTAAGTCCTCCTCCGTGAGAGTGAAGAGCAATTCCTTTAAAGTTTTTCTACTCTGTAACTGGACTAAGTACCAAGTATACCGTTTCCTCTTCGCTTGTTTTTTGTGTCCTGCACATGCCCAGTAGGAGATGCGCCCAAATATCCGCCTAATGTGGATGGAGATATTTTGAAAAACGCTTAGTGTGGACACCTGTCGTTTTTACTCGAAACTGGTGTTTTCAAAATTATCCGGCGTAGTGTGCACGTGCTCTGAATTGCAACTGGAGGGGGAGGAGTGGAAGTCTGTGGATGAACTGTGTGTGCAATGGGGAGGGTTAGGAAGGAACAAAGATTGGCGGTGAGGGTGATATAGAGGGAAAAGGGACAAAAAAGGCAGGATCAGAATCAGTGGGGTGTGCATGGCGGTTCAAAAACTGAATGGTTGAAGGGTAGTACAGTAGCTGTTATTGAATGCAGTTGTGTGGGACCAAAGGCTTCTGGATCTCCTGCCTAATGGTAGCTACAAGATGATGTTATGGCTTCTGATTAGGATCTTTGAATGTTGCCTTGAGGCAGTGTCTTGTGTAAATAGTGCTGATGACAGGGAGGTATATGCTCACCATTTATTGTGCCGAGTCCACGACTGTCTGCAGCTTCCAGTGCTGTTTAATTGCCATACCAGAATATGATGCAGGATACTTTCAGCAGTCCACCTGAAGAAATTTGTTAGTCTTTAAGGAAAGCTGAACTTACTCAATCTCTTAAGAAAGTAAAGACGCTGGTACTCCTACCTAGTGATTGCATCTATGTCCTGAGCCCAGGACAGGTTATCTGGTATGTTGATGGTCAGAATTTAAAGCTACCAGTGCTCTCCACCACTGAGTCCCATAGTGTATTCTATCACATGTTAACTTCCTCCTTTTCTGAAGTCAGCAATCAGTTCTCAGTTTCACTGACATTGAGTGAGAAGTTGTTATGGCACCACTTGACCGGATGTTCTGTTCTGGTCTTATCTGCTGATTCATCACTACTTGACCCAGCCTGTGCTTCATCTTGCCAAGGGAGAGAAGGTCATACCAGGAGCACAGAATGCAGTAGATGAGCTTGGATGAGGTCCTTGTGCATCTTTTCCCTCACCTGGAAGGGCTCTTTTAGGTCCTTGTAAGATAGGTGCCACACCTTCTGTAACTGTATGGGAAAAGTGCCAGCAGTCAGGGAGGGGTAAGTGGAATTGGCACTGACGGAGGGAGTTGTCCCTGCAGTTGGTGGAAAGGGATAGGGAGACATCGCTGTTACTAGCATCTCTTGTGGCTGGCAGAAATCACAGAGGATGATTGCTGGATGCAGAAGGTCATAGCATGAAAGTGAGGATGAGGGGGATCTGTTTGTGTCCTGCCTGGAGGGCAGAATGTTGTGGAAAGACTCGGAAGTCAAGGACGCAGGATTAGAACAATCGCTAAGTGGAAGATCAGATCCACACAAATGGTATTAAGTTTTGTAGTAATTAGTTCGTTTATGTGATACCAATTTACAGGAGTCTTGGTGAAAGCCTCTTTCAGGTTACTGGAATACTCCTTTTTTCTTTATTAGCAACAAGGCATATTTTTGGTAACCAATTAAGCACAGTGAGGATGCCCTTCTTTCAAGATCTTTCTTGGCAACTGAGGGAAAATGGACATTTTCTGTGAAGAACAGGACAATGAAATGTTGCATTTGTCATCATTCAGTTTCAATGAGAAATGTGAACAGCCAAGACATGGCATGCAGAATGCCAGATCTGAAATCCTTGTCAATACAAGAAGACGGAGGAGAAGGAGTAATGTTTATTGGGAATTTAGAAAAGGATTGAAATGAGGATAGGGCTGTGGTGGGATGAGCTATGAGGATAGAATTGTTAATCAACATTTACTTGTATCCTCATTATACCATGGGAGACTACGGTAGAGCAGTGATTAGTGCGATGCTATTACAGCTCGGGGCATCGGAGTTTGGAGTTAATTTCCCACGTTATCTGAAAGAAGGCTTGTATGTCCTTTCTGTGTGTGTGTGTGTGTGTGTGTGTGTGTGTTTTCTCCAGGCGCTCTGGTTTCCTTCCACAGTCCAAAGATGTTCTGGTTAGTAGGTTAATTGGTCATTGTAAGTTGTACTGTGATTAGGCTAGGGTTAAATTGATGGATTGCTGGCAGTGTAGATCGGTGGGAGGAAGGGCCTGTTCCATGCTGTATCTCTAAATAAATAAATTAGAAGTGCACAAGATGTTCATGCAGCGCTGAATTAGAGCAAAGTCTATTTTTGGTTTGATTCATTAAGCTTTATTAGTGTGAGGAGATGGGGGGTGGATTTATGTAGAGCTTTATTCGATTCCCTGAGGGTTAGTTTTCATGAGGACAGATAGTACATTATGAAGAGTTCAGTGGTTTTTCTTTCAGAAATTCTTAGCCTGTTTTCCACTGACAGGTAAATAGTATCTTCAAAGCAAATGCTACTGTGTTTCACAATATTATGTTAAAGGAATGTAAATGAGTTTTCAGTAGTATGTAACTTGTGCAGGCAGGTCTGCTTTGTAGTGAGCAATGAGCTCATTGCTGCTTTTAACAGTGAATGGAACTCTTCAGACATTTGAATACTATTTTTTTCCCTCTTTTTGTGGAATGTGAAAATCTTGCGTGTGAAACAATTTTAATTCCTTCAGGCATCTTTTGTTGAATCCATTCTGCCTGCAGGGCAGAAAATGTCATTCATTAAATCAATTCATCTCCTTTTTTGGGTTAAGTGCATTGGGGATTTTGTATGAAGAATTTTAATGGAGAAATTAATTGCGAGTATTTAAACATCTTGAATAAAAGATCAAAATTAGATTTAAGATTATTAAAAAGTGTGTTTTTATAAAATAAACAAAAAGCTGGAAATGGGTCATGCAGCTGTTGACCTTCGGGATTTTGGTCCTAGATTATTTCTAATTACTCCATCTCTCTCCCCCTCCCAATATACTAAAAAAAAGCATTATTTTGAAGAGCAGCCATTGATATGGAGTGAATGCCAGTTATGGTTAGGACACCAAGTTTTGTTAGGGTGTGGCTTCAGAAGTGAAAATAAAGTTTTTGAATATTTTTAAGGGAGAATCAGATGGACTTCGTAAGCTCAAGGGCTGAAACATTACCAGGGATTGATGGAAATGTGGAATTCACTATGTTATGACCAGATAATTTATGATCTTGCTGAATGGCAGAATAGCTGTGACTTCACCTGACCTCTTAAGCTGTCCCAGGAAACCTCTTCAGAATCTGAAAAAAGTGGAGTCATTTGTGAGTGTTTTGCAGTCGCTGATTGCTTTTCAGATCAGTTGGTTGGTGCTGCTGCATGATTTGTTGGTCAACAGAGGTGGAATCTTCCTGTGGGATTGGGAATGCCTTCTCCAGCTGGCATGATCCTTCCAGGCGTTAATGTCTTGGTATTCATTGATTTCAAAATGATGAAGCTGTTGTTTAGAGGCTGCTTAAGCAATTTGCTATATGATTGCAGTGTTGGTGTGAGAACTGCTTTCTTTCTGTACGTGTCCTATTAGAGTATCATCTTAATGCCTCTGCAGCACAAAACATGCCAATGATGTTGGTCAGTTTTGATTGTGTAGGGACTGCAAACAGAAACTGTTATTTAATAATAAGAAGTGAAAATGCCAGAAACACGGCAGATTAGATGAATTTGGAAGAGAAGAAAAAAACCTGAGCAAACAATGCGATTGGATGACATTAGAAATGGGGAGGTTTGTTGAATTCACAGCTGAGTCCTGAGTCTGTCTGGATGGAAGATGTGTGCTGTTCCTTCAGCTGGCATTTGGCATGGAGTTGTAAAGTGCAGGGCACTAAAGACCAAAGTCAGACTGCAAGAGTTAAAGTAACTGGCAACTGGAAAACTCAAAGTCACCTTTTGGGAGTAAACAGAAATGATCTTTATCTTTGGAAAGTTCCTGCCTTAGCTGCTGGGTTTTTCCAGTATTCACTACTGTTTCATATTTCCAGCCACAGACAAAATCTGCGCCTGAGTGTTTTTTTTAATTTTCCTTCAGGTCTTGGCACTGAAAATGATCTCACCTGGGCAAACCTGTTCTGTATCCCAGCATGGTGATTCCCTTTGTTCTGTCAACCACTTCCCCTCTGCAACTAAAAACATGTTGGTTTTCTCAAATTTCTAATTTCCCCAAAACATCGACTTTGTTTCTATCTGCACACGTGCTGCCTGACCTGGATTTTTCTGGTCTTTAATTTTTTTTCTCTGATTTCCAGCTTTTTTTTTGTGTGCAAATTTTATCGGTTTTCTTCACGCCCTCCCGGTAGAATAAAATGTCTCCATTTATTTATTTGTTGATTGATTGGCATAGAGCATGGAATGGGCCCTTCCACCCTTTGAACCATAATGCCCAGCAATCCCCCAATTGAATCCTAACCTAACCTTGGGACAATTCATAATAACCAATTAACCTACCAACTGGTACATCTTTGGACTGTGGGAGGAAACTGGAGCACCCAGAGGAAACCCACGTGGTCGCGGGGAGAACGTACAAACTCATTACAGTCACCTTGGGAATTGAACCTGGGTCACCTGTATTGTAACGCAAACACGAGAAAATCTGCAGAAGCTGGGAATTCAAGCAACACACACAAAATGCTGGTGGAATGCAGCAGGCCAGGCAGCATCTATAGGAAGAAGTACAGTTGATGTCTCGGGCCGAGACCCTTAGTCAGGATTAATGGGAAAAAAGAGATAGTAAGAGATTTGCAAGGGGGAGGGGGAGATCCGAAATGATAGGAGAAGACAGGAGGGGGAGGGATGAAGCCAAGAGCTGGAAAGTTGATTGGCAAAAGGGATACAGAGCTGGAGAAGGGGGATGATCATGGGACGGGAGGCCTAGGGAGAAAGAAAAGGGGAGGGGAGCTCAGAGGAAGATGGAGAGCAGGCAAGGAGTAATTGTGAGAGGGACAGAGAGGAAAAAAAAGGGCGGGGGAATAATAAATAAATAATGGATGGGGTAAGAAGGAGTGGAGGGGCATTAATGGAAGTTAGAGAAAGCAATGTTCATGCCATCAGGTTGGAGGCTACCCAGCTGGAATATAAGGTGTTGTTCCTCCAACCTGAGTGTGGCTTCATCTTGACAGTAGAGGAGGCCATGGATTGACATATCAGAATGGGAATGGGACGTGGAATTAAAATGTGTGGCCACTGGGAGATCCTGCTTTCTCTGGCGGTCAGAGCGTGGGTGTTCAGCGAAATGGTCTCCCAGCCTGTGTCAGGTCTCGCCAATATATAGAAAGCCGCACTGGGAGCACCGGACACAGTATATCACACCAGCCGACTCACAAGTGAAGTGTCACCTCACCTGGAAGGACTTTCTGGGGCCCTGAATGGTGGTGACAGAGGAAGTGTAAGGGCATGTGTAGCACTTGTTCCGCTTACAAGGATAAGTGCCGGGAGGGAGAACAGTGGGAAGTGATGGGGGGGACGGATGGACAAGGGAGTCGCGTAGGGAGCGATCCCTGCGGAAAGCAGAAAGTGGGGGAGGGGAGAGGGAAAGATGTGCTTGGTGGTGGGATCCCGTTGGAGGTGGTGGAAGTTACAGAGAATTGTATGTTGGACCTGGAGGCTGGTGGGGTGGTAATGAGGACAAGGGGAACCCTATCTCTAGTGGGGTGGTGGGAGGATGGGGTGAGAGCAGACGTGCGTGAAAAGGGAGAGATGCGTTTGAGAGCAGAGTTGATGGTGGAGGAAGGGAAGCCCCTTCCTTTAAAAAAGGAGGACATCTCCCTCGTCCTGGAATGAAAAGCCTCATCCTGAGAGCAGATGCGGCGGAGATGGAGGAATTGCGAGAAGGGGATGGCATTTTTGCAAGAGACAGGGTGAGAAGAGAAATAGTCCAGGTAGCTGTGAGAGTCCGTAGGCTTATAGTAGACATCAGTAGATAAGCTGTCTCCAGAGATAGAGACAGAAAGATCAAGAAAGGGGAGGGAGGTGTTGGAAATGGACCAGGTAAATTTGAGGGCAGGGTGAAAGTTGGAGGCAAAGATAATGAAGTCAACGAGCTCAGCGTGCGTGCAGGAAGCAGCGCCAATAACCTCTAACCTGATGGCATGAACATTGATTTCTCTGACTTCCGTTAATGTCCCTCCTCCCCTTCTTACCCCATCATTTATTTATTTATTATTTCCCCCTTTGTTCTCTCTGTCCCTCTCACAATCACTCCTTGCCTGCTCTCCATCTTCCTCTGGGCTCCCCTCCCTCTCTTCTTCTCCCTAGGCCTCCCATCCCATGATCCTCCCCCTTCTCCAGCTCTGTATCCCTTTTGCCAATCAACTTTCCAGCTCTTAGCTTCATCCCTCCCCCTCCTGTCTTCTCCTATCATTTTGGATCTCCCCCTCCCCCTCCCACTTTCAAATCTCTTACTATCTCTTCTTTCAGTTAGTCCTGATGAAGGGTCTCGGCCTGAAACGTCGACTGTACAGGTGTCCCCTGCTTTTGGAGCGTTCGCTTTACGAAACCTCACTGTTACGAAAGACCTACATTGGTACCCTGTTTTCGCTTTCAGAAGGTGTTTTCACTGTTACGAAGAAAGGCAGCGCACGATAAAAAATCAGCACGAGATAAAAGGCAGTACACGCCCCGAGCAGCCGCTGTGCCCCGGATTCAGAACGGCATTGCTTAAACACGTTGCATTGAGCAGCCATTAGCAAGATGAGTTCTAAGGTTTCAGAAAAGCCTGAAAGAGTAAGGGTGTTACACTTAGCGTAAAACTAGACATAATTAAGCGTTTCGATCGTGGTGAACGAAGCAAAGACAAAGTGAGTTTGGCTTGTGGAAGTTGACGAAGATGATGTTGAAGAGGTTTTGGCATCCCATGACCAAGAACTAATAGATGAAGAACTGATGCAATTAGAAGAGGAAAGGATAACAATCGAAACCGAATGCAGAAAGTGAAGCAACTACGTGAGATTTTCGCTGCAGTGATAAAGTACAACTTTAATTTTGAAAGGATATGTAGGTTTGGGGATATTTGCAGGATGGTTTGAGTGCTTACAAACAGCTGTGTGATAGAAAAATGCACGAGGCTCAGCAGTCAAGCAAGCCTTCCACATCAGCCACAGCAGACGACGAACCTCGACCTTCGACATCGAGGCGGGCAGTCATAGGAGAAGATGAGCTGCCTGCCCTGATCGACGATGAGATGACACCCCCATGTCCCACCACCCCAACACCCGGGCTCCGGACAGATACTGTACCGATTTGCGAAGAATGCAGCGGTAGCCGGGAGGCATACAGTACATCTTTAAGAAAAAAGCCAAAATAAACATGCTAATTAATTAGGCGCTGCCCGGCACCTAATTAATTAGCATGTTTATTTTGGCTTTTTTCTTAATGATGTGCTGTGTGCCTCCCGACTACCGCTGCGTTCTTCGCGGCAATGTATCGGGTCGACGGCCTGGAGGGTGGGGGCCACTGCACCACCCAGCCTGCGACGACTCAGTCTAACACACCATCATCAGTATGCTCGGTGCTGTTTTCCCAATTCCGGTAAGTGACACTACACTGTACATACGTTATTTCTACTTTATATAGGCTGTGTATTTTTACGTGTTATTTGGTAGATTTGGCAGCTTCATATTTAAAGGTTACTGGAGAGCGCACTTATGCCAACAGCGCTTGCGTGAGATTTCGCTACGGAGATCTGTGCAGGCAATCGTTGTAGAGAAGTATTTCTACTTTATATAGGCTGTGTATTTATCATATCATTCCTGCTTTTACTATATGTTACTGTTATTTTAGGTTTTATGTGTTATTTGTCATGATTTGGTAGGTTATTTTTGGGTCTGCGAACGCTCACAAAATTTTCCCATATAAATGGTAATTGCTTCTTCGCTTTACGACATTTCGGCTTATGAACCATTTCATAGGAACGCTGTACCTTCGGATGGCGGGGGAAACCTGTACTTCCTATAGATGCTGCCTGGCCTGCTGCGTTCCACCAGCATTTTGTGTGTGTCACCTGTATTGTAAAGTATTTTGTTAATCATTATGCTATGGGTGCCTGATGAAGCCGTTGAAAAGAGGTTCCCACCTTAAACTGATTTAGCAGCTGTGGCATATTCCACCAATGGATGCCATTTGGACCTTCCCTTCCTTTCCTATCCTGCATTTTGTTCCCGTTATTGTCTGGGAAATTTCATCATTGTTGGTCCCTGGTGAAGCCTACCTTTCAGAGCTACTAATAGTCAACGAGAAATCAGAATCAGGTTTAATATCACCAGCATATGTCTTGAAATTTGCTGTATTTGCAGCAGCAACACAATGCAATACATAATGGGGAAAAAATGTGAATTACAGTAAAAAAAATCTATATACTGATAAAATTTGAGCAAACAAAAAAATCCAAATGCTGGAAATCAAAAATAAAATATGTATATAATAAGTAGTGGAAGAAGAATGAAAATAGTGAGGTAGTCTTTATGGGTACAATATCCATTCAGAAACTGATGGCAGAAGGGTAGAGCTGTTTCTGAATCGTTGAGTGTGTGCCTTCAGGTTCCTGTATCACCTTCCTATTGTAGCAATGAGAAGAGGATATATCCTGGGTGATGGGCATCCTTAAAAATGGATGCCATCTTTTTGAGGCATCGCTCCTTGAAGATGTCCTAGATACTACGGAGGCTAGTGCCCATGATTGGAGTTACCTAAGTTCACAAATCTGTGCAGCAGCTTTTGAGATCCCATATAGAAGCCCCCATCCTTCCCTCATGCAAGACAGTGATGCAGTCAGAATGCTCTCCATGGTACATCTGTAGAAATTTGCGAGTGTCTTTGATGACAGAACAAATCTCCTCAAACTCTCAATGAAATACAGTCACTGTCATGCCTTCTTTGTAGCTGCATCAATATGTTGGGCCCACCATAGACCCTCAGAGATATTGACACCCAGGAACCTGAAATTACTCACTCTTTCCACTTCTGATTCCTGTATGCAGGCTTTGTCTTAGCCTTTCTAAAGTCCACAATCAGTTCTTTTCGTCTTACTGACCAAGTTGCAGAGTTGGCAGTGATTAGTGGAGACACGAGAGACGGTGGATGCTGCAATCTGGACAAACACACAAGAAGCTTCAGGAAGCATCAGTGAAGGGAAATAAATGGACATTCAGCGTTTCATGTTGAGACATTTTCTGGAGAAACAATTATTGGATTCGGGCAATGATGATAAGAGCCCCTTTTTTTTCTTGTCATTGCCCAAGACATAAGGCAAAACTGGATTACAATAGTTAGGGATTGAGGGACATTGTTAAAAGCTTCATTAAGATAAATATGACTTTAAGTTGTGACAAAAATTATTTCTTCCATTGAGCAGTTTGTCCTGAGGACAGTGGTGTGAGGGATCTTGGCCTGTATTTATTCCCCTCTTTAGATTTTCTGAGTTCTCCAGCACTTGGTGTGTGTTGTTCTTGATGTTGGTGTATCGCTTTGAATGTACTTTGTGTTCTTGTGTGCTGCGTTGGGATATATTAAGAGTTTTGTGTGTAGTGTTTTCAGATCCTATTGCTGTTTCTCCCCCAACTGGGAATAGTGTTGAGCCTGTACTCTTGGATATAAGTGGATACATTTTACTGCTTTTTACATTCACGTTTTCATGAAATGGCTTTATAATAAGGTAAATTAACTCTGGTTGTGATTCTACCTTGACGGTTTGTCATGAATGAGATAGTCTTGAGGTCAAAGATGAAGCCTGTGTTGATTGTGCAGTCTAAAAAAAATATCAAGTTAGTTTCCAGATGGGACAGAAGACAGAGTCATACAGCATGGAAACAAGTCTGTCGGCTTAACTCAACCATGCTGACTGTGTTGCCCAGTGAGTTGGTCCCATTTGCCTGCATTTGGGAGATAGCCGTCTAAACCTCTCCTAACCATGTACTTATCTAGCTGGCATTTAAATGTGGCTAATGTGCCTGCCTCGAACACCATTTCTGGCAGCTCATTTCAACTTGTGTAAAGCAGCTGTTCCTGGTATACCTTTTAAATCTCTTGCCTCTGAGCTTAAACCCATTCTATTTTCTATGTTTCTATGTTTCCCTCATGTTTTTATTAATTCTCCCTGAGCGAGGGGAAAAAAGACTGCTTTCACTCTGTTTATGGCCTTCATGATCTTGTACTCCTCCATCATGTCGCCTCTCAGTCTGCTGTGTTCCAGGGAATAAAAAGTCCTAGTTTATGCAGCTTTTAGGGGGGGTATTTTAGACCCCCACCCCAAAATTCAGGCAATATCCTGGTAAATCTTGCAGTCAGTTTAGTTAGTTGATTACCACCTCAAATGTTCAACTCGTATCCCAGGCACAAAATACTTGAGGGCTTCGATACTGCGGCTGGCCATGGAGAGCCTCCATCCAAGTGGAACCCTGCTTATGCTGATGGCTCCTGTTTGTCTGATACTTTGGATGCTCGAATGCACAAACTCTTCTCTTGGTGCTTAACATTGAAGTGTCTTCAAAAGTGGAGCATCTCTTCATATAAATTAGCTCCAAGTAGTTATTTTTTGTAAGAGATCTCAAGTTTCCAAGCATTTGGCATAATAGGCCCTGATTTTCCAACCATTCTTTCAGTGGAGAAACAAAAGACTTCAAATACTGGAAACTGGAACAAAGTTCCATGTTCTGAATAGGAAAGATGAACCAAGGGAGAAGAAAGCAATCCAGGTGGATAAATATGAGGGTGTAAGACAGATAGAACCAGGCCGAGTCAAAATAATGAGGGAAGAGGGAAGGAAAGTGTTGAGATTTAATATTTCAATAAGATTTGAGTAATCTTGTGAATATATTTGATTAAGCATTCTTGTTAGCTTAAATAATTACAGGTTATGTGTAAAATACTTTGTCTACATCATCACGTCAGGCTACCACTTCACTTCAATAAAGATGAAGTTGCAGATTGTGGATTCCATGTCTTCCGTTGAATTAGTTTAATGTTTTGAAGATACAAAACATAACAGAAAGGGTGAACAAGAAGAGGGAACCTTGGTGGACAGACAGTGGAAAAGGAACAGAGGGTATGCCTCACCAAACATGGGAAATTTCAGTGTTTGTACCACTGGGTTGCAAGCTGTCCAAGAAGAAAATCGTGTTGTTCTAGTTAACATTTGGTCTTACTGTGGGAGTGGAGAATGCTAAGGACAGACAGGTTGGTGTGGGAATGAGAAGGAGTGTTTAGATGACTTGCAACTGGAAAATGAAGCTTGCCATTGCCAAGAGAGAGTACTTATTCTTGTTTTCACTGATGTAGAAGACGTTCAGTCTGCAACAGCCAGTTGGAACTTCTCGTTGGATGTCACTTAAACTTGCCTTCTCAATGCCACACTGACCTGTCTGCTGCCCTTTCAACTGCCATGGTGAGGTCAAAGACAAACCAGAAAAAAAAGCTCATTCCACTAGAATGGCCTGCAACCCAGTGATATGAACATTACATTTTCTAGCTTTAGGTAGACTATATCCCCTGTACTCTTTTCCTACTCCCACTTATCCATGCAGGGTATTTCTTTCCCTGTTCGCATTTTCCATCCATTCCTGCCTTGTCTAGACTCTTCACACTTAGACCTATCCACTTCAGTTTATTTTCTCTTTACCATAGTTCAGCTTTGCTATTCCTCCCTCTGCACTTGCCCATTATCCCTCCTGTATCAATTTCCACTTCTCACCCTCCAGCTTCTTTATTCCCCCACCCTTAGCCCCATTACCCTCACTCCCTGGCATGGCTTTTTTCTACCTGCTCTGGGCCTCTGTCTGAAAATTCCATTCTTCTTCATCCCCCCGACCCCATTGCCCTTACTCCCTTCCCCTATCTAACTGCACTTGTGTCTCTCACCTGTCCCTCTCTCTTTGATATATTGGCTACTTGGCTATCTTTTCTCCCTGTCCTGATACAGGGTCCCAACACAAAATCTTTTCCTTCCTTCACAAGTGTTGAATTCATGCAGAAGTTTGTTTTGGCATTCTTTAATGTTATGTTTGGAGCCATGAAATTGTGTAATTCTGTTTGATGAAGATAACGAGATAAAACTTTTATACTTGACCAGTAATGGCACATTTTACGCTGCGAACATGCCATTCCATGAAGAGTGGCTAACTTAGCAAAAAGAATTAGTTGGACCTTGAACTCTGGTAACTCAACTGCAAACTGATGTTCAGCATATTATCTCTTTACTTTTAACTTTTGTGGGATTTCATTAAAGACGGCAAAGTCCTTTCTTTTAGTTTTTAACTCTTGCTTGTCCTATCTTCTAAGAGGAACTCTTAATAAATGCTGTTCCTCTCTGCTGCAACTAATAAACTTTCAAAGGAGCGAGTGAAAATATTGTGGAGCTGCAGCAAGATTGTGTAGTTTTATATAGCCATGTAAACTGCAATCTGCAAACATTAGAATAAAACCTTGTTTTCCCCTTCTCCCAAGAATTAAATATTTCATGTTTTCTCTTCAATCACGAAGCAGTTCTGTGGTCCCCTGAATGCAAAATACTACAGAAGGGGAAACGTGCACCATACATTATGTACCTCTGTTTGGTGGCACATTTTATGGAGTTGTACAGTGCATTTGCAGGAATTTAAATGACTGGGAAATAGCATTTGGTGTTTGTCTTTTGTTCTCCCCAACATCTCAGAAGCTGGAACACTGCAAAGATGGGTAGGTAACCAATGTTTCGATATGGTTCTTTAAATCATGTGGTGAAGTTTGCTGTTTAAATTGGTGAGCTCAAGAAGGATGACACATTAACTTTTGCGTCTGTGTACTTTACGAGTTTTAGCATGGCTTGCGTCAACATTATTTCAACAAAAGCAATGCTCTCATGCGAAAAATGCTCTTTCACTTTGGGCAGTGATTTTTTTTTTGAAATGACTATTGTTGGCAAACTGAAAATGAATGTATTGAACACAGTTTTTAAGTACCTTTGACTGCGTTGATACCTTGGTTATGTATTTCCATGCTTTTGGGTTAAGAGGCACTTTTCTTCTGAGAAACCATATTTGACATGGTTTTAAGCTTTTTCTTGCAAAACATTAAGAAATTATTTGTCTTAAAAGGTGAAGTTGGTTAAATACCAGTCTTGCTAGTCACGTCTTTATAAACATGTCTTCTCCTATCATTTTGGATCTCCCCCTCCCCCTCCCACTTTCAAACGCCTTCCGCAGGGATCGCTCCCTACGCGACTCCCTTGTTCATTCGTCCCCCCCATCCCTCCCCACTGATCTCCCTCCTGGCACTTATCCTTGTCAGTGGAACAAGTGCTACACATGCCCTTACACATCCTCCCTTACCACCATTCAGGGCCCCAAACAGTCCTTCCAGGTGAGGCGACACTTCACCTGTGAGTCGGCTGGGGTGATATACTGCGTCCGGTGCTCCCGATGTGGCCTTCTATATATTGGCGAGACCTGACGCAGATTGGGAGACTGCTTTGCTGAACACCTACGCTCTGTCCGCCAGAGAAAGCAGGATCTCCCAGTGGCCACACATTTAAATTCCACGTCCCATTCCCATTCTGACATGTCTATCCACGGCCTCCTCTACTGTAAAGATGAAGCCACACTCAGGTTGGAGGAGCAACACCTTATATTCCGTCTGGGTACCTTCCAACCTGATGGCATGAACATCGACTTCTCTAACTTCTGCTAATGCCCCACCTCCCCCTCGTACCCCATCTGTTATTTATTTTTATACACACATTCTTTCTCTCACTCTCCTTTTTCTCCCTCTGTCCCTCTGACTATACCCCTTGCCCATCCTCTGGGTCCCCCCCCCTTATCTTTCTTCCCGGACCTCCTGTCCCATGATCCTCTCGTATCCCCTTTGCCAATCACCTGTCCAGCTCTTGGCTCCATCCCTCCCCCTCCTGTCTTCTCCTATCATTTTGGATCTCCCCCTCCCCCTCCCACTTTCAAATCTCTTACTAACTCTTCCTTCAGTTAGTCCTGCGAAGGGTCTTGGCCTGAGACGTCGACTGTGCCTCTTCCTGGAGATGCTGCCTGGCCTGCTGTGTTCATCAGCAACTTTGATGTGTGTTGCTTGAATTTTCAGCATCTGCAGAATTCCTGTTGTTTGCGTCTTTATAAATATGTTGTTATTGATGTGCATATCTGAGGCTAAGAAATTGGTCACATTAATTTGTGGCTTCTCAGATTAGGTGGCAAATTGTACTTTATCTTTCCATTCCTGCCCCAGTTCCCAATGCTTGATTCCCCGCGCCCCCCCCCACCCGTGACTATATCTGATTTACATACTTGCCCTATTCATTTTTGCCAGTACTGTTTACTTCACAGTTCTTGGAGCCTGTTAGTCAGAATGTTGCTGTGGCATTCTTGAAGTCGCTTTTTGACTCTTATCCACTTGGAGCAAGTTAGGTCACAAAATAAGTTTGAAATGAGTGATTCAGGCTTATGTGTTGCCTTGCTTCAGAAAATCTTGCTGAACACTTAATGTTTGAGTGACCATAAAGTATTGTTGGCTGAGTTATGGAAAATCGAGTTAACTATGGTCAGGTACTTGTGGCCGAAGAACCTGCTTTTGTGCTGTATGAGTTGTGATGCTCTGTCATCAGCTTTGCAATCTGGATACCATAATTTGTAATCATTTATTTGAGAGCAAGAAGAGATCGTATCAGTTTCAGATTCTTGAGTTAATTTAATGTTGCATTTTCTAACATTACAACTGCAGTTTAAAAAAAGGGTGTTTCATCTGGTCCCAAGATTAAGGAAGGGCAAAGTGTGCACTCCTTTAGTCAGCACAATGAGATTACTGAGTCTTCTATCATGGGATCAAAATGTTCAAGAAGTTCATCATGACCACTGACTTCTGGGAACCTCAAGCCCATTACTGCTCAAAGTGGCAAAGAAGAATTGAGTCCTTCTCTCCATCTGCAGCCCCTCCTTGCTAAGATTAGCCCAGTTCAGGCATTATTTTACACCAGCTTAAAGTAGCTTCGAACGAGCAGTAGCTGTTGATTATTAATCTCTTTCCTTTTAATCATTCTCCTATACTACTTACTCTTGCTCAGGGTATTGCAAACCATTCAAAGAGCACTTTTGTGCCCCATCTATAGAAAGCAGGAATCCCCATTGGCCAACCATTTTAATTCCAATCCCTATTCTCATTCCGACATGTTGGTCCATGGGCTCTTCTACTGCCATAGTCATAGTCATACTTTATTGATCCCGGGGGAAATTGGTTTTCATTACAGTTGCACCATAAATAATAAATAGTAATAGAACCAGAAATAGTTGAATAGTAATAGGTAAATTATGCCAGTAAATTATGGAATAAGTCCAGGACCAGCCTATTGGCTCAGGGTGTCTGACCCTCCAAGGGAGGAGTTGTAAAGTTTGATGGCCACAGGCAGGAATAACTTCCTATGACGCTGTGTGCTGCATCTCGGTGGAATGAGTCTCTGCCATGAAGAGGCCCCTCTCTGGCTGAAGGAGCAATACCTTGTATTCTGTCTGGGTAGCCTGCAACCTGATGGCATGAACAGTCATATCTCCAACCTTCTGGTAATTATTCTCTCCCCCCCGCCACCCCCTTTCCTCTTCAATTCCCCACTCTGGACCCCCTTACCTCTTACCTTCTCACTTGCTTTTCAACTCCCCTTTGTGTCCCTCCTCTTCCTCCTCTTTCCCTTTCTCCCATGGTCCACCATCGTCACCTACTAGATTTCTTCTTACCTCCCAGCTTCTTACTACTTTCTTCACCAACCAACCACCTGATAGCATGAACATTGACTTCTCAAACTTCCGCTAATGCCCCACCTCCCCCCGTACCCCATCTGTTATTTATTTATATACACACATTCTTTTTCTCTCTCTCCTTTTTCTCCCGCTGTCCTCCTCACTATACCCCTTGCCCATCCTCTGTTTTTTTCTCCCCCCTCCCCCTTTTCTTTCTCCCTTGGCCTCCCGTCCCATGATCCTCTCGTATCCCTTTTGCCAATCACCGGTCCAGCTCTTGGCTCCATCCCTCCCCCTCCTGTCTTTTCCTATCATTTTGGATCTCCCCCTCCCCCTCTCACTTTCAAATCTCTTACTAGCTCTTCTTTCAGTTAGCCCTGACTAAGGGTCTCGGCCCAAAACGTCGACTGTACCTCTTCCTAGAGATACTGCTTGGCCTGCTGCATTTGCCAGCAACTTTTATGTGTGTTGCTTGAAATTCCAGCATCTGCAGATTTCCTCGTGTTAACCTATCACCTCCTGGTGTGTACTTATTCCCCTCCCCCTATCGTATTCTGGCTGCTTCTCTCTTCCTTTCCAGTCCTGATGAAGGGTCTTGGTCTGAAGTATCGACTGTTTATTCCCCTCCACAGATACTGCCTGACCTCCTGTGTTCCTCCAGTATTTTGTGTGTTGCCCATTTAAAGAACAAACGGCTCTGGTCACCTTCTCATGCTCAATGATACCATTTCAACTGGTATTTTCAAATCTGAAAGGTGAAAAATGTTTAATTTGCATGGGTTGCAGCAGTTAGTACAGTTGCTGCTGCACAGCTTCACTGATGTGGAGTTTGCACATTCCTGCAGTGACCATTTGTTATTGCCAGCTACTTTGATTTTTTCTTGTGTTTCAAAGAGAGATGGTTGGTAGGTTAACTGGCTACTTTAAATGAAATTTGATAGAAGTGAGTAGTAGGAGAATTAGCAGGAGTTGATTACCACAAATATGTTCTGAGGGGAGGTGTTGGAAGAGATAGGAAAGATGGCTGTACTCTGTGAGTTGTTGTGAATTTGGTCTAATTGACCCCTGTATAATGATTAAGAAAAATGTTTCTTCTCTCATTTAGCATTTTGTCTGTTGCTTAAAATTTCAGTCTTGTGTTCATGAAATATTTTAATGGTTTTTACCTCAATTTAGTCCATTTGGTCAACAAAAGGCTTGGCATCTTCCAAATATGCTGCGTTTATTCATCAGCTTTAAAGGATGGAGCTGTACATAATCCGATTTAAATTGATAAAAGGATGCCAGGATCCCTCTGTCGAACAGAGTTCTGTGGTATCTCTTTTTAAACACGTTTCTGCTTTTCTCCTTAATTTCCCTGTGTTATACTTCATCTATTTTTCCCCTGCTCAATCTGAATAAATCGATGAACAGATTGCTAATAGTCATTCAAAATTATGGCTGTTGCACTTAACAGTTATATGGCGCCTTATTGAATACCTTTAGGAAATCCCAAACTTAATTTTTATTTGTTCTTAACACTGATGTGCACTTCCAACTTTTCCTACATTTGCTGTTCTGTTTTTGATTTTCAGCATCTGTAGTTTTTTTGCTTGAGCTTGCACTAGTTCTCCTTTGACTTACCTCTTTATTTCATTTTCAAGGAATTGAATAAAAAAATTTGACTGTTTCCTTTCATAAAATCATGTCATAATTTTTTTGAAGGGTCGCCATAACTTTAAGGGAGGAGTTCAACTTTTTTTTTGCATGTTAATAAACTGACTGGCTATTTCAAGGGCGAAGAGACAATTTCAAATGAGGTTGGAGGTGACATTGGATGCACGACAATTCTGGCAGGGCTTGCAAGACATTACTTCTTACAAAGTGAAACCCAATAGCATGAATGGCAACGATGCTTCACTACCAGATGATCTCAACGCCTTCTATGCCCGTTTTGAAAGGGAGAATACAACTACAGCTGTGAAGATCCCTGCTGCACCTGATGACCCTGTGATCTCTGTCTCAGAGGCCGATGTTAGGCTGTCTTTAAAGGGAATGAGCCCTCGCAAGGTGGAAGGTCCCGATGGAGTACCTGGGAAGGCTCTGAAAACCTGTGCCAACCAACTGTTGGGGGTATTCAAGGACATTTTCAACCTCTCACTACTGTGGGCATAAGTTCTCACTTGCTTCAAAAAGGCAACAATTACACCAGTGCCTCAGAATAACGTGCGCTGCCTTAATGACTATCGCCTGGTAGCACTCACATCAACAGTGATGAAATGCTTTAAGAGGTTGGTCATGACAAGACTGAACTCCTACCTCAGCAAGGACCTGGACCCACTGCAATTTGCCTGTTGACACCATAGATCAACGGCAGATGCAATCTCAATGGCTCTCTACGTGACTTTAGACCACCTGGACAACATAAACACCCATGTCAGGATGCTGTTCGTTGACTACAGCTCAGTATTTAAAACCATCATTCCCACAATCCTGATTGAGAAGTTGCAGAACTTGGGCCTCTGTACCTCTCTCTGCAATTTGATCCTCGACTTCCTAACTGGAAGACCACAATCTGTGCAGATTGGTGATAACATCTCCTCGCTGACGATCATCACTGGTGCACCTCAGGGGTGTGTGTTCAGCCCACTGCGCTACTCTCTATATACACATGACTGTGTGGCTAGGCATAATTTAAGTACCATCTTATAAATTTGCTGATGATACAACCATTGTTGGTAGAATCTCAGGTGGTGACGAGAGGGCGTACAGGAGTGAGATATGCCAACTAGTGGAGTGGTGCCGCAGCAACAACCTGGCACTCAACGTCAGTAAGACGAAAGAGCTGATTGCGGACTTCAGGAAGGGTAAGATGAAGGAACACATACCAATCCGCATAGAGGGATCAGAAATGGAGAGAGTGAGCAGTTTCAAGTTCCTGGGTGTCAAGATCTCTGAGGATCTAATCCAGTCCCAACACATTGATATAGGTACAAAGAAGGAAGACAGCGGCTATACTTTATTGGGAGTTTGAAGAGATTTGGTATGTGAACAAATATACTCAAAAACTTCTGTAGATGTACTGTGGAGAGCATTCTGACAGACTGCATCACTATCTGGTATGGAGGGCTACTGCACAGGATCGAAAGAAGCTGCAGAGGGTTGTAAATTTAGTCAGCTCCATCTTGAGTACTAGCCAACAAAGTACCCAGGACATCTTCAAGGAGCAGTGTCTCAAAGGCAGTGTTCATTATTAAGGACCTCCAGCACCCAGAGCATGCCCTTTTCTCACTGTTACCTTCAGGTAGAAGGTACAGAAACCTGAAGGCACACACTCAGTGATTCAGGAACAGCTTCTTCCCCTCTGCCATCCGATTCCTGAATGGACATTGAATCCTTAGATATTACCTCACTTTTAAAAAAAAATATATAGTATTCCTGTTTTTCACATGATTTTTAATTTATTCAATATACATATACTGTATAAAGTATACCGAATAAGATTTACTTTTTAAAAATTTCTTGTATACTTTGTATTGCATTGAACTGCTGCTGCTAAGTTAACAAATTTCAGGTCACATGCTGGTGATAATAAACCTGATTCTGAATTCTTATTCTGACTTGTTTCCTTGCCTTGCCTTCTGAATTGTTTAAGGATTGTTTCATTTGCAGTATTGCGATCCATTGGGATCTTTACAGAATTGATGGAGACTTTGAAAAATTTCATTCATTATCACTGCATGCATTTCTTTTAAGTCCTAACATTGCTGCAGAATTGTCAGTATTCAGTTGTGCTAGTTTTCACAGGACCTTTCCTTCCCGTTTGTTCTGAATTTTATTTCCTTTCATTTCCCATTGCGGTCCTACATGATTGCTGTCTATTGTTACATTTATTGCTAACTTTGTCTCATTTAATTATTCTTATTTCCTTTTATTATGCTTTGATTTTTAAATGTTTTGTATTCTTGATGATTCATCACATACTGCATACTATTTAAATTTGTTACCATCCTCAATTTCCATGGTTTATCATAGATTAATCATTTTTCTCTAGGCCTTTATTTCTGAAAAGAATTAAATCTTTAGAGTACAAGAGTTACTCTGCTTTCCTCTGCTTCATAAAAGCTGTTTATCTTTATTCCCATTTCTGAAATGAGTTATTTCTCCTTGTGGATGCTCCCTGATCTGAGTATTCCCATTGTTGTCAGTTTCTGTTTTATGGTATTCTGATGGGGTTAGATTCATTAAGCTGACGTGGGTTGGGATAATGAGTGTTCTCTCCATTAATAAAGTGCCATTGTTCTATTGTCAACTGCTAATTCATTCTCAGTAACAAAATAAATGTATTATTCTGCTTGTTTTCTTTTTCTCTAGTCAGTTTATAGTGACACATTATATGTTGAGCATTGGTTGCCTTGTTCTGAAGTGCTTGAGAAAAGATTAGTATTGAAAGCAGTTTTGGTCTGATCTAAGGCTACGTCCACACTAGACTGGATAATTTTGAAAACGCCGGTTTCACGTAAAAACGATAGGCGTCCACACTAGGTGTTTTTAAAAATATCTCTGTCCTCATTAAAATGGGCATTTGGGTGAATCTCCTCCTACTGGGCATGCGCAGGACACATCTACAGAAAACAAGTGAACTGGAAACGGTATACTTGGTACTTTGTCCAGTTACAAACTAGAAAAACTTAAAAGGAATTTGCCAAATTACGGACAGCTGTTGGCTCTCCTTAAAACTAAAAACGCAAGTACTGGAGCGTATGGAGGCAACCGACAGGGAGTTCACGGACAATATGACCTGGCTGACGACGAACATTGAAAAACTGACTAACTCTGTTGGAGAGGGATTTGCAATGATGAGGAATATGATGGCTTCCCCCCAGTACTTTTCACCGCCACAATACCAGCCTCACAGCCACTACAATAGCTACACATACGGACACACAGACCCCGGGTGGCCCCACCAACATCTTCCCCACTGCCACAGAGGGGTCACCCTGGAAGCATTTCTTACTGCCATAGTCTCTTCACCGATGAAAGGGACGACAGTTTTTTTTAAAACCTCCGCTGACCCCGTACACACTACAACGCCCAACCGGCTTTTTGAGATTTAAACCTCTGGAGTGTGTTTTAGAAAAGCTCCGTTTTCGGGGGAGGAAAACGCTGTTTCAGTGTGGACGGAGGATCAAAACGAAGAGAAAAAGCTTCAGTTACAGATTTATCTGGTCTAGTGGGGATGTAGCCTTAAGAAAAGATGTGCTGGGATTGGAGAGATTCCCGAGGTGAACATCCAGAGGAGGTTCACGAGAATAATCACAGCATTTGATGGTTTTGGGCTTGTACTTGCAGAAGTTCAGAAGAATGGGTAGGGGGTGTATTGGATTAAAACCAATCATTTATTGAAAGGTCCAGATATTGATACAGCACATATTGAACAAGATGGAGTGGATGTGGAGACGATGTTTCAACTCGTGGGAGAGTCTAGGACCAGAGGGCATAGCCTCAGAATACATGATGTCCCTTTCAAACAGAAATGAAGAAAAATGTATTTAGCCTGAGGATGTTGAATCTGGAATTTATTATTTCAAGTGACTTTGGAGGTCAAGTCATTGGGAATATTTAAAATGAAGTTTGCTAGGTTCTTGATTAGTAAGGACATCAAAGGTTACAGAGAGGAGGCAAGAGAATGGAGTTGAGAGGGATAATAAATTGGCCATAATCAAGTGGCGAGAAGACTTGATGAGTTGAATTCTCTTCTGCTTTATGGTTTTATTGTCTTCTGGTCAGAGATTGGTTAAGTGTGATCACTGGTTGGACTTCAAACATTAATCAGTGACTGCATTGAGGCATCACTGAATCACACATTGGTCTTGAATCTCAGAAATGTTTGCTATCAAATGGATTACCAGTAATGAACAGAAGAATCATTCGTTCTGCCATTTGAAATATTCATGAATGTAAGCAATTTATCTCAGAAAAGCTAACCATATTTGACTACTAGATCTCAACGGATTTCAAAACATTGTCCCTTGAGGTGACTCAGGCTTGTGAACAAGCGCAACCAATTACAAGCCCACTATCAACACTTGAGTGTTTATTAATTTTGCTGCAGGAGTTGAGCTTATCAATAGGCCAAATGGGAATTAGTTCAATGCGTGTCGTCTCTTTTACAGTGCTATGATTACTACAGATTCAGTTATTTAGCTAGAGTATTGGATAACACTTGCGTGTACATATTTTTGAAGTCTGAATTATATGTGTTTGTTAACCTCTTTACAAAAGAGAATGAGTGAAAGGGGTTTGCGATCCCACTTGGCAAGGGATTACTGTCATCATATCCCTGATGCACTATACTCTTCCATAGTGAAACCTTGGTAAACATAGTACCATTTCTGGGGCAACAGTTCTCAATGAAGACTGATATTCTCTTCCTAAATCATAACACAGCTTTTGGGACTTTAAAGAAAGGCACTTGAAGCCAAGATTTCAAATCTGCCTCATAGTTCACTCGTTAGCAGTAATCTTTCCCTTCTAATGTGCCAAATTTGCAGTTAGAAACACACCACTGGCAGGTAGTGAAAGTTCTACATGCCTTTATTTAAGCTATTAATTGAATAGATAACATACAAGCAGTTGATTCTTGAACATTGTGACCTATCAAGCTGTGAGGCAATCAGTCTCAGTGTTATTTTGTTCTTGGAGTCCCAAAGCATGCATCGTCACCCCCCCCCCCCTGTCTTTCTTCCCGGACCTCCTGTCCCATGATCCTCTCATATCCCCTTTTGCCTATCACCTGTCCAGCTCTCGGCTCTATCCCTCCCCCTCCTGTCTTCTCCTATCATTTTGCATCTCCCCCTCCCCCTCCAGCTTTCAAATCCCTTACTCACTCTTCCTTCAGTTAGTCCTGACGAAGGGTCTCGGCCTGAAACGTCGACTGCGCCTCTTCCTATAGATGCTGCTTGGCCTGCTGCATTCACCAGCAAATTTGATATATCTCTCTTTATGAATGTTGGTCATTGTGGCTTCCTGTGAAGTGAACATTTGTTATTTCCTTCAGATTTCCACAGTTCCTCCAGTATTTTGCATGTTGTTTCAGGTTCCATTGTCTGTAGTCTGTTGTGTCTACACAGTATTTATGGACCATCTTCAACAGAGTATAGGGCACCCAGCGTTACAGAGGGGTTGTGTTCCTAGATAATTGTCTGTACGGTGATTTTTTTTGTGAAGCGATAGAAATTGACAATGATTGTTTTTTTCCCATTTTGTTATTTTTTTTCTACAGCCTTATGGTCTCACATGGTTTCCCTAAGAATGAATGTTTATTTAGTTTCTCAATTTTTTTGGCAGCGATTTATAAATTCCGTTACCCTAACTACCACATTTTGGGAGAACACTAAGTGGGTCTCTATTGGAGTGCTATTTGTGTCTGGCATCTTGAAGTAAACTCTTGGTATTGCTGCTTGGCTGGCAGGCCCACAACAAATTGAAATATTCATGAATTTAGATTTAAGATTTGGCAATTGCCGTTGCTGGAAAGGGTTCACCAATTGGTCCAGAGTGAATAGATGCAATTAAAAGTTTTCTTAAGGTGTTTGCACAGAAATAAAAGTGTGGGAAAAATTTGTCACCTGTGGATATGAAAAAATGAGCACTGGGCAGAATGTTTAATCCGCACACTTCACTGGTGGAGCTTTTGGCACCCATTCAGTAACATAACTTCTGCAAAGCTGTTACTGAACTAGGTGCTGATTGTGGTTGAGATTGTGGTTATTGTTCTGTGTAGTTATTCTCATAAAAGATTTAGTTTCCATCTCCCAGCTTACATCAGGCAGCGTTCTGTTTCCGTTTCCTCTGCTTGTTTTAATTTGAGTAGAGCTGAAAGATGAGTATACGGAGGGTGAAATTGTTATCATGGAAGAGTTGCACTATATATCAAACTTGCAATCAAAGTGCCCATGTAACAAATGGATCTGGTGAGTAGACAAGTTGCAAATTGAGGTGGACGGGAAGGAGGAGACTGACTGGGTACATTGTGTAGAACCCTCGTGAGGCCTGCTTCAGATTAGTGAATATATGTCAATAGCTAGTTATAAAAACAGGAAAAGCTGATAACATTCAACAGGTCAGATAGTGTCTGTGGAAGGAGAAAGTTGACATTTATTAACCCTGTTTCTCTTTGCATTGATGCTGTTTACCTGAGTGTTTCCAGCATTTTTAGTTTTCCTTTCTGATTTCCAGCATCTGCAGTTTGTGATTTCTCAATAAATAATTAATAGGATGTAAAGTGGTTGTGGAAGAGGTTTTGTTAGAAAAATGTAAACCTTGGTTAAATAATTGAGAGTCAAATTCCATAGGTAGCAGTTCTAAGTGAAGCCATTTCATTAAGTTTAAAGAATTTGATGCTACAGGTGAACTTCATTGGCCATAGTACCAATGTATACTGAGCGCGTGCAGTGTAAAGCTTGATACAGTGAATATGACAATTGTCAGGAAAGTATGAGGAATAAAGTGGATTATTCTTCATTGTGTGATTTTTATTTTGCTTCATTTCTATTTAATGGAAGTTTGTTCTGTGTTTGTGTTGACAGCTGTTAATGACAGTTGGGAGGATACTTGACTGGTCTGTGTTATTGTAGCAGTCCTCTGCTTTGCCAACTGAACACCCGATGTAGTAACAGTGATTCTGAGGTGGACATGCTGGTTACTGGGACTTTAATGGTTGGCAAGAACCTGAGGGAGTGCAACTTCATTGTTCAGCTTACCCTGACCAAAGCTGAGCATTACTTCAGGAAGAGAAAACAAATTTATTTTAAATGCAACCATGCCTAACATAATTAGTGGATTGTGAGAAAGAGCAACATAAATTGTGGATTAAGTCCTTGCTTTCTTTAAGCGGCTTCAGGATCAATGAGCCTGTAAATGGAGGCTCCAAGGCAGGCAGGCAGGCAGAAATGCTGTAAATATTTAGCAAGTTGGATAGGATCTGTGGAGGGAGGAAAAAGTCAGTAGAACCTGATGAAAAGTGTCGACTGTACTCGTTTCTATAGAGTTCTTCTAGCATTTTGTGTGTGTTGCTTGCATTTCCGGCAATTTTTGTTCTTTCATTTAAGGTACCATGGAAAACCTGGTGCTTTTGACAGCAAGGCACATGCAATATGTATTGGTCTATTGTATGAATGTTTTAAAATTTTATTTCATGCACACATTTTCTAAATAATTTGGGAATGGTGTTGAAAAGAATTTTCTTCCAATCTTGAAGCAAAAGTTTTATGTTCCAAGTCTGCCCTTTTCTCAAAACATTGACACTACTGAAAGCTCCCTGCTATGAATACTGTTATTTTTGATTATTGTCAAAAATAAGCATATATAAATCTGTCAAAAGCATATATAAATTCCCAGTTTTCTTAGTCATTAAGCAGGATCTGTGCTGTTGCTGTAATACTGCTGCAAATCAATCCACAGTAATTTCCAATAGAGCTGGTAACCTTTAGTGTTACTTCATAACCTTGAAGCTGGCAGGCTATTTACTTGCAACACCTTGAGACCAACAAATATATCAGTATTGGATGGGAGCCAAAGACAGCTGGAGTAGTCCAATTATAGGTAATACATGGATCATATTCATGAAGAATTTCCATCCTCCCTGCCTTTATGTTAATCTGAGCAAAAAGATAAAGGTATATTCTCATCTGGTATCATTTATTTTCTTTCTGGCCCTAAAATTCTCCAGGGCTATTAAATTAAGTTTTAAATACCTTTTTGAAGCACTTTGCTTGAGTTCAAGCAAGCACAAAAGTTGTATCTGCTGAAGGTAATTGCTTGTTATGCAGCTATGTGGAGAAATGGAAATTGGATTTTGACTCCCGAGCTGCTTCCATCACTTAGAGCCAGTTATTAAAGGAACAGAAATCAAATGTGTTTTGCCTTTACTGTAACTGGCATTGTGTTCACTTTGTGGGGGTGGGAACACATTTGCAGAATAATTAGTGCAGTATGTGCTGTGTGTGAATATGTTTTTGTACATTAGAAATTTCATTGTGGCATGAACTTTGCACTTTGAGCTTATGAATTGCTAAAATTAAAACTGCTTATACCCTTGATGTTTTTGATCACATTTTTGTGATGTGATCAGACATGACTTGATTACCAGCAAAGAACAGTGTTCTTACAAAAATATATTTTTCTGAAAGAAAATAAATTTGTCTATCTGCAGTAAGAAGAAAGATGACTTTCCTGTTTATGTATATACTCAGTTGGTATCGTCTTCTGTACATTTTTGTGTTTTTCAAAAGTTGATCTTTTTGGAGCAATAATATTAATTCAGACTTGGAAGAAAAGCTACCTAGGTGCGCCTGGCAGTGCTTATAACAAGTTTGATTTTTCAATTATATCTTCAGACCAATTTTTTTTGAGAGATATTTATTTATATAAAGGGACACAGTTGCATCTTTACACTAAGCACCGACTTAATTAAACACTGAACGTTTATGCTTTTAAGTCAGCTGCTGTCCTATTGTGAACATGTCAGTTATTTCTGTCCTCAGGCTTTAACAGCAGCTGATACCTACACTACTGTTGTGGAGAGAAGATGAAAAGGCCAAACGGAGCATTAAATTGTACTTGCTTTCTGGGGCCATTGTTTGTGTCATGAATGGAAGTTAGTCTTTTGAGACCACAAAAAGAGGAGAAGATGTTTAAGAGGGGGCATTTTTTGATTAAAAAATCAAGTAAATTTAATAATTAAAATATTGACAGTATTTATTAAGCAAAAAAACCCAAAATGTTGAGGAAAATCAGCAGGTGGAGCAGCATCTGTTGGGGTTTGGGGTGAGGAATTGTTCTGGTTGAAGCCCTGCATCAGGGCTGGATGACACCATTTATTAATGTATTCATTCAATATGTTCTCTCCAGTTTGGTGAATGTTAATGTAACAAAGCTATTGTTCACAGTCACAAATGGTAGGGAACAAATATGGTGCCATTTAAACACAGTTTTGTGAAAACCAGCTGCAATCTCGTAGCATACATCAAAGTTGCTGGTGAACGCAGCAGGCCAGGCAGCATCTATAGGAAGAAGCGCAGTCGACGTTTCAGGCCGAGACCCTTCGTCAGGACTAACTGAAGGAAGAGTGAGTAAGGGATTTGAAAGCTGGAGGGGGAGGGGGAGATGCAAAATGATAGGAGAAGACAGGAGGGGGAGGGATGAAGCCGAGAGCTGGACAGCTGGACTGGACTGGAACTCTCAGGATGAGGCTTTTCATTCTAGGACGAGGGAGATGTCTTCATTTTTTAAAGAAAGGGGCTTCCCTTCCTCCACTATCAACTCTGCTCTTAAACGCATCTCCCCCATTTCACGTACATCTGCTCTCACTCCATCCTCCCACCACCCCACTAGGAATAGGGTTCCCCTGGTCCTCACCTACCACCCCACCAGCCTCCGGGTCCAACATATTATTCTCCGCAACTTCCGCCACCTCCAACGGGATCCCACCACTAAGCATATCTTTCCCTCCCCCCCCCTCTCTGCATTCTGCAGGGATCGCTCCCTACACAACTCCCTTGTCCATTCGTCCCCCCCATCCCTCCCCACTGATCTCCCTCCTGGCACTTATCCGTGTAAGCGGAACAAGTGCTACACATGCCCTTACACTTCCTCCCTTACCACCATTCAGGGCCCCAAACAGTCCTTCCAGGTGAGGCATCACTTCACCTGTGAGTCGACTGGGGTGATATACTGCGTCCGGTGCTCCCGATGTGGCCTTTTATATATTGGTGAGACCCGACGCAGACTGGGAGACCGCTTTGCTGAACATCTACGCTCTGTCCGCCAGAGAAAGCAGGATCTCCCAGTGGCCACACATTTTAATTCCACATCCCATTCCCATTCTGACATGTCTATCCACGGCCTCCTCTACTGTAAAGATGAAGCCACACTCAGGTTGGAGGAACAACACCTTATATTCCGTATGGGTAGCCTCCAACCTGATGGCATAAACATTGACTTCTCTAACTTCCGCTAGGCCCCACCTCCCCCTCGTACCCCATCTGTTACTCTTTTTAATGCACACATTCTTTCTCTCACTCTCCTTTTTCTCCCTCTGTCCCTCTGAATATACCTCTTGCCCATCCTCTGGGTCACCCCCCCCGTCTTTCTTCCCGGACCTCCTGTCCCATGATCCTCTCGTATCCCCTTCTGCCTATCACCTGTCCAGCTCTCGGCTCCATCCCTCCCCCTCCTGTCTTCTCCTATCATTTTGCATCTCCCCCTCCCCCTCCAGCTTTCAAATCCCTTACTCACTCTTCCTTCAGTTAGTCCTGACGAAGGGTCTCGGCCTGAAACGTCGACTGCGCTTCTTCCTATAGATGCTGCCTGGCCTGCTGCGTTCACCAGCAACTTTGATGTATGTTGCTTGAATTTCCAGCATCTGCAGAATTCCTGTTGTTTGCAATCTCGTAGACTGGGTGAATGATACTTCAATCAGGAAATTACTTGAACTTTCATGTTCTTCCATTTGGCAACCTTGAGCAATGGCTTGTAAGTTTAAATCTGTGTGTTTCAGCTTGTCAAAGTAAGCAGGATCTTCTCAATTTACTGCATTGTTACTGGAAGGGCATTGGCGAACTTCCGACTATTTAGTCATTCGTAGCTATAGGTATCTGTTGAAAGTTAAGGTTTTACTGTATCTTTTGCTATGTAAAGTTTGTGTAATGAAGTGTTCTTTAGAAACTTGAACCATGGAGAAGACTTGTAAATAAAAGTTATGAATCATCAGAACTTCGCAGTAAGAAATGATATAAACACAGGTGTGCATCACTCCCTGTCATGATAACTTTCTTGTGCTTTTTATGTCAACATATAATATTGATTGTGTAAGTATTGGAGGTTGATTTGACATAAACATTACACAGAACAATGTAGTTTTAGTTTCTTGCCAATTGGTTTCGAAATCTGTTGACATAAGATCACCCACAACTGGCATTGGCATGGGGAATACCATTATTATAACTACAAACTTGGAATATTAGTAGGAAGAAACACTGCACAGCCCTTTGTCATATTTTAAAAATATCTTCCCACAAAAAAATGGTTTAGCAAGTGAAATCTTGAATATTTGGAGGTGTGGTTGGCTATCAACAGAAGCATAATTGTATTCCACAATCCATCGCAGACCAATTGATTGTTACTGGTTTATTATTGTCACATATGCCAATATAGAGTGAAAAGCTTATCTTGCATGCTGCTTATACAGATCAAATCTTGACATAGTGTGGTGAGGTAGAACAAGGTAAAATAGTGCAATGTAGAATTAAGTATAAAAGCTGCAGAGAAAGTGCAGTGCAGGTATCCAATATGGTTCAAGATCATAAATCAGTAGATTTTGAGACCAAGATCCATCTTGCAGCAGGGAACTATTTAATATTCATAACTGTGAGGGAGAAGCTGTCCTTGAGCCTGGTGGTAATGTGCTTTCAGAATATGATGAGAAAGAGAGGGGGAGGGATGGAATGGACAGACTCCAAAAATGTGAGAGAATAATGGAACATACGAGAATTACCAAGGTCAGGCGAGATCCATTGTGAAAGAAACAGTTAACCTTCAGATAATGACTTCTCTTAATCCTGCATGTTAACCTTTCAAATTACCAGCATTTGTAGCATTTTAGTAGTCCTATATAAGTAGTTGTCCATTTGTTTTGTAGTATATGTATATATTTTGTTTATTCAATATAGAAAATTCTTGTATTTGTTTTATCACATAGAGTAATACAGCACTGAAACAGGCCTTTGAGCCGAAATCGATGATGCTGACTAAGATACTTGCCTTTTGGCCCCTATCCTTTTAAACATTTCCTGCTCATGAACTTATCCAAATGTCTTATAAATGTTCTAGACAGAGCAGAGCAATGGGTTAAACATACACCCCACAGGCACGCTTCAAGATGCGTACTTGGCCTACTGCTCTACTCTCTCACACGTGATAACAGAGCTAAACACAGCTCAAACACCATTTATAGATGTGCTGTTGACACCGCTGTTGGTAAAATCTCAGACTGTGAGGAAGTTTGTAGGAGTAAGATAGATCAGCAGGTTGAGTGGCGTCACACAAAACCCTCACACTCTATTTAAGTCTTTGCATTTGTCTATACAAAGAAGGCAGAACAGTGGCTGTATTTAATGAGGAGTTTGAGGAGATTTGTCATGTCACTAAAGACACTCCCAAGTTTCTACACATGCACAGTGGAGAGCATTCTAACTGTCTGCATCACCATCGGGCATGGGGGTGGGTGGTGTTACTGCACAGGATTGAAATCAGCGGCAGAGAGTTGTAAACTTAGTCAGCTCCATCATGGGCACTAGCTTTCATAGTATCCTGGACATCTTCAAGGTGTGATGCCTCAAAAAGGTGGCATATTATCATTGAGGACCCACATAATCCAGGTCATACCTTGTTCTTAGTGCTAACACAAGGACGGAAGTAGAGAAACTTGGAGGCACACACTTAACGATTCAGGAACAGCTTCTTCCCCTCTGCCATCTAATTTCTGAATAGACGTTGAACCCATGAGTGCCACCTTAGTACTTTTTTATGCCTGTTTTCAACTAATTAACTATTTTGTGTATATATAATTTTTGTAATTCAGTTTTTCTGTACTGTATTATTATGTACTGCTGCTGCAAAGACAACAAATTTCATGACATACGCAGCTGATATAAACCCGCTTCTGATTCTGAAGTGAATCTGATGAGTTAATTGTGGACTTCATGAAGGGGAAGTGGGGAGAACACATTCCAGTCCTCATTGAGGGATCAATTTTGAAAAGAGTGAGCAGCTTCCAGTTCCTAGGTACCAACATCTCAGTGGTCTTTCGTGGGTCCAATACATTGCTGCAATCACGAAGAAGGCATGGCAGAGGCTATACTTTGTTAGGGATTTGAGACTTGGTCTGTCACCAAAGACTTACACATTTTTACCAGATGCGGTGGAGAACATTCTGACTGGTTGGATCACAGCCTGTTTTAGAACGTAGAATACCACAGCACAGTGTAAGCCCTTCGGCCCATGATGATGTGTCAACTTTTTAACCTATTCTAAGATCAATCTAGTTCTACATAGCCCCCAATTTTTCTGTCATCCATGTGCCTAAATAAAGGTTTCTTAAATGCCCCTAATGTATCTGCCTCTTGCATCAGCTTGGTGCTCTGATTGATGAAGGCCAGTGTGCAAACGCATTCTTAACCACCCTGTCCACCTGTGATACCACTTTTAGTGAATTATATGCTTGTACTTCTCGGTCCCTGTGCTCCACAACACTCCCCAGAGTGAATAAATCCAACTCTGATTTGTACTAGTGCCACAAAACAACTGATTTTGTGGTTGTTGTCAGTGAGATTTAATCTGATTCTGACCTCCTGGAGTGCAACACCTCGTACCTAACTGAATTGAAATTCATTTTTTGTTCTCTCTTTGCATTACTTTATTTAACCTTTTATGTTTCTTCTTGTAATTTTTCATTTTTATTATTATGTATTACAACTTACTGCTGCGGCAAAACAACAAAATTTACACCATATACCAATGATATTAAATCTGAAATAAGAGGAAATCTGCAGATACTGGAAATTCAAGCAACACACACCAAAAAATGCTGGTGAACGCAGCAGGCCAGGCAGCATCTATAGGAAGAGGTACAGTTGACGTTTCGGGCCGAGACCCTTCGTCAGGACTAACTGAAAGAAGACATAGTAAGAGATTTGAAAGTGGGGGATGGGGGAGGGGAGATCTGAAATGATAGGAGAAGACAGGAGCGGGAGGGATGGAGCTAAGAGCTGAAAAGTTGATTGGTAAAAGGGATACGGGACGATCATGGGACGGGAGGCCTAGGGAGAAAGAAGGGGGGGGGGACGCAGAGGATCAGAGGATGGGCAAGGAGTTATAGTGAGAGGGACAGAGGGAGAAAAAAGTGAGGGGAAAAACAATAATAAATAAATAGGGGATGGGGTACGAAGGGGAGGTGAGGCAGTAATGGAAGTTAGAGAAGTCAGTGTTCATGCCATCAGGTTGTAGGCTACCCAGACGGAATATAAGGTGTTGTTCTTCCAACCTGAGTGTGGCTTCATCTTGACAGTAGAGGAGGCCGCGGATAGACATATCAGAATGGGAATGGGACGTGGAATTAAAATGTGCGGCCACTGGGAGATCCTGCTTTCTCTGGGGGACAGAGTGTAGGTGTTCAGCGAAACAGTCTCCCAGCCTGCGTCGGGTCTCGCCAGTATATAGAAGGCCGCATCGGGAGCACCAGATGCAGTATATATCACCCCAGCCGAGTCACAGGTGAAGTGTCGCCTCACCTGGAAGGACTGTCTGGGACCCTGAATGGTGGTGAGGGAGGATGTGTAAGGGCATGTGTAGCACTTGTTCTACTTAAAAGGATAAGTGCTGGGAGGGAGATCGGTGGGAAGGGATGGGGGGGCGAATGGACAAGGGGGCCATGCAAGGAGCGATCCCTGCGGAAAGCATGGGGGTGGAGGGAAGGATGTGCTCAGTGATCCCGTTGGAGGTGGTGGAAGTTGATTGCCATTCCTTGCCCACGTTGAGAATCTTCTTCACGATCACCAATCGCTGCTGTTTTTGTGTCATCCTTCTCTTTGTACTCTTCTTGGGCATTATAAATGTGTCTGTCGGTGAATTCGTTTGGACTGGCAGTTGCTCACTTGCTCCGCTATAAACTTGACAGAGCTGAGTCTTGATCCAAGAGTACTTCTGGTTAGATGGTGGTGCCTTTGATTGCAGTGGCTTCTACAGGGTCAACCAAAGATGGTGTTGTTTTTGAACACAAGACCATGCTGGAAATTAAGAATCTGGTACTGCAGGTCTACCCCATCAGCGAGTTGTTCGTTGGCAGAGAAACTAAAGGAGCTGGATTTGGTGCGGATTATGCTGCTGTCTGTGTCAGGAAGGTATTGGAATCGTTGTTGTGTGAAGGAGCTGTGCAGTGAGCGATCGTTTTGGTCACTTTTCTTGTGATCGCAAGTCCCTGTTGGATTTTGTTGCTGTGGAACGCTACAAGTCCAATTTAAAGTTGAAAATAAATTTTGTACATCACCATATACAACCCAGTGGTTCTTTTTCTTGTGGGTATACTCAACAAATGTATAGAATAGGAACTATAACAGAATCAGTGAAAGATCGCCCAACTGGGTTGTTCAACTGGAGTATAGAAGAGAAATTGTGCAAAAGCAAATATAAATAAATGGTTTAGATTATGAAGACATGCTGTCCTCTTTTATTGTCATTTAGTAATGCATGCGTTAGGAAATAATACAATATTTCCTCCGGTGTGATATCACAAAACACAGGACATACCAAGACTGAAAAAACTAACAAAACCACATAATTATAACATATAGTTACAACAGTGCAACAATACCATAACTTGATGAAGAACAGTCCATGGCACGGTAAAAATTTCCAAGTCTCTGAAATGTCCCACATCTCACGCAGACGGGAGAAGGAAGAAAACTCTCCCTGCCATGCCCGACCACAGTCCGACTCCGAGTCATCCGAAAACTTTGAGCCTCCGATCAGCCCTCCGACACCGAGTATGAGCATCATCTCTGTCCGAACGATTCGACCTCAATCTCGGTCGCCAGCAGCAGGCAAAGCCGGGGATTTTGAGGCCTTCCTTCCGGAAGATTTCTCGATCACGCAGTAACAACGGCAGCGAACTGGCGCTTCAGAAATTTCTCCAGATGTTCCTCTGTGCTTTCACGTCTGTCTCCATCAAATCAGAATTGTCCATGGCCCCTATTTAACAGATACGATATAAATTTTCACTGGAGGGCTGCGCGTGTGCGGCATGCTGCTATCTCATCCTCCCGCCCCCCCCCCCCCGGAACAGGAACATGAGATGAAAAGTCCTTGAAAGTGAGTCCATTAGCCAGTGAGGTTGAGTGAAGTTATCCCTTTTTGTTCAAGAGCCTAATGATTGAGGGGTTAAAAACTGTTCCTGAATATGGTGGTGTAAGTACTGAGGCTTTTGTGCTGCCTTCCTGATGGCAGCAGCAAGAAAAGAGCATGTCCTTGGTTGTGAGGAACCGCGATGATGGATGCTGCTTTCCAATATCAGCATTTCAAGTAGATGCGCTCAGTGGTGGGGAGAACTTTACCTGTGATGGACTGGGCTGTATCCACGAAATTTTGGAGAACTTTCCGCTCCAGGGCATTGGTGCCTTGTACCAGGCTGTGATGCAGCCAGTCAATATAACATCCACAACTACATATAGAAACTTGTTAAAGTTTTAGATATCGTGCCTAATCTCCGCAATCTCCTAAGGAAGTAGAAGCACTGCTGTGCTTTCTTTGTAATTTCTTTGTAAGTGGGAGGAGAAGGTGGCGCGACGCAGCTCGCAGCGGCCATTCCGGTGGTGATGTATGTTATTTGTCAAGTTGGGTGCCGTGCACAATCCTGATTTGATGGAGACAAACGTGAGAGTATGGAGGAACATCTGGTGAAACTTCTGAAATGCCTGCTTCACTGCTGCTGCTACTGTCTGGTCTAGAATCTCCGGAGGAGAAGGCCCCGAGTCCTCGGCTTTGCTTGTTGCTCGGTGGCCGGGGCGGGGTTGAAGTGCTCAACAGAGGATGGTGCTCGGAGAGGCCGTGTCGGAGGCTCGAAGTTTTCGGACGGACTCAGAGTCTGCTGCGGTCGGGTGCTTCCAATGGTGCATCGGCACGTTGGCGGCGCTTGGAGGTTCATGGCAGGAAGAGTTGCTCCCTTTTGCTGCCTGCGTGAGATGATGAGTCTATTGGGAGTTTGAGACTTTTTTTTTACCGTGCCCATGGTCTGCTCTTTATCAAATTATGGTGTTGCTTTGCACTGTTGTAACTATATGTTATAATTATGTGGTTTTGTCAGTTTTACTCTTGGTTTGTCCTGTGTTTTCTTGTGATATCATTCTGGAGGAACATTTCATCATTTTTTAATGCATGCATTTTTAAATGACAATAAACGAGGACTGAGTGTCCTCATTAATCTAATCTAATCTAATTGCACTTGCATGCTGAGCCCAGAACAGGTCCTTTGAAATTGTAACACCAAGGAGTTTAAAGTTGCTAACCCTCTCCACCTCTGATCCTCCAATTAAGCCTGGCTCATGGACCTCTATTTTCCCTCTCCTGAAGTCAATAACAGTTCCTTGGTCTTGCTGACGTTGAGCGAGAAATTGTTGTCATGACACTACTCAACCAGATTTTTAATCTCCCTCCTATTTGCCATTCATCACCACCTTTGATTCCGCCCATGACAATGGTGTCGTCAACAAAATTGAATATGGCATTGGAACTGTGTTTAGCCATACAGTCATGTGTAAAGTGAGTAGAGCATGGGGCCAAGCACACAGCCTTGTGGTGCACCTTTGCTGATGAGATCATTAAAGAGATGTTGCCACTCCGAACTGACTGGGGTCTGCAAATGAGGAAATCGAGGATCCAATTGCACAAAGTGGTATTGAGGCCATGGTCTTGGACCTTATTGATTAGTTTTGAGGAAATGATGGTATTGAATGTTGAACTGTAGTCAATTCAGAGCATCCTGATGTATACATCTTTGCTGTCAAGATGTTCCAGGGTTGAGTGAAGATCTAGTAAGATGGGATCTGGTAGGTAAATTAGAGCGGATCCAAGTACCCTCTCAGGCAGGAAATTGAATTGTTCCATCACCAATCTCTGAAAACAGTTAATACCTGTGGTTGTAAGTGCAGTTGGGTGATGGTCATTAAGGCAGGTCACCACACTCTTCTTGGGCACTGGTATAATTGAAGCCTGCTTGAAGCAAGTGGGTACCTCAGACTGCCAAAGCAAGAGATTAAAGATATCAGCGAACACATCAGCTCGTTGATCAGCGAGGTTCCTTAGTACGTGGCCATATCCTATCCAGTCCGTTTGCTTTTTGTGGTTCATCCTCCTGAAGGTAGCTACTTTGGCTTCAGAGACTGAAATGATCAGATCAGCGGGGGGTGTGGGAGTTTGCAATGGTCCCTCTATGCCCGGAGAAAGTCACGTTTCAATCAAGCATAGAATAGAGCGGGTTATCAGTTGCCTCTGATACAACAGTTTTGCTTTCAGATTCTTAATCTGTTCTCCAGTTATTGCCCATTTGTCAACAAGATGCCGCGTAGAGAAGTTCTCCTTGCTGTGTTTCAGCCTGGCTTGGAGTCCACACCCCACCCTCTGCCCTGCTTTTGGTCAAGGTGATGACCCTTCTTAAACATGCTATTCCTGTCTGGTCTGCCAGATCTTTCAATTGATCATGAGATCTGAAGATCACTGACTTAATTGATAAGTACATTGCTTAGAGGGAAGCTGTATGCTGATTGCAGTGAAAGTAATTCAAAAGAGGTATACTTAAAAGAATTTTTAGAACAATTTTCTGCGTCCCACAGAATGTCACCGATGATCACTGGTGCTGTCTTGCCAATTCACTGATTTATTGTCTGATGGTGGAGGAGCTGCGTGGCTTTGTTCATAGCAGGGACTAGGCCTCAAGCCGTGGAGTCACCTGTTTACAACCGTCTGGGAGAGAGGCATCAGAGTCAGAGTACTTCACTGGAGGCAGTGTGGCGTGGTGTCCAAGCCCCTAGTGTCCCCAAGTGTTTGCTCAGCAGAAGACTATCTGTATTGTTCGCGTATTTCTGCAACGTTTAATGACGTAGCCTCTTGGACATTTTTGTGTGTATTTTACTGATATCTTGTACAGGTATGTGATTGATATCTTATGTGCTATATGTACTTTGTGCTGTGGGTGACTTTTGGTACTATGTGTTGCACCTTGGCCCCAGAATGGTGCTGTTTTATTTGGCTGTATTCATGTATGGTTGAATGATAATTAGTCCTGGACTATTAACCATGAAAAGTAAGATGGTCCAGGGTGATTAGAGACCAGACTTAGAAGACGACCTTGTGCTCATGCACTGAAGCCATACAAGCTAAAGCATGATCTCTTTCTCATATCCAACCTCTTAACACTACCTCCTTCCTTCTCTCTCAACTCCTTTCCTATTTACTTTTCCTTTTCCTGATTATTGCAACAAATTGTGAGTTAGTTAGCAGAGAGGCCAGCCCTTTGCATTGAAACTGGTCATCAAACATCAATTCCATATCTTGTGTAGCATTCCCATCAATTACCTCACCATGTTGACCATTCTGCCTTGCCACCCTTCAGCTACCGAGCATCCTGCGTTCAATAAGAATGGCACAAATTAGTTGGTTTGTATTTGATATATGCATATGAATATGGTGGGCACGTGGCCAAGTGGTTAAGGCATTCCACTAGCGACCTGAAGCTTGTGAGTTCGAGTCCCATCCGAGGCAGCGTGTTGTGTCCTTGAGCAAGGCACTTAACCGCACACTGCTCTGTGACGAAACTGGTGCCAAGCTGTATCGGCCCTTGCCCTTCCCTTGGACAACATCAGTGTCGTGGAGAGGGGACACTTGTTGGGGACACATGGGCAACTGCCGGTCTTCCATACAACCTTGCCCAGGCCTGCGCCCTGGAGAGTGAAGATTTTCCAGGCGCAGATCCATGGTCTTGCAAGACTAACGGATGCCTTTAATGAATACTTGAAATGGTTTAATATTTGCTTGGCATTTAAATTTGGGGTTGTCCTACCTAATTCAGGAATGGGTAAGTGACCAAGATTTTCAGGAAGAAATTCAATACCTTCAACTGGAATTCAGCATTTGAGCTTTCGATCCCATTCGGATCATGCTCAGATGAAGAATGGGTCATAATTCTTTGTTACAAATCTCTGAAGGCAAATTAAGATAATGAAATCAGGAAGTACTGTTAAGTGTGCAGCCAAAATCCTTTAATTGCAAAATTCTAGAATGGTGTACAATTTACTCCTAAGACAGACAATACTTAAAAGATTAATAGATAAATACTTGAAAAACAAAGAGATGATAAATGCGAAGATGTCCTTTTGAGGACGAATTATGAGAAGAGGATAGATGGGCCAAAGGATATTCAGGGTGTTAAATCTATTAAATAATGCAGACCATCCTGATTTATTATTTTGGTGTTCCTAAACCCAGACACTAAGTGACAAATGCACTGAAACAATTTCTGGAGGGAAATGTGTTCAAAGGTAGTTGGATAGCTTCATTAAATGATGTCTGTGATGTTTATTTGGCAACCTCTTGTGCTGTCAGAAAACATTGTTGTGAACTTTGAAAAAGCTTTTGGGCTTTCTGTTGCTCTTGGCCACAGCTGCTTTGATACTTGATGAATACTGGCTCACCTTGTAGCTTGAAGAATGGATAATAATGCCCATGGGAGGCATTGTTCATTTTTGTGCACTGTTGAGTCCTGTTGCTTTCTTATCAGATGGGTCAAACATTTGCTCTTTGACCCCTTCCTACTGTGCGTGTTAAAGATGAAAGACTTGTGTTTGTTATACGGTACCTTTCCAGTGGCCTTATGGCTCCTCTCTCTTCAGTTAACCGGCTACAGTTTGCACTGTGGGAGAAAACACAACATACATGATACGAGAATTGAACTCAGTAATAGTGTCATCCTAAATGCTACGCCACCTTGGTACCTGTACGATTGGTTTCTGTGGATTGGTGATGGATACGCAAAAATGCATGCTGAGCCTTAATTTGCGGGATCTGTAATCAGAACAGTACTTTACTAGCAGCAAGAATGAAGGTAGGCTTTCTGAAAAGGAATGTAGTTTTGTCTACTACTAACCTCAAGAAAAAATGCTAATGTTTGACCTGGTTTCTATCTGAAGTTCGTTTCCCACACCGTTCCTGTGATGCACAAGGTAACCACTCCCCCGATGTACTGCATCATAATAAAACTGTTAATTGTCCTAACAGCTTTATTAAGAAGGCACCACACAATCATCTTTAAATATTTTTCATTTATTTCCTTATATTTTTGTTTTTTCCCAGTGAGTCATTTTCCTGTAAGAAGTTATTTGAAAGCAAAAGCTTTCAAAATGTTGTGCTGCTGTCTTTGTGATAATCTAAGTGTTTCCAAAATAAATTAACTGTTGATCAAACAATCTGAAAATATCTGTTTACATTGTCGAGATAAACTGAAGTTTTCACTTCAAAAGCATTTGTAATTGATAAGAGATCAGCTTGATATTGTCTATCCGCCAGAGAAAGCAGGATCTCCCAGTGGCCACGCATTTTAATTTCACGTCCCATTCCCATTCTGATATGTCTGTCCATGGCCTCCTCTACTGTAAAGATGAAGCCACACTCAGGTTGGAGGAACAATACCTTATATTCCGTCTGGGTAGCCTCCAACCTGATGGCATGAACATTGACTTCTCAAACTTCCGCTAATGCCCCACCTCCCCCTCGTGCCCCATCCGTTATTTATTTATATACACACATTCTTTTTCTCTCTCTCTCCTTTTTCTCCCTCTGTCCCTCTGACTATACCCCTTGCCCATCCTCTGGGCTTTTCCCCCCTCCCCCTTTTCTTTCTCCCTAGGCCTCCTGTCCCATGATCTTCTCGTATCCCTTTTGCCTATCACCTGTCCAGCTCTTGGCTCCATCCCTCCCCCTCCTGTCTTCTCCTATCATTTTGGATCTCCCCCTCCCCCCTCACTTTCAAATCTCTTACTAGCTTTTCTTTCAGTTAGTCCTGGTGAAGGGTCAATTTCAAGCTGTTTGATCTATTCTGAATCAATCCCATTTAGCACAATTGAATTCCACATAACAACAGAATATATATTTATTCTTGTTAGACCCTTCAGCTACCTTCAAAGAATTTAACAGGTTTCCTCGACATTACGTGGCATTATAGTTGGTTATTGCCCTGGGGTTCATGTTTGAATAAACGCTCGACTCAGCCAATCATGTTTTATCATAGATAGAAGAACAGTTTAGAGCCTTGTGATTCATATTCTGATTTTACAGATCCTTTCTGTAACTTGCAGGGCACATGGCAAGAAAGTGTCGGAATACCTTTGTACTTTTATTGGCATAAAGGACATGTTCCCTGCAATGAGGGCACTGATGTGGATTAGTATACACTCAGTGGCCAGTTTATTAGGTGCATCTGTACATCTCGTTACTCCAAATATCTAATCGGCCAATTACGTGGCAGCAACTCAATGCATAAAAGCATGCAGACATGGCCAACCGGTTCAGTTGTTGTTCAGACCAAACAGCAGAAAGAGGAAGAAATTGGGGTCAATGATTGGTGCCAGACAGACTGTTTTGAGTATTTCAGAAAGTGTTAATTTCCTAGGATTTTCATGCACAATACCTCTCTAGAATGTACAGAGAATGGTGTGAAAAAATTAAAACAAAAATCCAGTGAGCAACAGTTCTGTGAGTGAAAACGCCTTGTGAATGAGAGAGATCAGAGGAGAATGGTCAGACTGGTTCAAACTGATGAGAAGGAGGCAATAATTCAAATAACCACTTATTAAAACAGTCATGGGCATTACGAGCATCTCTTGAATGCACAGCATGTTGAACCTTGAAGTGGAAGGGCTGCAGCAGGGGAAGACCACACCGGGTTCCACTCCTGTATCGAATAGTGTGGCCACTCAGTATAAGGAGAAGAACCAGAATCAGGTTTAACATCACTGGCATATGTTGTGAAATTTAACTTTGCAGTAGCACTACAATGCAATAGATGATACATGTAGAAAAAAAACTGAATCACTGTGTGTGTGTGTATGTGTGTGTGTGTGTGTCCTCGTCCTCACAGTTTGGGCAGAGTGAGTTTCTCTACCAATGGGAATGAGATTCAACAATTGGAGACCAAGTTGTTGCTGCCGTCCGCACACAAACATGTTTGTACATGTGCTCTGGGAGGGACTCGTGCATGCACACACGTAAATGCAAAAATAGAAATAAAAAAAATAGTGAGGTAGTGTTCACAGGTTTAATGTCCATTTAGAGGTAGGATGGCAGAAGGGAAGAAACTGTTGCTGAGTGTGCGCCTTCAGGCATCTGTGTCTCCTGCATGATGGTAGCAATGAGAAGAAGGCATGTCCTGGATGTCGAGGGTCCTTGATGATGGAAGCCACTTTTGAGGCACTGCTCCTTGAAGATGTCTTGGACACTATGGGGGTTAGTGCCCATGATGGAGCTGACTAATTGTATAACTCTCTGCAGCTTACTTCGATCCTATGCAGGATTCCCCCCCATAGCAGACAGTGATGCGGCCAGTTAGTGCTCTTCACGGTACACTTGTAGACGTTTTCGAGTGTTTTAAGTGACAAACCAAATCTTCTCAAACTCCTGATGAAATATAGCCGCTGTCTTGCCTTCTTTATAGCCGCATTGATATGTTGAAACCAGGTTAGATCCTCGGAGGTAATGACACTCAAGAACTTGAAATGGCTCACTCTCCACTTCTGATTCCTCTATGATGACTACTGTGGGTTCCTTCGCCTTACCTTTTCTGAAGTCCACAATCAGCTCTTACTGACATTGAGTGCAGGGTCATTGCTGCGGCACCATTCCACTAGTCGGTATATCTCACTCCTGTATGCCCACTCATCTCCATCTGAGATTCTGCCAACAGTGGTTGTACCACTCACAAATTTATCAATGATGTTTGAGCTATACCTAGCCACATAGTCATGAGTTTAGAGAGAGTAGAGCAGTAGACAGTCCTCTTCCAGTCTGTCTTTCAGAGAGTGATGTTTTCCTTGAGTTGGCTTTCTCCTGTCTGCTGTGTCATATCAAGAGCCCCGATATCAAATCATTGGTTTTTTTTTTATCATTGGTTTTGAACTACAAGTGTAGGATAACACTTGGTCTGTTTCTCTTGTGAGTAAATAAGAGGTTGCTGATGTTTCTGGTCCTAAACTTTATGCTGAGGATAGAAACAAGTCTGTTCGTCAGTTCTATGATTTTTGAATGGCTGCTGTGCAGCAGTGACTGCACCGTTTGGGCAGAGTGATTTTATCTTCCAGTGGGACTGAGATGTGACCATTGGAGAGCAGGTCAGTGCCACCCGCACACAAACATATTCATACAAGTGCTCTGGGTGGCACATCGTTTTTCATCACTGCCTCTTAGACTATTTCCACCCACCCTCTCCTAATTCCCTATGACTAAAACTGATTATCTTTCTGTTTGTATTGCTCACTTCCATCTCCTCTCTTTCAGCACTTTTTATCCTCCTGACTTTCTTCAAACTCCTCTCAATCAAACCCCTCTCCCCCTCCCCTCCAAAAAAAAACCCATTACTGCAAGCAAGAGAAAATCTCAGATTCTGGAAATCCAGAAGGGACTCAGCCCAAAATGTTGACTGTACTGTTTTCCATAGATGCTGCCTGGCCTGCTGAGTTCCTGCAGCATTTTGTGTGTCCCAATGGCTGTGATGAGTGAGGCATGGAACCTTGTACAGGCTACCCCCCACTGTGCTCTGTGCTCTTCCAAAACCCTGCAGCCATTGTCTGCTGCATGCAGAGTTTAGTTCTCATTTTGCTGCAGGCAGAAGTGGAAAAATCCTCACTCCAGGGGAGCGTCTCACAGAATGAAAACATGTTTTTTTTTCACTCTGTAGTTCTGGGCATTAAATTGTGCTCATTTGGGCTAATTACTGCACTGCCTCTGGTGCCCAAGAACCCTTGCACTGTTGGCTGTCTGACATTTTTTTTGGGGGGAAAAAATTCTTTCTCTGGCAATTTGCATTGAGGATATTCTGATATTTTTGCAAATAAAATTCTTTGATCTTCCAAGATTTCTTCAGGGATTTCCATTGATGAAGAACTGCAGTAAAAGTGAACTCATTTTGTGTGGCTTATCAATAATAATGTGGCCCAAGCTATATTTATAATGAGACTAAACTACTAAAAAATTTATGTGACCATAGCAGTAGGCAATAATTCCTTTAAGAAATGAATCCCTGGGGTGAGTAGTTTGTTGAGGGGATTAATTAAAAATAGAAGATGAATTATCACTTGATATTACACTATTGACCTTTACAATGCTGAATTCACATTGCCTGTAAAATCCACAATAATAAAAAAGTTCATGTATTATTAAAAATTGCATTGTATAATATTCAGAATCATGGTTTTGCTCAATGTTTATGATTTATCTCAACATAAAGCGCATGGGTAGATCTTTCTAATGAAATCTGCTCACAATTCTCATTTGTTTTTGTTGCTGTAAAGCCAAGTTTGTGAGCAGTTTTGGGCCCCATGTCTGAGAAAGGATGTGCCGGCATTGGCAATGGTCCAGAGGAGGCTCACAGGAATGATCCCAAGAATGAAAGGGTTAATGGAGGAGGAGTGTCTGATGGTTTTGGATGAATTTAGAAGAATAAGGGGATATCTCATTAAAATTTATTGAATAGTGAAAGGCCTAGATGGAGTTGACATGGAGAGGATGTTTCCTATGGTTGGTGGGGTGGGGGGAGGTGGGCGGGGGAGAGAGGGTTTAGGACCAGAAGGCATAGCCTCAGAATAGAAGGAAATTAAGTTCAGAACAAAGGTGAGGAGGGGTGCATCTGTGGAATTCATTGCCACACATGGCTGTGGGGGCCAAATAATTGGGTACATTTAAAGTGGAGGTTGATAGATTCTTGAATAGCAACAGTGGCAAAGGTAATGCGGAGATGGCAGGAAGAGTAGCATTGAGAGGGATGATAAATCAGCCATGATGGAATGAGCCGACTCGGTGGGCCAAATGGCCTAATTCTGCTCCTATCTCTTAGGGTGTTCTGGATTGGTATTGTAAATGCTGTGCAGTGGAGGATGGGTTTCGATATAATTTTCATAGACTTGCTGCAACTAAAGGCACCGTTCATGTGATTGGATTTGAAATGGTGCCGTTTGTCAAAGATTGTAAATGTTGTCTTGCAGCAGCTATTTGGAACTGCTGAGCTGCCCAGCTCAGTGTGGTGTCTTTTTATCTTGCTGGTATGAGGCATATTAAGGGAAGTTTGGTGTTTTGAAACCTGCTTGTAGACATTCTTGGATTCATTAAATATTTGATGCTTTATCCTTTTGCTTTCCCCAAAAAGCCTCAATATAATTCCTCCCTTTGTTCCCAAATTCCTGCATAGCAGTTGTTAAAAAGGGTGGAAAAGTTGATTTTTTTTTGACAATTTTAATTAAGTAGAGTATTTGGGCATGCCAGTGGTTTAAATTTTGTTTTAGCCTTTAAGTCCAAGAAGCAGAACAATTATTAGGCGAGTTGTTAGTTGCACTTGGTAGTTATAACATAAACGCCTCTTTTGGAATTGAAACCTATTGTTAAATATTGATAAATGCCACAGTTCTAGTCTTCAGGCAGTTTTTCAGGCTGTGGTTGATGTGAGTTAGTCAATGAGGTCAGTTTGGTTCCTGCAGGTTCTGCCAAGGTTAAGCAGGAGGTGACTGGCAGGCAGACCGGTGAGCAATTTAGGATGCATTGGAGAGAATACAGCATGGAAACAATCCCTTCAGCTCACCGAACCTGTGCCAAACATCAGCTGCGCAATTATACCAATCCTATATTAATTCTATTTTTATTCTCCCCATATTATCAGTTTCTACCACTCAACTATGCACCACACATTTTAGAGTAGTCAGTTAACCAAAAAACTGCACATTTTTGGAACATGGGAGGAAACTGAAGCATCTGGAGGAAAGCCACATTATCACAAGTCATGCAAACTCCACACAGACAGGGCTTCATGATAAAAGCTGAGTCTCTGACACTGTAAAGCAGCATGTCTACTCGCTGCACCACTATACCACCCTTCTGCATGTGTATTGGACTTCTCTGTATTCCCAGTGAATGTATTCTGTCCTTCATGCCATCCTGAACACTCCTTTTTCTGAGCAGTCATTGGATTGGGAAAGTTGGGAAACTTTTTACAGGCTAGGAGAAGCATTGGACGGTCATTTGCTTTCTCTATTAGGGATCTGTTGCTGTGATAGAGCTTAAAGAATTGTGTTAGTTTCAGGATTCTGGTGTCAGACACTGGACTCTTGATCTTGAAGAGGATACATATGGATTTGCTTACCTCATTGGGGGGGGGGAGGTAGAATTTGGATGATTTTGCTGATTCAGTATTGATGGGCCTCTCCAGTGCTTTGAGATGTTGGGCTGTAGTGGTCCATTTCTCAGAAGCATTCAAGAATATCTGTTGTCCACTGGACTTTGATCTTTGTACAGGTTGAGCTCCTGATCTTCATTTTTTTTAATTTGATTGCCAAAGCCTGAGCTGGCACCCCAAAAGCGGTGAAGCATTTTATCATACGTGTCTGCCGTTGTCGAGAGGTATGGATGGTAGTTTACAACTTCTAAACTTTAGCCTTGTATCTTTATTGTCAGGGGATGTTGTACAGCAGGAGGACTTTGGGAGAGGACCTTTGTTTTGTAAGGCTTAAGTGTAAGGCCTATTGTGGTTGAGTTAAAGATGACCCGGAGCATGTGAAGGTCCATCTATGCAAGTGTTGTTTGCATTCTTCGACTCAATTCTGGTTGATGTGACCTTGGTTCTGGAGTGGAGATGATGTGGTTGACCTATTTCTGTTCCGTAGGTTCGCTGCACACCAACAGGAAGTTTTAAGTGCAGCGTTATGTGGAAGGTGGAGAAAGGTGACGGGTGATGATGCAGCCTTACTTGACGGCAGTCTGCACTAAGATTGAATCTACTGTGGGCTCCTTGATTCAGGTTATGACTTGTATTCATCCAGCATAAGCAGGGCATGAATTTCTGTGGATAGTCTGCTCTGTCATTTAACTTGAAAAAGATTTTCCACAGGCTTAGTGTTTGATGAGGTTGGGAAAGCCCATGTGCCATGGTAGTACAAGACCCTTCTTTTGAAATTGATGTGCATTGAAGATCGTGTCCTTTGTGTCTCTGAGTAGACAGGATCATTACTGTCATTTGGGTCATAGCTTTTCTGTTAGTGGAAGGATACACTTGAGAAACCTGGCAGTGATGTTCTTTGTGAGTGACACTAAACCCTAATTTGTCAGTGCGGTTGCATTTGAGTCTTGAAGATGTTCCTGATTGCCCTGTCTCTCCTGGCATATGTTCCTTGGAGATGAGGTGAATGTTTTGGATCGGGGGTTTCCAACATTTTTATGCCATGGACCAATACCATTAAGCAAGGGGTCTGTGGACCCCAGGTTGGGAACCCCTGTTTTAGATGCTAGGCCATTGAAGGCTTGACAGTGAGGACTTCCTACACACTTCCTACCCACCATTTGTTCTTTACATTTTTCTGTTGAAACTTGACCTTCACATCCCGGTTGAGATGTTACTTTTGCATTGAAGTGAGGGTGAATATCTTGTCCAAGCATGCCCTACATCTGTTGATGAATACCTTCCAGGTGGCCTGGCCAGGTTGAAGCTGATGTACCTATGAGACCATAAGACATAGCATAATTAGACCATTCAGCCCATCGAGTCTGCTCTGCCATTACATCACGGCTGATCCTGGATCCCACTCAACCCCATACACCTGCCTTCTTGCCGTATCCTTTGACGCCCTGACCAGTCAAGAAACGATCAACTTCTGCCTTAAGTATATGCACAGACTTGGCCACCATCACAGTCTGTGGCAGAGCATTCCACAGAATTACTACTCTCTGGCTAAAAAAAATTCCTCCTTACCTCTGTTCTAAAGAGTTGCCCCTCAATTTTGAGACTGTGCCCTTGAGTTCTGGATACCCCCACCATAGGAAACATCCTCTCCACATCCACCCTATCTTGTCCTTTCAACATTTGGAAGGTTTCAATGAGATCCCCACCCCGCATTCTTCTAAATTCCAGTGAGTACAGGCCCAAAGCTGTACAAACGCTCCTCTTATGTTACCTTCATTCCTGGAATCATCCTCGTGGACTTCCTTTGGACCCCGTCCAATAACAACAGATCCCTTCTGAGATATGGGGCCCAAAACTGTTGACAATACTCGAAGTGCAGCCTGACTAGTATCTTTTATACTCTATAACCCTTGAAATGAATGCCAAAATTGCATTTGCCTTTTTTTACTGGACACTCAACCTATAAATTAACCTTCTGGGAGTCTTGCATGAAAACTCCTAAGTCCCTCTGCATCTCTGATGTTTGAACCTTCTCCCCATTTAGATAATAGTCAGCACTTTTGTTTCTTTTACCAAAATGCATTACCATACATTTCCCAGCACTGTATTCAATCTGCCACTTTCTTGCCCATTCTTCCAACTTGTCTAAGTTTGGCTGCAATCGCATTGCTTCCTCAGCACTACCTACCCCTCCACCTGCCTTTGTGTCATCCACAAACTTTATTCCACGATCTAAATCATTGACAAACAATGTGAAAAGTAATGGTCCTAATACTGACCCCTGAGGAACACCAGTAGTCACTGGCAGCCAAACAGAAAAGCCCCCTTTATTCCTACTCACTGCCTCATGCCTGTCAGCTGTTCCTCTATCCATGCAAGTATCTTTCCTGTAACACCATGGCATTTTACCTTATCAAATGCCTTCTGAAAATCCAAGTAAATGACATCCACTGCCTCTCTTTTGTCCACCCTTCTTGTGACTTCCTCAATGAACTAACAGGATTGTCAGGCACGATTTCCCTTTACAGAAACCATACAGACTCCCACTGTGTTCCTTCATTATCTCTTGTCTGTTATATCTTGTTCAGGTAGCCACAATGTGTTACTTGTGAGCTCCTCACTTGGAAACAGATTGAAGTTCAAGTCTGTCACAATTGTGGTTGTCCATGAAGTACCCAACACTCTAGGTCCTTCATGTAAGGAGTGGTAGCTGCCTGTGTGTGACTTTTAGCATGAGATCGCTGATGCACTTCAGCTGTCATATGAGCTTGTTAGATCAAAGTCTTTGTAATTTGGGGAGCAAAACGAATGAATGACCAGGGAGTCTCATCAAGAAATGTTGGATTGACTTGGCTTTTATTTACTGGAATTTATGAATGTTATATTCTTAAGATTCCCATGGATTCTTTGCAGTATGGGCAACGCCTGCATTATATGGCTTATTGCAATCTTCTGTAATGCTAAGTGGCGTCTTATGCACATGTATTAAAGGAGCGCAAGGGGACAAAAGATGTATTGATTTTTTTATTTCTATTCGCACTAGTGAAAGTAAATTTTATTCTGTATCTCAGGACATTAGGTGGTGACGTGAATTTCCATTACTTAAATTGTTGTAATGAGAGTGTTGCCTGTATGTGTTTTGGGTGGACATATCTGTTTTGTTTTAAGGATTTGTGCACACTCCTACCCATTGGAATATACTGCACCAAAGTACTTTTCTTAAATATATAAACCATCTCCCAGAATTTCATACTTGCCTCTTAATTCTCATGGCAGACTTGCCATTTAGTCTATTTTGGCTTTGAAAATCCTACATCCCCACTGCTGCTTTGATGAAAGATTCCAGTCACAGAGGGTTAATGAATTGCTTTTGTGCTTATTAATTGTACCAGGAAATTGTAGGTTAGCAAATGTTTTACAAATCGAACTAGTAGAATAAGCCATAGACCTGTTTTTATTTCTGACCTTGCATTATTAATATAAACTTTCCTCCTTGGGAAACTTTTGTGTGCTGAATTAAATCTTGTGTAGCAGATTATGGGAGAATGTGAGGAAAAAATTGCTCTGGTGTAAATCGCTGCTGCCTTTAATTTGATGTAACATTGTCAGTAAGTTGAATATGGAGCAAGTTTGGTCCAATTACAGGTTGCAAGATCCATTAAACTTAAGTTTATACCAGGTTGGCAGGGAGTTGTGAACTAGAGTGATCAGTCAGAGGATGGAGGAGTTGTGTATAGGTAGGGCTATGTGTGGAGAGACTGAGGAAGGATCGTCAGTGGATAGGAGCATTAATGCAGTCAGCTGGATGGATTGAAATGCATTTACTTTCACGTAAGAAGTTTCAGGAGCAAGGGTAATGACTTGGAGTATGGATCAACGCATGGAACTATGATGTTGAAGTCAGTATAGAGACATGGCTGACACAAGGGCAGGAATGGCTGTTGGATGTTCCTGGGTCTAGATGCTTCAGTAGAGACAGAGGGAGATAAAAGAGATGGGGGAGTGGTATGGCTAATTAGGGATATAAGCACAGCTGCAGAAAGGATGGATGTCATGGAAGGATCATCCATGGAGTCAATGTGGATGGAAGTCAGAAACAGGAAGAAGCAATTACTCTTTTGGGAGTATTCTATCAAGCACCCATTAACAGGGACACATAGGAGCAGATCGTGAGGCAATTTTGGAAAGGTGCTAAAATAACAAAGGTTGTTGTTATAGGTGACTTCAACTTTCCTAATGTTGATTGGCATCTCCTCAGTGCAAGAAGTTTTAGATGGAGCGAAATTTGTTAGGTGTGTTCGGGGAAGTTTCCTCAGGTAGTCTCAATGGTTCAATGGTTCCATTTTAATATCAGGGAATGTATACAGTATACAACCTGAAATTCTTGCTTTTTGCAGACATCTACAAAAACAAGAGAACCTCAAGGAACCTCTCTCTTGCTCACCGTAACAAGGGACAGAGAGGTGTTGCCCCTTTTCCACAGTGAGAGGGGAGACCAACAAAAGAGAGCAACTCTCGGACTACTCTGCCATGTCAGTTTTATTCTGAGTTCTCTGACTCAAGAATCAGCAGCACTTCCCCATCATTGGGAGAGGGAGAGATTGCCTGAGTACTGAGGTCTCCAACAGTCGATCTGCTGTTCATGATGTTCTGTTTCTCCTGCGACACCTTAGTCGATGACACTGGCATGGAATTGATTTGTCCACTGGGCTGCATGGTCTTACCCCAAAGGCGTCGTCGTCTTGGCCACATCCTAGGGATATTGAAAAACATCCGGTTGGTAAGCTATGGGAGCAGGAACCACCACCGTAAAGAACTGCAATCTGACTGCAGCTGTAGATCACTGACTCCAACAGAACCCTGGGGAGGAAAAAGACATTAAAGAGAAGAAATTGAGTTGTTTTGCAGATGAGCTCGAAGAAGCTGGCCTGTGGTAAATTTGTGGACAGGCTGTTCTGGATCATGTATAAGGCAGTGAACCTGGTTGGGTGATAGATCTCTCAGTAGGCAAGCATTTTGAAGACTGATCACTATTTCTTGACCTTCAGGATAGCCTTAGATAAGGACAGGAGCAGATGGTTTGGAAACTTATTGGGGGAGGGCTAATTATGATGCGTTTAGGCAGAAACTTTGAAGCATAAATTGGAACAATTATTCTCAGGGAAATATACAGTGTAGGTTGTTTAGGGAGCATTTTTCTGGGATTCCAGATAGGTTTTGTCCCATTGAGGCAGAGAACGGATGGTTGGTTTAGGGAAACAAAGTTGGCAAGAAGGGTGGACTGTTTAGTTAAGAGGAAGAAGGCAGGGCTCCTGAGAGTTAATGTAGACAGGAAGGAACTTACGAAGGGACTTAGAGGAGAGCTAGAGGGGAGATAAAAAGGCCTTGGCAAATAGGATAAGGGAAAACCACAAGGCATTGTCATGGAGAATGATGAGAGTGATAAAGGATAAAGAGGAAACATGTCTGGCGTTGGAGGAAGTAGAAGAATTAATACTTCACTATTCACCATTGAGATCAGTGTAGAAGGGTTACTGTACTGGAGCATGTCAAGGTTAAGAAAGAGGCAGTGTTGGAATTTGGAAAAAAAAACACATCAGGATAGAGAGGTCCTTGAAGGCCCATGGGATGTAGTCCAGTTTGTGATGAGAACTTAAGAGATTGCTGTGCAGTTGGTGACTTTCTGTGACCTCACTGGTTCCAGGAATAGTACCAGAAGATTGGAGTGTGGCATATGTTATTCTTTTGTTCAAGAAAGGTAATGGGAATAATCATGTGAATTATAGACCAGTGATCTTACATCAGTGGTGGGCAAACTACTGGAGAGGATTTTTAGATATAGGATTTATGAGCATTTGGAGAAGCATAGTCTGAATAGGGATAGTCATCATGGCTTTATGAGAGGCAGATTTTGTCTCATAAACCTGGTTGACTTTTTCCTGAGTAAGTGACAAAACAAAGTGAAAGGAGAGTGGTGGTTGTGGGGTATACTGTATAGATTACAGTAGGGCATTTAACTGGATTCCCATGGGATCCAGGGAAACTTGGCTGTGTGGATTCAAAATTGACTTGCCCACAGAAGGAAGAGGTTATTGTGCCTGGAGACCTGTGACTTGTGGTGCTCCACAGAGATCTGTTCTAGAACCCATTTTCTTTGTTGATAACTTGGATCAGGAAGTGGAAGGGTGGCTAAGTAAGTTTGCAGATGACATGAAGGCTGATGATGTTGTGGATACTGTAGAAGGTTGTTGTAGGTGACAACAGGACATTGACAGGATGCAGAGCTGGGCTGGGAAGTGACAGATGGAGTTCAATCCAGGAAAGTGGGAAGTGACTCAGTTTGGAAGATTGAACTTGATGGCAGAGTATAAAGTTGAAGATTCTTAGTGGGACCTTGGGGTCCATGTCCATAGTTCCCTCAAAGTTGCTTTGCAAGTTGATAGGGTAGTGAAAAGGTGTATTCCATCTTGGTCTTTGTTAGTCAGGGGATTGAGTTCAATAGCTGTGAGGTAATGTTGCAGCTCAGAACTCTGGTTAGTCCATACTTGGAATGTTGCATTGACTTCTGGTCACCTCATTATAGAAAGGATCTGGGAGCTTTAGAGAATACAAAGGAGATTTACTAGATGCATTAGTCAGTCATGCAACATCTCTGGAAAGCTTTTATCATATTTGATCATTGGTCTGACATCTACAGGTGCTTTTTCATCTTTTATTCCATTTTAACTTGTAGTCTGTAATTTGGTGCACCTGTAAGGCTTATTGCTCACCAAGATTTGGTTGATCCTGTTTGTTGGAGATGTTTAATACATGGTGATTTCAGGAAAAAAAAGCTTGTGGTGCTGTTCCCACCAATGGTCCAAAACAATTTGTTCTCAGTTTTCATGCAGCCTGCTGTCATTTCCTAAATAATCATTTTTAATTAAGTGGTGAATTGCTGATCCTGAGGAATAAATAAATTAAAAATCAATGAATTGCAGGTGCCAAAAATCTGAAATAAAATTATAAAACAGTGAAGGCAGGTTAAGCAGCATCTTTGGAAAGAAGCAGGCATTGCAAATTGAACTCCCTTAATCAGATCTGAGTAAATTAGTTACACTAAGTTTACAAAAAAACATTTAAGTTGGTGTAACTAATTTTCACAAAGAAAACGATCAATTTTTATATGACAGCTTCTCTTGGTCAGGCAGAGATCTTGAGGTACTTACTACCCTGAAAGGTTACTCAAAGAACCTATATTGTCTGCCCTAAACTTTTAAGAGTTCCAGGGTTCACTGTGGAGATCTTAACTCTCTTTTTATCTTACTATCCTGTGCAACTAATCTTCAGCTGCTTGGAGTCATGGTTACCCATTGATTCTTAATGGAGAGGTTGCTAGAAGATATGTTATGGGCTGTTTTGATTTTCATCATGGTAGTAAACTATTTATGGTTACTGCTTTTGCCCTGCAATAGAAAGAAAAGATTCTTTGAGAGAATGTGGAATAGCCAGTGCCAAAAAAAAATTGTATCTTTGAAAGGATCATTGTTATGAGAGGAGATCACAAAGAAAAAATAGGGAAGATTGAAGACCCCAGAATTGGAGCAATGTATTACCTGCTTACTGTATGATTAACCTTCCATGACATTGTGAATGAGATTTGATGGTTGTTAACCTATTTTTATTTTAATTTTCAGATGAGCATGATGATGTACAGAAGAAAACATTCACAAAATGGATTAATGTGCGCTTTGTAAAGGTAATGTTGCCTTTTATCTTCTAAGACTGAACTTTGGTATTTGGAGCATCTCCATCTGGTGTTTTAAAAACCTGTGATTTCAGAATTATTTTTGTGGCATGTAAAGCTCTTTGAATGAGCTGGTGAGAAATGTTATTTATTTACTTGGTGTGGTTTATTGCGTGGGGTAGGATTTTCCTCAGCGATATCTGAATTCTGAGTGGAGCATGTAAGTAGTTTGATTGTTTGAAAATTTCAAGAGAACAGTGTGATTTTTTTTTCTGTTGTTGCTGGGAGCAGAATCCAGATTTATTTACACAGATCCATTTTTTAAATGTAGTCAAGTGCTGGGAATTGGCACTTATTATTTCCTGTTTTATAACTTTTTCCATGGAATAACCACTTCTTGTCCAATTCCTATTGAGGGATTTGGCAGGCTGTCTGTGTGGTGTGCTGTCTCTGCTGTTGATGCTAGGCATTACTGTACAATGAGGGTGAAATGGCAGTTTTCATATTTCATTGGGAAATTGTTACTTAACATTTTGCAACTGCTTGACAAACATATCTTTTTTCAGACGTGGTACTCAATAAAAATTGATTCACGATTGTCCATGTAAGGGAATAGGATCACCCAATAATAATATCATAAGACATAGGAACAGAATAAAGGAATTTGGCCCTTCAAATATGCTCCATCATTTAATCATTGTTGATTTATCCTCCCTCAATCCCATTCTCCTGCCCTTTTCCCATATCCTTTTGATGCCCTTCTGAATAAAGACCCTACCAACTTCTGATTTAAATATACCCAATGACGTGGCATCCACAGCTGTCTGTGGCAATGGATTCCAGATTCACCACCCTCTGGCTACAGAAATCACTCATCTCTGTTCTAAAGGGATACCATCTATTCTGAGGTTGTGGCTCTAGTCCTGGACTCTCACAATTGGAAACATCCCCTCCAAGTCCATTTTAGCTAGGCCTTTCATTATTTGATCGGTTGCAATGAGATTTCCTCCCCTCCTCTCCAATCCCCTTCCCTCCCCCATTCTTCTAAACTCCAATAAGAACAGGCCCAGAGCCACCAAATGCTTCTCATACATTAACCCATTCATTTCTGGGATAATTCTCATGAGTCTCATCTGGACCTTCTGTCGTGCCATTACATCCTTTCTTAGATATGGGACCTAAAATTGCTCTTAATACTCTAAATGCCATTTGATCAATGCCTTGTAATGCCTCAGCATTACATCCTAGTCCTCTGGAAATAAATGCTAACATTGCATTTGCCTTCTTTATCAACAATACAACCTGCAACCTTAAGGGAATCTATCATTTGGATATTAAAGTCCCTTTCCATCTTAGCTTTCTGAATTTGCTCCATGTTTAGAAAATTAGTGCATGACCATGCACTTCCCTACACTGTATTTCCATGTGCTATAATCAGTCCAGATCCTTCTGCAGACCTGCTGCTTACTCAACACTACCTGCCCCTCCATCTATCTCTGTATCCTCTGCAAACATGGCCACACTGTCACTCATTCCATTATCCAGATCATGATGTTTAGTCTTGTGCACGTTTTCAATTGTATTTGGGAGTGAACAAGTGAGAAATCCAAACAGATTTACATCAATTACTGTTGATTAATCTCTTTTCCTAGAAATGTGTGTTTTGTATTACATGGTGAATACCCATAGGATGCCAGGATGTATCAAAATTTTAATTTAATGAGAGCTGTGAATGGTTACAGAAACGAGATCTTCACTAGCAGTTGGTCTGTGGGTTACAGACCCATCCCATGTCATTAACATTCAACTTAAGGACATCATTACTTATGAACAAGCTGATTTTTTGACTTTAGGGGAAACATGTTGATGTGCTTTTAAACTATATTTGAATTTTATGACACTTTGGGCAGGAATTAGTGGTTTAAACTGTTGTGCCGGCTGTTCAGAAGTCCGTACAATTTTCTGGCTGCTGCAAGGTTGCAGGTGATCTTTTTTTGGGGTGGGGCAAGAGGTTCTGCGGGCATTTGGGAAACTGGCAGGAAGGCTTTGCTGGCTGCTGGACTCGTGCAGGAATTTGTGTCATTTCTCCCCACCCCCCTGAGCTACAACAGTCAGGCCTGAGTCCAACCCAGCAGACTTAGGAGCACTGAACAGGCAGCTTTGACCATTGAGTTAGTGAGACCAGTTAGTGGCTGCTCATCTCGCACCTGCTCATTCTCCTGTCAAAGCGGCTGATGCGATCCTCTCACATACACTGATTTTGTTCCTTCACAACTTGGAAAAATTTGTGTTACGAACCTGGAGACTGCTGGTATGCAACAGAAATAGAAGGGAACTACATTCTTCTGTCCTGAGATAAACAGTTTTCCAGAAATAGAATTGGATATGGTTCATTGTAGCACATCTCCTGAAATACTACTTATTTATTCCCATGTGAAAGTATGCTTTTTAAAAATCTTCACTCGAGGTTTTGGAACTTGGAAAAAATGTTTGTTATGTAACAGAGCTCCATGTAATGCAAACTCATGGTTGGGTTGGTGGGGGGAGAGAGGGAGAAGAACCAACACTATTCCCAAGAACTGCACAAATTTAGATTGAGCCAAATTAACACAAATTGACACTTAACATGATACAATATGTATAAACGGAGTCCTATGCTTTGCAGTCAGTATTGAAGTGCAAGGCCATGTTGAGTATCTTTATTAGTATTGGGCATCTCCAGTAAGCCATCGTAAATGCTCATCCCTAATTGCTCATGAGGATATTTGAAGGTGAGACGAGATTCCATTAATTTGTACACCTTGGGGAGCTGAAGTTAACAGGTTGAGATCTTAACACTGAAGGTTCAAAATTCCATTTCTGGTCCATGGCTTAAGTAATAATTTAGCTTGAAATTAAAAAAATAAAGTGCTGGTCATGCTCAGCATGGCAGTCGGCATCTGTGGAGAGTAAAGCAAGGGGCATCGAACTTCCAAATGGCCTTTTGTCTGAACTTGGATAGGTTAGAGATAAAACGTGTCACAAAATACAGGGCAAGGCTGGAGGAGAGTTGGTAGGAAAATGCATTATCTGTGACAGGATGGAAGGCTGCGGTGATTCAATGACAAAAATGTCATGGTGCCAGGTGAAAGAACACAAGCTTTCCTGTCATTGTGTTTCACATTGTTTTATTGCCAGTGAAATTCTGAAGTACAGGAAACCCTGGCACAGGGACTGAGGTTATTGTACACACTTTGAAATAAAATGCTGATCCAACACTTTACGTATTTGTTTCGATGGATGAGAAGAATATCTGACATTGTTAAAAGATTTGAGAGAGAGCCCACGGTCCTATGTGACTTTCCTACATGGGCAACAGCCAAAAGCAGATTCTAATCAATTTATTGTCCCACTTACTTGAGACTGGCTGTTGCATTTCCCCACCTAATAACTACACAATCTAAAAGATTCTTGGGTTCTGAAGTAATGAAAATAGAAACTTTTTTTTCTGATGCCAATTAATGTTGTAAATATTTAAAATGAAAAGTTTTTCAGTCTAAAGGCCTATCAAATCCAAGTACAATAAGTGACAAATATCAGATCTACAGGGTAACGGTATTGTGTGCAGTATTGGTTACCATACTGTGGGATTAAGCTAGCGCGGGTGCAGTAAAAAATCACAAAGATATTGCCTGGACAGAAGGCTTGAGTTGGAAGGAGAGGCTGGATCAGCTGGGAATTTCCCGGATCTAAAGAGGCTGAGCGATAACATGATAGAAATAGATGGAATTGGGAGAGTAACAGATTGGGTAAATAGTCTTTTTGCCAAGAGTGTCTAACAAAAGAGGGCATATGATTAAGGTGAGAGGGAAAAGGTTTAAAAGGGATCAGAGGTATTAATTTTTCACACAGGATAATTTGTATTTGAAATGATTTGCATAAGGAGATGTTAGAGGCGGGAACAGCAACAATGTTTGAGAGGCATTTAGACAGGCACTGAATGAGTAGGACATGCAGAGATATGAAAGTAATGCAGGCAAGTGGGATTAGTGTTGATAGACATTACAATAAGTAAAAATACAGAGAACCGAAGTAAGTGGTTCTGTGCTGTACATTTCTGTAACTCTATAGTTTGTAGTCCAAACTGCCACTCTGGTGTTGCTTAACATTCAATCTGGAGACCCCCGAGTTGTCAGATCTTTGGCATTATTAGGATGTGTCTTACACTAAGACTGGTAAATTAGTTTATAGCTGTCATGTATGCTAAGGTACACTGCAAAAGCTTGTCTTGCATACTGTTCATACAAGTCAATTCATTACAACAATGCATATTGAGGTAGTATAAGGTAAAAGAATAACAGTGCAGAATGAAGTGTTACTACCAGAAAGTGCAATTCAGATAGAGGTCACTTTAGATTAGGGTGCAAGGTCACAAAGAGGTAGATTGTGAGGTCAGGACTCCATCTTATTGTGCTGGAGATTGTTTGATAGTCTTTTTATGGCGGGAATATGTGCATTCAGGCTTGTGTATGTTCTGCTCAAATTGGGAGGAGGAGGGGAGAGGGAGAATATCTAGAATGGATGGGATATTTGATTACGCTGACTGGTTTACTTAGGCAGCAAGAAGTGTAGGCAGATTGTGTGGAAGGAAGGCTTGGTTTCTTTTAAATGCTGAGCTGCATCCATCTTGCGAAGTATAGAAAACAGTGATGCATCCAGATTTTTGTGGTGCGCAAATAATAGTTGGTTGAGGGTCAGAGGGAGGTGCCAACTTTCTTTGGTTTCCTGAGGAAATAGATGTGCTCATGAGCTTTGGCCATTGCATCAACATAAGTGCACAAACCTCTCAGCCTCAATGACCAGCTCTTTTGTTTTGCTGACACTGAGGGAAAGATTGTTGGTATGGCACCATTTCACTAGGCTCCCTATTTCCTTCTTGTACCCTGATCTGCTACAGTGGTATCATCTACAGATTCGTAGATTGAATTGGCACAGAATCTGTCCACGTGCTTGTGAGAGCATACAGAAAGTAGAGTAGTGGGGTGAGGATGCAATCTTGTGGGGCACCTATATGGAGGATAATTGAAGTGGGGGTTGTTTGCTGTCTATCTTTACTGATTGCAATCTGTTCGTCAGAAAGTTGAGGACCTAGTTGCAAAGGGAGGTGTCCTGATGAAGAGTCTCGGCCTAAAACTTCAACTGTTTACTTTTTTCCATAGATGCTGCCTGGCCTGCTGAGTTCCTCCAGCATATTGTGTGTGTTACTTGGACTTCTTGCTCCTGTAGATTTTCTCATGACGGTTATCACACAGTGGATCTTGATCAGTTAGGGAACTGACTGAGGAATGACAAATAGATTTCAATGCAGATAAGTGTGAGGTGAAAATGAAACCAGTGCAGGGCGTGTACATCGAAAGGTAGTACACTAGGGTGTGTAATGGAATAGAGGTATTTGGAAGTACAAGTGCATAGGTCGTTTAAAGTGGTGTCACAGGCAGACGGGCTGGTGATAAAGGCATTCAGCACTTGGCCTTCATCAAGGGCATTGAGTAAAGGACAAGACACAATTAAAGTGGAAAGAGTGCAGAAAAGATTTACAATGACGTTGGCAGGGCCAGAGAGCCTGAGTAACACAGAGGCTGGCCAAGCTAGGAGTGTAGGTGAATGAGAGGCAGCCTTATAGAAATGTTTAAAATCATGAGAGGTTTGTAATAGTCTTTTCCTCTAGATGGTAGATGAGTCCAAAACTAGGGTACACAAATTTAAGATGAGAAGGAAAAGATTTAACAGGGATCCAACGGGCAACTTGTAATGCAGAGGGAGGTTGAGTTTGTGGAGCAAACTGAGAGAAGAAATGGTTGAGGCAGGTACAATAATATCATTTAAGAAACACGGAGACTGGTACATTGAGGGATGGGACTTTGTGGGATATGGGTTGAACTCAGGAAATTGAGACTGGCTGGTGGGCATCGTGGTTGATGTATTTAGACCATTTCTCCAAACAAAACTGTTCTAATTCATCAATATTTCTGGAATAGTTTGCATGACCAGCCCTCTTCAGGTCATGCCACAGCATCTTAATTGGGTTAAACTCTGGATTCTGACAGCCATTCCAAAACATGATTTTTCTTCTCTTTTAAACCATTTTTTTTTTGTTGATTTACTATTGTGTTTTGGATCATTGTCTTGTTGCATCATCCATTAAGGTTCAGGTGATGGGCTGCTACCCTAACATTCTCCTGTAAAATGTCTTGATACAATTTTGTATTCATTGTTCCCTTAACAATTGCAAGCTGTTCAGGCCCCGAGGCAGCAAACCAGCCCTTCTACCATGCTTCACAGTTGGGATGAAGTTTTGGTGTGCAATGTCTCTTTTCCTCCAAACATAGCAATATGCATTTCTACCAAAAAGTTTAAATTTTGTCTTATCTGTCCATAGAACATTGTCCCAGAAGTGTTCTGGAACATCCAGTTGGTCTTTTGCAGACTTCAGATGTGTAAAAATGTTTTTTTTGAAGACCAGTGGTTTCCTTTGTGGTGTCCTTCCACGAGCACCATTCTCGTTCAGTGTTTTTCTTATAATGGACACATTAACAGACACTTTAGCAAGTTTGAGAGATTCCTGCAGGTCTATTGCTGTTACCCTTAGGTTCTTTTTCATCTCTTTCAGCATTGCAGGTTGTGCTGTTGGTGTGATCTTTGCGGGGTGCCTATTCCTAGAGAAAGTAGCAACGGTACTGAGGTTCCTCTATTTGTAGGCAGTTTTTCTTACTGTGGACAGATGAATGCTCAGGTTTTTAGAAATGCTTTTGAAGCTTTTTCCAGCTTCATGCTTCTCTACAATTCTTCTTGTGAGGACCTCTGAAAGTTGTTTTGATCGAGGCACGGTGCACATAAGCAGATCTTTCTTGAGAAGAGCAGACTCTGTCAGTAGCCTGACTTCGTGTGTCTTTATATAGGGCAGGGCACCTCCACAACCCATACCTCCAATCTCATCTCGTTGTTTGGAACACCTGACTCCTAATAGCTTTTGTAGGAGGCATTACCCCGGAGGTTCACATACTTTTTTGAACTTTGACTGCGATTGTTTAACTGGTGTACTCAGTATTGATGAGAAATAGTACAATTGTTTGTGTGTTGTTAGTTTAGGCAGATTGTGTTTGTCAATTATTGTGACTTGGATGAAGATCAGACCATGTTTTATGAGTAATTAATGCAGAAAATGAGGTGATTGCAAAGTATTCACAAAATTTTTCTTGCAACTGTATTTCTTTGTGAAACCAAATTCTCCTTTGCAGCCAACCTTGTGATTGAGTTTAATAAATTATGGGCTTAATTTTTAATCTCTTATTGCAAATCATTAACTGCATGCAGACCATCAGGTAGGAGGTACTGCAGCATTAGGGACAAGAACTATTAGGGTGGGAAACAGCTTCTTCCCCCAGGCCGTAAGACCACTGAGCTCCCCGCCATTACCCAGGTCTTATGTGTGAAGCATCAGTAATGTTATATTGTTTTATCTTTTGACTTGTATTATAAATGCACCTTATTATTTGTTAATTTATTTGTGGTAGTATTTTATGTAATGTGTGTGAGTTATATGTACTGTGTATATGCTCCTTGGTCCAGAGGAATGTTGTCTCGTTTTTGCTGTGGTAACAGAACACTTGTTTGTACAAAACGCAGTTTCATTGAAATACGTTATAGATCACAGATAATGGCAGAACAATGTTTAGAATTTGTGTGAATGCAAAGCCTAGTTTATCACCTCTATAACCTTGTTTCTCAAAAGTGATAAGGGTCATACACTGATTTTAAAAATATGCCATAAATGGGAATCAAGCAGAAGTGAACTTGCGTCCTTGCCCGAGATCAAGCTGTGATGATCCGAAGCCGATTGATACATGTTCTCTGGGCAGGAACTGTTCTGCAAAATGTTTTCTTGAATGACATTTTAATAAGAAATTGTGCTTCTGCTGCAGAGTGGAAAACCACCGATCAAGGATTTGTTTGATGACCTCCGAGATGGCAGAAAACTCTTAGATCTTCTGGAAGGGCTCACAGGACACACATTTGTGAGGAATTTTCATTTTACTAACTGTATACATGTATTTACTGTATAAAGTCAGAGCCTGATGATGAAAAAATCTTCAGCTATTACATGTAGGTACAGAGATGCCTTGCTTAATCTTTCTGATCAGGACTTCATACTCATAATACCTTATGCTTCACAAGGTTTCAGATAGAGGCAGGCTAGTTTTGCAGATTAGTATCTCTGAGGGTTCTCTGGAGATGGTTATAAAAAATCCAACTATGTGTAATTTCCATTGACTCTTAGAGTTGAAAGACAGAAGAATATTTGGGCTGAAGAAGAATGCTTTAGGTTAAAGTTTTTTTTCTCTGAACAATTTTTTTTGTACTTGTTTCTAAGGCATTTTGCAGCAGCATTAGTGACAATCCCACTCACTGGGCTCTCATTTCACTAGTTATGCACTTCTTTCTCAGAAGTTAGAAATAATTTGTGTTGGATTCAGACTAAATGTTTGCAGTATTATGACAGATTGATAATGATCATCAGGAAATTGTTGATTATAAGTTATTTTGATTTGATCCATGTCCGTTGATACACAATTGGAGCCTGATTTTGGCTCGTGGGTGGCTGCTTTTTGTGCGAAGGCTAGTATGACGCAGACATTTCCACAAATAGCAGTTGGTTCAGTGTTTGCTCACGTATCCTCTGAGCTTTGTTATTTTCATCGCCATTCACTTAATTTCTATTGCATCCACTCCTGAAGGTGCTGCCTCCTGCTGACAGTCTGTTGCTTGTCAATTGAAAACTATTTGCTATATCAGTGAGAAAGTTATTATTTGTGCGTGAATCTGGACAATTGGTTACTGATAGACTGTGTTTTCTTTTGATCACAAATCAAGCAGCCACTCACGCTGTAAGAATGGCCAGATTCAGCATTCATCTCTGAGGCAATTTGTTGGATCGCCCTACTATTATTCCAGACCTTACTGTTCTCTAAATGTCCTTTTTTTGAAAGTAGATGCACTTACAGACTTCTCATCAACTTAAACCTTTTTGGCTTAAAAAGGTGGATTGTGTCATCTACCTGTTTGATACCGCGTTCCATTTCACAGATCCTGCTCTATTTCTTAGACTGTGTTTGAGATTAGTTTCTATTTTCACCTTGTAGAGTGGATTTTCTGGATATAAGTCATCACTTTAAGGATTCAGTTTTCAAGGTGGTGCGTCATGATTTGGTGTGCATGCTACTTGAGTTGACTAGGACTTCATTGACTTTCTCTGGTCTGCAATTTTGGTTTGCCTAGAACTTCGCGTACTCCATCTAATTATAATGTGTCTGCATAAAATCCATTTAACTTGCTTTTCCCCGACTAACTAGGAACATTTTGTGGTCTCTTTCTCTTCATTTTCATTGGTGTGAATAGGAATAGTTAGTTTTCCAAACTTGGCTGCGTGTGTGAATGCCGACTTATCACTTGAAAATGCATAAAATTTCTGTAGAGGTGAGATTTCAAATGCAAAAAGCTGGAATTGAAGTTTTATGATATTTGCTTGTGTTTTGTCTCTTTGTAAAGCGTTTATTTTATGTTGGATTTGACTGCATAGAGGAATGTTGAGTAACTGCAGCATGTTTACAGTTTGAACATTTTAAGAGGAATGTTTTTTATTCAGTTCCCATACAATAGTGACAAGTTTGGAATTGTTATTAGCATCACTTTATAAAGTTAATCCACTTTGTGATCAAGTTGCATCATTTCATAATCTCCAACTGAATTTTCTTTTTGTCTTGGTTAAAATATCTTGTCCTCCATTAGACCAAAGAACGTGGCACGACCAGAGTACATGCCCTCAACAATGTCAACAGAGTTCTGCATGTTCTGCAGCAAAAGAATGTGAGTCATTGCCTTGAAGAGCTAATCTGTGATAAAATAAATGTGTGTGGGAGAAACTTGGCGGGCTAAGTAGGATCTGCGGAGACAAAGGATTAGTTGATGCTTTGGGTTAACACCCTGTGTCAGGATTGTGCGCGTAAAGGGGAGGTCGCCAGTGCAAAGAGTTGCGAGGGAAGGGTGAGGCAGGAGCTTGCAGCCAATGGTTAGAACCAGGTGAAGAGGGAGATGGGCAAATGGAGCCATTTGTGTTGCGTAAGGGTTGGGAGTCAGGAGACTGTGGGTGGTGAGTGGAGATTGATAAGGAAAGACATAAAGGGTGCCGATGGAGCCATTTGGGGGGAAATGGGGGGATGGAGGTAGGGAGGATGCAGATGCAAAATCTGGTAAATAACCAAATAAGTAAGGTGATAATTGGAATTAGAAAAAGGAGGATGATGGACAGAGGAACCAGATGGAGGAGAGAAATAAAACTTGGGTGACCATGGGATTGTTGTTGGTGGGTTGGAATCAGGAGACTGAAAATAGAGTGTGGGTTATCTGAAGTTGGAAAAATCAGATTTCAAGGTGAAGTGTGAGATGTTCCTCTTCTAAAATACCTCACGGTTCTGCTTGACTCACTGAGCTCCTCCAGCAGTTTGTTTCCTCAGATTCTAGCATCTGCCGTTTCTAATGTTTCATTCAGTATTGTTTGTTTATTTAAAATGTTGTAATATGTTGCCTCACCTGCAATTATTGGGAATCAAATTTTTAGATGCTCTGATGCAGAGCTGTCCAAGTTGATGATTCAGAGCTCAAAGCCCAAGCTATTGAGTTGCGTTTGTTTCATGTGTTTGGAATTTGTCGGCTCCAAGATTTTTAAAAGGATATTGTTAACAATTTGGTCAGATTATTGGGTTAATTGTAAATGAAGACATCAAAATCAATCTATGTCAATGATTTTAGATATATGCAAATTACCAAAGATTGATTGTAATCAGGTCATGAAGAGCAAAACACCAGCCCTTTGGCCCATCATATCCATGCTGCCCATTGTACCTGCACATACTCATTCCATTTATCTGCTTTAGGTCTGAAGCCTTGTATGTCGAGGCAGTTCAGGTCGTTGTCTAGGTGCTGCTTAAGTTTTTTCCATGAGCTCTTCAGGCAGTACATTGAAGACTTCAACACCTCAGATTCTCCTACCTCTCACTTCAAACCTGTGCCCTCCTTTCGTAGACACTCCCCATGGTAAAAGATACTTACCATGTTGCCCAAGTGTGCCCTTTAGAATTTTGTTTATCTCTTATTAGGTCACCTTACGTTGTGATTCTGAAGCTCCCTGCTGTGCATCTGTGTAGCCCACAAATCTTCATAATAGTTTACAGTGATGAAAATCCAAGACATGAGGACAGAATAAATGTTAACATGTCAGCTGTCAGTTTTTTTAAAAAGTTGTATTCAAGTAGTAAAAGCAGTGATTCTGCAAAGGGTTTTTACTTATAGATTGAGTCAAACAGATGAGCTTGTCTCAATGCACACATTTGATGGGTGTTCAAGATAATTTTTTGCACCAGTATGTTCCAAAATTAACAAGGGGACAGGTCATGTTGGAGTTGATGATAAATAATGAACCATATTTAAGTAGAATGTGTATGATCATAACCTAATACACGTTGAGCACCCCTTACCTGAAAATCCAAAATCTGTAAACTTCTGAAATCTGATTTTCTTTTTTTTTTGACCACTGACGCGATGCCACAAATGGAAAATACCGCAGGGTGCTGGAAAGGTTCACAGGTGATGCGCAGGTCTCTGTGCACCACTGACAGTTCTGAGAAGTGACTTCACGTACCCTGAATGGGGGCACAGATATTGCTACCGAGGAGTGGTTCAAGCTCTGCATTGCAAGTTTAGATTTTAATTATTTTGATGCAAGGAGGCTGGTGAAAGGCAGATGAACTGTAGGGATCGTGTAATTCAGAGGATTACGATATTGTTTCTAACACAGCTATGACTGAAAGGTGGGTAGGACTGGCAGCCCATCATTCCAGGCTGTAGAATCTATCAGCATGACATGGTGCGGTGTACAAGAAGTGGCTTTAAAGTTATCCTTTTTTGAAGAATAATGGTTTCCTTCAAGGTTATTTTAAAAACTATTTGTAGAGTTTTGAAGCAAAAAGCAGGCAATTGACTCTTAATGCACAATTGACCTTCAAGTGGTTAGTGGGAAATAAAGGGGCAGATATGCAGGCAAATACAAATGTGAGAATAAAAATATAGATTAGAATCAGTCAGGGATTTCCTCTTTCCAAATGTTGTATTGTGTGTGTGTGTACTTGCAGATATCTTATGGTAGATAATGAGAACTGAGGTCAACAGACTGAAACGTTAACATGAGCAGATACAGGTGTTAATAGAAGAATAATTTGTTGGAATGCAAGGCAGTAGAATTGACATCAGTTTTGTATTCTGGTTCGCAGACAGCTGGAATACTGAACAGTCTACACTTGAGGGTGGCTGTGTTGGTCTGACATGTGAAGAATGATTGAACAACTGAGTTGTAGTCCCTGTTATTAAGAAAATTTGTTTAAAACAATTCTAAGATGTTCAGAGAAATCAAGGAGGCACATTGAGTGTAATTCTTGCCCTTGGTTGCCGAGGCAAGGGCCTGAGGTAATCATTGAAGTATTAGAGCCAGGTTTTTATGGAGGGGTTAGGAAATACTGTGGATTCCAGTTAATAGGGCCATCAGTTAAACGGGGCAACTCTTGAAGAATAAAAACAAGTAGAGAAAATAGCCCTTTGTTTGTTTGGGACAATATGCTATTTACTTGGGATGGGAGACTGATGTTGAACAGTTTTTCCAGTAGTGTCATTTGCATGCACATTTGTGTGGCCATAGACACTACACTGTGCTTAGATCAAGCAGTTTTTAAATAGTGTCAGTTGTGTATGTTTATGTTCAAAAAGCAGTGATTTTTGTCATGGATGGTTGTTGAGAGATAAGCGGCAAGACAATGCAAAACTGTTTTTCTCACTGAGGTTTTAAGCATCCAGAAATGGCTGGGAGTGAAAAATTAAACAATTTCATTTCAGGTTAGGAACTATGAAGAATTTGAAGGTATTGACAAAATGGGTAACACTTGCTTTTCATCAGAGGTGCAGACCAATGGCATTACAGATTGTTCAGTTAAACATGGTTGGCTTGTGAGCTGCAAATGTTTACCCTCTCCAGTGGTCCTTGCCTGTGTCAGCAGCCCAATTGTCAAAGTTTTGACTGTCTCTAAAATTTACGAATATTGAAAAATATTCACAATGATTAACAATCACAATTTAAAAGCACCTTGTATAAACATAGATAACAAATGTAACAAATTTAACTGCAAGTAAAAGGGTATTTGAATTGATTTAAAAGCATGTATTTGTTTTGAACTTAAAATTAAATGTGTTGGTGAGTGGTCAAGTGGTTAAGGCGTTCGTCTAGTGATTTGAAGGTCGCTAGTTCGAGCTTTGGCTGAGGCAGCGTTTGTGTCCTTGAGCATGGCACTTAACCACACATTGCTCTGCAACGACATCGGTGCCAAGCTGTATGGGTCCTAATGCCCTTCCCTTGGACAACATCGGTGGCGTGGAGAGGGGAGACTTGCAGCTTGGGCAACTGCTGGTCTTCCATACAACCTTGCCCAGGCCTGTGCCCTGGAAACTTTCCAAGGCGCAAATCCATTGTCTCATGAGACTAATGGATGCCTATATAAAAAAAAATTAAGTAAATTTATAATATTTTTGAACCACCTTCCTGCTTACACTCAGGCTAAAACCTGTGTCCAACCCCAACAGAATCAATAATCAGATTCTCACTGTTTGCTGCTGGGAAGCTGTAGGATCTTGATGTTCAATTGTTGGGTTCTGTGGATATTTTTTCAGAATGTGGTTGAAGAACTTAAAGGTTGGAATTTCCTTTTTTGCATGACTCACCTTGAAGGAGACGTTTGAATTATCATTTTGGCCCACTACTAAGTTGTTCAGTTTTGATGTCAACCCTTTTGCATCTTAAATTATACTACATTGTGAAAGACCTTTTATTTCCCTTTGCCAGGTGGAGCTTGTAAATATAGGTGGAACTGATATTGTCGATGGAAATCATAAATTGACCCTTGGGCTTATTTGGAGCATCATTCTACATTGGCAGGTGAGTAAAGAGTTTTGGAATGCAGTGCCGGTTTGATAGCTGAAATGAAGAAATCCACCTCAGAGGCAATTCCTGGGAATTGAATATGTATGCAGTAAACAGTCAGCCAAACAGATGTCCTTCTTTACTTTGGGGTGAATGGATAACTTCACTCACTGCAACTCTGATCTGATTCCACAGCCTGTGACTCAATAGCAAGTACTCCACATTCCCAGTATTATTTACTTATTATTGTAATTTTGTTTTTCTTTTTGTATTTGCACAATTTGTTGTCTTTTCCACTTAGGCCATTTGTCCATCTTAATTTTTATTTATTTCAGAGGCCCAGTGTGGATTGGGGCCCCTACCAGCCCTTCAGGCTGTGCTGCCCCAGCAATCCACTAATTCAACTCTGACCTAATCAATTTACAATGATCAATTAACTTATTTCCTTTGGGAGGAGACTAGAGCACCCAGAGGAAACCCACACATTCCACAGGGTGAATGGGCAGACTCATTACTGATGAAATCAGAATTAAACTCCCAACTTTTCATTTTCATCGATTCTACTTTGTATTTTCTGTGATTGCCCACAAGAAACTGAATCTCAGGGTAGTATATGGTGACTTACCATGTACTTTGATAATAAATTTACTTTGAACTTTAAATGTCTTTTGCCAGGTGTTGTGAGTAGCTGAAACTTGGATCATCTTTTTGAGCTGTTTGAACAAACCTAATTGTAAAATATTTGATTTAGGTCAAAGATATAATGAAAGCTGTAATGTCAGATCTACAGCAGACAAACAGTGAAAAGATTTTGCTCAGCTGGGTTCGCCAATCAACTCGACCCTACAAACAGGTCAATGTTCTCAATTTTACAACAAGTTGGGCTGATGGACTTGCGTTCAATGCTATTCTTCATCGGCACAAGTAAGTATCAGTCCATAATTCTACGTGTAAAGTGTTATGTGAACCAGATAATTTTAGGGTTGTATGACAGCAAATGATGACTGCTTGAAAATTTGCTTTCTTAAGATGTTAGTAAAGTGACTTCCAATTTTAAAAAGATACTGAAAATTCCAACAGCAAGCTGCAGCCATGAATGCTTCAAAAGTGAAATTCAATTGATCTTTACTTACTTTAGTTCAGAATTATATTGCATTATTCTTATGGCAAATTTGAAACATTTTTAATTTTGATATTTTATTTTCTTTTGGTCTGCATGCAGATTGCATTGAAGAATGATTTTTCTCCAAACATACCTTTGCTCATTGCGGCCAAAAAGTTCTATTCAAAAGGTTCAAAGGAACATTTAAACAAGCCTGGTGCATTTTGGAAACGTCCTGTGGACTGAAGAGGTTGAAATAGAACTTTTTGGCTGCAATGAGCAAAGTTATGTTTGGAGAAAAAAGGATGCAGAATCTTATGAAAAGAACCCCTCTCCAACTGTTAAGCACGGGGGTGGATCAATCATTCTTTGGGCTTGGGTTGCAGCTAGTGGCACGGGGAACATTTACTAGTAGGGGGAAAAATGAATTCAATTAAATACCAGCAAATTCTGGAAGCAAACATCACACCGTCTGTGGAAAAAAAAAGCCGAAGGTGAAAAGAGGATGGCTTCTACAGCAGGATAATGAACCTAAACACACCTCAAAATCCACAATGGACTACCTCAAGAGGCGCAAGCTGAAGGTTTTGCCGTGGCCCTCACAGTCCCCTGACCTAAACATCATCGAGAATCTGTGGATAGACCTCAAAAGAGCCGTGCATGCAAGATGGCCCAAGAATCTGACAGAACTAGAAGCCTTTTGCAAGGAAGAATGGGTGAAAATCCCCCAAACAAGAAATGAAAGACTCTTAGCTGGCTACAAAAAGCGCTTACAAGCTGTGATACTTGCCAAAGGGGATGTTACTAAGTACTGCCATGCAGGGTGCCCAAACTTTTGCTTTGGGCCCTTTTCCTTTTTTGTTATTTTGAAACTGTGAAAGGTGGAAGTAAAAAGTTTTCTTGCTTAAAATATTAAAGAAATGTGTCATCTTTAACTTTATGCCTTTTGGAAATCAGTTCATCTTTTACTCACTTAGCTATTCACAGTAACAAATTTTGACCGGGGTGCCCAGACTTTTGCATGCCACTGTATCTGTTCCATCTCAATGAGTGTAGTTGAGAAACGTTTCAATACTCAAATGTTTGTTACAGTTGTTCTTGGCTGAAAAATTATTTCAGCTTATTTTGAATGTCAGTTCAAAGCAGTTTAGTTTGTTTCAAGGTAAAGAGGTTAAGGCATTCAGCAGGAACACAAACATCTTCTGTGCCTTAAGTATCTTTTTGGCATTTTTATTTGAGTGCAGAGAACATTTCTTTGTTTGCTTTGTTCTGGTAGAGCTACTCTGGGTATTGAAATTAGATCCAAGTCACAGACCTGTTTTACAGAGATGGAGTGTTTTTCTTCTGAATTCCATATAAGCTTTCATGTGTAGCTGTTGGTAGGATGGCATACTACTTTTAGCAGCTTATAATCAAATTCTGCAGTCAATGTGAAGTTTTATGTATTTGAGAAAGATAAGTTTGGAGATTGCAGTGAGTCTGTTTGTTTTAGAGGTCTCTTGTCCGTTCACAGTCAGTAAATTTGTTTGAAATTGTGCAGACTACATTATGGCCAAAATGATATCCTCAGTCACACGTACAAAATGCTGGTGGAATGTAGCAGGCCAGACAGCATCCATAGGAAGAAGCACAGTCGACATTTCAGGCTGAGACCCTTCGTCAAGACTAACTGAAATAAGAGATAGTAAGAAATTTGAAAGTGGGAAGGGGAGATCCGAAATGATAGGAGAAGACAGGAGGGGGAGGAATAGAGCTAAGAGCTGGAAAGTTGATTGGCAAAAGGGATACAAGACTGAAGAAGGGAGAGGATCATGGGACGGGAGGCCTCGGGAGAAAGAAAGGAGGAGGGGAGTGCCAGAAAAAGATGGAGAACAGGCAAGGAGTTATTGTGAGAGGGACAGAGAGAGAAAAAAAGAGAGAAAAGCAAGGAAATAATAAATAAATAAGGGATGGGGGTAAGGACGGGAGGAGGGGCATTAATGGAAGTTAGAGAAATCAATGTTCATGCCATCAGGTTGGAGGCTACCCAGACAGAATATAAAGTGTTGTTCCTCCAACCTGAGTGTGGCTTCATCTTGACAGTAGAGGAGGCCATGGATAAACATATCGGAATGGGATGTGGAATTAAAATGTGTGGCCACTGGGAGATCCTGCTTTCTCTGGCGGAGAAAGCGTAGGTGTTCAGCGAAACAGTCTCCCAGTCTGCGTCAGGTCTTACCAATATATAGAAGGCTGCACCGGGAGCACCGGACGCAGTATATCACACCAGTCGACTCACAGGTGAAATGTCGCCTCACCTGGAAGGACTGTCTGGGGCCCTGAATGGTGGTGAAGGAGGAAGTGTAAGGACATGTGTAGCACTTGTTCCACTAACAAGGATAGGTGCCGGGAGGGAGATCGGTGGGAAGGGTAGGGGGTAACGAATGGACACGTGAGTTGCGTAGGGAGCGATCCCTGCAGAAGGCAGAAGTGTGGGGGGAGGGAAAGATGTGCTTGGTGGTGGGATCCCATTGGAGGTGGCGGAATTTATGGAGAATTATATGTTGGACCTGGAGACAGGTGGGGTGGTAGGTGAGGACAAGGGGAACCCTGTCCCTAGTGGGGTGGCGAGAGGATGGGGTGAGAGCAGATGTGTGTGAAATAGGAGAGAAGCGTTTGAGAGCAGAGTTGATGGTAGAGGAAGGGAAGCCCCTTTCCTCAGTCACAAATAGTTTGAGGGTATATCTGATAGTCAAGGACTAGCTGTTCTGTAACATGTTAATATGATTAAATAGCCATCTTTTCTTGGGTCTGCTTTCTCACTTCGTGGTCTGGTCTTCTGGTATTCAGCATGAGAAATTCCAAATGCCTAATGTTTGCTTATTTGGTTACATGGAGTGTAAGTATTTAGAATTACCATCTTTTCTTTCTCCTTTGCAACGACCATATGTAAAGTGCCATTAAGGTGAATGCTGGCAGATTATGTTACTGGATGACTTCATTATGTAACTGTTTCTATCTCCCTCTACCTACAGTCCAAAGACAAGTTCACTGGCATATGCACAAGTGTCTATATGTACTCATGCAATGAAAAACTTATTTGCAGCCACATCATTGGCACATCACATCATGTAATTAGTGTTCACAAGAAAAACATCAATTAAACAAACGTAAACAAATTTTTACAAGAAAATAAAAGAGACAGAAAATGTAGCCAATTTTAGTGCAAAGTGATTAAAGTTGTCATAGCATTGCTAAACACGACTGATTCAGGATGAGCTGGTTGCTTTGAAGAACCAGATGATTGAAAGGAAGTAGCTTTTCTTGAACCTGGTGGTGTGGGACTTCAGGCTTCTGCACTTCCTGCCTGCTGGTAGCTGTGAGAAGGTACCAATGCCTTGATGGTGGGAATCTTTGGTGATTGATTTTGCATTCTTGATGCAAGGCTACCTGCAGATACAACCAATGGCGGGGAGGGATCTGCCTGGGAAGTGTTAGACTGAGTGTACTTTCTAAGAGCATGGAACGTGGGGCAGTACAACACATGAATAGGCCCTTCAGCCCTTCGTGCTGCTCCAAATCAATTAAATTGGTAATCAATTAGTAAACTAAACTATGTTCTGCCTACACAATGTCTGCATCCTTGCACTTTCCTCGCATTCATTTATTTTATCTAAATGTCTCTGAAATGTTTTAAATATTTCTGCCTTTGCCACCACCCCAGGCAGTGCTTTCCAGGTACCCACCACTCTGCAAAAAAAAACTTGCCCCTCACATCTCCTTTGAAGTTACCCCCTCTTATCTATGTAAATACATGTCCTCTGCATTAGAGAATTCAACCCTGGGAAGAAGATCTATGTCTGTGCCTAGATCAATGACTCTATTTATGCCTCTTATAATCTTAAAAACCTCTGTCAGATCTCCCCTTAGCCTTCATTGCTCCAGAGAAAATAACCCAAGTTTGTCCAGCCTCTCATTAGAGCATATTCCCTTTAATCAGGTAGTATCATAGTAAACCTCTTCTGCACCCTTTCCAGTTTTGAAATTTTCCTATAATGGGGGGGAGTTTACCAGAACTGTATCCAATACAATCTTGCCGACGAGTTTTACAAAGCTGCAACATAACTTCCTGACTTTTGAACTCAATGCCTCAACTAGTAAGGCAAGCATGCCTTTACCCACCCTATCAACCTGTGCAGCCACTTTCAGGGAACTATGAACTTGGACCTGAAAATTCATCTGCTTATCAACATTTAAGAGTCTTGCCCTTCACAGTGCACTGTTCCTTACATTTGACCTATAAAGGTGCAACACTTCACATTTGGCTGGGTTAAACTCCATCGGCCATTTCTCTGTCTTTATCTTCAACTGATCTATATCCTTTTATATTTGCCAGTCTTCCACGCTATTCACAACATCAATCTTTGTATCACCTGCAAACTTACTAACCCAGCCACCTACATTTTCAACCAGGTCATTTATATACATCATCAGCAGCAGAGGCCTTAGTACAGATTCCTGTGGAACACCACTATTCACAAACCTCCAGTTAGAATAGTTGGATCACTATCCTCTGTCTTCTTTGGGCAAGTGAGTTCTGAATCCAAACGGTGAATTCACCCCAGATCCCATGAATCTTAATCTCCTGCATGATTCTCCCATGAGGGCCTTGTCAAATGCCTGAATAAAATCCATGCATTCACAGCTCTGGCACCATCTATCACTCTCACCACCTTATTAAAAAAACTCAATCATGACTTGCCCTGCACAAAGCCAAGCTGCTTCTCCCAAATTAGGCCATGTTTCTACAAATGCTTATAAATCTTATGCCTAAGAATTCTCTCCAGTAACTTCTGTACCACTGATGTGAGAGTCACCAGTCTATAGTTTCCAGGATTATTCCTCCTTCCCTTCTTGAATAATGGAACTAGTCTCTGTACCTTCATACATGCTTGCACCTTTGAATTGCTGTACCAGCCCATGATAAAGGCGGTCAGTTCTCTCAATTATTACTGGATAGGAACAAGGCCTGGGCCGGCTTATCCCTCTCAACCCCCTTAGTAGTTGAAATACCCCAAATGTTAACCGGCTATAATCTATTTAACATGGATCAGTGTTTGAACTTGAACTTGAACTTTACTTAGCAATAAAACTCAGTTCTCTGTCATGTGAACTTGTTTATACATCGGTTAAGTTTCTTTTGGTAGTTTTATGAAACCAAATTTAAGATAACTGTTCCCCCTCTATATTTGATAATTGAGTTTTGAGGTAAAGATTCAGAAACAAACTGCAGATGCTGGAATCTGAAGCAAATTCAGAAATTCTAGAAGAACTCAGCCAGTCAAGCAGCATCTGTGGAAAAAGAAGGCTGTTAGTGTTTCAAGTTAGTGGCTTCCTTAGAACTAAGGGAAGAGTTGAGTGTTTACTGTTTTCTATAAGTATGCAATAAAAGTCTCTGAAAAAACTTGTGCACTTCATCACCTGATTTGTCTTAAACTAATGTTCTATTTTGCAAAGTGCAAACTGTCCTCTATCTCAGGGGTCCCCAACCTCTTTTTGAATTGCGGACCGGTTTAATATTGACAATATTCTTGCGGACCGGCCGACCGGTGGGGGCGCGTGGGTAGGGTTGCCAACGGACGAGAGTAGCAATCAAATACATTGTTTACCCAGAGTAAGACTACAGTGACCATGAAACCTTGCGCAGGCACCTATGTGCGCATGCATGTACGTGTCGATTCCCTTCCCCCGCTTACAGATTGATTTTAGCGATTCTGTTCCGGGGGGGGGGGGGTGTGTTAATCACGACCGGAATACAGGTGATAAGTGGCTAATGTACTCAATTTCGTTTCTAAAAGGGTTTATCTAACGAATTTAATATTAAACACAGCGCATATTTTCCTCGCATGAATATAGAGATAAGTCAATTATCAGGGGAGCTTGAAATAAGTGTGGCACGAAGTTCCAATAGAAGTGGTAGAGGCAGGTTCGATATTATCATTTAAAGAAAAAATGGATAGGTATATGGACAGGAAAGGAACAGAGGGTTATGGGCTGAGTGCAGGTCGGAGGGACTGGGTAATAGCGTTCGGCACGAACTAGAAGGGCAGAGATCACCTGTTTCCGTGCTGTAATTGTTATATGGTTATATAAGTCAATAGCATCATAACATTTTAAGTAACGTTTGGATATTAAACACACAGCATATATTTTCCCCATATGAACATATAAAATCATTGCAACACACCAATATCGCTGCATCAGTGGGAGCCCTGGACTTGTTTTCCTGCAACAAGACGGTCCTATCGAGGGGTGACGGGAGACAGCGATACTCGAACGGGGTTCCTTATGTCCAGTCTATTCCGCAATTTAGTTTTCGTTCCATTCATTGCAGAGATAGCAACGTTTTCAGTGCTTTTGTGGCTATCTCAGGATATTCAGCCTTGACTTTGATCCAGAATGCCGGCAGAGATGTTATGTCAAACATACTTTTCTGCCCGCCGTCATTTGCAAGCTGGAGGAGTTGAACTCCTTCCCGCGCAGACATGGATGACGCGTGCGTAATGACCGCGCATGCATTCAAGCTCAACAGTGGGGGTGACAGGGAATGAGAAAAGGTGCAGCTGACTCCTATCGCCAAAACATATCGTTTCCTCGCGGCCCGGTAGCGAATGCTTTGTGGCCCGGCACCGGTCCGCGACCCGGTGGTTGGGGACCGCTGCTGTATCTGGTTGAGTGATGTTGTAGTAGTAGTAGTCGTCGTCATACTTTATTGATTCCGGGGGAAATTGGTTTTCATTACAGTTGCACCATAAATAATAAATAGCAATAGAACCATAAATAGTTAAATAGTAATATGTAAATTATGGCAGTAAATTATGAAATAAGTCCAGGACCAGCCTATTGGCTCAGGGTGTCTGACCCTCCAAGGGAGGAGTTGTAAAGTTTGACAGCCACAGGCAGGAATGACTTCCTATGATGCTCTGTGCTGCATCTTGGTGGGATGAGTCTCTGGCTGAATGTACTCCTGTGCCCACCCAGTACATTATGTAGTGGATGGGAGACATTGTCCAAGATGGCATGCAACTTAGACAGCATCTTCTTTTCAGACACCACCGTCAGAGAGTCCAGTTCCATCCCCACAACATCACTGGCCTTACAAATGAGTTTGTTGATTCTGTTGGTGTCTGCTACCCTCAGCTTGCTGCCCCAGCACACAATTGCAAACATGATCGCACTGGCCACCACAGACTCGTAGAACATCCTCAGCATCGTCCGGCAGATGTTAAAGGACTTCAGTCTCCTCAGGAAATAGAGACGGCTCTGACCCTTCTTGTAGACAGCCTCAGTGTTCTTTGACCAGTCCAGTTTATTGTTAATTCGTATCCCCAGGTATTTGTAATCCTCCACCATGTCCACACTGACCCCCTGGATGGAAACAGGGGTCACCGGTACCTTGGCTTTCACCAGCTCCTTAGTCTTTTTCACATTAAGCTGCAGATAATTCTGCTCGCACAGTGTGACAAAGTTTCCTACCATAGCCCTGTCCTCAACCTCATCTCCCTTGCTGATGCATCCAACTATGGCAGAGTCATCTGAAAACTTCTGAAGATGACAAGACTCTGTGCAGTAGTTGAAGTCCGATGTGTAAATGGTGAAGAGGAAGGGAGACAAGACAGTCCCCTGTGGAGCCCCAGTGCTGCTGATCACTCTGTCGGACACGCAATGTTGTAAACACACGTACTGTGGTCTGCCAATCAGGTAATCAAGAATCGATGACACCAGGGAAGCATCCATCTGCATCGCTGTCAGCTTCTCCCCCAGCAGAGCAGGGTGGATGGTGTTGAACGCACTGGCGAAGTCAAAAAACATGACCCTCACAGTGCTCGCTGGCTTGTCCAGGTGGGCGTAGACACGGTTCAGCAGGTAGACGATGGCATCCTCAACTCCTAGATGGGGCTGGTAGGCGAACTGCTCCAGCCTATGGAGCAGCTCCAGAACAAGTCTGTCCAGGGTCTTCATGATGTGGGAGGTCAATGCCACCGGTCTGTAGTCATTGAGGCCGCTGGGGCGCGGCGTCTTCGCCACAGGGACAAGGCAGGACGTCTTCCACGGTACAGGAACCCTCCGGAGCCTCAGGCTCAGGTTGAATACATGGCGAAGTACTCCACATAGCTGAGGGGCACAGGCTTTGAGCATACTGGTACTGACACCATCTGGTCCTGCAGCCTTGCTTGGGTTGAGACATTTCAGCTGTCTTCTCACCTGTTCAGCTGTGAAGCCCACCGTGGTGATTTCGTGTGGGGAAGGGGTATAGTCATGAGAGCAGGGTGGGGGGACTGTGAGGAGGGATAGGAGGGGAGAGTGGAATATGTGTTGGTTGGGGGCCGACAACAGATGGCTCATGTGGGGGATGGGCAGGGGCCACAATGTCAAATCTGTTAAAGAACAGGTTAAGTTCATTGGCCCTGTCCACACTGCCTTCAGCTCCTCTGTTGCTAGTTTGCCGGAACCCAGTGATGGTCCTCATCCCCCTCCAGACCTCTCCCATGTTGTTCTGCTGGAGTTTCCACTCAAGCTTCCTCCTATACCTGTCTTTAGCCTCCCTGATCCTGGCTTTCAAGTCTCTCTGTATTGCCCTCAGCTCCTCCCTATTTCCATCTCTAAATGCCCTCTTTTTAGCGTTCAGGATGTCCTTTGTCACCCATGGCTTGTTATTTGAATAACAAAAGACAGTTCTTGTTGGAACATTAGAGTCCACACAGAAGTTGATGTATTCAGTGATGCACTCTGTGAGCCCATCCATATCCTCTCCATGTGGCTCACAGAGTGCCTGCCAGTCTATTACCTCAAAACAACCCTGGAGCGCCTCATAAGCCTCCTCTGACCATTTTCTCACTGTCCTCGAGGTTGCTGGTTTACTCTTCACCAGGGGCACGTAGCAGGGTTTTAGATGCACCAGGTTGTGATCGGACCTTCCCCATGGGGGGAGGGGAGGGGAGAGGAGCTGTATGCATCCCTGACGTTAGCGTACATCAAATCCAGAGTCCTCTCCCCTCTGGTTGTACAGCTCACATACTGCGTGAAGTTGGGCAGTGTTCTAGCCATGGTAACATGGTTGAAGTCACCCGAGATGGTAATGAGGGCACTTGGGTGCTGGGTTTGTAATCTGGCTATGACGGTGTAAATGACGTTACACGCCGACGTCGGGTTGGCAGAGGGATGTACACAACAACCACAATTGCATGCGAGATTTCCCTTTGCAAATAATAAGGCTGGAGTGCAACAGCAAAAAGTTCAATATCCAGGCTACAAACACGTTCCTTGATCGTAATATGCCCCGGATTGCACCATCTGTTGTTTACCAGAACCGCCAGCCCCTCTCCTTTGCGCTTACCGCTCTCAGTGCAATTCCAGTCAGCTCGAACGGTCTGGAAGCCCTCTATGGAAACGCTTTGATTGGGTATGTCCTCATGCAGCCATGTCTCAGTAAAGCACATGACACTGCTCTCCCGAAATGTTCTCTGACTCCTGACAAGCGCCGTCGGTTCGTCGATTTTATTCCCCAGCGATCTCACATTTCCCATGATGAGAGAGGGGAGACATGGCTTATAACTTCTCTTCTCCATAAGCCTCTGTTGTCTTGACCCGGTCCTCTTCCCTCACCTTTTTAATCCCCCTCTTCCTCCAGATTTCAGCCGGGATGTCCGCTGCTCTGTTCGCTGGTTGGTCCCTGGAATACACAATGCGGCCATCCTGCTGCCACGCTAACGAGACGTGTCCGAATGTAACTATTTCCAGTGCTAAAAAAAAGTAAAACTGTCTCCACCAGCATGTTAGAGAGGGTGCAGCTTCAACATGTTACCGTGAGAGGAAAAAAATGCAACAAATAACAAAGTTAAAAAGTTTAAAAGTAAGCAACGACGGAGCAACTGTAACAGGCTGCATGTACGACCGGTGCATGCGCACAAATAGCCTCTCACTCAATGTTAACAAGATGAAGGACTTGATTGTGGATCTGGACTTAAGGAAGGAGAAGTTGAGAGAATATGCACAAGCCTTCATTGAGGACCCAGCAGTGGAAAGGGGCAACAGTTTCTTGTTCATGGGCATCAACATCTCAGAGGAGGTTTTTTTGGCCCAATATGTTGATGCAGTTATGAAGAAGGCACTACTTCATTGTGAGATTGGTTGATTTGGTATGTCACCAAAAAAACTTGCAGATTTCTATAGATGTATGATGGAGAGCATTCTTATTTTTTATATCACAGCCTGATATAGAGGCTCCAATGCACGGGATTGCAAGAGTCTGTGGAGTGGTATAGACTCAACCAATCCATCGTGGGCACAACCCTCCCCACCGCTGAAGTCGTCTTCATGAGGCAGTGCCTTAGGAAGGTAGCATCCATCATTAAAGACCCTCAGCATCTGGGATATTACTGCAATTGGGAAGGAGCATGTAGACTCGAACTCAATGTTTTAGGAACAGCTTCTTCCCCTCGGCGACATCCGATTTTTGAACACTATATAAATCCATGAGTAATATGGCGTCTTCTTCTTTTGTGCTATTTATTTTTGTTATTGTAATGTCTTGTACTATTCTGCTGCAGTTAAATAATAAATTCCAGCATATACGTCAGTGATAATAAACCTGATCTGATTTTGATTCTCTTAGCTCTGAGAAAACATCGTTGATCTGAAATATAATAAAATTAGAAATACATAATTATAATATATACCTATATATTATATAGTTTATATAGTTAGAAATGGGGGAATGATCTATATAACTGCTTTGCCAGGTAATTTAACTACTTTTATTTTAAAATTGTTTTCTTCATATCTTCCAAGAGGAAGTCTTCCAGTTTTTGTTGAATTTCTTTTTTGCACGTAGATTAAGAAACTAGTAGGAACCATGCCTGAAAATTAAATAATAGGTATGTGACTGGCCTCTGATCTACATTTCTCAGATTATGTGTCAATCACATTCCTGAAACTTTGCTTTCAGAATTGATCTTCAATTTATTTATTTTAAGTCCGTATCAGCAAATCATCTTTTTACCGATTATCTGAAGTGAGGGCCTGGAGGCTTTTTGTACTGGATTGTCACAGTTGAGCACAGTGCTGCTGTCTATAAATGTACTTGCATTGTGGTTCAAAATGTTGGTGATGTTAGTCTGTGGTCCTCAATTTTAACATTACTTGGGTCTACACTGTCTCAAATAAAATGCAGTCAATGTATCAAGTATGGTGTAATTGATCCATGATATCGAGCTGCTACTCAGTTTAAAACGTAACCTAAGCATTATCCGTTCATGTTAGAATTATTTATTTTAGCATTCTTTTAAAATTCGCCCTCTTTCAGACCAGGTCTGTTCAGTTGGGATAAAGTTACTAAGATGACTGCGGTGGGACGGCTTGAACATGCATTCAATATTGCGAAGCAACATCTGGGGATAGAGAAACTGCTGGACTCGGAAGGCAAGTTGTTTGGTTATTGTTCAGGTGGAATTCACAAGTGCAACAAATTTACTCTGATTTATTAAAAATGGGTCTGTTCATATTCAGCTGCTTTTCTAACTTGACTATTTTAGTGAAAAGATAAGTAGATTGAGTATGCAGTTGGAGATAGTTATTGGTGTTGTGTATTTAATATTTCAGTAATATTTGAGGAAACTTGTGTAGTGTGTGTGTGTATATATATAGACAACTGGGTGACCTGTTGGGGCACCCTTTGAGAGAAGGGTAGTGCATTTCTGGTTTATCTGCCACCCTTGTGCCTCTCGTTGTCATTCTGGAGACGTGCAGTCCTTTCATCCCCCGTCTCTTCGTCTCTTCTGCTATTTGTTGTTCATCTCTGATCCTGGAGACGTGCATGCCTCTCCTCCTCTGTCTCCTCTTCTCTCGTCTTTTTTTGTCTTGACTCTTTGATCCTGGAGTCATGTGGCCCTGGCCTCATTCGATTCTCGTTTTCTCCCTCTCCTTGCTGCTTCTCGATTGGCGTCATCTCTTGACCATAATGTCCCCCTTCCCTTTCCACGTGGCATAATTAGGCTGACCATTTTTTTTAACCCTAATGTTGGATAGAAGAAACGAAGCAGTAACACCAAAGGATGCTGATTATTCTTGGTACATACATACAGAACTAATGACCAGGATTTAATTTAAATTTATGGCATCAGGATTAAAATGCTAGTTGTGTTGCTGTTCCCATATGAAGAAAGTGATGGAAATGACTTCTGGATGAGGCAACATTTGTGTTAAAGACTCTCATCAGAAATATCAGAGTTGATTTTTTTTTAAGCTGCAGCTAAAAGAGGAAGGGGAGCACGGAATAACAGTGTAACAGGCAGGAGAGCTGAAAGGACAAACTGGAGTGAAGATAGTAATAGGATTCATTGGTATGCTCAGCTTGTTTATATACAGCAATGTAGCTGTTTAAAATTGCTTGATTCTTCACAGTGCATGTAACTACTGCTAGATGATAGTCATTGAGGTAGGTTACCATGTTCTTCTTGAGCACTGGTATTCTCAAGCCTGCTTGAAGCAGGTGGGTCCCTGAGACTGCCGATGTGAGAAGTTAAAGATAATCGTGAACACGTCAGCCTGTAGATTGGCACAGGTCTTTAATGCACAACCAGGTGCCCCATCTGTGCTGGATGCTTTGCATGGGTGAATTCCTTCTGAAGGATGCTTTCATGTCAGCCTCAGAGTCTGAAATTACAGGGTCATTGGGGACTGTGGGAGTTCATTAATTCCTTGTTGAAGTTGTACATAACCCTTACACACGGGGGCCGTGGTCAAGTGGTCGGCAACTTGGGCCAGCTCCCCCACCGTACTTAGTCTGGTGAGGAGGATGTGAGGACACCCAGCAGGTCTGGAAAAAAACAAGACCTGACAAAGAGCAGATGAGCTCCTTGTGAGCCAACAGCCATCTTCCGTGGAAGAGATTAAAGCCTCACCACGTATCTATGAATCGTATGCTGTGCCCCTAGTTAGAAGAGATATGATGAACTTGGGCGCTGCACCGTGTGCCTGGACCTGCCCAAGGCCTCCGCCTAAGGAAGGGCTGAGCTCGAAGAAGTGGCCGTGGCTGGAGGCTGACACGGCCTTGGGCTCGAGTTCGGCAGGGGCGGCGGCAGGCGGTGCCAAGACGGCCAGCGAGAACAGACTGGAGGAGAGGCTGTACGCGGTGCTGTCGCAAGATCGAAGAAGATGGAGGTGCATAGCCGCCAACCCCAGATTTAGGATGGCACCCACTGACTGACTTACACACAGATATTGTTATTCCAAATCTTCCTTAGAACAAGATTCAAAAAGTAATAATTTGTTCAGATTTCAATGGATAATTTTGAGTCTGAAAGCACTTTAAATAAAACAATGATAATGATATTGATGTCACTATAAGATACTGTATCCACAAAATCCAATATGTACATACATGCAGTCACTGAATATTAAATGACGAGTACTTTACAAATCTAATGGACAAATTGTCAAATATGATCATTTCTATGTTATAAGGACCAAATACTCATTGAGAGACAATTTTGACGAACACTGCCATTCATTTGGGGGGAAGGCAGGAGAATGGGGTTGAGAGGGATTAATAAATCAGCCACGATGGAATGGTGGAACAGTCCCAATGGGCTGAATAACCTAATTCAGCTTCTATGTCTTATGGTCTTAACTGCCCTCTGAAATGGCCTAGTAAGACAGAAATGAAAGATCTTCAACAGCAATCACCCACCTCCAGTGCCGCTCTCTCCCCCACCATGAAAGATCAAAACCTGAATCAATTCTGCAGTTAGTGTTGGTGCATTTGGTGTAGCTCTCTTAAATTAGTCTCCGGGGGCACCTGGTGAAAATGCTTGTGGCACTTGTTAACCTTGATTTGGTCCCTATAAATGTCCAGGGTTTAGTAAACTGGACATGTTTGATTTCGCATTTGTGGGGTATTTGAAATTTTGTTTCGATCTCATTGCTGATTTCTGCTTTAACACAGATATTGCTGTTTCCCTGCCTGACAAAAAATCCATCATTATGTATGTAACATCTTTATTTGAGGTGCTCCCTCAACACATCAGCATGGAAGCCATCCGTGAAGTGGAGACTCTGCCAAGACAGTACAAGGTTGAACGTGCTGAGAGTCCTTCCTCTCATGAGCTGGTAAGTGATTATTACATACATACAGTCGTGAAACACTGGGTGGTGGTGAGAGCTGTAAGCTGAGAATTACTCAGCTGTAATTTTGGAAGCAGTGATCCTTCAGTGTGATTGATGAGATTGATGTTAACCCAGGATTTGAATACTGTACAACAGAATATAGGTCAATCTGCAATGTAGATATTACAGAAAGAAACTTATTCAAGAAATCCCGAAAGAGAGAGAATTAAGAAAGAGGCATACTTGGATGGTAAAGGGTTAAGTTAACAAATTATTAAATTTGAGCAAATCTTAATTTTAAAAAAACTTTATTGTGTTCGATAGTAAATTGGTTACTGATGGTATCTGGTTAAGTAAGGTGCTCGGGACATGATCATAGAAGACGGAGGTTGGTGAATGTTTGTGAAATAAACTTATGAATGAAGTTGTCCAAACAGTCACCTGAGGGCAAGATAAGGGAGTTGAGACTTGAGTGTCTCCATGTCAAAACACAATCAATTTGGTTCAGTAAAACTTAACCCCCACACGTCTCAAGACATATATCTGGCTATCTGAGGGTTGCAAGGAATTAACGCACACAATTTTTCAGCTCAGAGGAAAAAGGCTTGAAGACCCATATTTATAGCTGAGATCCCAACCCATTTGAAAATGTTCAGTCATACAGATATTTGAAAGTTCATAGCTTACAAATGAGCAACTGCTGGTATAAAGGGGATTCGTTTTGATTTTTTTTTATTAGGACGTGACCTCAAACAAAGTGGCATTGAATTCTGGAGCTTCAACTCCCAAGGCAGTGACAGAGATAGAAGTGGACTTGGATAGTTATCAAGCAGTTCTTGAGGAGGTCTTGACATGGCTATTATCAGCTGAAGATACTCTTCAGATGCAAGATGACATCTCCACTGATGTAGAGGAAGTGAAGGAGCAATTTCACATTCATGAGGTATTTTAAAATTCTGTACATTGATAAGAGATAGCTGAAATAAGCTGCAGGGAGTTTTGTTGAAGAATAAACAAAATATATAAAGCAGGGGTGGCAAGCCTATGTCACGCTTGACCAAGATGGAATGCCCAAATGTTTTGTTGGTATGCAGTGCTGCCCTTCAATTCTTTAAACCCCACCCATAATGAAAAGATAAAAAATGATTACCTTTATTGCCAAATGAAGCTGTGAATGTTTTTTTTACAACTTGAGAGCAGTGAGATGTTTTCACAGGAAATATGTCAGGCCAGCTTACCGCCAGCAAGAGAGAACACGTGATGTTGGGTGGTATATTTAAAATCCTAACAGACTTGGTATATACACCAGTATTTCGATAGTAAACAGTTACAGTTACAATAGTATTTAGGAATGATGGTTATTTTTCAATTGCCTTTTAAAAGGATAGAATTAAGAATTTTTGATAGATTTTTCTAAGATGTTTCATTTATTTCAATCTGTTATTATTTTTATTAATTGTAAAACACGAGAATTTTTTTTGAGAATTATCACTAATTTGGGCACACATTCTCAAAGGTTTGCTGCCCCTGATAACAAGGACCACACCTTTGATTCTTTGACCTGTTTTTCCCCTCAAAGAACAACTTAAGGAAGGTAAATGATAGAGTCAATGAATTCCTTTTAGCAAAATTGGAATACCTTCATGTGCTCTTGCCATTGTGTATCTCATCTTGGTCAGACTTAAGGAGATAGAATTTATCGAGATGGTTCTCAGAACTGTGTTGAAATTGCTTTGCATGAGAAGGAAACAAGGATTAATTCTGAATGAGGCTAATCCAATGGGATACTTATTTGTTGCATGCAAAATTCAAATGTCACACAATTTCAATTATTGTCTGGGGTTGTTGTGTGGCTTAAAGTGCATGAAGTTGAGAAATTTGTTTTAAACAGCAATTCTTTATTATATCAATGTGGCATTGATAAGTTGCTCTTAATGTCGAAAATGCCTTAATTTCTACCTCAAAGAAGAAGGCAGATGGCTGATTTAATGAATTGCTTTTGAGAGTACTGGCATCTCTCCAATGAATGTGGTTGAAGTTATTTTCTCTTAATTTTCACTCACTGTTTTCCACTTTGCGCTGTTAAGGTAATTATACCCAATGACTGGGTGAGATGTTTTAGTGAATGATGCTGTTGTTCATGGGAAATGTTTATGTTGCACAGATTCTGCAGTAAATGTGAAACTACTAACTGTTTATATTAGGTTCATTCCATTTGCTTTACTGCTCTCTGGACATTAGACTGAAGGCATGCACATTAATTGTACCTCCAGAAAATGTTTTGTTATAGCAGTAATTCACAATTTGTAAAAGTCAGTTTAGGTTTATTATCACTCCTATGACATGAGATTTCTTGTTCTTGGGCAGCAATATAAACAGTGGGTTGGCAAGGTAGTGTAGTGGTTAGCACAATGGTTTCAGTACCAGAGACCTGGGCTCAATACCCGCTTTGTTGTCTTTCAGGCGTTTGTATGTTCTTCCTCTTCTCGCGTGGATTTCCTCCAGCTGCTGTGGTTTCCTACCACAGTTCGATAGGATAATTGGTCGTTGTAAATTGTCCCGTGGTTAGGCTAGGACTAAATCGGGGGTTGTTGAGCTCGAAGGGACGGAAGGGCTTATTCCGAGCTGTATCTCAATAAATAAATATAAAGGTTACCCACTTGACCCAAATTAATGATCTTTCATTAGAATTGGAAAATGGGTGAGGGAAGAATGAATCTGTGGAGAAAGAGGTGAGGAGAGAAATGAATAAAAGGGAAATCGTACAAGATCATAATAAGAAAAGAGGTGATAGTATGAGGGCTAAGTAAATTGTACTGGTTCAGTAGCAGAAAGAAAAAGTTGATTCTGAGGTGGTGTAGATGCAAGTTCATTGGAGCAGATTTGATTAATGCCAAGCCAGCTGCACTAGCTGTTGATTTTATGAAAGTAGGTTTTTGGGGGGGGGACTTCCGGGTCATCAAGGGAATGGCGGCGTAAGGAAAAAGTCTCTCGACAAAAAAGAAGGTAAACTGCCCCAAAATCGAATTTAGACAAATACTTAATATTGCATAACTATATTAATAAAAGGGGCAAGGATGATGTCTAAGAACAAGAATAAAAAGTCCGCTTCGAAGGCTGATAAACATAAAGAGATGCAGCAAGGCGACGGGTCTAGCTCTCCCACGGCAAGCCAGGACGGAGATAATGAGGGGGAATCGGTGACTCTGTCTGTGATTCTCGGAGAGATTCGCGAGTTCCGACAAGATAACAGCAAACAGCTGGAAGATATTAAAGGAGAAATAGTAAAAACTAACTCGCGGATAGATGAAGCCCGAAGCGAGGATTGTTGGAATTGAAGAGAAGCTACAAAATGCAGAGGAGGTGATAGCAGAAATGCTGGAGCTACAAGACCAACTCCAGTGGAAACTAATAGATCAAGAAGGCCGCTCGAGAAGGGAAAATGTGAGGATCTACGGAGTTCCCGAAGGAACCGAAGGTAAACCCGGATTGATGATTCCCTTCGTGGAGAAGCTGCTTAGAGAGAACCTTGATATACCGGCCGCAAAAGACCTACAGATAGAAAGGGCTCACCGCGCGTTGGCACCACAGCCTCCGGCAGGCGCCCAGCCCAGATCGATTCTGGTCAGATTTCTCAGTTACAGAACGAAGGAAGAGGTGCTTAAAAGAGCATGGCAAAAGAAAGGTTTCATGTGGAACAACTGCAAAATCAGTTTAGACCACGACTACGCACCGGGGATTCTTGCCAGACGGAAGGAATATACGGAAACACGGAGAGTCCTGAAGGAAAACAACATCAGATTCCAGACCCTGTATCCAGCTCGGCTGAGAGTCTTTTACGACGAAGGGACAAAAACTTACGCTACGGTGGAGGAGGCAACGTCGGACCTGGCGGACCGGGGACTACCTATTAAAGTTATCACCCAACCGGAGTCGTTACTGGAGAGGATTCGGCTGAAGTCGTGGCAGTTAGTGGGGCGAGGACGGTCCACTCGAACCAGAGTGTCAAACTACAAGGAAAAGCTGCAAGTATTCAGACGCGAATGTACAGAGAATACAGATTAATTAAGAGAAATGACTGAAAAGAGTAAATCGGACTTAAAAGTAAAATGAAAACTGGTAACTGAAAATAAACTAGGCGGAATAACTTGAATGATAGCAATATGGTCGAGACATAAATAGGAGAAAATTCTCTATGATTATTCAAACTGCTGAGGGCCCTCTAACACAGGGTGAAGATAGAGGTTATCCCTCTGAACTGAGGCGGGTCGGTGCTCAGGCCTCACTGGGAAGTCGGGGAAAATTTTCAAATGTTATACATTCAGAAATGTCTAGGGTGTGGTTATATGTCTTGGTTTACTGTTGAGAAGGGATTGCTTACTGTTTGGTTAGAAAAGGAGAGTGCTTTTTTTCTACTAGAGAAAAATGCAAACTGAATTGGTAAAAATAATTTCCTATAATGTTAATGGGGTTTTGAATCCAATTAAAAGAAATAAGATTATGTCTAAATTGAAAAAAGAGAGGGCACAAATAGCTTTCCTCCAGGAAACACATATGAGCCAATCTGAACATGGAAAATTAAAAAGAATGGGCTTTAAGCATGTATTTTATTCATCATATAAATTGAGTCACAAAAGAGGGGTAGCTACTTTAATATCAAGTACTCTTAATTATGAACATATTTCAGAGACTAGAGACAAAGAAGGACGGTTTGTAAAAATCACAGGAAGAATAGAAGGTACAGAAATAACATTGCTGAATGTTTATGCTCCTCCAGATAGTGAATGGTCATTTTATAGACACATTTTTGACCTAATGGTCAGTTCTCGAGGGGTAGTAATTTGTGGAGGGGATTTTAATATTAGATCAAATCCTATATTAGATTCTTCAAGAATAGTTACTCAGAATAAACCTCTGACTCGGAAAGTGAATTCATTGATGGAGGAGTTGAGAATTATAGATGTCTGGAGGGAATTACACCTACTAGTAAAGATTATACATATTACTCTTTCCCTCATTCTGCCTATTCAAGGATAGACTATTTCTTTATCTTAAATACAGATAGACTCAGGATAAAAAACTGTAATATTGCAACAATTGATCTGTCGGATCATAGCCCAGTCTCTATGTCTCTAATCCTGGAAAGGAAAATAAGGAAAACACTATGGAGGCTAAACTCACATATTTTATCAAATCTGGAATAAATGGATTGAATATATAACCTCAATGCGAGCAGACTTTAGATGACTCTCCTAATGATTTATATTGCTCTTCTCATCAACACAGTAATATTGCTAACGTAAGCACCCCTAGTCTAAATGTTTGTTTTTTTTTGGAAAATAGAGAATTAACACAAGTAAAGGGAAAGATTTGGGAAAGGGATAAAAAAAAATGAAAAAATTAAGTAAATAAGTACATAGGGATTGGATAATTATGTCTGCGGGCAGGAACAAGCACGAACAAATTGGGATATAAACACCTACAATGGTTGGTATATAGGCTTGTATGCAACATTTTGGACCAGTGGAAATGGTCCAGAAGGGTTGTATGGAAACTATTATTACCATTTTTCTTAACAACTAATTTCATTACTTAGCCTAATAGGTTAGATTTATCACAGTACATAATTATCTATTTAAATGTTTATTTTCCTTTTATATCATCTCAATGTCTACTTAAGAATGTATAAATAATTGTGGTCTTGTACATATAAAAAAATGGAAAAGGTTATATGTGTGAAAAAAGTACATGATAATTGTGAATTCCATATCCAAATAAAAATAAAATTAAAAAAAAAGAAAGTAGGTTTTTGGCTGAAGCAGTCCACCCAGAAATTAATATAAAGTTCCAATTTAGTATGAAAGCTTTTAGAGACAGAGAAATATACAGCACATTACAGGCCCTTCAGCCCACAATGTTGTGCTGATCATGCATCCTATTCTCGAAACTGCCTAGAATTTCTGTACTGCATAGTCCTCTATTTTTTTAAACTCCATGTACCTGTCTAAGAGTCTCTTAAAAGACCCTATTGTATCTGCCTCTACCACCTTCACTGGCAGCGCATTCCACTGTCTGTGTGGAAAAACTTAACCTTCTGACATCCCCCTTGTACCTATATGTCCAAGCACCTTAAAACTCTGTCCGTTCATGTTAGCCATTTCAGCCCTGAGAAAAAGCCTCTGTCTATCCACACAATCAATTCTTCTCATCATCTTATACACCTATCCTTCCTATAATGAGCTTACTAGAACTGAACACAGTACTCCATGTGGGGCCTAGCTAAAGTGTTATATAGCTGTAACATTACCTCACGGCACTTGAACTCAGTCCCATGGTTGATGAAGGCCAACACACCATACGCCTTCTTAACAATACTGTCAATCTGTACAGCAGCTTTGAGTGCCCTATGGACATGAATCCCATGATCACTCTGATCCTCCACACTGCAGGAGTCTCACCATTAATTGGAAAATTATGAAAAGCTCAATATTTATGAAATGTAGACAGTGTAATTATGATGCTGTGAAATGCCGGTTAATTTATCCATGGGAATGAGATGATTTCCATTGTTTGTATTTTGGACTGTAAGTGTCCTGATCATGTTTATCTTTGGCCCAACACATTGATGCAGTTATGAGGAAGGCCTGACAGTGGCTTTGTCTTGTTAGAGGTTTTAGGATATTTGGAAGTCACCAAAGACTCTTAGAAATTTCTGATGCAGGGTGGATAGCATTCTGACTGCATCACAGTCTGGTATGAAGGCTTCAAGCTCAGGATTTCAAGAGACTGTAGAAGTTTGTAGACTTGGCAAGCTCCATTGCGGGCACAGCCTTTCCAAATTTTGAGGACGTTTTCGTGAGGCAGTGCCTCGAGAAGGTGGTATCCGTAAACTAAAGACTCTCATTATCTCGGACATGCTCTCTTGTGGTTACTACCATTGAAGAGATGATACAAGAGCCGGAAACCTACACTCAACATGAAAGTAGCTTCTTTTCTATGCCATCAGATTTCTGAATGGTCCATGAGCCTAGGAGCTCATTTTTTTTTGCGTTCTATTTATTTTGTAATTTATAATAATTTTATTTCTTTGCACTGTTCTGCTGCCACAGAACAACAAACTTCATGCCATGCCAGTCAATTGTAATAAATTGGATTCTGATTCTGAAGTGCATAGTTTGCTGAAAGTGGTGTTGCAGGTAGGTACGGTAGTAAGAGGCCTATCTACTATGAAGGCAATGTCATTGCGTTTATTTAAAGCAGAAGTTGATAGGTTCTTGATTAGCAAGAGCATCAAAAGGTATGGGCTTGAGGGAAAATAAATTCGCCATGAATGGATGTTGCACACAGAAGAGCTCGAAGTGTTGTTGAGGATCCCTACCACCCATCCCCTAATCTCTTTTACCCACTGCCATCAAGAAGTTGGCACAGACATATCAGGCCAAAGACTACCAGATTGAGTAACAGCTTCTTCCCTCGGGCTGTGAGACTAATGAATACTACCACTGGGGTCTGGTCACTAGGACAGTGAGCTGTTTACTATACTATTTATTGTTAACCTTGCTTTGCACTACATGCACTTTGAATTATATTTTATTAACTTATTTGTGGGAATATTTTGTTTTGTTCTGTGTGTGACGATTTGTGGGTTCACCATGGTCCTGAGGAAAGTTGTTTTGTTGTAGGTAGGTACAGTCAGATGACAATAAATTTGGATCAGACTCAATGGGTTGAATGGCCTAATTTTGGACCAAAGTCTCATGGTCTTATGAAGAAGGTGTTTGTCATGCTGGCCTTCATCAGTTAGGGCATTGAGTAGAGAAGTTCGGAAATTGTGTTGCAGTTGTATAAAATGGTGAGGCTGTTCTTGGAATAGTCTGTAGTTTTGGTCACCCTCTTATAGCAAAGATGTTTTTAAATTAGAGCGCAGAAAACATAACAGGATGTTGCCTGGACTTGGGCCTGAATTGCAAGGATAGGTTGTGTTGACTCGGTCTTTATTTTCTGCATCTGATGGTGTGTAAGTTTATGTGGGGCATAGGCTGGTGAAAGCATATAGTCTCTTTGAGAGGATAGGTTTCGGACCAGAGGCAGGAGATTTAAAAGGGATTTCAGGGGCAGTATCTTCATCTAAAGTGTGGTGCATTTTTGAATGAACTGCCAGAAATGGTGCTTGAGATGGAAACATTAACAACATTCAAAAGCAGCTTGATAAGTTCATGGATAGAAGAAGATGATGGGGCAAGCACAGGAAAATCGGATTAGTTTGCTGGGTATAACAGTTGGCATGGACGAGTTGGGCTGCAAAGTCTTGTTTCCATGCTGTATGATTCTTTGGTGTGTGTGGGATTTGCTGGATTTTATTTGTTTCAATGAGAGGAGATCTGATAGAAACAAAATTATGAAAGGGATAGATAAGATAGAGGCAGGAAAGTTGTTTCCACTGGTAGGTTAGACTAGAACTAGGGGACATGGCCTCAAGATTCGGGGGAGTAGATTAAGGACAGAGATGAGGAGGAACTGCTTTTTCCAAAGAGTGGTGAATCTGTAGAATTCTCTGCTTAATGAAGCAGTGGTTACCTCAATAAATATATTTAAGACAAGGTTGGGTAGAATTTTGCATAGTAGGGGAATTAAAGCTTATGGGGAAAAGGCAGGTTGGTGGAGATGTGTCCATGGCCAGATCAGCCATGATCTTATTGAATCGTGGAGCAAACTCGACGGGCCAGATGGCCTACTTCCTTCTATTTCTTATGTTCTTATGATTGGTTTCATTGATCACGTTGACTCCATTTAATTGTCTTTCTTATCCTTTTTGGTCCAGGCATTTATGATGGAGTTGACTGCTCACCAGAGTAATGTGGGTAATGTACTTCAGGCTGGAAATCAACTCATTGCACAGGCCAATCTTACAGAAGAGGAGGAGGATGAGATCAGAGAACAGATGACTTTGCTCAATTCTAGATGGGAAGCGTTGAGAGTTGAAAGCATGGACAGACAAGCCAAGTAAGTTGTAAACTGACTTCCTCAATAAGATGTCTTTAACCTTTAGCTACACATTATTATTATTTTAAACAGTTGTTAACTTAATTATTAATTTTAAGTATTAATGTGCAAACAGTGTTGCTCATCTTTCTGTGGCCATCCAGGTGTCTGACTTGAATAAACCCTACAGCATGATGTATTTATTATAAACTGAATCTAAACTCTGAAGTACTAACCCCTGGTAATAAACTGGAATAGAAATATCTATAATTAGTTGTAGGTCATAGATAATCTGAAGATAATTGTTCACTTAATGAACTTCTGCAGCATATAACCATAATGGCATCAAAAGAAAGATACAGCAGCAGGGAACCTAATTTAGTTCATTATTGCTTTGAACACCTCAGATTGAATAGTCTAGATTTGTGTTGTAACATTTTTGTAATTGTGCTGTTTATCAGAGTGCTTAATGGAACTGATCATCTCTTAAGTTTTTCCTTGAACCGTCTGTGTGAGAACAGAAGGAAAGGCAGTATTTTACGACACAGCATTTTATTATTGAAATAACACAACTTGTAATATGGCATGTTTTAAAGTTCTTTATGCATTATTTTTGAAATATCAGGATACTAAAACAATGTAATATTGTATTGTTCTTGCCTTGGTTTTTTTTGTACCACTTAATTAATTTAACTATTATATATACATTTACTGTAGTTCAGTTTTTTCCCTATTGTTGCAAAGACAACACATTTCATGGCATGTGCTGGTGATATTAAACCTGATTCTGATTCAGGAAGGTATGTGATTTGTTCCTTCACATATTTTCTGATACTTCAATTAAAAATTCGGTGCTTTTTTTCCAGACTCCATGAGGTGCTAATGGAACTACAGCAGCAGCAACTACAACAGCTATCTAACTGGCTGACTCAGACAGAAGCACGTATTCGAAAGATGGAAGCACAGACTGCAGGGGATGACCTGGAGTCCTTCAAAGAAAAGATTGAGGAGCATAAAGTAAGTGCATGCCATTTGAACATCCCTCTAATCGCCAGCCACAGATTAAAAGAGTTGATGTCAAGTTTCGTGGTGGCTCTCCTGAGCATCCGTGTTCTGACTGAAAATAAGAAAACATATTTTATTGATATGTGGATATGCAAAAATTTTAAGCCTGAATATTCACATAGAAAATCAGGTATCCCGATAGAAGAGGTTAATTGGCATATAATAGATTGAATGTCCATCAGCTGGGCCATCTTCCATTGTTCTTGTGTTAATCCAGTAAAACTGTAATTGCCGTCTTTTTCCTGATAGTCAACTTGTTACCATTTCTCTTTGTGCAGGAACATACATTATAGTGTGTAGAGTTAATCAGTAGTTTTTCTGTTTCGTTTTTGAAAGGCTTGTAGAGTTTAATCTGCCTTTTGTCTAAATATTACAATTATCAGAACACTGATGCCACAGCTCCATTTGGGCTACTGTTGATCAGTTTATCCAGTTTGCAAGTTTGGAGCTTGAAACTGAAAATTTTAATTTCACTTCACTTTCTTCGGAACTGTATTCTTTGAATAGGGCCAGCATGGTTATCACATATTCTGCTGTATGGGAAGGTGCTGGTGCAGCTCTTGTCTTTTTGATGACTCTAGGTGGTCAATTACAGACAAAACATTGAGTAGAAACAGTCACCACATGTTCAAGTAAAGATGTTATATTGTAAACTCGAGATTCTGCAAATGCTATAAATCCAGAGCATTGCACACAAAGTGTTGGATGAACCCGCCAGGAAAGACAGCATCTATGGAAATTAGAGTATGGAGCGGATATGTGGAATTATGCCATTGTGGCCATTACAGAGACTTGGATGTCTCAGGAACAGGGATATCTGCTGAGTGTGCCAGGCTTCAGATGTTTCAAAAGAACAGAGGGGGAGGCAGAAGAGGTGGCATTGCTAAGTAGGGATAGTGTCATGGCTGCAGAAAAGGCAGACATCCCACCTCTCCCGGGAATTCCGGGAGTCTCCCGCATATGAATAGTGGATCCCTGTTGCCCGCAAATTATATACAATATCACGGAAATTAATTTTTTGAGAGAGGGAGAAATTGCAGAGTGTTCCAAAAAAAAAGAGAATATAAAATGTACATCACCCCAGACTACACTGAAGTGTACCCCTGCCTAATAGGGATCAAAAATAATGACAGTGTTGCTTGCTTCCGAAAGTAAGGAGGCATGGGATCCAAGGAGACCTTGCTTTGTGAATCCAGAATTGACTTGCCCACAGAAGGCAAAGGATGGTTGTAGGTGGTTCATATTTTGCATGGAGGACTGTGACCAGTGGTGTTCCACAGGGATCTGTTCCAGGACCCCTCTTCTTTGTGATTTTTATAAATGGCCTGGATAAAGAAGTAGAAGGGTGGGATAGTAAGTTTGCTGATGACACAACGGTTGGTGGTGTTGTGAATAGTGTGGAGGGTTGTCAGAGGTTACAGCAAGACATCAATAGGATGCAGAACTGGGCTGAAAAGTGGCAGATGGACCTCCACCCAGGTAAGTGTGATGTGGTTCATTTTGGTAGGCCAAATTCGAAGACAGAATATAATATAAATGGTAAGACTCTTGGTAGTGTGGAGGATCTGAGAGATCTTGGGGTCCATGTCCATAGGACATTCAAAGCTGCTGTGCAGGTTGACAGTTTTGTTAAGAAGGCGTATGGTATGTTGACATTCGTCAACCATGGGATTGAGTTCAAAAACTATGAAGTAATATTACAGCTATATAAGACCAAGTGTCAGACCCCACTTGGAGTACTGTGTTCATTTCTGGCCACCTCACTACAGGAAGAATGTGGGTATTATTGAGAGAGTGCTGAAGAGATTTACAAGGATGTTGCCTGGATTGGAGGGTGTAACTTATGAGGTTGAGTGAACTTGGCCTTTTCTCCTTGGAGTGATGGAGGATGAGAGGTGACCTGATAGAGGTGTATAAGATGATGAAGGGCATTGATTGTATGGATAGTCAGAGGCTTTTTCCTAGGGCTGAAGTGGCTAACATGAGGGGACATGGTTTTAAGGCGCTTGGAAATAGGTATCAAGCAGATGTTGGGGTAGGATTTTCCCCACAGAGAGTGGTGGGTGCCTGGAATGCACTGCTGGTGGCAGCGGTGGAAGTGGATACAATAGGGTCTTTTCAGGGCCTCTTAGATAGGGTTGGAGCTTAGAAAATAATAGAGAGCTTTGTACTAGGGAAATCTAGGTAGTTTCTAGAGTAGGTTGCATGGTTAGCACCATATTACAGACCGAAGGGCCTGTAATATGCTGTAGATTTCTATGCTTTATGTTCTATATTCTAAATGAATGAATAGTTGATGTTTTGGGCCGAGACCCTTCATCAAGGCTGGAAAGGAAGGGGGAAGACACTGAATTAAAAAGGTGGTGAGAGGGGAAGGAGGACAAACTAGAAGGTGGTATGTGAAGCCAAGTGGATGGGAAAGATAAAGGGCTGGAGAAGAAGAAATCTTTTAGGAGAGGCTAGTGGAGCAAGGGGAAAAGGGGAAGAAGGAGGGCCACTGGGGGAGGTGATAGGTGAGGAGGAGAGGTGAGAGGTCAGGGTGGAGAAAGGTGGAGTGAATGTAGGGTGAAGAAGAAAAATAAAAGAAAAAACATTACTGGAAGGAGAAATCAATGTTCATGCCATCAGTTTGGAGGCTACCAAGACGGAATAGCTGGTGTTGCCCCTCCACCTTGAGAGTGGCCTCACTGTGGCATAAGAAGAGGCTGTGGACTGGCATGTCAGAGTGGGAATAGGAATTAAAATGGTTGGCCGGTGGGAAAGTCCACTTTTGCCAGGTGGAGTGGAGGTGCTTGATAAAGCAATTCCTGCAATTTACATTGGGTCTCACCAGCGTAGAGGAGGCTGCAAATAGACGACCCCAACAGGTTTGTAGGTGAAATGTTGCTTCAGCAGGAAGGACTGTTTGGGGTCCTGCAAAAAGGGGAGAGTGGGAGAGGGGAGGTAAAGATGTGTTTGGTGGGAAGATCCCATTGAAGATGGCGGAAGTTGTGGGGAATGATGTGTTAGATGCGGAGGCTCATGTGATGAAGACGAAGATCTTGCCTTTTTAATGTGGTGGGAAGATAGGGTGAGTGTGGATGTCTGGGAAATGGAGGAGGTGCGGGTGAGGGCAGATTCAATGGTAGAGGAAGGGAAACCCCATTCTTTGAAGAAAGGGGACGTCTCTGATGTCCTGGAAAGGAAAGGTTCATTCTGGGAACAGGAAAGGTGGAGACTAAGCAACTGAAAAAAAGGGAATAGCATTTTTATGGGAGACAGGGTGGGAAGAAGTATATCAAGATACATGCTTGTTATATAGAGATACAGCATTACATACACATATATAGAGATACAGTATAGAGATGTACAGTATATCTCTTCCTACTATGTCTGATGCTGGCTGGTCTGCCGATTTCCTTCAGAATTTTGTCTGTGTTTTATAAGATACTATATCATGTGGAAGCAGCAAGTAGATAATAGTTTATATGATGGTTCTTTTTTGTTTGATGGATAACTGGAGAAAGGGTATTGTTAGTGCTTTGTTAGAATGGGTCATTACAGTGGGCATAGTCAGTGATGTCCACTTCTCAGAATGAATATGTAATCACATTGAAATCGGTGTTCCAAGGATGGGCAAATGCGTATTAATATCAGAGGCTGGGTTACCAGTCAAGTGACCACAAGGCCTGCATGGTGATTTCTTGGAGAGTTCAGAATCAAGTTTATTATATGATGTGGAATTTGTTGTTTTGCAGTAATAATACTGTGCAAAGACATAAAATTACTATAAATTACAAATAAACAGTGGGGAGAAAAAAAGAATGATGTGATGCTATTCTTGTGTTGATGGACCATTCAGAAATCTGATGACAAAGAGGAGAAAACTGTTCCTGAATCAGAGTGCGGGTCTTCAGGCTTCTGTACCACTTCTCGGATGGTGGTAACGAGGAGAGGGTAAGTCTCGGATGGTGGAGGTCCTTAACAATGGATGCTGCCTTCTTGAGGCACTCCCTTGCCCCCCGCCGAAGATGTTTTCGATGGTGGTCAGGGTAGTGCATGTGATGGAGCTGGCTGAGACTGCACCCTCTGCACTCTCTTGTGGCTCTCTGCATTAGAGTGTCCATTACCAAGCTGTGATGGAACCAGCCTGAATGCTCTCCACGATATCGATAGAAACTTGCAAGAGTCTTTGGTGACTTATGCAAATCTTCACAATCTCCTAACAAAGTAGCATGGCTGGTATGCCACCTTCATAATTCCATCCATCAACCATTGCATATGTTGGCATCTGTGACTATTTAGATACTGTTTGATTGTGCTTAGCCACACAGTCAAGCATGTAGAGAGAGTAGAGAAGTGTGCTACGTGCTTGTGTTGATAGCAAGGAGTTGTTGCTACCCCCATCCAGGTAAACAGTAATCATTTCACACTCCTGCTTTGAGCACGCTGAAGTTGAATGTTAATTGGATAAGGAGTTAAGCCTGTAAAATACCAACCTCTCTCCTAAAGTGATAAAATAGACCGAGTTAAACTTTTGTTTTGAACTGATCCTTAAAATTGATGAGAATGCTGCAGTGTGGCCATGAAGCGTCATTCCACAGCTTTTGATCAATTGAGTTTAAACAAATGGTTTGCTGATTGGAGTTGATGTTCTTGGGCTCTAGAATTGCAGCTTGTGGAGGTATGAATTGCTAATGTTGCTGATGGACTTGAGTAACCTTAGAATGCTTGATTTAGGCTGCTAGACCTGATAATGTGTGGTAGTTAGCAGCTGATGCCACAGTACGTAAGGGATGTTACTGTAGAGAACAGATTACAGTATATCAGAATTAGGTTTACTATCACCGGCATGTGACGTGAAATTTGTTAACTTAGTAGGATCAGTTCAATGCAATACATAATATAGAAGAAAAAAAAAGTAAATCTTATTCAGGCAACACACATCAAAGTTCCTGGTGAACGCAGCAGGCCAGGCAGCATCTGTAGGAAGAGGTGCAGTCGACGTTTCAGGCTGAGACCCTTCGTCAGGACTAACTGAAGGAAGAGTGAGTAAGGGATTTGAAAGTTGGAGGGGGAGGGGGAGATCCAAAATGATAGGAGAAGACAGGAGGGGGAGGGATAGAGCCAAGAGCTGGACAGGTGATAGGCAAAAGGGGATACGAGAGGATCATGGGACAGGAGGTCTGGGAAGAAAGACAAGGGAGGGGGGCCCAGAGGATGGGCAAGAGGTATATTCAGAGGGACAGAGGGAGAAAAAGGAGAGAGAGAATGTGTGCATAAAAATAAGTAACAGATGGGGTACGAGGGGGAGGTGGGGCCTTAGCGGAAGTCAGAGAAGTCGATGTTCATGCCATCAGGTTGGAGGCTACCCAGACGGAATATAAGGTGTTGTTCCTCCAACCTGAGTGTGGCTTCATCTTTACAGTAGAGGAGGCCGTGGATAGACATGTCAGAATGGGAATGGGATGTGGAATTAAAATGTGTGGCCACTGGGAGATCCTGCTTTCTCTGGCGGACAGAGCGTAGATGTTCAGCAAAGCGGTCTCCCAGTCTGCGTCGGGTCTCGCCAATATATAAAAGGCCACATCGGGAGCACCGGATGCAGTATATCACCCCAGTCGACTCACAGGTGAAGTGTTGCCTCACCTGGAAGGACTGTTTGGGGCCCTGAATGGTGGTAAGGGAGGAAGTGTAAGGGCATGTGTAGCACTTGTTCGGCTTACACGGATAAGTGCCAGGAGGGAGATCAGTGGGGAGGGATGGGGGGGACGAATGGACAAGGGAGTTGCGTAGGGAGCGATCCCTGTGGAATGCAGAGGGGGGGGAGGGAAAGATGTGCTTAGTGGTGGGATCCCGTTGGAGGTGGCAGAAGTTACGGAGAATAATATGTTGGACCCGGAGGCTGGTGGGGTGGTAGGTGAGGACCAGGGGAACCCTATTCCTAGTGGGGTGGCGGGAGGATGGAGTGAGAGCAGATGTACATGAAATGGAGGAGATGCGTTTAAGAGCAGAGTTGATAGTGGAGGAAGGGAAGCCCCTTTCTTTAAAAAAGGAAGACATCTCCCTTGTCCTAGGATGAAAAGCCTCATCCTGAGAGCAGATGCGGCGGAGACGGAGGAATTGCGAGAAGGGGATGGCATTTTTGCAAGAGACAGGGTGAGAAGAGGAATAGTCCAGATATCTGTGAGAGTCAGTCGGCTTATAGTAGACATCAGTGGATAAGCTGTCTCCAGAGACAGAGACAGAAAGATCAAGAAAGGGGAGGGAGGTGTCGGAAATGGACCAGGTAAACTTGAGGGCAGGGTGAAAGTTGGAGGCAAAGTTAATAAAGTCAACGAGTTCTGCATGCGTGCAGGAAGCAGCGCCAATGCAGTCGTCGTGTAGCGAAGGAAAAGTGGGGGACAGATACCAGAATAGGCACGGAACATAGAGTGTTCCACAAACCCAACAAAAAGGCAGGCATAGCTGGGACCCATATGGGTGCCCATAGCTACACCTTTAGTTTGGAGGAAGTGGGAGGAGCCAAAGGAGAAATTATTAAGAGTAAGGACTAATTCCGCTAGACGGAGCAGAGTGGTGGTAGAGGGGAACTGACTAGGTCTGGAATCCAAAAAGAAGCGTAGAGCTTTGAGACCATCCTGATGGGGGATCTTATCAGTATACTTTATTCTTATTCAGTATACTTTATACAGTATAGGTATATTAAAATAATGCAAAAAACAAATACTATATATTTTTAAAAAATGTGAGGTAGTGTCCAAGGGTTCAATGTCCATTTAGGAATCGGATGGCAGAGGGGAAGAAGTTGTTCATGAATCACTGAGTGTCTGCCTTCAGGCTTCTGTACCTCCTACCTGATGGTAACAGTGAGAAAATGGCATGCCCTGAGTGCTGGATGTCCTTAATAGTGGGCGCTGCCTTTCTGAGACACCAGTCCTTGAAGATATCTTGGGTACTTTGTAGGCTAGTACCCAAGATGGAGCTGAATAGATTTACAACCCTCTGCAGCTCCTTTCAGTCCTATGTAGCCCCTCCGCACTCCCCCGCCATACCAGACAGTGATGCAGCCTGTCAGAATGCTCTCAAGGGTACATCTATAGAAGTTTTTGAGTGTATTTGTTGACATGCCAAATCTCTTCAAACTCCTAGTGAAGTATAGCTGTGGTCTTGCCTTCTTTATAACTGCATCAATATGTTGGGACCAGGTGAGAACCTCAGAGATCTTGATACCCAGGACCAGTATATGTAATGGTCACTCTAATTGGTCTTTGTGTGAGAACAGGACAGAGGTGCAAGAGATCTGGATGGTCTGTTGGTCAGTATTTATTCAGTTTAAGGTCTTCCAATGTGTTTTAAGTAGATTAATGGGAGCAGAACAACAAGAATCCATGCTGTGCATTGGCCATGCTGTGGAGTGTTAGCTGATTGCAGTAAGAGTAATTCAGAAGAGGTATATTTAGAAGTTTCAGAAATGGCCTGCAACACGTTACTGTAGTTATATGCTGCTTTGACTGTCAAAGCATGGAGGAACCTTCATGAGTTCCCACAGTAGCTAATGACCCTGGATTTCAGTCACTGAGACTGATGTGACAGCATCCTTCAGGAGGGTAAACCAATGAAAACCATCCATGGGTTCACTCTCCCACGGTACCCTGTCTGGCTCATAGAGGTCCGTGAGCCAGACTGGGTACCTGGCAGAGTACCACCAACCTGTGCTGATCAACTGGCAGGAGAGTTCAGAATCAGAATGAGCTTCAATATCACCGGTATGTGTCGTGAAATGTGTTCACTAACTTCTTTAATCTTTCGCTTCGGCACACGGAGGTACCCACCTGCTTCAAGCAGTCTTCAATTACACTGGTGCCAAAGAGGAGCGTGGTAACTCGGCTCAGTGAATATCATGTAGTAGCACTTGCATCCACTGTTCAATTTATTATATAAGTACTGTTTGTCACCATTTTTAACCCTGAGATTCATTTCCTTGTGGGTATACTCAGTAAATCCAATAATCATAATAGGATCAATGAAAGACTGCACCAACAAGGCAGACAGACAGTGTACAAAAGCCAACTAGCTGTGCAAAAGAAAGGAAAAAAGAAATAATAATAATAACAAATATTGAGGACATGAGCTGAAGAGTCCTTGAAAGTGATTCTATCAGTTGTAGGAACAATTCAGTGATGGGGCAAGTGAAATTATCCCCTTTGGTTCAAGATGGTTGAGGGGTAATTATCATTTCTGAGTCTGGTGGTGTGAGTACTGAAGTCTTTGTGTGTTCTTCCTGATGGCAACAGTGAAAAGAGAGCATGACCTGGGTGGTACGGTCGCTGATGATGGAAGCACTGTGATGAAGTGCTTTGAGAGGTTGGTGATGAAACATATCAACTCCTGCCTGAGAAACAACTTGGCTGCACTCCAACTTGCTGACCAGCACAATAGGTCCACTCAATACCATTTCATTGGCTCTTCACTCAAGCCTGGAACATCTGGACAGCAAAGATGTATACATCAGGATGCTCTTTGTTGACATTCAGTGCTATCATCCCCTCAAAACTAGTCAATAAGCTTCAAGACCTTGGTGTCAATACTTCCTTGTGCAATTGAATCCTCTATTTCCTTACTTGTAGACCCCAATCAGTTTGGACTGGCAACAACTTCTCCACAATCTCCTTCAGCACAGGTGCACCCCAAGTTTGTGTGCTTAGCCCCCTGCTTTACTCGCTTTACACTTGTAACGACCTGGTTAAGATTTTACTGCTAATGTTGTAGGGTATTCATTTAATGGCTTTCTGTAGAAGCAATGTGCTTGGCTGGTTGCTGTTAAAGATGAGGGTTTCTGATGTTCATGCTTAGGAATGTGTCATCCAATCAGGATGGTAGAATTGGGAGAAGGTTCTAGAGAACGCTGGGCGGCGAGGTGTTGTGATAGACATTGGGGTGGGTCGAGGTCTTTTTGGTGGCAGATGGGGTGGGAAGAAGAAGCTGGAGAAAACTTGTTGCCAATGTTGTAGACTCAATCAAAGGTGGTGACGGATCAGCATGAAGGAGGGTGATTCAAAATCTGGCTGAGTGGTGCCACAGCAACAACCTCTCTCATGTATTGTCACCAAGTCCAAGGAGCTGTTCATTGACTTAAGGAGGAGGAAACTGGAGGTCCATAAGCCTGTCCTCATTGGCTCAGCAATTCAGCCGTCAGGCTCATGAACAAGTGGGCATAACTTCACTCAAGTTCATTGGCCCCGTGTTGGTATTGTTCCCACAATTTATGGATTCACTTCGAGGACTCTTCATGTTCTCAATATTTATTGCTTATTTATTTATTAATATTTCTTTTTTTCTTGTATTTGCTCAGTTTGGGTCTTTCAGTTGTTTGCCTGTCCTGCTGGGTGCGGCCTTTCATTCATTCTATTACGTTTCTTGGATTTACTGTGTATGCCTGCAAAAAAAGTGAATCTTAGGGTTGTTTCTGGTGACGTATATGTACTTTGATTATAAAGTTGAGCTTTGTTCACCAAGCTCGTTTGCGCCTCTCATTGCAGCTGATGCATTAATGATCCTATAGACCAATTTAGTTGTTTGTGTAAACCCAGCTTTTAAAATTTAGATCAGACTGTATCATGAGAATATTTTTACATTATCTGATTGTATATTGCTGTTTTTTCCTCAGGTGTTACAAAGTGACTTGGAGATGGAGCAGGTGAAGGTGAACTCTCTGACACACATGGTGGTGGTCGTGGATGAGAGCAGTGGTGACAGTGCCACGGCTGCACTGGAGGATAAGTTACAAGTAAGTAATGTGTGGTTGCTTGTTCTGTTGATTGGCAGTGAAGGTCATGGAGTTGTTGCGTCATCTTTAAGAACCAAGTCTATTCTACATAGTCTTGTATTGATAAGTAAGGGCCAGACTACTTGATTTTTACAGAGAAGATGGAAAATCCTGTTTCACAAGCGTCATTGAGCTGCATAGCATGGAAGCACATCCAACAGCCCAGCTGGTCTAGACTGACTAAGATTTCCAGCGAAGCTAGTTCCATTGGCCTGAGTTGGCCCATTTCGCTCTAAATATTTCCTATTCATGTGCCTGTCAGAAATACTTGTGAACTGTTGTTGATGCACCTACTGCAATTCTTGGCAGCTCATTCCATATACTGACCATCGCCTGGGTGAGAAAATTGCTCCTCCGATTCCCATACAATCTCCTGCTATCACCTTAAATCGATCCCCTCATATTCTTGATTCCCCAACCCAGGGGAAAAGATTGTGTATTCACCCATCAATGCCCTTTGTAATTTTATCACCTCCTTGTGATTACCCTCATTCTTCCATATTCCATTTGGGGGAGAAAAAAGTCCCAATGTTTTCATCCTCTCTGCATAATTAAGTCCCACGTGTTGCAGCATCATCATTATTAATCTCCTCTACACTCTTTCCAGCTTAAGAGGCATCTTCCCTTCAGCAAGGTGACTAAAAGTGAACAGAATGTTCCAAATACAACCTTATCAAGTTCTTGTATAACTGCAACATAACATTCAACTTCAATGCTCAATACCATGACTGATGAAGGCCGGGTTGCCTAAACCACCTTCAACACCTTGTCAACCTGCGACGCCTCTTCCAAGAACCATGTACTTGTATTGAAAGGCTTAGATAGAGTCGATGTGGAGAGGATGTTTTCTATAGTGGTGTCTAGGACCAGAGGGTACAGCCTCAGAATAGAACAAAGATGAAGAGGGATTTCTTTAGCAAGATGGTGACGAATCTGTGGAATTCATTACTACAGACAGCTGTGGTAGCCAAGTCATTGGCTATATTTAAAGCAGAGGTTGATAGGTTCTTGATTAGTCAGGGTGTCAAAGGTTACAGGAGAATAGGGTTGAGAGAAATATATTAAATCAGCCACGGTGGAACAGTGGAGCAGACTTAATGATCCGTACAGTATAATTCTCCTCTGATGTCTTGTGGTCTATTGCTGTGTCCTGTTCTACAACGCATCCCAGGGCCTTACTGTTAACTGTCTTCCCAATGCGATTACACTTCCCTGAATTAAACCCAATTGTTGCTCCTATCTTGTCTGTTGACTTTGTCTTTAAATTCAGTCTCATTTTCGAGCCTTCCATCTGTGTCCATTCTGCTTTGGATCCGATGCCTCTGCTAATCAACTGTCTTAGTAGCACTAGCAAATTTACTTGCCTGGATATTGGTCCCCCTTCAGTTCAAGGGCAGCCCATTCTTATACAGGTCACCTCTGTCCCAGAGGAGATCCCAAAGGTGAAGAAAACTGAAACCCTGTACCAATTCTTCAACCACACATTCATCTGCCAGCTCCTTCAATCTTGCCTTGATTTGCATGTGGCACAGGGTGTAAACCAGAGATTATGACCCTTGAACTCCTGCTTTTTAAACCCTTTCCTAGTTCCCTATATTCACTCCATAGGACCTCACCCCTTTTTCTACCAATGTCATTTGTGCCAATATGCACAGTGGCTACTCACACCCCTCACCTTGATAATATTCCACCCCTCCCCACCCAGACACATCCTCAACTCTAGCACCAATAAGGCAATGCACCGTCCTTGGAGTCCTTTTTGTGGGCGCAATTGCTTGCCTGTTCTTCCCCTTCCCCATCCACCATATTTCCTATCACGGTGTCATTTCTGCCTTCATGCTTCTTTGCTGAGCCTCAGAGCCAGTTCTAGTGCCACCGACTTGGCTGCTCGTGTTACTTTCTCCTTAATGGTCATTTTCCCCTTCCTGGCTGAATGCTGTCAGACAAGTGTGATGTAATCTACTTTAGGAAGTCAAATGGGTGCAGGACATTGAGAGAAATAACAGGGCACTGAAGAATGCTGATGAATAGAGTGACCTAGGGCTTCGAGTATATAGATTTCTGAAAATGGCAAAGCAGGTGAATAGCGTGGTGAAGAAGGCATATGGCATGCTTGTGTAACCCTCGGGCTCTGCCAGCACGCGTTCGTCTCAGGGAAGACAACTGGCTCCGCCAAACTGAGAAATCTCGTTTGTGGGATGCTGCGTGAGGTGTTGCCTGGTTACAAATCTGCACCGCAAAATATCAGACAGTATATTTTGTCTGATATATACTGACAAAATATATATTATGAACTTTAAATATCTTAGGCTACGTCCGCACTATGCCAGATAATTTTGAAAATGAAGCCTTTTCTCTTCGTTTTGACCCTCTGTCCAACCTAAAGCGGCGTTTTCATCCTCCGAAAAAGGAGATTTTCAGAAACTGTCTCCAGAGTGAATAAATCTGAAAACGTCTAATATCCATTGTAGTGTGTATGGGGTAAATGGAGAGATTTAAAAATGTTGTCATGACAACACCACAACAACAATGCTTTTTCTGCTTCTGCTTGGTACTGCGCAAGCACTGCCGTACGGCTGTTATAACGCACAGTCGGTGTGAACGACGTGACAGTTAAATTGTAAAGTGAGCTTTTTTGACTATTTAAAAACGCTGTCATGACGTGCCGGAACAGATGGCCGCAGCACAGCATTTCGTTGTTTTCTTGAACGCAACCCCCCCACATAACCTAACAATTTCAGAACAGACGGCAAGGAGACTGAAGCCAGAAGGGTTAGAAATGTAGTCACCAAATACTTCGACCCATAGCTTACTGAATTAATAAGTAGACTCACTTTGCCCTGTTTTCTGTCCTTGATTGTTTGAAGGTGGTTTACCTATTTATGCAAGTACTTCTTTGACAATAGATGTGTAACAGCTGAATGTAACATTTTATGGAAATACAAGGTAACACTAATGCAGACATGTTTCATACATTTAACAAGGTGCTTTATTAATGCAGCAGAGTTAGTCAGTTTTTCAATGTTCGTCGTCAGCCGGGTCATACTGTCTGTGAACGCCCTGTTGGTTGCCTGCATATGCTTCAGTATTTATTTTTGTTAGTTTTAAGTCCTCCTGTGCGAGAGCCAAGAGCAATTTCTTTTAAGTTTTTCTACTCTGTAACTGGACAAACATGCACTAAGTATACCGTTTCCTCTTTGCTTGTTTTCTGTGTGTCCTGCGCGTGCCCAGTAGAGGAGATTCGTCCAAATATCCGTGTTAGTGTGGACAGAGATATTTTGAAAAACGCTTATTGTGTACGCCTGTCGTTTTTACTCGAAACTGGAGTTTTCAAAATTATCCGGTGTAGTGTGGACGTAGCCTTAATCTGAATATAGTGTTAGTAAAGAAAATAAAAAGAAAAAGGGCCCATCTTAAGGAAAAAGTCAAAAGTGCACGTTGGACCTCACAGATATGGCCATTCATCCACTATCGACCTCTTCCGAGTGTCGCTGACCTTCGGACCCTCTCTCCCCGTCCACTCCATCTGGTGGTCTTCCAGCTATCTCCATTTGTGTCTTCCCTCTTCCTCTCTCGCCGACAAAAGACCGCGAAAATCTCTCTTCCAGGCTCACAAGAAGGAACAACATTTCTCTCATTGTATCGCCCCAACATTCCAAAGCCCCATTATTTCTGGACATAACCCAAACATTGCTGCTACAGAGGAACCATTACATTAGCAATGAAACATTACAGAACTGGGGAGTTGATTGGTGAAAGAGAGAAAGGGCTGGAGAAGGGGGAATCTGATAGAAGATAGAAGACCATGGAAGAAAGGGAAGGGGGAGGAGCACCAGAGGGAGGCGATGGGCAGGTTAGGAGATGAGGTGAGAAAGTGAATAGGAATGGGGGAAATGGTGAGAGGAGGGCAATGACTGGAAGTTTGAGAAATTGACGTTCATGCCATCAGGTTGGAAGCTACCCTGATGAAATAGAAGGTGTGGCTCCTACAACCTGAGTGTGCCTTATCATAGCAGTAGAGGAGGCCATGGACTGACATGTTGGAATGGGAAGTGGAATTGAAATGGGTGGCCCTGAATGGTAGTGAGGGAGCTAGTGTATGGGCAGGTATGTACTTGTTCCACTTGCAAGCATATGTACCAGGAGGGGGATCTCTTGGTGCTACCTTTCAGGGCCCAATCAGTTCTTCCAGTTGAGGTGACACTTCACCTGTGAGTCTTTTGGAGTCATCTACTGTATCCGGTGCTCCCAACGTGGCCTCTTGTATATTGGTGAGACCCAACATAGGTTAGGAGGTGTCTTTGCCGAGCACCGATGCTCTATCTGCCAGAAAAAGTGGGATCTCCTGGTGACTACCCATTTCAGTTCTACTCCCCATTCTCATTCCTACAGGTCAGTCCATGACCACCTCTACTGCGGTGATGAGGCCACACTCAGGTTGGAGGAGCAACGCCTTGTATTCCGTCTGGCTAGCCCCAACCGGATGGCATGAACATCGATTTCTTGAACTTCCTGTATTTGCCTCCCCTCACCATTCTCATTCCCGTTTCTTTCTCTCACTCAATTTCCTCACCTGCCCATCAACCCTGTCTGGTGCTCCTCCCACTTCTCTTTCTTCCTTGCATCTTTTACCCTCTCCTATCAGATTTCCCCCTTCTCCAGCCCTTTATATCTTTCGCCAATCAACTTCCCAGCTCTTTACCCTCCACCCCACCCAGTTTCACCTGTGACCTACCACCTTACACTACTTCTGCTCTGACTTTTGGTCCTTTTTTCCAGTCCCAATGAAGGATCTTGGCCTGAAATATCTACTGTTTAAAATTCTTCATAGATTCTACCTGGGCTGCTGAGTTCCTCCACAATCTCGTGTGTGTTGTATGAATATGAGTTGGGACTTTATATTGCAACTTTGTAGAAGACTGATTAGGTTGCATTTGGAGTATTGTGTGTATTTTCTATCATCACACTACAGGAAGAATTTCATTACACTGGAGACATTACAGAAGGGATTGACCAGGTTATTGTCTGGTTTGGAGGGTTTTTAGTTAAGGTGAGAGTCTGGACAAGCTGGGCTCAAGTCTGGGGGTACATTGATAGAAGTATGTAAGATTATAAAAAAGCTTTGATACATAGTCAGAATTTTTTCCCTAATGGTAGGGATATCAAAGCAAGAGCATGAAGTTGAGTGGTAAGGGTCTTATAGGAGATGCATCAGGGTTTTTTTTTAATACAGTGGTTGATATCTGGAACATGATGCCAGAGGCAGTGGTGGAATCAGACAAAATTGGTCGGTTTCACAGGCATTTAGAATGACACTTAAATTGGGAAGGCATAGAAGAGGGCAGCCCTAATATAGTCACGTGGGATTAGTGTAGAAGGGCAAACAGGTTGGCATGGATGTGGTGAGCTCAAGGGCTCATTTTTGAGCTGTACCACTGGGTCTAAATGCTTTACTTCATTAGCATATGATAACCAAGCACATAGAAAATACCTCACAATATAAGAAATGGGAATATTTTTGCCTCGTACAATATGAAGGAGTATGTGGCAGCCAAACCTCAGAAACAGCATTGAAATTAACGGCCTGCAATCATTTTTTTGTTGGTGAGAAAGGAATGCATTGAGCAGAACGTGGTGAACAACTGCTCCCCTTGTTGCTTTGTTATTTACTGTGCATTATCTGTACTTCAGCTTAAAAACTCATCCAACCGAGGCATCATACCTCATACTGTGCCCCACTTATGAGCTGAATTACCTCTTTAATTCTTAGTTAACTCTTATTGCCCCTTCTTTAAAGGAAGATGGAAATACCTACACGTAAGTTCCAACTTGAATGCATCTTAATCTGTGAAACTTAAAGTGCAAAATAAACATTTTCAGAGTAATCAAGTACAACACACTCTGACTGCCAAATCACTTGAAATTATCATTTAACACAGATTCTAGTTCAGTTGCAGGAATTGAAACATCCTCATTTCAAGAGGTTCAGCTTTTCACTGGTTGAATGTGATGAGGGGTGGGCAGAGTTCGCCTCAGAAAGCATTAGTTAATTTTTGATTTTGCAGTCACTGGGTGAGCGCTGGGCAGCCGTTTGTCGATGGACTGAAGAGCGATGTCAGTTGCTGCAGAGTATCTTCACAAGGTGGCAGCAACTATCGAATGACCAGGTACACAAAATGTATTTATTGTTGTATAACATAAAATCTAACACATTTTTGCCAATAACATGAATTTAAGCTTGAGGTAATGAATGTAGGACTTTGGATGAGAGTGAGAATAGTTAATTTTTGAAGAATTTTGTCTGTCTTCCGGCAGCTGCTGCTTGAAGCATGGCTCACCGAGAAAGAAGATGCTTTCAGTGACCTCCAAACCAGCAGTGCCAAGGCTTTGAGTGAGACTGAAGTGACCAGCAGTAGACTGGAAGTAAGTGGATTCTGAATGAGTCTTCTTTTCAGTAGAATAGCTGATGTTAGTTCTTGCATTTGCTGAGGCAGTTGAAGTGATATTAAATTTCTCATTGTGGCTCAAAATTGGTCAACATCAGCTCCAGGTTGCTGTCTTTTGAGTCTGCTAGGAGACTTAATGTGTAAAAGGTAAATTAGGTGTGAAATCTGCAACTCAAAGTCATTTTCCAGGATCTTGCATGAAAAATGGTTTCTTCGGTAACTTACTGGGAGTGCAGAGACTGTCAATAACAGACAAAAACAATGCTGAATTTCCAAGATGGAAAGGACACCTTGGTTGTACAATTGTACTAAGATACAGGATCTACATAGCAGTTCTCTCAATGGTGAAATCTTGTTCTTTATTGTGTAATCTACCATAAATATGCATAGATTTCCTGTCTGCACTTCAGGAAATCTATGCATATTTATGGTAGATTACACAATAAAGAACAAGATTTCACCATTGAGAGAACTGCTATGTAGATCCTGTATCTTAGTACAATTGTACAACCAAGGTGTCCTTTCCATCTTGGAAATTCAGCATTGTTTTTTATATCTCACGGTAAGGCAGAAATTGATTTGATACTTCATATCTATTTTGTACAGTAATCCCATCTGAAACCACAGTCAGTGACACTTCATCCAAAAAGACAACATTATTTATTACAATATATCTTCTGTTAGATTCTGAAGGGAGATCTGGAAATGAAACGTCCAACATTGGATCAGTTGGGCAAGGATGGCCAAGATTTAACAGAATTACTTAATAACAGTAATTCATCAAAGAAAATTGAAGGCATTTTGAGAGAGCTAACACAAAGGTGGGACAATTTGGTCCAGCAACTTCAAGATTACTCCAAACAGGTAAGAAATCAAACCTCATTTGTTTCGTATTCTTAATATACAAGCAGGCACAGCAGGGGATTGAGCATTTCTTTTGCAGTATTGGCTGCAACATTTCCTTAATGGTTAGTGCTAACAAGAGTTCAGCACAAGGATATTTGTGAAGTTGTTTTCCCTCTTTACTGTACTTGTACATTTTTCATTGATCTTGAATAAGGTAATTGAACTAGTTTCAATTCCCTTGGTGAACTGGTGCATTCACCAGCAACTTTGATGTGTGTTGCTTGAACTAGTTTCAAGCTGGGTTTGTTTCAAGTACAAAACCATTCTTTCAGCCAAAAGAGTAAGGTTTTTCAGTGTATTTTGAACAGATGTGATCAGTGAATACTTTGAGCCAGAAGAAGTTTGTGGCTTATGATGGAGTATGTTCAGTTACTTTGCTTTTGGTAATTTGATGCAAACCACTGAGATCTTTCACCTGAGGCGTGTCGTTTTTGCTGCACTCTGGTTGAGCATTCCAAATGATAATGCAGATCGATGCAGAACTGTCACCTGTATTGTGCATTGTTTGCTGTTGATGTTTTCAACATGTTCCTTTGTCATCCCTTGTTTGCCTTTTCTGAGTAACGTAACTAAAACCTTCTGTTCCTTCAGTTTCTATTTTGGTTAAGCTAATTATAATTGAAGTTGCTTAAAAGTTTGCTTTACATTTCATATATTTAAGGATTATCTATTCTAAATCTTATGAGTAGTTTATTTTCAGTCCTTCATAATTGCCGTATTTTATGGAAAAAAAAGAGAAATTGTGAAGCTGTAATGTATTGTCTACACTTAGAGCCAATAACTTTCTCAAAGCTAATTTTGAAAAGTTGAGGTTTTTCTCATGAAGCTACACCCACAGTTGGAAAGATTTTAAACTGGAGTTGTTATAGATTTGAAGGCAAAAGGTGCTTGTCATGTTTATTTGCCATTAATTAAAGATTGATATTTATTTGTGCTTGATATCTCATTACATTGATTGTGTTCAAACACTTTTTTCTGCTTTGTTTTTGCTATATTCTTTCCAATTGAAAGTCTTTTAATGTATTCATGTGCCTATTTTTCTGTCGTCCAACTTATCTGTGTGGCATTGGCCAGGAAATTGAAAAATTCTTCGAGACATAAAAATAGATGGCAATTAAATGGGGCCATTCAGTCCATTGTGTTCATATTAGCCAAACATAGAGTTAATGCTCTTGAGTGCATTGCCTAGTGGACTCTTCCAAGTGCTTATCCAGATAATGCTAAATGAATCCTATCTCTTTTCTCTTTCATGCAGTGAGTTCTAGACTGTTTTCTCTGAGTTTGTTTCTCTCTCTCTCTCTCTCTCTCTCTTTCTGATTCTAGTGCTGACATTCATTACCTTGTGCTTCTTCAGAATGAGTTCCATTTACCACTTCAGTTGCTACCTGACATTAATTGATTTTTTCCCCCTGCAGCTCATAATGTCCCCTCTATCAACAATACTGCCAGTTTTGGTATCAGTGATGGTTCTTAAATTGGTCCAAATGATTATATATAACATACAACCATACAAGATGAGGTTTCGGCCCTGAAAGACCCCCCCTCCCCGCCGCTGCATATAGACCTTGTGTGATTGAAATTGTGTTGATTATCTTTGTTTTCTCCACCAGTAGCTCAGTTTTGAATTTAGCTTATTACTTCATGTTGGATCCCATGGATTTTTATTTTCCTGATCAATCTCCCTTATGGGACATGGCCAAGTGCCTTGCTGAAATCCACAAATACTTAAACACCCTGCTCTCATCAATATGCCTTATTACTTCCTCAATGTCAGTAAAATGACACTTTCTGAACAAATCTACACTCATGGCCTTTGATTACTTAGTGCTTTTCCTATTTTCTAATCCTGTAATTAATCTTTGACTTATGCTAAGATATTTTCCACCATCCCATGACCTCTTGATTCCCCTCATCTATTGAACAATTGTTTCTCATTCATAATCTCTTCCATAATTTTCTTATGGGGAAAATAGAGGTATCATGAAACAATTTAAAGCCAGTTGAAAAGTTACTTAAGGTCAGGGAGAATGCTTATAAAGCAAGTATAAAAGATATATTGATTTCCAGGAAGTGGTACGTTCTGCACAAAAAGTGGCTAGCAAAATTGAGATGCTGGAATTAATGGGTCAATTGCAGCATGAATAGAAAATTGACATGAAAACAAGTACAGTGCAAGATTTCTGTCATTGTTCCAACAGACCTGACTTGATGAGGCAGAAATGTCATACAACTAGTTATTCAGTTAGGTTCTTAATGAGTTAGTTCTGAAAGGCAACATCAACAGTTGTTCAGTTTTTATTCCTGCACAGATGTTGCATGCCTTGCCGAGTATTTCTTTAATTCGGATTCATTTCAGATTTCCTTCAAGTGCACTCGTATCTCCTACAGTTTGAATATTGTTTTCTTTCTCTCTCTCAGATCGGTCTTTTACCTTGTGCTTACTTCTCTGCCAGGCAAATCAGCTATGATTACCACATTCACTCCCTTTTTAGCCAACGCTGCTGTTTTTGGTATCATCATTTCTGCCCTATCACAGGCATTTCCTTTGTTCTCTGCACTCTTCTACTTTCTCTCCAGCTTAAAGCATAGTTGATTTCAACCTTTTCTTAGTTTTGATGCATTGTTAGACTTGGTTTTTTTTCCCTATATCCAGAGATGCTAGCAGACTGACATGTTTGCAGAATTTTCTGTTTTTTATTTTAGTGCAAATACGTTTTTCTTGGAGTTTACCAGGGAAATCTGAGATCCCATTTTTGCTAATATTAATTATAGTTTCTAAATTTGAAAGTGCCATGCACTGGAATTGTGCATGAATAAGTAAAATCTGTAGGAAGATGTAGGAAGAACTTCAGCTGGATAGAAAGAATATGGGTGAGGTGGATCAAATTGCATGGTTCTGAATGGTATGTGGGATCAAAGAGATCAGTGTGTGCACAGGTCCAAATAACCAAATTTACAGGGAATATTGAATATTAGATTCGTGAAGCCTATAGGATTTAAAAAGAGGGGCAAGTGGTGTGTAGGCGGAGAAATTATGATGAATCTATGCAAAACACTAGTTAGTCCACTGCTGGAGTAATGCATCTAAATCTGATTATCTAATGAGGGAGAATATGAAAGTCCTTAAAGGTACAAAAATGGTTTATTGGAATCACTGCAGATGAATAACTGAATAGGAAAAGTTGGGTTTGTTCTACCTGGAGCATAGAGGTTTAAGAGAAGATTTGATAGAAATATCGGAGATTTTGATTGCGTTAGATAGGTAAATTGAGGAAGTTGGAATAATAGAGCATTGCAGCCCAAAATGGGCCTTTCAGCCCATGATTTTGTAACAGCATTTTACCTACTCCATAATCAGTCTAACTCTTCCCTACTACATAACCCATAACTCTTTTATTTTTCCTTCATCCATGCCCTATCTAAGTCTCCTAAATATCTTTAATGCATCAGCATTTACCACCACTCCTGGAAGTTCGTGCCAGGCACCTAACATTTTCTGTATTAGAAGAGCAAACCTACCTCTGATAACTCTCCTAAACTTTCTTCCACTCAGTTTAATAGGATATCCTACAGTATTAGCCATTGTTGCCCTGGGTGTTCACTCTATCTATGCCTCTGAAAATTTTACAAACCTCTGTCAAGTCACTTCTCATCCTCCTTCACTCTAAACAAAAAAACCGTAGCTCACTCAACTTTTCCTCATAAAATGTTCTCTAATTCAGCTAGCATCTGGTAAATCTCTGCAACCTCTCGAGAGCTCCTACCTGCTTCCTATTATGACGTGATCAGAACACCAGAACTGAACACAATATTCCAAATGTGGTCTAACCAGAATTTTCTGAGTTTTATAGAGCTGCAACATTATCTCACAGCTTTTGAACTGAATCCCCTGACTAATGAAGACCAAAACACCATATGCCTTGTGAACCATCCTTTCAACTTGCTAAGCAACATGGAGGGATCTATAGACTTGGACCCCAGACCCTTCTGTTCCACCATACTGCTGAGAATTCTGCCATTAATATTGTATTCTACCTTCAAGTTCGACCTTCCAAAGTGCATCACTTCATATTTTTCTGGATTGAACTTCATCTACCATTTCTCAGCCCAGCCATGTTCCTTTGTAACCTACAACAACCTTCTACACTATCCACAACAACAGCAACCTCTGTGTCATCTGCAAACTTACTAACCCACCCTTCCAGTTCCTCATCCAAGTCATGCATAAGAATCATCAAAAGTGGGGTCTCAGTACAGATCCCTGTAGGACACCACTAGTCACCGACCTCCAGGCAGAACAGCCATCTATCACCACCATCTGCCTTCTGTGGGCGAGCCAATTCTGAATCCACGTAGCCAGGTTTTTATGGATTCCATGCCTTATTACTTTCTGCGTAAACCTTCCATGGGGAACCTCGACAGTTGCCCTACCAAAATCCATATTCCTCACATCCACCGCTCTACCTTTAATTTGTTTTGTTGTTTCCTTAAAAAAGCTAATCAGGCTTGTGAGGCATGATCAGCACCTCACAAAGCCATGCTGATTATCCGAAATAAGTCCTGAAAGTCCCTAATAATAGTTGTTCTTATTGTCAAATACTTCAAGGAGCTTGGGATATGGATTTGAGGTTATGGAAAGAAAATGTTTCAGTGGTAAGCAGGAAAGAAATTTTTTTGGTAAATTCAGGACATATGGACAGTGACTCAAAATATTCTGTTTTAAATACTTAAAAAAATAATTTATATCCTCATATCCCGATCATGAATAGTTGTCGGAATCTGAAACGAGGTCTGCTAATCAGATGGAAGTCTCGGGAATGATCATGACAGAATGCACAGTTCCGAAGCAGGAGTTGGCCCCTCCGCCACCGCCAAAAAAAAGACAACTGCATGTCGATGTAGAATCCAGGAATAAGTAAGGAGAGCTTTCATCATATTTTTCTACTGAGTTTCCTGCATGACACCAGGAGATAAGTGACAGAAACTGCTACCATTTGAAATTGGATTTAGCAGAATAACTGAGAAGGATCTGACATACTTGTACATAGAGAATGTTTCCTTAATCTAAACTGTATGAAACCATGTTACATTGTCAATGTAAAGGGTTGTCCATTTAGGATTCAAATGTGAAGGAATTGTGTGGCACAATGCCTCTCCAGGCCCAGTGATTCAGGTTCAGTTCTGACTTTCAGTGCTGTCTGTGTGGAGTTTGTTCTTCCTGTGACTGCATGGGTTTATCTGGACTCTAGATGTTTTTATTGTTTCCCCACGTTCCAAAGATATACCGAGGCAGCATTGAATTGATGTGCTGAATCACTACCTCCTATGTCATGAAATATGAAAAATTCTATTCATCTTGAGGGTAGTACATCTTAGAAATTCTCTACCCAAGAGGGCTGTCGTGGGTCAGCGCTGAATATATTGAACACATGGAATAGTAGATTTTTGTATATTAAAGGAGTCAGTGAATATTTGAGATTGTTGTTGGTAAGAGCTGCTGTGGGAAGAGATCAGCCAAAATCGTATTGAGTGGTGGAGCAGCCATAAAGAGCTGAGTGGAATACCCCTTTTTCTTGTGGTATTGTGAATCTTAATTGCCACTTATCAATCAATGCCTGCATGTTGTTGAGGTCTGCCTTGGGGACCTCCTACATTGGTGGTCTGTTGCTGGGTTGATTGATTTCCAGCAGTCATTACCATCATCCTGCATATGAGGTATGGCCTGAGCTTTGCAAGTTTCACTGGTAATTTTTACTAAGGTCACTTTATGATAATATTAGTCAAATGCTACTTTCAAGTCATCTGTCACGTTTGCTTCACCCTGCCACTGGAATTCACTCCTTAGTTTCCTCTGGGACCATTTTGCTTAATACCTCATTGGCACCTTGGAAACAAGTTGGCCATTAGTGAGCTGGTTGAATAGTCTGTACTCAACTTTTGACAAATGTGTCAAATTTTGACGTATATGCATTTTTTCAATATTTTGAGTTTGAGAGGTAGTTGAAATCAGTTAGGTATGCAAGATTGTGTTTTTAAAAGGAATAGTGTGTTTGGAATGCCAAATTCCAGAAAAATAATCTTATCAAAATAGTGACAGCTGCAAGATGCATATGGGGGTAAAATGCTTAATACTGTTCATATTCTCATTTAATCTTGGTAAGCTAACTTTGTCAGTGGAGTTTTGCCCCATATGCAATTTCCCACTGCCTCTATTGTCTTAAAAATCCAGCTGGCAAACATCACACAAGACTTCCCAGATAGTTGTCACTTACCTTGGTGCTCCTCTAAGATTTATTTTTGGAGATCAAGTTATTCATCTCTTAATACATCAAATGTAAACCCAATCTGTTTTTAACTTGACAGATGCTGATTTTTTTAGAAGGGAGGTTTGGCTTACAGTTTTTCTATACTCATACTGCTAATCTGCTTTCAATCTAACTAACTTTTAATATAACCTGGTGAATTTAAAGGGAACGTGGGAAACAAAGCCCTACTGTATTAAAGGGATTGCAGGAACTTAACTAAAGTTGTGATTTTCTCCCTAACGTGAACTGAATTTTGTTCATTTTCAATAACATTGCTCCGCATGATGTCTTGTTTTCTATTGGCTCTACCAACATGTTACTTTATCACTAGGTTCACTGCAGATGCTAGTGATCTTCTGAACTGGATCAACAAATCAAAGCATGAGATTCAAGCCATGATCTTCAATGACTTCAGGAGGAAGAAGGATATTTCTGGCATGAAGAAAAAGTTGAAGGTAAGGATTGAGTTGCACAGAAGGGCTCTTCAGAAAAGGAGATGGAAATGGAAACATTAAAGGCATTAAGTAATTCAAATAATAAAAGATGGTTCAAGGTTCAAAGTAATTTTCTTAACAAAGTATGTGTATGTCGCCATAGATTCATTTTCTTGCAGGCATTCACAGTAAATACAAAGAAACAACAAAAAAATGTACAATAATAATAAATATTGAGAACATGTGAAGAGTCCTTGAAAGGAGTGTCGGTTGTGGGAACAGTTCAGTGTTTGGGTGAGTGAAGTTGAGTGAAGTTATCCCCGCTGGTTTAAGAGCCTGATAGATGAAGTTATAACTGTTCCTGAACCTGGTAGTGTGGGTCCTGAGGCTCCAGTGCCACTTCCCTGATGAGAGCATGGCTTGGATGGTGCGGGTCTCTGATGGATGCTGCTTTCCTGCTACAGTGCTCCTTGTAAATGTGCTCAACAGTAAGGAGGGCTTTCCCTGTGATGGATGGGCTGTGTCATCTAATTTTTGTAGGCTTTTCCATTCAAGGGCTTTGCTGTTTCCATATCAGGCTGTGATTCCACCAGTCAGTATACACACCACCGCACATCCATAGAAGTCTGTCAGTTTTAGGTGTAATGCCAAATCTCCACAAACTTCTCAGAAGGTCGTGCTTTCTTTGTAATGGCACTTAAGTGCTGGTCCTAGGGCATATGTCTGAAATAACACCAAGGAATTTAAAGTTGCTGACCCTCTTGACTCCCCCCTGATGAGGACTGGCTCATGGACCTCTGGTTTCCTCCACCTGTAGTTAATAATCAACTTCTTGGTCTTACCGGCATTGAGTGAGAGGTGGTTGTGGTGCCACTCAGCCAGATTTTCAATCTCCCTCCTGTATGCTGCTCGTCACCACCTTTGATTCAGCCAATGACAATGTGTCATCAGCAAACTTAAACATGACATTGGAGCTGTGCTTGGCCTCAGTCATAAGTAAGAAGTGAGTACAACAGGGGGCTGAGTGGTGCAACTGTGCTGATGGAGATCATGGAGGAGAAGTTGTTGCCAATCCGAACTGATTGGGGTCTGGAAGTGAGGAAATTGGGATCCAGTTGCACAGGGTGGCAATTCAGCCTGGGTCTTGGAGCTTATTGATTAGTTTGAAGGGATGATGTTATTGAATGCTGAGCTGTAGCCAATGAAGAACATCCTGATGTATGCATTTTCACTGCTCAGAAGTTCCAACCCCCGTCTCAAGATCGAGTGAAGAGCCAATGAAGTGGCATTTGCTGTTGCCCTGTGTGATGGTAGGCAAATTGGAGCAGATCTAAGTCAGGCAGGAGTTGATATGTTTCATCACCAACCCCTCAAAGCACTTCATCACCGTGGACGTAAGTGCTATTGGATGATAGTCACTGAGGCAGGTTGTCTCCTTTTTAGGCACTGATACATTTGACGCCTGATCGAATCAGGTGGGTACCTCAGGCTGTTGAAGCGAGATGTGAAAACTACAGCCAGTTGATCAGCACAGGTCTTCGTACTCAGTCAGGTACCCCGTTTGGGCTGGATGTTTTCCGTAGGTTCATTTTCCTGAAGGATGCTCTGCAATCATGGGGTCGTCAGGGGCTGTGAGAGTTCATAAGGGTACCTCAAAGCAAGCATAAGTGGCATTGACCTCATCTGGGACCAAAACCTGTTGTCACCAATGTTGTTTGGTTTTACTTTGTAGACGGTGATAGCATTCAAGCTCTTCCCAGCCGTTGAGCTTCGTTCAGTGATTCAAGTTTGGTCTGGAGTTGCCACTTTGCGTGTGCGATGCCCTTCTGGAAGTCGTACCTGAACCTCTTGTATTCTGTGTTGTCACCACACCTGAACACCACTCTCTGGCTGTCGGCAGATTGTGTATCACTTGGTTCATCCAGGCCTTCTGGTTGGAGAAGGCTCTGAATAATTTTGTGGGGACACACTCGTCTACCACTGGTTTTGTAAAGTCTGTGACAACTGCTGCGTATTCATTCAGACCCTATGGCCCTTGACCATGGCCCAATCCACTGACGCAAAGCAATCCTGTTAACTGCTTCTGATTGTGGAATGAATAACTGCAGGAAACCTGATTCAGTTGATGGTGTAAAAATGTTTGTGAAACTGAAGGTCCCCTTGTGAAAGTAAAAACCATTTTGTGGTTATGTTGAATTACTTATGAACACATTACTCTGGAGATCGTGCTGAATACCCCAGAAACTGGTTGTTAATCTTCAGATTTGAGTAGTGAATGAGTGACAACTGTGAATGAAATTTTTTAAATAAAGCATCAGATATTCTGTTTTTTCAAAGTTCAATGGTGTCTGTTAAATATTTAATTAAGGGAAGAATAATGTAGTAATTGTTTATAATAGTTAGTGATTTGAATATCATGCATAAGCAAGACCTGTCACGCTATTTCACTAAATTATTAGCATCTGAGCGTAATAACGGCATTTGTTGAACTAACTGTGTATTTACAGACATTGGAAAAAGAAATGGCTGAACGTGAGGGACAATTGAAGGAAATAAGCCAAAGAAGTCAGGCCTTGCTCGAACCAATGGAGAAAGGTAAATTCAATTGAAGTGTCAGGAACTTGCTGCAAATTTTTGTGCAAAAGTTCAATTAATATATGGAACTGAATTTTCTCCTGGGATACAAAACCAGAAGGTGCTGAAACCACATTGGTGGAGAAAGGAAGAGTCACTGTTTCAGATCAGTGACCCTTCATCAGAACATTGGGTACTTTCCATTTTACTTTTAGATGCTCAGCATTTGTAATTATTTGTTTCAATTACTTTCTCTAATGTTGACTGGAAACAATCTGAATTTAAAAGAAGAAACTATGGTAATAGGTGATACCTTTTTGTGTATGATTTAGTTAAGAATAGATATCTGGAGCTTACTATTACCATATACAAAAATTACAGATGTCAGAAATTGGAAAGAAAAAGCAAAGTGCTGTAAGTGTGCAGTTGGTAGGTTAATATTATTGACAGAAAATGTGGATTATGTACAGCCGCTTCAGATAATCAGTAAACTGAAAGTGAAAGCCAGATGGCAGCAAATGCTAGAAATCTGAAGATTGACCTTCTCAGGATTTGTGGTTCAGATTTCAGCCAACTTATGGCTCAAAATAGAATTTCCTTTGATGCCCCCTAACTGCCTTATTCTTCACTGTAAACCTATGCTGTTTGTTTTGTACATTTCTGTTATAGGGAGAAGTTTCTCGTTATCCAACTCCTCATAATTTTGTGTACCTCTTTGAGATTCTCTCTCAGTGGCCTTTGCTGCAAACAAAACAAACCCAACCAATCCGTTCTCTCTTCATATATGAAATGTTCCATCCCAGATACTATTTTGTTAAATTCCTTTGCATCCTTCCAGTGCATTCGTGTCCTTCCTGCAGTGTGGTAACCATGCCCCACCAGTGATATTATGAATGTTATAACGTTGTATCATGGCCTGTACTTTGATTTTTCAGTGTCCTGGTTCATAAAGGTCAGAAACTCATAAGTTCTTTACTACCTAGTTATCTTCTGTGCTGTTATCTCCACTGATCTTCAGTATGCATCCTTGTTGTCTCTATTCTTCTACTTCCTGTGATCTTCAGGTATGCCAAGTCCAGTGTGTGGAGATATCTAGTTAATGGATTGATGGTAATTTGAAACAGAAAACCAAGAGGCATATACAACTGTGAAATATAGGCCGGAGGCATAGCTGAAATCTGAAACCAAAAGGAGGAAGTTGGAAATAACCAGGATATGAGGCAGTGTCTATGGAAGGAGAAAAATGGGATTAGTATTACAGGTGGATAAATTTGCAACAAAACTGGGCAGATTTACAAACCAGAATGGCAAGTTATCTGAAATTTTTGAATTGTTTAATTTTTCTTGAATTCCTTGTAATCACCTTTCTCATCGCTTGCTGTTTCTGCACATTAACTTCTAATGATTGTGTGCGGAAACATCCAGGCCATTTGAGCATCAGGACATTCAAATCTCTTGCCAAAGAAAAACTTGTTGCCTTGTTTTTAAATCAGTAAACGAGCTCAAACTTTTCTACATTATTGATCATCTACTTTGTCCTCACCCATTTACTTTGCCCTTATCTTCCGTTTGACCGAGGTCCCAGACTGAGGAGGCTGCCTCTGATGTTTTCTCCTGGATCATCTGCCTCACTTGTAGTTACACCCTCTAAGAAAAAGAACATCCAGGCCACATACCCCACCATGATATGTTACAGTGTCCAAGATCCCTGCTTATTAAATCTGAGCCAACATTGCTCAAATTATAGAATCTGTCTTTGCTAGGGATTCAGTTGTCTTTGTAGAGTCTCTCATTACATCTGTAATGCAGTGGCTGCCTGCTTTACAATACATCGTTAATTTCATCAAAGATTCAAAGTACATTTAATATCAACGAATGTATGCATTATACAACTTTGAGATTAATCTGCTTGCAGGCAGCCATAAAGCAAGAAACACGAAAGAAACTAATTTAAAAAAAGACCAACACCTAATGCGCAGAGAAAGGGGAAAAAACACAAATCATGCAAACAATAGAAGCAAGCAACAGCATTCTGAACCAGATTGGAGCCCTTGGATCTGAATCCCCAGAGCAGCCCAGTGTAGGCCTAAAGCCCCAGAGTCAGTAAAATAAGTTTATTTAATTCTGTTACTGTTGCTTGAACTTGACAATGTCCACATTTCATGGATGCTTGAATTTGAGCACTCCATGAAAGGTTTTTAAATTCCAATGATACTGGGCTCTGTGAGGTATAGATGGATAGATAGATGTACTTTATTGATCCCGAGGGAACGTCTGTTGTGGCATAACATGACCCTTTTGAATACCTAAACTGCAACTCCCATATCACTGCAGATTCCACAACTTAGTCTTGAATGTTCATGAACATGATATTAATAATTAGTATATTTTCCACCAGTTGCCTGGAGGTGGTGCTTGCACATCTGGAGATTGTCCTTTTGGAACAGCAAACAATTTTCATCAGTTCAGATCAGCACTTGCAACATATCTTCCCTTTCTAAAAAAAAATAAATTCAGCTCTCTTCTCTGCTTGTAACTATTTAATCTGCCATCAGGAATTGTCTTGCTGCCTAGTCTGCACTGCTGGCAGGAGTAAACTCTGATTTTGACATTGTAGTTTTCACACTGAAGGCAGACCTCTCGGCAGTAAGATAAGCAGGGATGTAAATGAATTAACAATGGAAGTTTTGCACCATTTAGCATTTGTATATTTGATGATGATATTCAATCCTGAGTCAAACCAAAGCAGTTCATAAGGATGACCTAGTGATTGGTACGTAGTTGCTAATGTAAATTCATAGATGTGAAGAGCTGGGATTCCCATTTCCATTTTTTTAGAAATCCCAATTCACGAACTGGGTAAGTTGGAATTCTAAAGTTATTCATTCCAAAAATGGAAAGTTTATTTAGTCATGTATTGAGTGTGTTATTAGCCTTACTGGTACACTAATGTTTGTTCAATGTAAATACTCGCAGAAGGGCTGTCAACAGAGGAACTGATCCACATCCTGGACAAGGTGTTAGCAGAATGGAGCAACAATAAACAGCAAATGGAGAGGCTGAGACGTAAAGTCCAATATCAAGAGGACCTAAACAATATTTATCAAGAGTTGCATGAGCTTGAAACGATAATAAAATGCAAAGAAGACTGGCTGAAGAGTGTGACTAGTGGTAAAGTGAATGAGTCTTGTCAGGTGAATGGTCTTTTGTACTGCATTGTGTTATCATGTGGTTTAATTGATGAGAATGGGGACAAAACTAAATAAAATTGTAGGTCAGCTAGAAAGTTAAATTTGAGGAAAGTTGATCCTTTAAGTAAGTATTTCCATTTGCTTACTTGTACAGGTCCACAATCCCTTATCCGAAATCCTTGGGACCAGTTGCATTTCGGAATTCAAAATTTTTCACATTTCAGAAAATAGATAATTATATTGATAATTAACTTGCGGGTGGACTTTAGGACCTGGGGGAGCTCCAGACCTATGCTCATCCTCCTGTCTACTTTTAATCAGCTCCAGATTACTTATAATACCTAATACAATGTAAATGCTATGTAAATAGTTGTTATACTGTATTGTTTAGGGAATAATGACAAGAAAAAAAGTCTCTACGTTCTCAAACAACGAGTGCTGGAGAGAGAACTTCCGGGTTTCACTGATCCGTGCTCTTTTACAAATACTATTACACTTTATATAGAGTAATTTACTGATAAATGAAATAGTGGAATAATTATAGACCATAAATACACTAGTACATTTTATTTCCAACAAAAATATTCAATAAAACATAAAAATATACAGCTTCAACCCTCTGAATATTGACACTCACCTTCAATGTTCAGTTCTTCATGGTATATTCTAACTTGTTTCATGATCAACATGCCATTCAGTGGCATATGTTCACTTCTTCGTTGTCCAATCCATTCAATCAACACACGGTCAAGATCTTCATTTTTTGCCCTGTGCAGTGTTTTCCTATTTTTCATTAGTTTATGGTATGCACTGTCACTATAAAACTTGAGTAACTTGTCTTTCTGTTTCTTTAAACCATATGTAGTTGTAGTTCCGACACCATATTCTTCAGTAAGACAGTGCTCAGACACACCACGATCCACCTTCTGCAATAACTCCACTTACTGCGTTATTGATATTGATAGATGCTTTCTTCTGTTTTTCTCATTGTTACCCATAGGGGTATCTGCTGCTCTTTTTGACATTTTCACAGTGAAATTAAACACAAAGTCAACAGTGAACACAAAATATCAGTGAACAGCAAATGCACGTGTAACCAGTACAAGCGCTGAGCCACAACTGACACCTGGCGGCCTCTGCTAGTGCTGCCACGTTACACCTGAGTGACGTCAGCTGTTGGCGCGCCAAACAAGTCTTGTTATGACACGCTCCACACTCCACGAAAAATACTTCGGTTTTCGGAGCTTTTCAGATTTCAGAATTTCGGATAAGGGATTGTGGACCTATAATACCAAAATTTCTTAAGAAGAAAAATTACCTTTGTTTTTCCATAATATCGCAGTTTGTCTTTTACACTGATATCACTTTCCTGTGTTCACCCTGTATGCCTTGATTCCCTTTATGTCTAATGATCTATTAAATTGTTTTTAATGTAATCAGCTCAGCTTTCACGGTTCCAAAACCAAAGGTTTGCGGCCCACTAAGTTTTTTTTTCTTCACCTAATGAATATCTGATTTGTTAGTTTGCGACTCTGACCACAGAAAACATAAACGCTGTAGCAGTCCTGGCAAGCCCCAAAAGAATTCTGTGTATTTCAGTGAGGACATCATTTGCTTTACCTTCTCTCAAGTTTTTCATTCCCTTTCCCTATTCACCTGTTTTGCCTTGATTGTCTTGTATTGTTCTTATGTTGTAGCTGATTGTGTTGAAACATAGATTGTGATCTTACAAGACTGTACAATTTGATACAGGCTATCCCCTGGTAAGGGACTGGTTCTGTTTTTACAGATGTCCTTAAGTTGAGTTTGTCCATTTTTTTTTAAAAAAAAGAGAATATACATGAAGATCATAATATGTAAAACATACCTTGACAACATTGTAATAAATCGCATCAAAACACAAGTCTGATAAGAAGGACTAATAACTGCAAGTGGGTGGGGAGAAGGGAGAACTATTTCTGCTGCGCCTGGGTGTGGCGGTTACTTGAAAACAAACCAAAGCCGCTTGCAGACTAAGCACAAGGGATTGATGCTGTTTGACGTGCTATTCGCCCAATAACAAAGTTTCAAAGTTGAAGAATACATTCGATCCTTTATTGAGAAACTAACAGAACAATCTTGAAACGAAAAAAATTAATGAAACTAAGGCTAGCGATGCAACAAAATAAACAGTCTCAGCATATTAAATTTTGTCAAGTAAGTTTCCCTACCTTCCCATCTAATTTTGGTATTGTAAGTATTGAATGACATTACTTACTGAAAGCAGCCACTTGCAGGAGTGATGGTTTCAGGCGAGGAATGTGTCAGGGTGATTGGTATAGAATCATATGCAGTCCTGAGATTGATGTGGGGTCAGTCTAGAGGTAGAAGTGTTGGTGATTTGATTTGGGGAAAGTAGAAATAAATTGGAGGCTCATCCTTTTTTTTGAAACTTGTATGTATGTAAGTTTTTCCTGTCATGCCTGTTCAGATCGGACCCAGACCCTTCTGATGATTTGTGAAAGGAAAAATCATCTAACAATGAATTAGTGTCGTGTACCTATTGCATTCACTTAGTCTTTCAATACAATGTAAATCTGGGGTAATGTAATGCTATTGATTGAAAATGCTGATGCAGTTGGTGCATCCTTATTCAGCGGATGACATGTGCATCAGTGATTATTGATGAATTTTGTATAAAAATTGAAAAAAATATAATAAAAATATACTTCCAATGCTGTGGCTTGAGAGTACAATGAAGTTTGATATTTTGTGGAGAAACGAAAGAGGACAGATCTAGAGCAAAAACAAGATAGCTGGAGGAGCTCAGTGAGTCAAATCCTAGGGTATGGCTGATGTTTTTGTCCATGAACTTGCAGCAGGGCAGGAACTGATATTCACAAAAAATGCTGGTGAATGCAGCAGGCCAGGCAGCATCTATCGGAAGAGGTACAGTCGACGTTTCGGGCCGGACAAAGGGTGTCGGCCTAAAATGTTGACTGTACCTCTTTATATAGATGCTGCCTGGCCTGCTGCGTTCACCAGCATTTTTTTGTGTGTGTTGCTTGAATTTCTAGCATCTGCAGATTTCCTCGTGTCTGAGGAACTGATATTTTCTGACTTGGTGAAATAAGCTTCAGCCTCTATAATGGTTCAACCACCAGTAAGGCTGTTTTTTTCCCCCAGCTGTGGTAAAAATAGCAACAAAATTGTTCAAGTGAAGTCAGGTGGGAGAAGTGGTAGAAGTGCTGGGAAATTGCACAATTTGTCTCAATTTATACTCATGAAAAGCTTAATGAAGGAATTGGACTTGGATCATGTACTTATTTTCCTTTGTGCAGGATCAAATCAACCAGTTGCTCGATGTAACTCCATGTTTAGAGAAACTAATGGCTCATGGGGAAGTGCTCATCAGTGAACCTGGAGCTCCCAACTTCCTCCAGGAGGACCTTAACAATACAAACAATCGATACAGATCAATTCTTCAGAAACTGCAGACAAAACAACAATTGCAACAAGGTGACAGTTCTGCATTTCAACTACAACCTTTTGTGTTGGGAAAATGTTGAGTGATGACTTGTCCTTTTATTTTAAGTTTAGTTTTCTTAACTGTGTGGACTTTTGCACCTCAGTGGGTTATCACTGCTTACTTTCAATGCTTCCTGCATGGCCATTGTTATGATTTCAGATAAAGGGTCTCGACCTAAAATGTTGACTGCTCATTTTTTTCCGTGAGTTCCTCCAGCATCTCCTGTGTTTCAGCCATTACAGTACTTCATTATTGGATGAGTCATGTACAATCTAATCAGGTAGAAAGAGCTGACCACTAACACTGATGGGAATACAGCACTCAGAGAAGTGCTTTTTTTTTGGGAACAGTCACTGGTTGTAGAATGTAAGCCACCAATTTAATATGAGAGTTAAAGATGACAAGCTTATTCCTGATGGATTCCTTGAGGTTTGCCCTTAATCGGTGTTGCCCAAGTAGTAACCTGACGGTTATTAAATTCATGGATTAGCTATAGGCATGTAGGCTTTTGAATTTCTCATTGAAAGGTGATTGGACTTGTTTGACTGCACAGTGCTTTGGAATGTTGAGAACTCTCAAAAGTGCCACAAGGAAGCAATTAATTTCTTCTTCATAAACACAGTGTCCAATATTCTGGGTGTCTTTGTATGGATGGAACAGCAGAAGGTGGAGTGCTTAAAGTATGATGCTGTACTTTGCTAGTGGAAAGTACCACTGTATGCCAGTGTAGAATGAGCCACGTCAGACTGCATTGTTTTTTTTTGGGTTCAGCTCTACCAAAGCTTATATGCTGTGTTCTACATGTTAGTGTTTAGTTTGGAGAAGCTGAAATGAAATAGCATAGCAAAGTTTTTTTTGATAATCTTCATTGCACATTGGTACTCCATAAATGTAGATCATAACACAGAATATTGTGTGCTTTGGATTATAAGTGCATCGATAGTAATGACTGTTCTGTTTGTAATTATGTGCATCAAGTATTGTTACTTGAGCCTTGTTGCACAGCACGGCTAATGTAATATAATCTTTGCTAAAAGGATCGGAATGTCCTCAGAATGTAGCAGCTCTAAAGACCTTAAAAACAGCCCTGGATCAATCTGAAGCTCAAGTTAAACAAGAGTGGAGTGCTGTGGTTAATCTTGAAACAGCTCAGAAGGCATTGAAGAGCACAGAGGTAAGGAGCAGAGGTGAATAAACAGAAATTTACAAGGCATCATGGCTTTTAGGTACAGGAAGTTCCCAAAAATTAACATGCCCCATGCTTTGTAACATTTATCACATTGCTGTATTCTGAGCATCTGTTTGGAGAATTAAAGTTAAATGCTGGGTAAGTACACTATTTATTCTGAAAAGTACATTGAAGATGTTGATAAATTCTCAAATACTTCAAGGTTATTTTGACAAATGTTTTCTGTCTTGTTTTCTCACTCATGCGTTTCCTTTCTTCACCAGACTTTGCAGAATGAATTGAAAAACCATCAACCAGAGATGGACAGACTGGCTTCAGGGCTAGAAAAAAAGGACGAGCTCGTGACAGCTGCTAAAAAGACCTACAACATGGAATTAGAGGCATTTCAAGTACGATGGCAAAAGCTAGTAGCAAAGCTTCAGAATGATAACCAGGTGCTGGAGGATGTGATATCAAAATTGCAGCAATTTAAGGTGAGTGAGACTCAAGAAAATGACAGATGCACATAGGTTTCTGAGTCCAGTTGGGGAAGGGAACACAATTAGGAATGGAGAGCAAATGCTAGCATGACAGTGTTGATAGACTGGCCTCAAATGAGAATTGGATCAAGCTCCAGGATACATGATCTAGGGTGATGCTTTATAATTCCTCGAGGGACTTGTTGCATTTTTGGAATGATATTTCTCAAATGATAGTCTGGTTATGTCCTTTTCTGCAGATTCACATGAAAAATCCTGTTTCATACAGGCTGCTGAAAAAGTGCAAGGAAATAGTGTGCATTTAAGAGGGATCAGGAGGAGATGCTGCATACTGGGCTGGGAGAATTAGAAATTGGTTGTGTGGTGGGCTATTGTTTTAGTGCAGCTTGCAGTGATTCCTTCATATTTTTCAGTGTAATTGGTGAATAATAAGTTACTGCAACTTTGGGCATTGTAATATTTTCCATTCTCATTATTGAAAGCAGCTAATGTTTTTTTAAAAATGTATTATAATTTTAAAAACGTTCTTAATCTTGAATTGTCAAAGAAAAACAAAACTGAATATTTTGGCATACAATTAAAATGACTTCGTGTGCTTTGAAATTTTAAGAGCTGAAATTCAACAAGATTAGTATTGGTCTCTGGTCTCTAATTGGTATTAGTATTGGTCTCTGGTGGTTACATGTAGTTATTAGACTGTTCTATCATTTGGGAGTTGATATTTCTTAAAAAAAAAAAATTGGTGTTCTGTCTCTCTTGTCTCACATTGTGGGAAATAGTTGTGATTGTTAGAGTCAGTCATGCCAGCCCCAGGAGTTCCTCAGTGCAGTGTCCAAGGTAGCTATCTGCAATTGCTTCACGAATGATTTTCATCATCGGGTCTGAAATGAGGAAGTTCATTGACAATTGCACAATGTTCAATTTCATGCACAACTTCTCAGCAAATGAAACTATCCACTCTTGTGCGCAGCAATCCCTTTGTAATACTTTGGCTTGTGCTGCTAAGTGGTAAAGGAAGTTCCAGATGCACGTGTTGGGAATTGACCATCTCCAATAGGTTGAAGTCCAACCATCAATGCATGACATTCATTCAAAGTAGCATCACCAAATTCCTTACCATCCGCTGATAGAAAGGTTGTGAGTGGTGGTAAAAATCTTCTGAAGTGTATATATTTCAATGCTAGGAGTATTGTGGGGAAGGCGGATGAGTTGAGGGCGTGGATTGACACGTGGAATTATGAAGTTATAGCAATTAGTGAAACTTGGCTACAGGAGGGGCAGGACTGGCAGCTTAATATTCCAGGGTTCCGATGTTTCAGATGTGATCGAGGCAGAGGAATGAAAAGTGGGGGAGTAGCATTGCTTGTTAGGGAAAATATTACAGCAGTGCTCAGGCAGGACAGATTAGAGGGCTTGTCTACTGAGTCCTTATGGGTGGAGCTGAGAAACAGGAAAGGTATGGTCACATTAGTGGGATTGTATTACAGACCACCCAATAGTCAACGAGACTTGGAAGAGCAAATCTGCAGAGAGATAGCAGGCAACTGCAGGAAACATAAAGTTGTGGTGGTAGGGGATTTTAATTTTCCATACATTGATTGGGACTCCCATACTGTTAGGGGTCTAGATGGTTTAGAGTTTGTAAAATGTGTTCAGGAATGTTTTCTAAATCAATATATAGAGGGACCAACTAGAGGGGACTCAATATTGGTTCTCCTGTTAGGAAACGAGTTAGGACAAGTGACGGAAGTCTGTGTAGGGGAGCACTTTGGTTCCAGTGATCATAACACCATTAGTTTCAATTTGATCATGGACAAGGATAGATCTGGTCCTAGGGTTGAGGTTCTGAACTGGAAGAAGGCCAAATTTGAAGAAATGAGAAAGGATCTAAAAAGCGTGGATTGGGACAGGTTGTTCTCTGGCAAAGATGTGATTGGTAGGTGGGAAGCCTTCAAAGGGGAAATTTTGAGAGTGCAGAGTTTGTATGTTCCTGTCAGGATTAAAGGCAAATTGAATAGGAATAATGAACCTTGGTTCTCAAGGGATATTGCAATTCTGATAAAGAAGAAGAGGGAGTTGTTTGAAATGTATAGGAAACGGAGTAAATCAGGTGCTTGAGGAGTATAAGAAGTGCAAGAAAATACTTAAGAAAGTAATCAGGAGGGCTAAAAGAAGACATGAGGTTGCCTTGGCAGTCAAAGTGAAGGATAATCCAAAGAGCTTTTACAGGTATATTAAGAGCAAAAGGATTGTAAGAGATAAAATTGGTCCTCTTGAAGATCAGAGTGGTCGGCTACGTGCGGAACCAAAGGAAATGGGGGAGATCATAAATAGGTTTTTTGTGACTGTATTTACTAAGGAAACTGGCATGAAGTCTATGGAATTGAGGGAATCAAGTAGTGAGATCATGGAAACTGTATAGATTGAAAAGGAGGAGGTGCTTGCTGTTTTGAGGAAAATTAAAGTGGATAAATCCCCGGGACCTGACAAGGTGTTCCCTCGGACCTTGAAGGAGACTAGTGTTGAAATTGCGGGGGCCCTGGCAGAAATATTTAAAATGTCGCTGTCTACGGGTGAGGTGCCGGAGGATTGGAGAGTGGCTCATGTTGTTCCGTTTTTTAAAAAAGGATTGAAAAGTAATCCGGGAAATTATAGGCCGGTGAGTTTAACGTCGGTAGTAGGTAAGTTATTGGAGGGAGTACTAAGAGACAGAATCTACAAGCATTTGGATAGACAGGGACTTATTAGGGAGAGTCATCATGGCTTTGTGCGTGGTAGGTCATGTTTGACCAATCTATTGGAGCTTTTCGAGGAGGTTACCAGGAAAGTGGATGAAGGGAAGGCAGTGGATATTGTCTGCATGGATTTCAGTAAGGCCTTTGACAAGGTCCCGCATGGGAGGTTAGTTAGGAAAATTCAGTCGCTGGGTATACATGGAGAGGTGGTAAATTGGATTAGACATTGGCCTGTGACTAGTGGTGTGCCACAGGGATCAGTGCTGGGTCCATTGTTATTTGTCATCTATATCAATGATCTGGATGATAATGTGGTAAATTGGATCAGCACATTTGCTGATGATACAAAGATTGGAGGTGTAGTCGGCAGTGAGGAAGGTTTTCAGAGCCTGCAGAGGGACTTGGACCAGCTGGAAAAATGGGCTGAAAAATGGCAGATGGAGTTTAATACAGACAAGTGTGAGGTATTGCACGTTGGAAGGACAAACCAAGGTAGTACATACAGGGTTAATGGTAAGGCACTGAGGAGTGCAGTAGAACAGAGGGATCTGGGAATACAGATACAAAATTCCCTAAAAGTGGCGTCACAAGTAGATAGGGTTGTAAAGAGAGCTTTTGGTACATTGTCCTTTATTAATCAAAGTATTGAGTATAAGAGCTGGAATGTTATGATGAGGTTGTATAAGGCATTGGTGAGGCCGAATCTGGAGCATTGTGTTCAGTTTTGGTCACCAAATTACAGGAAGGATATAAGTAAGGTTGAAAGAGTGCAGAGAAGGTTTACAAGGATGTTGCCGGGACTTGAGAAACTCAGTTACAGAGAAAGGTTGAATAGGTTAGGACTTTATTCCCTGGAGCGTAGAAGAATGAGGGAGATTTGATAGAGGTATATAAAATTATGATGGGTATAGATAGTGTGAATGCAAGCAGGCTTTTTCCACTGAGGCAAGGGGAGAAAAAAACCAGAGGACATGGGTTAAGGGTGAGGGGGGGAAAGTTTAAAGGGAACATTGGGGGGGGCTTCTTCACACAGAGAGTGGTGGGAGTATGGAATGAGCTGCCAGACGAGGTGGCAAATGCGGGTTCTTTTTTAACATTTAAGAATGAATTGGACAGATACATGGATGGGAGGTGTATGGAGGGATATGGTCCGTGTGCAGGTCAGTGGGACTAGGCAGAAAATGGTTTGGCACAGCCAAGAAGGGCCAAAAGGCCTGTTTCTGTGCTGTACTTTCTATGGTTCTATGGTTCATCAATGCATTGGGAGTTTTCATCGACCAGTTGCTCATTGAAGCTATCCCGACGACCCCTTGGGACTCCTGCCACCGAGGAGGACATTGCAAGCTGTTAGAATTTATTAATCTATTGGATTCCTTTCATCATCGTTGATCTTAAATTCATGATGACTTGTATCCCGGCCAAGCTATGTTTTCCAGGTGCCAACTTCACTGACTTCAACAGGCCACAGATCTCTTTCTTCTGTTTGTGCTTCTTCTGAATTGACAGTGACTTTGTCTAAGCCAACCTTTTTCATGCCATGGACCAATACCATTAAGTAAGGGTCCGTGGACCCCAGATTGGGAACCCCTTTTGTGAGAGGCCTTCAAATCATTTTAACATAGAACACAGAAATCCACAGCACATTACAGGCTCTTCGGCCCACAGTGTTGTCCCGACCATGTAACCTAGTCTAGAAACCGCCTAGAATTTCCCTAGCACATAGCCTCTATTTTTCTAAGCTCCATGTACCTATCTAAGAGGCTCTTAAAAGACCCTATTGTATCTACTTCCACTGCCACCAGCAGTGCATTCCACGCACTCACCACTCTCTGTGTGGAAAAACTTACCCCTGACATCCCCTCCATACCTATTTACAAGCACCTTCAAACTATGCCCGCTCATGTTAGCCATTTCAGCCCTGGGAAAAAGCTGCTGGCTATCCCAAACTATCAATGCCCCTCATCATCTTATACACCTCTATCAGGTCACCTCTCATCCTCCATCACTCCAAGGGGAAAAGGCCAAGTACACTCAACCTATTCTCATAAGGTACACCCTCCAATCCAGGCAACATACTTGTAAATTTCCTCTGCACTCTCTCTGTAGCATCCACGTCCTTGCTGTAGTGAGGTGACCAGAACTGAACACAGTACTCCCAAGTTGTTTTTTCTTTTTTTTTTTAAACCTCCCTGCTAGGATATTGGTTCCCCTTGGACTCAAGTGCAACCCGTCCTTTTTGTACATGTCACATCTGCCCCAGAAGAGGTCTGAATTATCCAAAAATCTGTATCCCTGTCCTCTGCTCTAATCCTAAAGCCACGCATTTATCTTCCACCTCATTCTATTTCTATACTCACTGTCGTGCAGCACAGACAGCAATCCCGAGATTGCTGCCTTTGAAGTCCTGTTTCTCAGCTTCCTTTTTAATTCCCTGTATTCTGCTTTCAGGACCTCCACCCTCTTTCTACCTACATCTTTGGTACCAATTTGTACTATGACCTCTGGCTGCTCACCCTCCCATTTCAGGATATTGTGGACACATTCAGAAACATCATGAACCCTGGCACCTGGGAGGCAAACTACCATCTTGTTTCTGTTTCGTGCCCACAGAATCAGGTATCTGTCCCCCCAACTATAGAGCCCATATTACCGCTGCCCTCCTCTTCCGTTCCCTAGCCTTCTGAGCCGCAGGTGTTTTCGATAAGGCTCTCAAAAGTTAATTACCCCTAATCTTCAGGAGCGGGAGGAATCAGTGAGAATGAGGCAAAAAAACATTTTGGGTGGTTATCTTGAAAAGTTATTTATATTTCCTTTGTCTCTGACCAAGCTCCCTAGCAACCCTGTAGAAAAAATGAGTGGAAATTACAAACGTTTGTATTTTCGCTGGAGCTTAAGCTACTCCCCTTTTCCTGCAGAGATTTGTTTGTATTTTTAATTCTTTGGAACATTTGCTTCCTTCTGATGCAGGAAAATTCAGATGCCCTGGAAAAGTGGATGGAGCATGTTGACACCTTCTTGTCCAGTGAGACTGCTGCATCAAGCAATCAGACGGGACTTCATCAACAGTTGGAAAAGTGCAAGGTGGGAACAAATCTGGATCAGAGAGAAGAACATTGTCGATAATGTACTTGGGATACAAGGTGGAAACAGGCAATGTTGAACTACTACGGTGGTGTTAAAAAGTTTGTGAACCCTGTAGAATTTTCCCTATTTCTGCATGAATATGACCTAAAATGTGATCAGAATTTCATGTGTCCTAAAATCAGATAAAGAGAACCCAACTAAGTGAATAACACAAAAAAGATTATACTTGTTCATCGATTTATTGAGAAAAATGATCCAATATTACATGTATTTGTTGGAAAAAGTATGTAAACCTATGCTTTCAGTAACTGGTGTGACCCCCTTGGACGGTGATTACTTCAACCAAATGTTTCTGGTAACTGTTGATCAGTCCTGCACATTGGCTTGGAGGAATTTCAGGCCATTCCTCCTTACAAAACTGCTTGAACTCAGGAATGTTTCTGGGCTTCCTTGTATGAACTACTTGTTTCAGGTCCTTCCACAACATCTCTATAGGATTAAAGTTAGGCCCTTGACTCAGCCATTCCAAAACATGAATTTTATCTTTTTTTAAACCATTCTGTTGTCGATTTACTCGTCTTTCAGATCATTGTCTTGTTGCATTATCCAACTTCTGTTAAGTTCAGGTGGTGCATTGCTACCCTGACATTCTTCTGTAAAATGTCTTGATGAAATTTTGAATTCATTGTTCCCTCAAGATTGCAAGTTGTTCCATCCATGAGGCAGCAAATAGCAGCCCCAAGCCATGATGCTCCTTCCACCATGCTTCACAGTTGGGATGAGGTTGAGGTTTTGGTGTTGGTGTGCAGTGCCCTTTTTCCTCCAAACATTTTTTTTGTGGGCAGAGCATTGGTTTCCTTTGTGGTGTCCTTCCATTGAACACCATTCTTGTTCATTGTTTTTCTTAGTGTGGACACATGAACAGAAATTTTAGCAAGTCCTTTTCAATCGTTTTATTAGTTTCATAATAATAAACATAGCATAGTATTTATTGATACAAAGTTATTGGGAATACATTGTTGTAATTGACATAGTTAAATATAAGCCCAGTTGACACTTAAATGTTAAAACTCCCAATTATACAGGATACAGATGAACAATATAAAACAAAGAAAAATATCTTCAAAAAAATCATGAAAAAGGGGAAAAAATATAACCCCCCACCAAAAAAAAGACTAACCTAATCAGTGTTAATCAACTAAACTAAAAAAAAGACATGGGCTGTTAAGTAACATCATAAAAAAAAAAGGAACCATTAGAGCCGACGGCTCTGTTCCTCTCAACAAATATTACAAAGAAATAGAATATAAGTTTGGAAAAGGTCAAATTACATCATATGAAAATGTTGAATAAATGGCCTCCAATTTTTTCAAATTTAATAGAGGGATCATAAACAACAATTCTGATTTTTTTTTCCAAATTTAAACACAGTATGGTTTGAGAGAATCAATGAAATGTGGTAGGAGGATTAATCTCTTTCCAATTCAGCAAAATGGATCTTCTAACCATTAATGTAAGAAATGCAATCATCCGACGAGCTGAAGAAGTTAAGTGACTTGATTCTATCATTTGGTAACCCAAAAATGGCAGTAATTGGGCGAGGTTGTAAATCAACATTCAAAACAGTTGAGATAATATCAAAAATATCTTTCCAATATTTTTTCAACAAATGACATGACCAAAACATATGAGTTAAAGAAGCTATCTCGGAGTGACCTCTATCACATGTAGGATTTATGTAAGAATAATAACGAGATAATTTATCTTTAGACATATGAGCCCTGTGCACTACTTTAAACTGTATCAACGCATGTTTAGCACATATAGAGGATGAATTAACTAATCGAAGAGTTTTTTCCCATTTTTCAATTGGTACAATAATCTTAAGTTCTCTTTCCCAATCATTCTTAATTTTGTTAGATACGCCAGGACATATTTTCATAATTTTAGCAAGTTCTAGAGATTTCTGCCGGTCTTTTGCTGTTAACCTTGGGTTCTTTTTCACCTTCAGCACTGCACATTGTGCTCATGGTGTGATCTTTGCAGGATGCCCACTGCAATCGAGAGTAGCAACAGTGCTGAGTTTCCTCTATTTGTAGACAGTCTTTGTTACTGTGGACTGATGAATTCTCAGGTCTTTAAAATGCTTTTGTAGCCTTTTCCAGCTTCATGCATCTCTAAAATTCTTTTAAGATCCTCTGAAAGTTGTTTTGATCAAGGCATGGTGCATATAACATACCTTTCTTGTTAAGAACAGACTCTGTCAATGACCTGACTTTGTGTGTCTCTTATATTGGGCAGGGCACCTCCATAACCCACACCTCCAATCTCATCTCATTGCTTGGAACACCCAACTCCAAATAACTTTTGTAGAAGGCATTACCCAGAGGTTCACATACCTTTTCTAACAAATACATGTAATATGGATATTTTTTCTCAATAAATAAATGAACAAGTATAATGTTATGGGGTTAATTATTTAATTGGGCTCTCTTTATCTTGTCTTAGGATGTGTGAAGATATGATCACATTTTAGGTCATAGTTTTGCAAAAAGAGAGAAAATTCCACTTGGTTCACAAGCTTTCTAGCACCACTGTAAGTCAGTGATAACTCCACACAGAATCCTGCTGTCTTAATTCTAGTTGTGCAATTTTAAATTCAGGTTTTAATACTTCAGGTTAAATTAAAGGCTCATAGTAGGACTTTGCACAGACTTGCCATTGTTTCTAATTTTTTATATACATTCTAGAATTCATTGGCTTTTGAATGCAAAGTGAGGTTTCCTTGTCACATGAACTCCCAAATTATTCTTATACACAGTACCTACTGATAGCATAATCCTTAAATAAACAAAATACATCATGCTAAATCTAATTATCGTTGCATTCTATCTGTTTCCTTTGAACCTTTTCCCCTTTTCCATATGTTAATTTTTGAAACTTGGAAAAATTGATTTTAACTTCTCCTTTTAACTTAGATTTTAGTCTTATCCTCTGTTTCTTCCTTAGCCCTTCAAAAAATTTGTCATTGAAAGTCTGAAAGACTTTACAGAAGGCAATAAACCACATCTCCAGCAATCTTTCCATTTATAATTCCTGCTGTTTCTCAAAGAATTTAGATTTGCAGAGTAGAATAGTTTCTTTTAAAACTTGTGCTTCCCAGTATTTTCTCATCAGATTATAGTTGTAGTTTCACAGAAACTGGCCCCTTGGTTCATGGAGCTGTGTCAGACATTGAAACCTGTAGACTGATCCCGTTTTATTTTTCTCAGATTTCTATCAACTACCCTTGGGTTGTACCACTCCTCTACACAAGGAGAAACTAACGTTGGCTAGTTAACCTTCCAATTGACACACATTTGTGATCTGTGAGGAAACTGGAGCACCTCGATGAAATATGCACTGTTACGGAACTGTGTTTATTCCTCACACAACATCAGAGGTCCTGATGGAATCAGGTCACTGGAGCTGCTGTGCAGCAGTTCTACTAACTGCACCATTGTGCCACATTACTGTGCCATAGTAAGTAAATACACTCCCTACCCCCCCCCCCCACACATTAGGTAGAAGTGCTGACTTGCAAATGATTTTGATTAGCTCCATCTCTCGTTTTGAAAATCGAGCTGTAGTGACAACTCTCTACTCTTTGGGAGCTAATCTACTGTTAATATTTTCAATTTACTGGCATATCGATTCCTCATAATACCTCTCCTCCAGCTGATTGATTTCTGCCCTGGAACTACTTGTTATAAAGGATTGCAATCTCATTGAAAGGAAATATTCCTGTCACCCTGTTCTGTATGCCATTTCACCTATCTTAGTTTATTACTTTGTGAAGCCTAATCTGATGTTCATTTTAAACTCTTTTTCTCTTAATGATGTAATGTAATCTAAAGTCTCTGCCCACCCATATCTCGTGCACAGACACGCTGATTTTCATAAGGCCTAAGTGGACAGGGCACTGCCTTAATCTTTAGATGCCAACGACAGACTGCTTGAGGAAGGAATTATATTAATGCTTGAACCGTATGAAACTACTTGCATCATTTTTCTGAATGATACATTATAATTCACATGTCCTGTTTTTCCTTTTTAAAAAATGTCTAAATATTCGTACTTGGTTTCAATTAAAGGTGGTTTATTCTGTAATCCATTCACCTAGACTCAACAAATGCCTACTACGTAGAATTCATTGGACAGTATAGGTCCTTCATCCCACCATCTTATGTCAAACTAATTAAATGAATCATTAAATGTTTATTTAAACGAATTCCTTCTGCCTTCACAAGGTCTGTATCCCTCCATTCTCTGCAAATTGATGCACGTATCTCAGAGGCTCCTAAATGCTTACATAGTATTTGCCTCCACTTCTACCCCTGGTTACACGTTCTGAACACCCACCAGTCTCTGTGCATTTAAAAAAAAAAATCAAAAACTGCCCCACACATACCCTTTGAATTTATGCCCTCTCAGTTTAAATGTATGACATTTCAACTCTGGGTGGAGTGGTGGTTTGGTTGAAATAACAATGAAGTAATATTGGTTGTCCATCTGTGCCTCTCTATCAGGTCTCCCCTCAGCTTCCATAGCTCTGAAGAAAACAACCCAAGTTTGTCCAACCTCTTGTATAACACATGCCTTCTTATCCAGGCAGCATATTTGGATCAATGCCGTTAAGGATCCTGCCATTAATAATCTAATCTAATCTAATTAATAGTATATTTCCCTTCACATTTGTTCTTCCAAAGTTCAACACTTCATACCTAGCTGGATTAAACTCCATCTGCCCTTTCTCTGCCCGTATTTCAAACAGTTGTATCCTTCGGCTATCTTCTGCACTATCCAGTATACTACCAATCTTTGTATTGTCTATGCACTCAAACACCCACCCATCCAAGTCAATGATATATGTCAGAAAAAACAAAGATGCCAGTTTGGATCCCTACATAACACTAGTTTTAGACCTCTAGCCAGAATAAATCTCTTCTCTTCTCTGAGCAAGCCAATACAAGTGGCTAAATCGCCATAGATCCCATACGTCTTAATCTTCTGGATGGGTCTACTATGTGAGATGTAGTCAAGCACTCGGTTCAGTTTATCCTAGGAGTATATTTTATTTGTGCAATGCCTGAAGTGATGTAAATAACCTTGGAGTTAGTGTTTTACAGTATGATATCCCACCCACTTTGAAGGAATCCAAATGAGGTTTAATCTGATTGGCCTACTGTACCCCGTGAAATTTGTTGGTTTGCAGCAACAGTACTTTGCAATACATAAAAATAAAGAACTATAAATTACATTTAGTACTGTGGATTCTGGTTAACTGGAACACATTGGAACCGGTACATTTCAGCCCAATTAAGTGACTGTCCCAATTAGCTGAAGTTTTATGGAAATAGTTAAGAAGGTATAAAAAAGACAAACTGCTATTTAACTGAGTAACAAATTATTTACTAATGAAGTACAGAACAAATTAGAAAATGACCAATGCTACTACAATACTATAAAATTGTTCTAGTTCTTCATAGTTATCGACGGAGGACGTCATCCAGTGTACGTTGCCATGTTCTTTTGATCGACTGTAAAAGAACAAAATAAGTGCAGATAATTGACCGCTTTCATACAATGCTTTTGATGATTGTATTCTCCAAATCTTCATTTTCATTGTAATATTCAAGATGATTGTCGATACCTTCAAATTCTTCATAGTTCCTAACTTGTTGGAAGTAGTGAAATAGTTTCATTTTCACTCCTTGCAGTTTCCGGCATCTCCAAGCCTGAATGCTTGAAACTGTAGTGAGCAAAAAATTCTGAATTGTCTTACTGTTTATTTCTCACAAATTATTTGTGAAAAAGATCTTTGCTTTTTGAACACAAACACATGCAACTATTTAGAAGTTGTTTGCTCTAAGCACAGAGTAGTGTTGAATGGCCATACGTGCACATGACTGACACAGGCTAGAAACTGTTTACCATCAGTCTCTTGTCCAAATTAAGCAGTATTGAGGCCTCAGTTGGTTAGGGTTGACCAAGAATGCTGCGTTCTGGCTGACTACATTCAATACAAAAGCAATTATGCAAGCCAGGGCAGTACGATACGGAGAGCAAGCTGTTGTGCATGCAGCAGGCTCCTTCTCTCCACAGTGCTGATGATTCCAAAGGGATGGCAGAGACTGATAGATTTTGACACCAGCAGTACTACAGGAGTTGCCAGTCAGTTTTGAACTCTGTAGGATTGCCTTAGGGACTCCAGCTCCAGATTTTTCCTCAGGATTTACTTTCGAAGCCTGCCTCATGAGTGGGTGTAGCGCAAGGCAGTGGAGGTTTGACCGGTTTTCTTCCAACCTTGGCTGACGAGCCCTATCTGCTCAACGCAAATGGTTTTAAGGCGCATGAGCCCACCTTTGCCCCTTCTCCTGCCAGTAGAAACGGTTCTGCCTTAGTAGCTATGCCACACGTGAAGGATAAGAGCTGGACTTGGTTGTCAGAGGATAGTTGAGATGCATGCTATTGGGAGTATTTAAAAGGTACTGGTGGGGTTTGTGGAGCTTATCCCTACTAACCCCACCACCCAGCTATGATAAACTTTAGGAACCAATAAGCAGCATTGTCTCTCAAATAAATGAAGGAAACCTGGCTATTTTCCTGATGAATTTTTGTTCTTTAAGAGTTGTTCCAAATAAGCATTCGCCCCAATTATGCTGGGGAGGCAAGTACCTATGATGGAGCTGGCTGAGTGTACAGCTTTGTAGCTTTTTCTGATCTTGTGCAATGGCCTCTCCATACCAGATGGTGATGCAACCCAGTTAGAATGCTTTCCAGAATATATCTGCAGAAATTTGTGAGAGTCTTTGGTGACATTCCTAGACTCCTCAAACTCCAAGTGAAATATAGTTGCTGTTGTGCTTTCTTTGTAATTGTTTAAATATGTTTGGCCTAGAATCTTCAGAGATGCTGATATCCAGGAACTTGAAACTGCTCACCCTTTCCAGTGCTGATACCTCGATGAGGACTGGTGTCTTGTCCCTCAACTTTTCCTTCCTTAAGTCCACAGTGAATTCCTTGGTCTTTGTGGAATTCACTCAATTTAACAGTGTGAATACCATACTCAGTGACAGTTTGTTGTTGTGACACCACTCAATCAGCTGATCTATTGTGCACCTGTACGCCTTCCTAATCACCATCTGAAATTCTGCCAAAAATAGTTGTGCACTTGGCAAATTTATAGATGGCATTTGAGCTGTGCCTAGTTGCAATCATGGGTGTAGAGAGAGTTGAGTAGTGGGCTAAGCATTATATCCTTGAGGTTCGCCAGCGTTGATCCTCAGCGAGGAGGAGATGTTATTTCCATCCGTGCTGACTGTGATCTCCCAGTGAGGCACTCAAGGATCCAGTTGCAGAGGGAGGTACAGAGGCCCAGGCTCATTGATTAGTGCTGAAGGTATGATGATGTGGAACACTGAGCTGTAAGCAATAAACCACAGTCTGATGTAGGTATTGCTATTGTCCAGGTGATCCAGAGCCAAGTGGAGAGCCAGTAAGATGGCATCCACTGTAGACATATTGTGGCGAGAGGCAAATTGCAGCGGGTCCAGGTCATTAATTAGGCAGGAGTTGATTTTGGATATGACCAACCTCTCAAAGGCTTTCATGACAGTAGACGTGAATGCATCTTCACAATGGTCGTTAAGTCCATTCACACTGCTCTTCTTGGTCACTGGTACGATTGTCACCCCTTTGAAGCACGTGGATCCTCCAGCTGTAGCAGTGAAAGATTGAAGGTGTCCTTGAACACTCCCTTCAGTTGGTTGGTTTGGTTTTCAGTACCTTCCCAGGTACACCACCAGGGCTTGATACCTTGCGAGAGTTCACCCTCCTGAAAGATGTTCTGACGGTGGCCTCTGCCACTGAGGCAAAGATCACAGGGTCACCAGATGCTGCAGGGGTTCGCAAGGTGTAGTTTTGTTCTCCCTTTCAAAGGAAGAGTTTAATTGCTCATTTTATTTTTGTGATGTTCTCTTTCTACGTGTACAGGTATTTGTGGATGAAATTCCAAACATTCAGTCCAATTTGACATCAATGAATGAAATTCAGGAGTCACTGAAAAAGCTGCCAGTCCCAGCCATCGCTAATTCTGTGGCAACTCGCATGACAGACTATCAGACACGATGGAACAGAGTGAAGAACCAGGTATGGAGTACAGTTCCCAAGTTCAGTTACTTTATAGTTTTGCAGCGTTTCATAAATTGTTGATGATGGAAACTTTTGGTTAAAGAAAAAAAAACAATGAAGTGGAGATCTGCTTTGAAATACAGCTATTTCTCTACTTAGGAAAAGATCGTGCTGTTGACAATGTTTTGTAAAATGAAGTTTTGTAAACAAATTTTTTTTTTTTTGAAGTTGTTCAGCCTCTTGCAGGTACAAATGAAACTTAATCTGTCCAAAGTTAAACATATCACTTACCTTCTGTGTACGAGTGCTCTTTGTGGGTTAAATGTTAGATTTCAGACTATGATTTTAATCTTTGTAAACAATAATTTTGAAAGTGGCAAGCTTAATATTGACCTGGCATAATTATAATGCACTTTGTCAGTTTCTTAATGTTATAAGCCCAGCCCTGTGTGTATCAAAAAATGTCTTTTAATATTTCTCTTTACAGATTATTTCTCAACAACTGAGATTGTCTGAGGGCCAAACAAAGACAATGAATTTAAGGAAAGATCTTGTGGAGATGCGTGAGTGGATAACACAGGCAGAAGAGGATTATTTAGAGAGGGACTTTGAATACAAGTCACCGGGGGAATTGGAGATTGCCTTGGAGGAAATAAAGGTAGCACGTATTCAAAAAATACTGAGATGTGAGCAAAAATATCCAAGTGGAATTTTCTGGAATGCTATTGCTTCAGAGCAGATTTAATTCAGATAGGATGCGAAGAAGTTTAGACACACAAAGTCTTAATTCCAAAGAGAGTTTTGGAAGCTGTATGTTTGCCTTGGAGAAGACAGGGTTCTTATTTGAAATTCATGGTGTTGCAGGGTGATACTAAGAGTTGCAATCTGCAGGGGAAAAGGGAAGTAAATTTGGAAAGGATATGTCAGCATGCTGATTAATGATCTTCATCACTGTGATCCAGGAGTAAAATGAGGCCCTGAACAGCAGGTTAAACATCTCCTTCTGGCTTTTGAAAGGCCTCCAAAGGTGATTTGTAATGTCTGAATTTCGTCTTTGGGAAAGGTGCCAACGGTCACAATGTGCCTTAAATTAGGATCTTGGTCAGAGAGATCACAATCGGCCAAACTTGAGTATGTGAAAAATGGGGCATAGCTGTGGGTGTGCCTCAGGGAAGTATCCACATTGACACAAGATCAAAAATGTAGTGGTTCATTTAGGATTGAGGACTGAACTGTCTTAACAAGACTTCGGTTAAAGGAATCACTTGAATCTGCTTCTAGCAAGATCTGAATAATAATCAGGATTAGACTGATGAGTAGCTTGAGTACACAGTACAACCAATTGACAATCTGCAACGTGCATGTCTTAATCACATCCTCTTGACATTTAGCAGCATTACAATTGCTAAGTCACTCATTATCAACATCCTGTGGCCATCAGTGCCTCGAAGTACGATGCTCTGGGTAAGGTGGCACAAGAGTGCAGTTCCAGTGCACGGGGTTCAATCTTTATTTTTATTTATCGAGATACAGTGCAGAATAAGCCCTTTGTACCACGCTGCCCAGCCTAATTACAGGACAAGTAACAATGACCAGAAAAACTTACCAACAGTTATGTCTTTCAAATGTGGGAGGAAACCGGAGCACCCGGAGGAAACCCACATTAGTCATGGGGAGAACATAGAAACTCCTTACAGGGGATGGTGGGAATTGAACCCGTGCCTGTACTGTAAAGCATTGTGCTAACTGCTGTGGAACAGTACTGTGCCTTTAACTTTGGTGCCATTTGTGTGGCTTGTCACATTTTCTTGGTAACCCTTTGGGTATCTGTAGGTTCTCAGGTTTTCTCCTGTGTTCCACAGATGTCCGAGTTGATAGTTAGGTTGCCCCCAAATTACCCCCTAGTTCAAGTGAGTGCCTGGAATACTGGGAGGGTTGACTGTCATGTATCTATTGGTTATGGAAATGGGAGCGTGAGATTGATGAGGTTTCTTAGAGAGGTGATGTAGACTTGATGGGCCGAGTGACTGTCACCAAAAGTGTAAGGAAATACGACTACATGCACGCAAAATGTGACAACACATCAGAGGTTGAAGATTCCATGCCGAGTGATTATCTTTTGCTTTCCTGAAAACTTCTTCAGTTGTATAACCTCTTGACAGATGTATCAAAGAGCATTGACTATTTCATTGACCACAGCTCCAACAAGACCTGAGCATAAACCACTGAGAATTAAACAGTCTGCTTGAACTCTATCTTCACTCTATCCATTGCCTTGTGTAAGAGAAGGGAATGGGCCATTTGACCCCTCATTATTTTGTAAGATGTGGCTATTATAATCTTGGCCTCAGCTCCACTTTCCACAGCCATTGATTCCATGATTGACTAAAAATCTGTCAGTTTTGGCCTTGAACACATAAAGTGATTAAATCCCCACATCTGAGGTGGAGAATTTCAATGTGCCTTGGCTGTCATAAGAAATTATTTTTCATCACCTTTTGTTAGGAACTTGTCCCCAGATTCAATCTCGGGTGGAAATATCATCAATCTCATCAAGCCTTTTCAAAAGATTAACTCTCATTCTCCTAAGTTTATTTAATTTAGTATTTCCTCAAAAGGCAATCCCTTCACTCCTGGAGTCAATCAGGTGAACCTTTTTGGAACTGCCTCCAATGCACAAACATCCGCTTTTAAATGAGGAAATGATAACTATGTAGACTCAAGGTGTCATCTCACAACATCTCATGCAGTTGTAGTAAGACTTATCTGTTTACTTGGACTAGATTGAGAAGATCTTTGATCAGAATTTTGTGATTCTGTCATAGAATGCTAATAATAAATTATTTCCATGATCACTGTTCATATGCTGAGGTTGAGGCTGTCGAAACTTGGTCATTGATAAAGTTCTTTGCTTTTGCAGCGAGCAAAGGAAGAGGTGCTGCAGAAGGAAGTAAGAGTTAAGATACTGAAAGATAACATAAACACCATAATTAAGAAAATGCCACCTGCTGATCAGCAATTGATGAATAGTGACCTTCATGATGTTTTGGAGAACTACAAGAGGCTTTGTGATCGGATTGAAAGAAAATACTTGACTTTAAAGGTAAAGAATAGTCAGACATGACTAATCATTGTTAACAGCTGACATAGCAGCATTGGATGTTTCAGCTGTTTCACTTCCCTATACTCACTCTATCCTACCCAGTTCTAACCTTGCAACACTGTTCACTAAGGACTATCCTCGTTATCGTCATCAAAGAAGTCAGCGAGGCTGGTGATTCTGTTGTTTGGGGCCCTGACCATTTCCTTGCAGAGACTACCATTTAGCTGTCAGATTCCTTCTCATTACTCCTTCTGGATCATGACCCCACTATCAGGCTATTGTTTTCACAGTCACTGACCTAATTTCCTGAGGAGGTCTTCCTTTCATAGTCTCCGGCCCAGACTCTGAAACTCACACAATCCACTTCTACTCTTCTTTAGTATCTACAAGCAGGACTGCAGGCACTGCAACACACATCAAAGTTGCTGGTGAGCGCAGCAGGCCAGGCAGCATTTTTAGGAAATGCTCATCGAATCTGTTTCGCCATTTGTTGAACTGAGGCCTTTTAGGTTCCCCTACACTAGCACATTTTCATAGCAAAACATGTTATACCTTGAGCAACTTCTTGCTTGATTCCAATCATTTTTTCCATATCGAATTTTATTGATGGAAACTCGTGGGCTCAAACTATACTTGTCTTTTAGTGGAACATTTGGAACAGTCATTGTTTCAATCTTACTCAGTCTCTCCCTTAACTCTTTATCTAGTGCCTTGATGAGTGTGTCGTGCTGCCTTTACACTTGAATAGATTTCAAACAGTTCATTGTTTTTACTGCTTTTCATATCATCTTTCTCTGACTCCACCCTTCCCATTGTCCAAAGACATGTTTGCTTAGAGTATTTCATTGTAGTTATGTCATAATTCAACTTTGTAAACTCCCATCAGATTCAGTTTTCACTAGGTTTCTCCTCTTCCTCTTGGATGACCTTTGTCTGTCTGCACCACCTCACTACACCCTGGTGGACAGGATACCAAGATACCCAACAATGTTGACACCTGAATGGATGCTTTGTTTTCCTCATCCAACTGTGACTGTTTATTCCCTTTATCACAGGAGGTATGGTCTTGCTGGTGTGAGTTGCTTCATTACTTGGACTTGGAAAACAATTGGTTGAATAATCTGGAGGAGAAGTTGAAAACCGCAGAAAATGTTTCAGACAACACCAAAGCTGTTAATGAGGCCCTTGAGGTAATGAGTTTATTAACCATACTATTGCAGAGCTTGTAAGCAGAAGCATATGTTTTAAGTCAAATAGGTGATATTTCAAATTCCATTAGCGTTTGTCACACGGGTCATAATTCTGAAGTCAGTTGTGTGGCGGGTGGAGATATGTTTCTACCAAAAGAGGTATAAGGCGCTCCTTCCCTCTGCTAGCCTGCAGGACACCCTTGGGCAAGGTGTAGCACCTGCTTAACCCCCAATCAGTGTCACATGAACCCATGGGAGCAGATGGTGGATGGTGTATGAGCAGCTGGTACATGTCGCAAGTTCTGGCAATGCAACCCTGACACCAGGGTTGCGTCTTGAAAATGGTTGGGGTTACCCGTCTTGTAAAGACACTGCCCAGAAGAAGACATTGGTCAACCACTTCTGAAGAAAAATATGCCAAGAGCAATCATGGTCAAGGCCATGATCACCCACGTCATAGGACACGGCACACAATGAATGAGGTCATAATACCTTTAGGACAAGGTACTTTGTTTGTCACTGTGGCATTGCCATTAACTAGAGATAGACATAGACATAGAATAGTACAGCACAGTACAGGCCCTTCGGCCCACAATATTGTGCCAACCCTCAAACCCTGCTTCCCATATAAGCCCCCACCTTAGATTCCTCCATGTACCTATCTAGTAGTCTCTTAAACTTCACCAGTGTATCTGCCTCCACCACTGACTCAGGCAGTGCATTCCACGCACCACCCACTCTCTGAGTAAAAAACCTTCCTCTAATATCCCTCTTGAACTTCCCACCCCTTACCTTAAAGCCATGTCCTCTTGTATTGAGCAGTGGTGCCCTGGGGAAGAGGCACTGGCTATCCACTCTATCTATTCCTCTTATTATCTTGTACACCTCTACCATGTCTCCTCTCATCCTCCTTCTCTCCAAAGAGTAAAGCCCTAGCTCCCTTAATCTCTGATCATAATGCATACTTTCTAAATCAGGCAGCATCCTGGTAAATCTCCTCTGTACCCTTTCCAATGCTTCCACATCCTTCCTAGTTTTTGTTTTATAATTGGTATGATATACTGAACAACAAAAACAAATAGTTGGTCATTTTCAGGTTGGCTGAGTCCTAAAACTAGTCATAATTTATATTTATGACTTGCATTTCAAGTTTGAATCAAATTTAGCACAGAAGTTCAGCTATGAAAAGAATACCATCTGTGAAAGATTTTAGCAAAGATTCAGCAAATGAGCAAAAAGGTATCAGTACAATGGGATATTCATAGTTTTTGCTTGGGTAGGTACAATAGAAAAAATATTTAGCAAACAATTAGAGGTTGAAGTACAGAGGATTTGGTATACATAGAATATATTTGATGTAGTATATATGAAGTACAGAGGTAATGCACAAGTTGTTAGGAGATTAAAATGCAAGTGGTGCCCATTGGGATTTTCTTCTGAATTTGAGATTGATTGGGTTATTAGACAATTGGTAAGGGCCAATTAAAATAAGTTGGGTTTAAGTGGAGCAGCCATTGTGTGAGGGGGCTAGTGTAGGAATTTGACGTTTTTTGGCGTTGACATGAGAGGCTCCTGTACGGAGCTGTAGGTGAGTAGCAGGTAAGAGTAGGTGAGTTCTTTTTTTAATGGTAGATAACTAAAAAGATAGCAAAGTACAACAAATTAGTGATGCAGAATCAGTAATGTGTTGCAGCTGTTTGATGTGGGATCTGGTGGATCCTGATGACCGCATCTAGTTGCTTGAGGAACTTGAGCTTCAAGAGTTGATGCATCAGGGAGGGGGTGAGTTACCTGGACCCTGTGTTCAGGGGGTGAGTTACCTGGACCTTGAGATAGTCACACTCGTGAGAGAATCAATTCCGATATCAATTGTGGCCAGGGACACAAGCGGTTGACTGCACATAGGGGGATCCAAGAGGTAGTGCTGGAGGAGCCTCCGCTCTTCAGCTTGTTCAGCAGGTCTGAGCTTGTTGCTCCCTGTGAGGATGAGAGTGCTGGCTGTAGGAAAGATGAGCAGCTGAACCATGACACTATGGTTCAGGGAGCCATTCAGGAGGGGGGAGTGAAGAGAAATGCAGTTGGGAAGGTAGTATCGTTAGGGGCCAAGACACAAATCTTTGTAAAGGTTGAGGGTCCTGAAGGCAATGTTGTCTGCTTGGTGCTTGGGTTTGGGATATTTCATCTGACCTGCAGCAGAATTTGGATTGGGAGGGGAAAGTTCCAGTTGTGGTCCATAATGTAAGAACAAAAGAAAAAAAGTTCTGCTGATGGAATTTGAGCAGCTGGGGACTAAATTAAAATACATAACCATGAAGGTAATAATCTTTTGATTGTTACCTGAGCCACATGCAAATTGGCACAGGGTTAATAAGATCAGAGTGTTAAACGTGTGCTCGAAGATTGGTGTGGGAAAAATGGGCTTGAATTAGGGAGAGATTGGCACCAGTATTGGGGAAAGAGGGAGCTGTTCCAATGGGATGGGCTCCACCTGAACCATTCTGAGACCAGGGTCCGGGTGAATCCCATATTTGGGGCTGGAGATAAGTCTTTCAACTAAATGTTAAGGGGAGGATGTGTGGTGGGTCCAACATTTTAGAAAGGTATGGATAAAGTAAAGGGAAGGAGGTGTTACAGAAGTCTCCAGAATAACTAATAAGATAATGTTTAGAAAGGGAAAAGAATATCACTTCAGACAATATGGAGATAAAATTGAAAAGGGTGTTGAATACAGGACTGGAGGCATTATATTTGAATGCACATAGTATATGAAATAAGGTAGATGATCTTATAGCGCAGTTGGAAATTGGCAGGTGTGATGTGATGCGCCATGGAGTTGTGATTGAAAAAAGATCACAGTCGGGATCTTTACATCCAAGGATGTACATCATATTGAAAGGAAAGGCAGGTGAGCAGAGGGGGTAGGATAACTTTATTGGTGAAATCCTGAGAAAGAAGTGACATAGGATCAGAAGACATAGAATCATTGTGAAAATGGAAATTGACACTGGAAAGGTAGTAATGGGGACAGAGAAATAGCAGATGTACTTAAGTACGTACTTTGTGCCAGTTTTCACTGTGGAAGACTCGAGCAGGATGCAAGAAATTTGAAAGTGTTATGGTGCAGAAATGAGTGTAGTCATTCTAATTAAGGAGAAAGTGCTTGAGAAACCCAAAGGCCTGAATGTACATTATTCGCCTGGACAGGATAGAGTACACCCCAGGGTTCTGAAAGGGGTGGCTGAAGAGATTGTGGAGGCTTTAGAGAATCACCAGATTTGGAATGGTTCGAAAGGACTGTAAAATTGCAAATATTACTTCAATGTTTCAGAAGGGAATGAGCAAAAGGCAGGAAATTATAGGCCAATTAGCAGATTTCAGTGGTTGGTAAGATTTGGAGTCCATTATTAAGAATGGAGGTTTTGGGGTGGTTTAGGGCAAATGATAAAACAGGCCCAAGTCAGCCTCGATTCTTTTAGGGGAAATATTGCCTGACAGACCTGTCAGAATTCTTTGAGGAAATAACAGGCTGTATAGATAAAGGAGAGTCAGTGGATGTTGTGCATTTAAATTTTCAGAAGTCTTTGGCAAAGTGCTGCACAGGAGGCTGCTGAACAAGATAAGAACCCACAGTATTGCAGGAAGGATATTGGCATGGATAGAAGATTGGCTGACTGGCAAGAGGCAAAGAATGGGAATAAAGGGACTTTTTCTGGTTGGCTGCTGGTGACTAGTGGTGTTCCATTGGGTTCGGTATTCGGTCTAGTACTTTCCACCTTGTGTTCAAGATCTGGATAATGGAATTGATGGTTTGTGGCCAAGTTGGTGGACGATACAAAGATAGGTGGAGGGGGAGTTAGTGTTGAGAAGGTAGGGAGCCTGCAGGACTAAGATTAGTAGAATGAGAAAAAAATCCAGTGTCAGGAAATGTAAGGTCATAGACTTTGATAGAAGAAATAACGGCTTGCACTATTTTCTCAATGGGGAGTGAATTCAGAAATTGGAGATTGAAAGGAACTTGGAAGTCCTACTGTAGGTTTCCTTCAAGGCTAACTTGCAGGTTGAGTGGGTAGTAAGGAATGTAAATTCAATGACAGCATTCATTTCGAGTGCACTGGATTATCAAAGCAAAGGTGTAATGCTGAGGCTTTCAAGGTGTTATTCAGACTATGTGGAGCATTTTTAGGCCCTGTACCTAAGAAAGGATGTGATGGCATTAGAGAACGTCCAGAGCAGATTTATGTGAATAATCCTGGGAATAAAAAGGGTTAATATGCGGAAGTGTTTCGTGGTTCTAGGCCTGGACTTGCTGTGGTTCAGAAATATGAGGGGGAATTTCATTGAAACCTATTGATTATTGAAAGGTCAATGTAGAGGGGATGTGGAGAGGATGCTCCCAACAGTGGGAGAGTTTAGTCCAAACAATATATTTCTATTTCTCAAATACTAATGAAATATTAAATACACAACACTTCTCCCTGCTTAGCTATAGCTATAAACTCCAACTAAATATAGAATGCATCTCAACTAAATACACTGTGTACTATATAATACAACTACTGTATAGACATCCACACCATAGTAAGATTTAGATTGTCCCATTGAGGTCTAAACACCTAATCACTGTGGAGGTTTTCTTACCCCTTTGGGATGACATCTTCCCTGACTAGGGAGTCTCTCTGCTTTGCAGGAGAGACTTGTGACTGTGAAATGATCTCAGATTCTGGGGCCTCCTCCATGATGGTTGTAGGAGTTGACTCTGGGACTGCAGGAAGTGGATCTGACAGTTGCGGACACCTTTCTTTTCTAACAATTGCCTCTGCTTTCCACAACTGATCGATCTGTCATCTCCAACTGATATCAGACACAATTTCCACTGTGTAGGGGAGTGGTCCCATTCTGTCCTTAATCTTTCCCTCGCCAGGATTGCTTGTCCAGGAGTGAAACAACATTGATCAACTTGTTTGATTGGCTCTCAGTTTGCCTCAGTTGCTTGTCTTGCATGCTCTTTCTGAGATCGGGTTTGAGGAGATCCAAGTATGAACGCAGGGGACCACCCAGGAACTATGGAGTGTGCTGTATTGCGGTATGCAAGGAAGAAATTGGCAAGCTTCTGATTTAGTATCAGTGTAGTGTGTTCTGCAGACATTGCTCACAGCATATTCTTTATACCCTGAACAAACTTTTTCACCAAGCCAATTGTAGCTGAGTGGTTCAAAGCAGATTTGATATGTCTTATTCCACTGATTTTCAGGAATGACTGAAGCTGTTCTGTCACAAAATGTGGTCCATTTTTACTGACTAAGTGTTCTGGAACACCAGTCCTTGAGAAGAGGCTTTTCAATGAATCAACAGCGTGTTAGTTTGCAGTGGAGGCTATTGGGAATACTTCTGGCCACTTTGTAGCTGTATTCTCTGCTACCAAGAAATTTGCATTCATGAATAATTTGGCAAAGTCCTCACGAATCTTCTGCAGGCCATTCCCAGAGGCATTTTCTTGGCATCTTGTTGACATCCTGAACCATGCATGGGAAACTGCTTTATCTGCTAATACATCCCAGGCCACCAGATCAAGTTTTGAGCTAACACTTTCATTTTGACCATGTCTAGATGACGGGCATGTAGCTCCTCCAACACTTTAGCTCTCAGCTGGGGTGGAATAACAACTCTCAATCCCCACATAAGACAACCCCCGTGAAGGGCAAGTTCATTCTGGCGCTGGTAGAAATGGAGAAACTTGAACTTCTGCTGCACATTCCATCCATTTTGGGTAGCCATGTAGACCTGAGACAGTGTGGGGTCTTTTCTGGTTTCTCTTTGGATCATTTTTGCTGTAATTGGGAGACTTTTGATTTGCATTAGGTGAGTATGTTAAGAGGAATGTCCTTTTTTGTAAATTTATCAGGCATTTTCTTTTCCAACGGTAAATGGTACAATCCATGATTAGTTGTCCTTTTGAATTCTATCTTGTAGCTGTGTTGTGATAATGCAAAGGCTATGGGGCATTCACTTCCATCCCTCATAACATGTGACATAATTGCACCTTTACCATAAAGTGAGGCATCACAGGCAAGCTTCACTGGATAATGTGGATCATCATGTGTGAGTATAGTGTCTGACCTCGCCATTCCTTTACGTTTTGGAAAGCCACCTCACGTTGCTTCGTCCATTGCCAGTGGCATTCCTGATCTGTTGTAATGTGTTCAAGAGGTGGAGCACAATAGCCAGATTTGGCAGGAACCTATTATACTAATTGACAAATCCTTAAACGGATCACAACTGTGACATGACCGTTGACCTTGGGCATCCACCACTGCTTGCGTTTTCTCAGCACACTTGATTAAAATCTTGTGCGTTAGTGGTGTGACCACAGTAAGTGATTCTTGGTTGAAAGAATTCACACTTGTTGCATCGTGCTCTGAGCCCATAATCGAATCTTTATAATACTGTGTAAAGAGTTTGGAGATGTGTTTTGTCGTCCTTACTGGTAACAGTGTTATCATCCAGGTAACACTGAGTGCCTGGACAGCTGTGCGGCACCTGGTCCAGAGCTTTTTGCCAGAGTGCAGGTGCAGATGACACTCCAAAAATAAGCCAAAAAAAAAATTATTGTAGTGATAAAGCCCTTTGTGAGTGCTTATGGTGAGAAACACTTTGGACTCTTCTTCCATCTCCATCTATAGGTGAGCCTCAGCTGTGCACTTTGCTGAAGTGTTTCTTCCAGAAAGGTTTGCAAAGATATCCTCTATGCTGGGTAGAGGGTATTGATCTACTTCCAGTACTGGGTTGATGGTCACCACAAATACTGACAGACCTGTTCTTCTTGGCTACTGGGCCCACTGGTGTTGCCTCTGGGCTCGACTCAACCTTGGAAAGAATTCCTTCAGTCTGTATGTGATCTAGATCACTGGCTGCTTTATCACAGATGGTATAAGGAACAGTACGGGCTTTGCAGAACTTGGACATGACATTTTCATTTGCCACAATTTTACCCTTGATGTGTTTGAGTTTTCACAATGCCATCCCTGTTCACCACTGTGGTGTCATCCAGTATCTATCTTAATTCACTTTCAATTGACTCTCTTGCAGGGGGTATGGCATGCAAATGATGACTGGATCTCCAATCAAGTGGTAGTTATCTCAGACAATCACATTCCCACAATGCTGACGCTCTTGTTTTTACCATATACAAGCCCAATGTGGCTTGTTGGTTGTTGTATTTCACTGTTACAAATGTCAGTCCCACAGGAGGTACCTTTTCTCCAGTATAAGTTCTTACTTGGATATCTGCAGGCTTCAATTCAGTATCTTTGAAATGCCGTTCAAACTCATTTTGTGGAACAACTGAGCTGGTGTCCAATTCCATTTTAATTAATTTGCAGTTCACTTCTGGTGTAAGCTATATTGCTTGTCTGTTGTTAGTTTTCACACTGTAAATCTCAAGGCTCCTCATAATTTTCAGATTTTTTCATCAACAGCATGCAGAAACTGCAACTTGATTTTTTTTTCTTTTTCTCTTCCCCATGCAGTCCATTTATTTTTGTTTTCCCAACATGCTCTTTATATGTGTCCTACTTTGTGACATTTTCTGCAAGTTTTGCCTTTAAACCTGCATTGATTTAGGGTATGGGAGCCCCTCTAACAGCGGTAACACAGTTTGATTGACCAGCTAGGTTTCTGTTTGGACGTTGCAGTTTTGTTCAGGCTCTTCCACTCCTGTAACTCAATTGCATTTCTGACTGCTATTTCCATTGATACAGCGATTTCAACTGTTCGTTTTAAATGTGAACTGTGCTTCTATTAGGAGCCAATTTTGAATGCTTTTTTGTAAGATTCCACAAACTAAATTATCTGTCAGTGTACCGTTAAGTCCATTACTGAACTGACAGTGCTCTGACAATCTCTTCAATTCAGCCAAGTATGCTAAAACAGATCCCTCTTTCTTTTGATTCCTAAAGCGTTCTGCAATCAACAATGGCCTTGATTCTAAACGTTTCTGCATCACTTACATGATGTCGGCCAAACTCATTTCAGTTGGCTTTGTTGGAACAGTGAGCAAATTGTATGCTCTTCCACCTATTACTCAGCAAAACTGGCACTCGTTTGTCATTGGCTATTTGGTTCAAAATGCTGCTACATCAGCCAGGTATCTGTAGTGCAATCAAAGATGTCTTTCTCCCTGATGTAGCCTGCCATTTCAGTACTCGCTGTTTATAAACCTGTGAATTGATCTGCATTTGCCTTTTTTAAACTTAACTGTCTCTTCTCTTCTGACAAACACATGCTGTGTTTTTTTAAAACTCATACATCTTGCTGTGTTTCAATAGGTATGTAGACATATCGAGTTCGTTTAGAACTTTCTTATTGCCACTGTTATGTTCTGTAACTGCAAAATATAAAACTAATTGAAAGAAAGTTGGGGTGCAGGGAGATGCATGCCCTGGTTTCATTTTACTTTAGTGAGGCGCGCCCTTAAGGTGTATGACATTCAAGTATTTTTACATATAAGCTGTAATGAATTACGTAAACAACAAAGAATGATTAATCAAACTATATATTTACAATATTATTCAAATATTACTGAAACGTTAAATACATAACATGTAGGACCAGAGGGCATAGTCTCAGAATAGAAACACATCCCTTTGGAACAGAGGTGAGGAGGAATTTTTTCATCCAGAGGTTCTGTGGAATTCATTGCCACAGGTGGTTTTGGAGGCAAAGCCATAGGTTCTTGAATAGTATGGGCTTAAAATGTTACGGGGTGGATTCAGGAAAACGTGCTTGAGTGAGAATAAGTATCACCCATAATCGACCAGTGAGCAAACATGATGGATGGTTTCTGCTCCAGTGTCTTCTGGACTTAGGTTTTGGTGTGCTCTTCATAAAAGAAGAAATTAATGTGCAGACATGGCAAGTAGTTCTGAAGCTGATGGGCAGCTATTAGTAGTTGGTGCACAAACATCAATCAAGTCTTGCTGAATGAGATTTTGAGAATACAGCTAGAAAACTGTTTGCAGTTTTGGCCTGTTCCTAACGAAGGGTCTTATTTGCTTTTGAGATGCTACAATGAAATTTGATTTGTGAAAAAAATGTTTTTCCTGTGGAATGAGAGATGAATTCATTGAAACATGAGATTGTGGAAGAGACTGGGGAGAATGAGCCTGAGAGGCCATTTCATTGGGATAGAGTGTCAAGAAGTGAGGGACATAATCTCAGAAGAACAGGTCAATCATTTAAAACTGAGATGAGGAATTTCTAGACATTGAAAGTGGATTTATGGGAAGAAAGGGTTTTTAGGAGTAAGGTGCATCACATAAACTAGTCAAGCTGAACAGGTTTCAGCCATATGACTAACTGTATTTTTGGGTCTCCTGGTCAATTGGATTTGTTATTCTGGCCACTTGTGTTATCTCTCTGATCATAGTTATGGAATCGTACTTTCAAAGAATTGTTATGAGGCCAGAGGTGACCAGTGAGCACATCCAGCCTGTTAACTCCTTGTCTGTACATGTTCTGATTTCATAGCTCTCTGGATTATTTTTTTTTAAATCAGAAGCACTGATTGATATTGTTTATAGATCTCTGCAAGCAGAGGATTCTTGATATAACTATTTCAGAGTCTCTAACCATAAAGCTAAAGTCTCTGATCTCAGAAACTAGTCTGAAATGTTTATTGCACATTTTCTACTAACTTCGCACCTTCAGAAAATCAAAATAAATGAACATGGATGCACTATTTCACTTGTGCCCTGAATAGTGTTTTGTACATATTCAATATAACTTCTTTGCTTTTGAACTCAATGAATCACAGGATTCTGTGTATTTAACCAGCCCTCAACATGCCCTGCCACTTCCAAAGAGTTACACACATGTGCAGCCAGGTGAGCTTCATTTTGCAACTTAGCAACACATTTCACAACATATACCTGTGATATTAATTCTGATTCTGAGCTTTTGTGGAACTGGATCAAATGCTTAAATATGCGTTGACAACATTTACAGAATTCTGTTTATCAACCTTAGACCATAAGACGTAGGAGTAGAATTGGGCCATTCAGCCCATCGACTCTGCTCCGCCATTCCATCAAGGCTGATCCTGGATCCCACTCAACCCCATACACCTACCTTCTTGCCATAACTTTTCATACCTTCACCAATGAGGGAACTATAAATTTTTGCTTTAAGTATAACCCCAGACTTGGCCTCCACTGCAATCTATGGCAGAGCATTCCACAGAATCACTACCGTCTGCCTAAAACAAAATTGCTCCTTACCTCTGTTCAAAAGAGTTGCCCCTCAACTTTGAGGCTGTGCTGTCTAGTTTTGGATACCCCCACCATAAGAAACATTCTCTCCACATCCACTCTATCTAGTCCTTTCAACATTCGGTAGGTTTCAATGAGATCACCCCCCCCCCCACCCCGAATCATCCTAAATCCCAGTGAGTACAAGCCCAAAGCTGCCAGCTTCCTCCTCATGTGTTAACCTCTTCATTCCCAGAATCATCCTCATGAACCTCCTCTGGACTCTGCAAGGACCACACATCCTTTCTGAGATGTGGGGATGAAAACTGATGACAAAACTTAAAGTGTGGCCTGACTAGTGTTTATAAAACCTATGCATTATCTCCTTTTATATTCTATTCCCCTTGAAACAAATGCCAACATTGCATTTGCCTTCACCACAGATTCAACCTGGAAATTAACCTTCTGGGAGCCTTGCATGAGGACTCCCAAGTCCCTTTGCACCTCTGATGTTTGAACCTTCTCCTCATTTGGATAATGGTCTACACTATTGTTCCTGTTACCAAAATGCATTATTGTACATTTCCCAACACTATTCCATCTGCCACTTCTTTGACCATTTTTCCAATTTGTGTAACCTTCTCCATCTCTTCAGAATAAAATGTACAGCACTGGAATAATCTGCATTAATTTTAGTGTAGGAGACAGGCTGAGAGTAATTGTTACTGTTTTTCTATAGGTTTGTTTAAATTGAGTTGATTTGAATGTTTTAAAATATATTAGTATATTAGTTTTTTTATTTTACAGTTTTCTTCATAGTTTGATTCATTATTCACCTTTGCGATATTAGGAAGCCAATGTTTACACTGTGGATTTCATCAAAAATTAAACAAGTATTGTACTTCCATCACTTTTCGCAGTATCTGTGCTCTTTTGCCCTTGAGGGCTGTGATCATCTCTTCCACCTGTTGAGCTTGTATATCATGGTCTTTCTACTATAGACAGTGTTATTTTCAGAATGTTCTCCCCTGAGTTCAGTGTAGCCCTTAGAGCATTTGCAGTTGTACTACATTTGTTGGTGATGCTATGGTTAACAGTACTTTGTTGCTTGGAAATGCTGACATTTTAATTCACCAAGGTCAAGATCTTTTATTTAATTTTGGAAGAGTTTGCTGATTTGTGTCTGGTGAAAATGGTTCCCATGACTTTTGCTATCCATTGTTTTTATTTCATTGACTTTTGACATGACTTGGCTGGTATAGCTTTTAAATTATTTTCCTCTGTCCTTCATTCCCCAATCATCAGTCCCTTGAGTCAGTGCTACGCCATCCTGCAGATAACCGAACGCAGATCCGTGAACTAGGCCAAACGTTGATTGATGGTGGGATTCTGGATGAGCTCATAAGTGAGAAGCTGGAGGTTTTTAATGCTCGATATGAAGAGCTCAGTCATCAGGTAAGGTGGTCGGTTACACTAAAAAAAACCTTCATGCTGTTGCTTGTATGCTCGTAAAATTTCACGGGCGCTCAAAGGAGCAAATGTTTTACTCTGGCTTAAGCTGCTGTCAAATGTCTTGTATACCATTGCAGATGATTAAGGGCATAGGTCTTTTTCGGCTTCCCAGTGAATTATGTGGTATGAATTTGTCAATGTGAAATTGCTATAAAATAAAATTAATTATTAAACTGGTATTTCAGTCACCATGGAAACATTATTTCCCTGTTCTTTGTGATGCATTGTAATCTGGCCTGAACTTCTCATTTTTCTCATCAGTCAGGTAGATTTAGCTCACGTGGTGGACAAATTGGATACCAATTTTGATCTTTGCTGACTATGCCACACCACAAGCCAACAGATACTTCTGCCTTTTTGGAGATGGATTTGCTTTTAATTTCTATTTATTGATTGAGATACAGCACAGTGCAGGCCTTTTGAGCTGCACCACCCAGCAATCCCCCAATTTAACCCGAGCCTAATCACACGACAGTTTACAATGACCAATTAACCTACCAACTGGTCTGTCTTTGGACTGTGGGAGGAAGCCAGAGCACCTGCAAAAAGCCCACATGGTCATGGGGAGAGCGTGAGTGTACAAACTCCTTACAGGCTGCAGCAGGAACTTTCTTATAAATGTTTTTTTTAAATTTAAAATCATGAGGCCTTTTCTTTCTGGCTAGCACAACATCTTTGCCCTGTAATTATTAAACCTGGTTTAGTTGTGCTGGTGTAGTTGAATGTATACACAGCAGTGGGTCGTCACTAAAGGTGGGTTTTAGTTTGAAAGCATCTCACTTTATAATTCAGTTCTTCGTGTTAGGGCTATAGACTACATCCAAGGGGGATTCTTCCAGTTTAGCATTGAATAAGAATTCCTTATGTTGGATTGTTATTTAACCTATTCTGTCATTGCTTATCAAGGCTGTGAATAAGCAGATTTCCCTTGAGCAGCGTTTACAAATGTCCCAAGAAAATGAACAGCGAATACATTACCTGCAGGAGTCCCTCGGACAACTGGATAAGCAATTAACTACATATCTGACAGATCGAGTGGATGCCTTGCAGATACCACAAGAAGCTCAGGTTAAAGACATACATCTTTCCTTGTATGCAATGAGTGAAGTTTTTGACAAAACTTTGGCACTTCAGTGTTTATCATGGCTTGCATTTACGTAGCACCTGAAGGAAGTAAAACGGCAAGATATTTCATACTTAAACCAATAAAGTTTGTATTGTGCATGCAAGATTGGGTTTGGGCAGATGACGAGATGTTATTTAAAGTATTGGACGTAGTGGTTTAGAAATTGAATTACAGTTTTGGAGCCTTAATAAGTGAAACCATAGCTGCCAATAATGAAGTGATCATAATTGGAAATGTCAGAGCTTTGATATCTTGATGAAGTGACAGATGATGCAGGACAAGGAGTGATTTGAGAACGAAGATCAGAATTTAAAGATTGACTCATGCCTTAAACAGCAGCCAGTGTAGTAGTCAATGTAGTCACTAACGCAGGAAGCAGAATATGATGAAGTAACTTGATCAAGACTTAAATAAATCTTGTTAAACATTTTTTGTTTACCTTGTAATGGTTTTGGGTGAGCAGCTTCAATGCTGGTGATACAATTGAAAGAGGGAGTGGTAAAGACAAGATGCTGGCATACATTGGAAAACTAATCCTGTGCTTTTAAAAGTTGAAGGGTAATGAAAATAAAATCTAGGAGGGGGATATTAGGTTATATTATACTATCCCCTTCAGAATGAAGGATATTGGTACCAGGAATATAGTCTCTATACTGCTCAATTATTGCAGGATAAAATGCAACTTCCAGCCTTAGGCATTTGGTAGCCTTCTCAGCTTTGGTGGAAAGGTTGTGAGATCAAACCCCATTCAAGAGAATGAATACAAAAATCAAGAACGTCATTGCAGTGCAATGCTTGAGAACTACTCCCCTGGGATGTTTTCTTGTTGAAACATTAAACTGAAGGCTTTTCTGCTTTCTTGGTAAATAACATAAAATATCCTTCAGTAGTGGATAAAGTCTTCAGTCTTGCACATAACATCAATAAATGATTTTTGACCTGAATTGTTAACTTTTCAGCCTGAAATGCTGAGACTATCAGGCATTTACGATGTTGACTTCAGATTCTCAGCATGCACTGTTTTTCTGATTTACTGATGTGTTTCGCATTTACCATTACTAAAAACAAATGATCTTGTCGTCATCCCATTCTTGTTTGTAAAGCTTGAATGAAAATTGGCAGCTGTGCTTTTTGTCAGAGGTTAGGTAAAAGGATTATCTGTAAAAGTTTGGGGATGATGCCATTTGCAAAAGATGCTATATAATTGTAAGCCATTTTTTTTACCTCATGCATATTGAAACATTGGTTGTGTTTGTCAGATGAGAATGCTTGCATGTCTAAAATAGGTGTCCTCAGCTTTTGTGATTAATTACACTGTCTTTATACATTGTCTTTGTGGCTCTGTAGTTCTGTAATATTCGTGTTTACACCCCAGATGCTTGAAGCCAATGTCACTCTGAGGCAATACCTCTTCTCTTGTATATATTTATGTAAATATAAGTTAAATGTTTCACAAATTATTGTCCCTCCATCATGAGATCAGACTTAGAAATGTTTGCTGCTGATTCTTTTCTTTATCTTCATTCTCGTTTATGAACTGGTCTGTGCCCATTTGGAGCAAGACTTCATGAATATTCAGGTTGAGCTGATAATTAGAAGTGACTTTCATGCCAAACAAATATCAGGCAATCCTCACCATGTTTTATGAACATCTTGCTCACTTTTGACCAGTTGTACTGTATGATTCCTCAGCACACCAGAAAATAAAAGAAATGTAATTCATTTAACATGTTCTAGCTGTAAATAGTAATGGAGTAGTCTTAAAAAGAAACAATAATACTGTTTTTACTTGATGAATTTGCATCTTGGTGCTCAGGTTGCGAAGAGCTGTATAATTCACCAGCAGGAAAGTGATGCCCTCCTTGATTGACTGTGCCACAGCTTCAAAGCATGCTGGTTAACGCAGCTTGTGATTTAAAAAAAACTGACTGTTTCTCCAGGACCTTTCAATGAAGATGTTCACAGTGTGATGTATGATCTTTTCTGTATTATTACTAGAAAATTCAGGCAGATATTATAGCCCATGAAACCAGCTTGGAAGAGTTGAAGACCAGTAATGTGGGAAGCCTTCCATTAGTAGATAACAGGCCCCATTCTCGAGGTGGCACTCAGTTGGATTTGCTTCAGGTATGAGTGGATTTAAAGGGACACGTTGTTTATGGTTTTTAACAAGTGTCCAGGGACCTCGATTATTCTGGAGACCCAAGTTCCTTCGCAAGGCAGCTGGAAAATTTTAATTGTTAGTTAAATCTGTAATTTGAAAAGTTAGTGTCAGCGAAGATAATTATAAAATGGCTGGATTGTTGGAAGAACCCTGCTGGTCCATTAATTCTCCGAAGAGATGGAAAATTTGCTGTCCTTAGCTAATGTGGCCTTTGTGTTTCCAGAACTGCAGCAATGTCATGGGCACAAAATAGCCCACTGAAATGTTCCAGCAAGTGACTGAGTTCACAGGGAATTACAGGCGACCAGTAGCTCTTGCCTTTGTCCATGATACCAATATCCATTGAATGAAGACAGATGGACTTGGCTTATTGGGTTTTCAGAAACGATGGCTACTGTCTTAGAGAAGAGTGCGAATCATTCAGTTGCCTTTTCCTCCAAAACTGTAAAGTGCAGGAATACTGCTTAATATTATAAATGGGCTGATAGGAGGAAGCATAATGAATATTTTAATTGGGTGGTGTTCTCTTTAAAAAGCTATCAATTTTAGATATCCCATTCAAAATAATTGTTTTCTGACAATAACCATTGGTGAATTTTGTTCACAACTATTTCTTAAAAGTTCCATGCTGATGCTTGTTTTTGCCTTGATATATCTAATTTCTGCACTGAATTACCATGTCTGTGCTTTTTTTCTTGAAAAGGAGACTTTCATTGGATTTAAGTTGTAGATCAGTATAAATTTTGTCATTCTGCTGTAAGATGAAGTTTTAAGATACAAATGGAAAATGCCAGAGGTACTAGGCGAGTCAGGCAGCATCAGTGGAGAGAGCAACATAGCTGGCATTTGACGTTAAAGATATTTCTTAAGTTCTCTAGTATTCCTTGTTTTTAATTTGGTTTTCCAGTATTTATATTTCTTTAATTTTAGATTGAAATTGTTATATTTTGTTTCTTTTGCAATGCTAGTTTATATCAAGTTGATATTCTTACCACTAACATCTCTGTCTATTTCTTATTTGTGTGTATCTCTGTCTCCCTGTGTCTGTTTCTTCAGGCTTTGCTGCATTGAGGACTGTAGACGGTACTTTTGGGTTTTCCTTTGATTCTTGTTTATCCTTGTCATATGTGTGCGTTTTTTTTAAAGTAGTATATTCTTAAAACTATTATTTTCTAGCTCTTGATAAAGCTTTTATTTTTGTAGTCACCACAAATTATCACCTTAAACTGCATGCATCTCAATTTGCTGATTTTCTTATTTTGTGCTTTATTTCTGTATTGCAAAAAATATTTACATACCAAGTAGCAAAGCATAAGACATGATTTAGTAGACCTGTTTTAATGATTTGGTTGCTTTGTACAATTGACAGAGGAAACTTCGAGAAGTATCAACAAAATTTCAGCTTTTCCAGAAACCCGCAAATTTTGAGCAGCGAATGCTTGACTGTAAATGTGTTTTGGATGGTGTTAAAGCTGAATTGCATGTGCTGGACATGAGAAAAGTTGAGCCTGAGGAAATAGAGTCACAATTGGATAATTGCATGGTAAGTGTCATAGAACATTGTGGAGCCAGATCAGATGATTTCTCCTCCCAATCCTTAATTGTGAGCAGTAGCAGGAAAATAGGCCTGTGAATCAAAGTTCTTCAATGCATAGTATGTATCTACTCCATAATTCAGAATCAGAAGCAAGTTTCATATCACTGACATACGTCATGAAGTTTGTTGTATTGCAGCAGTAGTACATTGCAATACATTTTTTTAAACAGATATAAGTTACAATAAGTACATATAAAACATAAGTAAGTAGTGCAAAAAGTGAGCCGAAAATGTGAGGTAGTATTCATGGATTCATTGTCCATACAGAGATCTGATGGTGGAGGGGAAGATGTTCCTGAGACGTTGACTGTATATCTTCAGGTTCCTCTACCTCCTCCTTGACAAGAGGGCATGTCCTGGGTGATGGAAGCCCTTAATGATGGATGTCACCTTCTTGAGGCATCACCTTTTGAAGGTGTCCTCACTGTTAGGGTGGCTAGTGCCTATGATAGAGTTGACTGAATTTGCAACTCTCTGCATCTTTTTCAGAACTTGTGCAGTGGCCCCTCCATGCCAGATGGTCATGCAACTAGTTAAAATACTCTCCATGGCACTTCTGTAGTAATTTGTGAGAATCTTTGGTGACATACCAATTCTCCTCAAGCTCCTTTTGAAATATAACCACTGCCGTGCCTTCTTTGTCACTGCATCAATATATTGGGCCCAGGATAGATCTTCAGAGATGTTAACACTAAGGAGCCTGAAGCTGTTCACCCTTTCCATTGCTGATCCCTCAATCAGGACGGGTGGTGTTCCCTTGACTTGCCCTTCCTGAAGTCCACGATCAGTTCCCATGGTCTCACTGACATTGAGTGCAAGGTTGTTGTGACACCAATCAGTCAGCTTGCATATCTCACTCCTCATCACAAACAGAATTCTGGCACAATAGTTGTGTCATTGGCAAATTTATAGATGGTGTTCGAGCTGTGCCTCGGCACGCAGTCATGGATGTAGAGGGAGCAGAACAGTGGGCTAAGCATGCATCCTTGAGGTGTGCCAGTGTTGATAGTTGGTGAGGAGGAAATGTTATTTCCAATCTGCACTGACTGTGGTCTCCCAGTAAGGAAGTCAAGGATCCAATTACAGAGGGAGGTACAGAGACCCAGGTTTTGGAGCTTTTTGATTAGAACTGAGGATGTGATTGTGTTGAATGTTGGACTGTAATCAATAAGCAGCAACCTGATGTAGGTATTGCCATTCTCCAGGTTCTCCAAGACCAAGTGGAGAACCAGTGAGACTGGATCTGCTGTTGACCTTCTGTTGTGATAGGCAAATTGCAATTGGTCCAGGTCCATAGACTGGAGTTGATTTTGCCTAAGACCAACCTCTCAAAGCACTTCCATCACAGTAGATATGACTATTGCTGGGTGATGGTCATCGAGGCAGCTCACCCTGCCTTTCTTGGGATTGTCGCCCTTTTGAAGCAGGCGGGAATCAGTCATCGAGGCAGCTCACCCTGCCTTCTGTGATTGTCGCCCTTTTGAAGCAGGCGGGAATCTTCGACTGCAGCAGGAATAGATTGAAGATATCCTTAAACACATTTTCGCCAGTTGGTTAGCACAGGTTTTCAATGCCTACTCGGTCCACCATCAGGGCCTGATGCCTTGCAAATGTTCACTCTCATAAAAGATATTCTGATGTCGGTCTCTGAGACAGAGATCACAGGGTCACCAGATGCTTCAAAGATTTGCACAAGTGTAGTTTTATTCTTCATTTCAGAGCCTGGATCAAAGGCGTTGAGCTCATCTGGGAGTGAAGTATCACAGCCATTCATAATGTGAGGTTTCACCTTGTAAGAAGTAATGGCCTGCAAACCCTGCCAGAGCTGTCTTGCGTCCAATTCCATCTGTAACTTCAGTTGGAATTTATTTTTCATTCTTAAAATAGCCTTCCATAGGTTGTACCTGGACTTTTTCTATAGTTCTGGATCACCAGTCTTGAATGCCACAGATATAGCCCTCAGCAGATTACGAATCTCCTGGTTCACATGGCTTTTGGTTTGGGTGTATGTGGTATGTTCTCACACAGATCTACACAGGATCTTGATGAAGTCGGTGACAACTATGGCGAATTCATTAAAACTCGAAGGCAAGTCCATGAATAGGGTAAAAAGCTATACTTATATAAGAAGGCCTTTTAACATAATGATTTTCACTTTGACAAAATGAAGCACTATTTTGATAAAGCCAAAAGAAGACAATTTAGGAGATGAGCTTAGTTCAGGAGTAATTTGAAGGATCATCGGAAAAGAGTGGTTGTGGAGAAGATCATCTTTCAGTTGTTAATTTCTGATGGCAGGTAATCCTGCTCTGAAAATCCTTTCTGTTTGCTCAAACAATGAGACTCTTGCATGCTTCACAATGAATTGGATACTTCTGAATTATCCTGGCTTTGCAATGAAATGTGCATCCAGATAATACATAGCAAATTGCGACAAGCTGTGATTGCTGGATTACCTCCCTCACCTTCAGGGTCCCAAACAGTCATTCCAGGTGAGGCAACACTTCACCTGTGAATCTGCTGGGGTAGTCTGTTGTATCCAGTGCTCCTGGTGCTCCACTACATTGTTGAGACTTGTTGTAAATTGGGGCACCTCAGCTTCATCTTCAGGTGGAGGAGCAACACCTTATATTTCGTCTGGGTAGTCTCCAACCAGTTGGCATGAATATTGATTTCTCCTGGTTTAAAAAAAATCTTCCCCTCCCCCACCCCTTCAATTCCCTACTACTATTCCTTTTAGCTCTTGGCAGGGGTGTGATACTGAGACTGTATAAGGCACTGGTGAGGCCTCACCTTGAGTATTGTGAACAGTTTTGGGTCCCTCATCTTAGAAAAGATGTGCTGGCATTGGAGAGGGTCCAGAGGAGGTTCACAAGGTTGATTCCAGGAATGGAAGGGTTATCATACGAGGAATGTTTGATGGCTCTGGGCCTGTACTCCCTGGAATTCAGAAGGATGGTGGGGGGTGGGGGGTGGAATCTCATTGAAACCTTTTGAATTTTGAAAGGCCTAAACGGAGTAGATGTGGAAAGGATGTTTGCCATGGTGGGAGAGTCTAGGACAAGAGGGTGCAGCCTCAGGATAGAGGATCACCCTTTCAAAACAGATGCGGAGAAATTTCTTTAGCTAAAGGGTGGTGAATTTGTGGAATTTGTTGCCTCATGCAGCTGTGGAGGCTAGGTCGTTGGGTGTACTTAAGGCAGAGATGGATAGGTTCTTGATTGGACACGGCATCAGAGGTTACAGGGAGAAGGCTGGGAACTGGCATTGAGGAGGAGATAGAAAAAAGGACCAGCCGTGATTGAATAGTGGAGCAAACTTGATGGGCCAGATGGCCTAATCCTGCTCCTATGTTGTGTAGTCTAATCTCGCCTGCCTATCACCCCCTGTGCCCACCCTCCTTCCCTTTCTCCTATGGTCTACTCTCCTCTCCTCTCAGATTCCTTTCTCTCCAGCCCTTTATTTTTTTTCTACCCACCTTGTTTATAGTGGGGTCTTCCTCGTTCCTTCCCAGTCATGAAGAAAGGTCTTGGCCCGAAACATCAACTGTTTGTTCAGTTCCACAGATGCTGCCTGACCTGCTGAGTTCCTCCAGCATCTTGTGTGTGTTGCTTTGGATTTCCAGCAGAGAGGAGAGCTGCAGACTCCATTGGTTAGTGCCCTGGGATGTTTCACATCCATCTGCACTGTTTGAAAAGGTGTCCTTGTCACTCTCATTTGGGTGGAAGACAGTTAACCTGGACCAGATGCCTGATTCCAGGGTTAAAACTTGAACACAAACATGCAGATGTGCACACAGTCACATGCACACATAGCTGAGTGAGCATGTTTTCTTTAGGAAACTGACACATTTTAGTTGATTTGACAGCAAAGAATAAAGTTAATTTTACAACAACACACATCAAAGTTGCTGGTGAACGCAGCAGGCCAGGCAGCATCTCCAGGAAGAGGTACAGTCGACGTTTTGGGCTGAGACCCTTCGTCAGGACTAACTGAAGGAAGAGCTAGTAAGAGATTTGAAAGGGGGAGGGGGAGATCCAAAATGATAGGAGAAGACAGGAGGGGGAGGGATGGAGCCAAGAGCTGGACAGGTGATTGGCAAAAGGGATATGAGAAGATCATGGGACAGGAGGCCCAGGGAGAAGGGAAAGGGGGAAGGGAGGAAAAAAAAACCTAGAGGATGGGCAAGGGGTATAGTCATAGGGACAGAGGGAGAAAAAGGAGAGAGAGAAAGAGAAAGAATGGTGTGTATAAATAAATAACGGATCTTTCTGTCTCTATCTCCGGAGACAGCTTATATACTGATGTCTACCATAAGCCTACTGACTCTCACAGCTATCTGGATTATTCCTCTTCTCACCCTGTCTCTTGCAAAAATGCCATCCCCTTCTCGCAATTCCTCTGTGTCTGCTCTCAGGATGAGGCTTTTCATTCCAGGATGAGGGAGATGTCCTCCTTTTTTAAAGAAAGGGGCTTCCCTTCCTCCACTATCAACTCTGCTTTCAAATGCATCTCCCCCATTTCACGTACATCTGCTCTCACTCCATCCTCCCGCCATCCCACTAGGAATAGGGTTCCCCTGGTCCTCACCTACCACCCCACCAGCCTCCGGGTCCAACATATTATTCTCCATAACTTCCGCCACCTCCAACGGGATCCCACCACTAAGCACGTCTTTCTGTTCCCCCCTCTGCTTTCCGCAGGGATCACTCCCTACGCGGCTCCCTTGTCCATTTGTTCCCCGCCCCATCCCTCCTCACTGATCTCCCTCCTGGCACTTATCCTTGTAAGCGGAACAAGTGCTACACATGCCCTTACACTTCCTCCCTTACCACCATTCAGGGCCCCAGACAGTCCTTCCAGGTGAGGCGACACTTCACCTGTGAGTCGGCTGGGGTGATATACTGCGTCCGGTGCTCCCGATGTGGCCTTCTATATATTGACGAGACCCGACGCAGACTGGGAGATCGTTTTGCTGAACACCTACGCTCTGTCTGCCAGAGAAAGCAGGATCTCCCAGTGGCCACACATGTTAATTCCACATCCCATTCCCATTCTGTTATGTCTATCCATGGCCTCCTCTACTGTAAAGATGAAGCCACACTCAGGTTGGAGGAACAACACCTTATATTCCGTCTGGGTAGCCTCCAACCTAATGGCATGAACATTAACTTCCGTTAATGCCCCACCTCCCCCTTGTACCCCATCCGTTATTTATTTATATGTCTCTCTCTCTCTCTCCTCCCCCTCTCTCTCTCCTCCCCTCTCTCTCTCCTCCCCCCTCTCTCTCCTCCCCCCTCTCTCTCCTCCCCCCTCTCTCTCCTCCCCCTCTCTCTCCTCCTCCCCCTCTCTCTCCTCCTCCCCCTCTCTCTCCTCCTCCCCCTCTCTCTCCTCCTCCCCCTCTCTCTCCTCCTCCCCCTCTCTCTCCTCCTCCCCCTCTCTCTCCTCCTCCCCCCCTTCTCTCTCCTCCTCCCCCCTTCTCTCTCCTCCTCCCCCTTCTCTCTCCTCCTCCCCCCTCTCTCTCCTCCTCCCCCCTCTCTCTCCTCCTCCCCCTCTCTCTCCTCCTCCCCCTCTCTCTCCTCCTCCCCCCTCTCTCTCCTCCTCCCCCCTCTCTCTCCTCCCCCCCTCTCTCTCCTCCTCCCCCCCCTCCTCCCCCCCTCCTCCTCCCCCCCTCTCTCCTCCTCCCCCTCTCTCTCCTCCTCCCCCCCTCTCTCTTCTCCCCCCCTCTCTCTCCTCCTCCCCCCCCCTCTCTCCTCCCCCCTCTTCCCCCCTCTGTCCCTCTGACTATACCCCTTCCTCTGGGTTCCCCCCCCTTTCCTTCTCCCTGGGCCTCCTGTCCCATGATCCTCTCATATCCCCTTTGCCAATCACCTGTCCAGCTCTTGGCTCCATCCCTCCCCCTCCTGTTTTCTATCATTTTGGATCTCCCCCTCCCCCTCCCACTTTCAAATCTCTTACTAGCTCTTCCTTCAGTTAGTCCTGACGAAGGGTCTCGGCCCGAAATGTCGACTGTACCTCTTCCTAGAGATGCTGCCTGGCCTACTGCGTTCACCAGCAACTTTGATGTGTGTTGCTTGAATTTCCAGCATCTGCAGAATTCCTCGTGTTTGAGTTAATTTTACAACTAGGTTTTTGCTCTTTGTAACTGTTAACTGGTTCTTTTCACTGTAATAATGAAACTATTTATAAAGTAACTTCATAGCTCACAATGTATAAGCAGCAGCAAATCAGCTGAAGAAAGGTTCAGATGTCATGGGTGCAGGTTTCCTTCCAGCAGTAACTTGTTTTCTGCACCTTTTGAAAATATGACCACATTTTATGAGTAATTAATGCAGAAATCCAGGTAGTTGCAAAGGGTTCACAAACTTTCTTGCAGCTATATGCTCATAATAATTGAAATTGCATTATTGATTGTATTATGTCATAAATATATTTTATTGGAAAGAAGGTGAAAATTGTTATGGAGATGCATGCATTTACATCAGATAATCCTGGGCTCTATCAGAAATGCAAGTAAGTGTGTAACAGTAGGCAAGCTCACTGGGATATTTGTTCATGTATATCATACCCGATTTGCATTCATGTTACGGTCATGTATGTGACGTGATGTTTTAGGTCTGCACGCACTTAATTGAATATGTACATCTGGAAGATGTATGATTGCAAATCAGAAGTGCATGTATACATCACATTAGAGAAGGATTAAACTGTTTAACTGAACGTTTTAATTGTGATTTAGATTTTGATTGCTATCTATGCATGTAGGTCATAATTTTAGTGAAGTTATTTATAGTTGAAATAATCTTAAGCATATAGAATATAAAGCATATAGAATATAAAACAGTATCACACGAGAACAAGCTCTTCAGACCAGGATGTCTATGCCATCCGTCATATCATTTTAAGCTAATGGTTTTTCTCTTTCTCCCTGTCTTTTTCTTTGCCTGTCTAAAGACCTCTTAAATGTTGCTAGTTTATCTGTCTTGGGGCCTGGCACACATTGTAATAAAAAAATTTGCCTTGCATATTTTCTTTAAGCTTTTCTCGCTCATCTTAAATCCAAGTACTTCATACTTTATTGTCGCCAAACAATCGGTACTAGAACGTACAATCATCACAGCAATACTTGATTCTGTGCTTCACACTCCCTGGATTACAAATATTAAAATGTTAAAATTAGTAAATATTAAAAATTTAAATTATGAATCATAAATTGAAAATAGAAAAATGGGAAGCAAGGTTGTGCAAAAAAACTGAGAGGCAGTTAAGTGCTTAAGTATTTGGTATTTCTACCCTTGGGAATAAACTTTACTCTATTATCTGCCTTTCATGTTAAAAGTGGAGCATGGTTTAATTTAACTGATTAATTTTGGGAGAAAATTATGTCATCACAAAAGTAAAATCAAGGGTTGTTTGGAATTCAGTTTTAATGAGAACTTTTCCTTCCTCCCATCTTTCTTGACAATAAGTATTGGCAATTACAAAGGGGCAATATGCCATTAACAAGGACCAAGTATACTTAATATGCAATTCATTGTTGTGCTGATAGTAAATTTCATTGCTGTGTTGGTTTTCTGAACACTTTCTTTAGAAACTGTATAAAACTCTGAGTGAGGTGAAGCTTGAAGTGGAAACAGTGATAAAGACTGGAAGGCAGATTGTTCAGAAACAGCAGACGGACAACCCTAAACAGATGGATCAGCAGTTGACAGCCTTGAAGCTCCTGTATAATGACTTGGGTGCTCAGGTAAGTAATGCAGTGCAATGACTGATAAAAATGATTGAGATGGTTAGTTGCTGCTTCAATTATGTTCATTTTTACTAGTGTAAAAACTTGTTAAGAGTTTATTCAAATTCAAACTCTTGATTATGAAATGACCACAAGACACTCAGTAGAAGCACAATTAGGCCATTTGCCACATTGAGTCTGTTCTGCTAATTGATGATGGCTCATTTATTTTCCCTCTGTCCCATTCTCTGCTTTCTCCCAATAATCTTTGATGCCCTTGCTGATCAAGAGTTGATCAAATATACCCAATGGCTTGGCCTCCACAGCTATCTTTGGCAATGTATTCCACAGACTCACCAACTTTTGCTGAAGAAATTCCTCTTCATCTCTATTCTAAAGGGATATTCTTCTATTCTGAGGCCATGCTCTCTGATCCTAGACTCTTCAACCCGTGGAAACATCCTCTGCAAGTTCACTTTATCTAGACCTTTCAATATTTGGTAAGTTTCAATGAGACCAATGTCCAAGTCCTTCTGCAAACTCCCTGCTTCCTCAGCACTTACAACCTGCTTCTTCACCTATCTTTGTATCATTAACAATTTTGACCACAAAGCCATCCATTCCATCAGCCACATCATTAACATTTAATGTGAAAGTCGTGGGCCCATCACCAATCCCTGAGAGGCATCACTATTCATTAGCAGCCAGGCAGAAAAGACCCACTTTATTCCCACACTTTGTCTTCTGCCAGTCAGCCATTCTTCTCTCCATGCTAGTATATTTCCTGTAATACCATGCTTGTTTTGCAGCCTCATGTGTGGCACCTTGTCTAATGCCTTCTGAAAATCCAAATAAGCAATATCCACTGTCTATCCTGCCTGTTATTTTCTTGAAGAATTCCAACAGGTTTGCCAAGCAAGATTTCCTCTTGAAGAAGCCATGCTGATTTTAGCCTATTTTATCGTGAACCCCAAAACTTCATACCTAATAATGGAATCCAAAATCTTGCTAACCACTGAAGTTGGTATAACTGGCCTCTAATTTCCTGTATTTTGCCTCCCTCTTCTCATAAGGAGTGGAATGATGTATGCTATTTTTCCTGTCCTCAGTAATTCTAGAACCTAGTGATTCTTGAAAAATAATCACCGGTGCCTCCACAATCTCTTCTTCAGTTGCCTCTTCAGAACCCTGGATGGTAATCCATCTGGTCCACATGTCCTATCTAAATTCAGACCTTTCAGCTTCCCAAACCCCAGTAACAGTGACTACACTGTGTTCTGTCTCCAACACACTTGATTTTCTGGCCTGGTTTCACAGTGAAGACTGATGCAAAGCATTCAGTTTGTCCGCAATTTCTTTGTCCCCGATTACTACCTCTTAAGATACGTTAAAACAACACACATCAAAGTTGCTGATGAACACAGCAGGCCAGGCAGCATCTCCTAGGAAGAGGTACAGTCGACGTTTCAGGCCGAGACCCTTCGTCAGGACTAACTGAAGGAAGAGTTAGTAAGAGATTTGAGAGGGGGAGGGGGAGATCTAAAATGATAGGAGAAGACAGGAGGGGGAGGGATGGAGCCAAGAGCTGGACAGGTGATTGGCAAAGGGGATATGAGAGGATCATGGGACAGGAGGCCCGGGGAGAAAGACAAGGGGGGGGACCCAGAGGATGGGCGAGGGGTATAGTTAGAGGGACAGAGGGAGAAAAAGGAGAGTGAGAGAAAGAATGTGTGTATAAAAATAAATAATGGATGGGGTAGGAGGGGGAGGTGGGGCATTAGCGGAAGTTAGAGAAGTCGATGTTCATGCCATCAGATTGGAGGCTACCCAGACGGAATATAGGGTGTTGTTCCTCCAACCTGAGTGTGGCTTCATCTTTACAGTAGAGGAGGCCGTGGATAGGCATAACAGAATGGGAATGGGATGTGGAATTAAAATGTGTGGCCACTGGGAGATCCTGCTTTCTCTGACGGACAGAGCGTAGGTGTTCAGCAAAGCAGTCTCCCAGTCTGCGTCGGGTCTCGTCAATATATAGAAGGCCACATCGGGAGCACCGGACACAGTATATCACCCCAGCCGACTCACAGGTGAAGTGTCGCCTCACCTGGAAGGACTGTCTGGGGCCCTGAATGGTGGTAAGGGAGGAAGTGTAAGGGCATGTGTAGCACCTGTTCCGCTTACAAGGATAAGTGCCAGGAGGGAGATCAGTGGGGAAGGATGGGGGGGACGAATGGACAAGGGAGTCGCGGAGGGAGCGATCCCTGCGGAAAGCAGAGTGGAGGGGAGGGAAAGATGTGCTCAGTGGTGGGATCCCGTTGGAGGTGGCGGAAGTTACGGAGAATAATATGTTGGGCCCGGAGGCTGGTGAGGTGGTAGGTGAGGACCAGGGGAACCCTATTCCTAGTGGGGTGGCGGGAGGATGGAGTGAGAGCAGATGTGCGTGAAATGGGGGAGATGAGTTTGAGAACAGAGTTGATGTTGGAGGAAGCGAAGTCCCTTTCTTTAAAAAAGGAGGACATCTCCCTCGTCCTGGAATGAAAAGCCTCATCCTGAGAGCAGATACGGAGGAATTGCAAGAAAGGGATGGCATTTTTGCAAGAGACAGGGTGAGAAGAGGAATAGTCCAGATAGCTGTGAGAGTCAGTAGGCTTATAGTAGACATCAGTGGATAAGTTGTCTCCAGAGATAGAGACAGAAAGATCTAGAAAGGGGAGGGAGGTGTCGGAAATGGACCAGGTAAACTTGAGGGCAGGGTGAAAGTCGGAGGCAAAGTTAATAAAGTCAACGAGCTCAGCATGTGTGCAGGAAGCAGCAGCAATGCAGTCGTCAATGCAGCGAAGGAAAAGTGGGGGACAGATACCAGAATAGGTAGGGAACATAGATTGTTCCACAAAGCCAACAAAAAGGCAGGCATAGCTAGGACCCGTACGGGTGCCCATAGCTACACCTTTAGTTTGGAGGAAGTGGGAGGAGCCAAAGGAGAAATTATTAAGAGTAAGGACTAATTCCGCTAGACGGAGCAGAGTGGTGGTAGAGGGGAACTGATTAGGTCTGGAATCCAAAAAGAAGCGGAGAGCTTTGAGCCCTTCCTGATGGGAGATGGAAGTATATAAGGACTGGACATCACTCCCAGTGGCCATACATTTTAATTCCACATCCCATTCCCATTCTGACATATCTATCCACGGCCCCCTCTACTGTAAAGATGAAGCCACACTCAGGTTGGAGGAACAACACCTTATATTCCGTCTGGGTAGCCTCCAACCTGATGGCATGAACATCAACTTCTCTAACTTCTGCTAAGGCCCCACCTCCCCCTCGTACCCCATCCGTTATTTGTTTTTATACACACATTCTTTATCTCACTCTCCTTTTTCTCCCTCTGTCCCTCTGACTATACCCCTCGCCCATCCTCCGGACCTCCTGTCTCATGATCCTCTCATATCCCCTTTGCCAATCACCTGTCCAGCTCTTGGCTCCATCCCTCCCCCTCCTGTCTTCTCCTATTATTTTGGATCTCCCCCTCCCCCTCCCACTTTAAACTCTCTTACTAACTCTTCCTTCAGTTAGTCCTGAGGAAGGGTCTCGGCCTGAAACGTCGACTGTACCTCTTCCTAGAGATGCTACCTGGCCTGCTGCGTTCACCAGCAACTTTGATGTGTGTTGCTTGAATTTCCAGCATCTGCAGAATTCCTGTTGTTTGCTTTTTAAGATCGGTTAAAAGGCTGATTAAGATTTCTGCTCCACAATGTTTACTCAACTACAGGATTCTCTGGTGGGCTTCAGTTCAGAAACACTATTTACTTGCAGTACTGTTTGCATAATGTTTTGTTTTCATTGCACTTTGGGTGTTTGACAGTCTTCGTGGATTATTTTATTTTCTGATAGACATGATGTGTTTTGTTTTGTTCTCTGCACATTTGGTGTTAGACAATCTTAGTTCATGTATATGGGGTTTATTTTTGAGTTTCTTTGTTTCATTGTTCCCTGTTTGGAGACGAATCTCAAAGTTATACAGTGTATACATACTTTGATAATAAAATGGACTTTGAACTTCATACCACTCCTCTCCCCCTCCCCCTCCCACTTTCAAATCTCTTACTAACTCTTTCTTCAGTTAGTCCTGACGAAGGTTCTCGGCCTGAAACGTTAACTGTACCTCTTCCTAGAGATGCTGCCTGGCCTGCTGCGTTCACCAGCAACTTTGTTGTGTGTTGCTTGAATTTCCAGCATCTGCAGAATTCCTGTTGTTTGCTATCCACTCCTGCCTCTTTTTACTCTTTACAAATCTGAAAAAGCTTTTGGTATCCTTTTTTATATTATTGGCTAGCTTGCCTTCATATTTCATTTATTTTTTTTTCCTTACTGCTTTTTTAGTTGTCTGCTATTAGTTTTGAAAAGTACATGTTTTTAAAAACAGATATGTAGTGCACTTGAATACATGTTTGATAGAACTGAAGGGACAAGGAAAGCATTTTTCCAATATCATAGCAATTGTTTCCATTCCTAGTAGCTTTCTACTCCTTGATTCAAAATGGTCTTGATTTGGAATGGGAAGGTTATATGTTGGTAAGATGTTGAGTTTACTTTCAGAAAAGTAGTAGTTAACTTGTGTTCCAATATGAATGCTTTCCTCTTGGAATATTATATACAGATCTGGTTGGTCTACCTAGGTAATAAAATACTTGCAGTGGAATGAGTGCATCAAAAGTTCACCCTGTCGATCCTGAGGTGGAAGGTTTCACCTCTGTTGAAAAATCAGAGTTTGAACACAAACTTTTAAAGAAATTGATCTCATTGAAAGATGAAATTTTTGTGGGGCATGATAGGATGGAGGTAGGAATGTTACCTCTAGTAAAGGTACCAAGAAAGAGGAATCTCTGTGTGGGTCAGCCAGCATGGGTCTTTGTCAAGGTGTGAGAGAACCAGAATCAGGTTTGTATGTTTGTGGCAGCAGTATAGTGCAATGCGTACAAAGTTACTATCAATTACAATAAGGAGTAGATTTTTTAAAAAGTGCAAGAAGGGAGAAAAATAACGAATTAGTGTTCGTGGACCATTCAGAAATGTCGTGACAGAAGGGAAGAAGCTGTTCCTAGGCCTAGAATACTGAGTGTGCTTCTCCAGGCCCTGTATGTCATCCCTGATGGTGGTGATGAGAAAAGGGCATGCCCTGCATAGTGAGGGCCCTAAGTGATTTTTGTCACCGCCTTGAGGCATTGCCTTTTGACTATGCCTTCATAGTGTGGGGGCCATTGCCCGTGATGAAGCCAGCTGAGTCCTCAACCTTCTGTAGTTGTTTTCAATCTTGATGCAACTGGTCTGAGTGTTCTCCTTGGTACATCTGTAGCAATTTGTTAGAATCTTTTGTGCCATACCAAATCTCATACTCCAAATGAAATATTGAAACATAGAAAACCTACAGCACAATACAGGCCCACAAAGTTATGCCGAACATGTCCCTACCTTAGAAATTACTAGGGTTGCCGCCTTCATGATTGCATCAGTATGCTGGGCCCAGAGTAGATTCTGTGAGATGTTGATGCCTTCATTATGGCGAAATAACTGCCTCATTCTCATTCACCTATCCTTTGTTCCTGAACGAAAAAAGTGCAAAACTAAAAATATTCAACTTCCTTCAGAGTGACTAAACTTTGAAAATGCTGATATGAAGGAAGAAAGAACAAAATTTATGGCCTACAAGGTCTAGTGCCCACAGGTTAAAAAAGCTGAAGTTTGCAGATGAGAAGGGGAAGGCCCAAGGTTACCAAGGAGCAATAGATCATATAGGTAAAAATGGAAAAGCCCTCCAGATACTGAGGCAGAGTGCTCGTGACCAGTTGGCAAGTAGAGGGCCAGGGAACTGCACTGTCGTAAGCTGGAGGCGAGATGTCAGGTCAGGGGGCTGGGGGCATCTAGAGCAAAATGGTAAGGTCAACCACCAGGGGCATCCAGGGTGAAGTGCATGACTGGTGACTGCCTGGGTGGGGTGGCCTCATGAGGAATGTGTAGGAAAAGTTTGTGCTTGGAATTGCTCTTTTTAACAGCGTGAAGGTAACTCCTCAAAGGTAAGAAGCTGATTTGAAGGTTTTGCATGGTTGAGAAATTGAAGCCACCTGCAAGGTAATTCCATTACAATAATTTGGTACTAACCCAGTCTTTCACACACATTGCCATTGGCTTGCAGGTCACTGAAGGGAAGCAGGACCTTGAAAAGGCCTTGCAGCTATCTCGCAAATGGAAGAATGAGACCAAATCACTGTCAGAGTGGCTGACCTCAACCGAAGGTGAAGTGAACCTTAAATCTTCTGGAGAAGTGAGGTCTGATAACTTAGATGCAGAAATCAAATGGATTAGAGTAAGTACTTTGTTCTCTAATTTAATTGGCCTCATCGAATATAGACCAGAAACAGGTGCTTGATCCATGATGTCTGTGTCGAACATAATGCCAGTTGTATTTGCTTCCATAACTTCCCTTGGCGTCTCATTCCAGGCACCTACCACTCTGTACATTTAGAAACAAAGTAGAAAAAAACCTTCTTTAAACTTTCCCATTCTCACCTTAAATCTGTTCCCTCCGATGTTTGATGTTTCCACCCAGGGGAAAATGACTTGGGATGAAATATCCCATTTCTTCTTTCCATAATTTTACAAATGTGGCTTGTCCAAAGGTCTGCACTGCTGCAACATGCTTCCTGATTTTTATACTCTGGACCCTGACCAATGAAGGCAAGTAGTATGTCATGCACCACCTTTACCACCCTATCTACTTTTCAGAGAGTTATGGACTTGAAATTGAAGATCACTCTGTACATCATAGCTTTTAGTGGTCTGCTACTTACCATATACTTTTACATTTCACCTCCCAAAGTGCACCTTCTGAACTCCACCTATCATTTGCTAAGTACTTCTTGCTGAATACTTGGGCAACCTTCCTCATTATCCACAGTTCCATCGATTTTTAGTGTTTTCTGCAAACTTCCTAATCAGATTATTGACAATTCTGTCCGAACTATATCATATAGGGGTCCCAGCATTGTTTTTGTGGAATACCACAAGTCATAGAACTTTACTCAGAATACCATCCCTTCACTACTACTCTTTCTTCCCTGGCTGAGCTAGTTCCTGTGTCTAATGTACCAATATCCCATGTATCTTCATTTTCTGGATCAGCCTATCATCGGGGTGCCCATGAAAGGAGTCATTTATAACTGAAATATAAAGTTTGATATAGAGCAGGATTGATGTAGGCCAACTGGTGATCAGGTTTGATTTAAATTTTACTCTGTAGTATTCTTAGTATTAATCATATCTTAACATGCTGTTTCTCTTAAAGATGGATGCTTTATGCAGCCAAATAATTAAGAATGGACAATATATATTTTTTTATTAAAACAGCTGATTCTGAAAGATTTGGAGGCAAAGAAAAGTGAACTCAATGGTATCACTGAGAGTAGTGCAGCCCTGCAATGTCTGGTCGAAGGCAGTGAAGGAATTCTGGAGGATAACCTTTGTGCACTGAACACGAATTGGAACAGGGTCCACACACTAGCACAGAGTTGGAGTGCCAGACTATTGGTAAGTAACATTATAACTTATTGAAAGGGAACAAAACAAGCCACAACATACTGCTATGATACTAGGATGGTTGGAAAGTGAGGTGTTATTACTGGATGCATTAAGTTCCATTGTTAAAAGACAATCTCAGATTCTCAAGCATCAATTTCCAACAGCTTGACAGAGCTGAAGCACATTGAAGAAGGGGATCTGTTTCTTGCAATAACCAAGTACCACCACAAGGCAGAGCTGTTGCTTCGTTCACTGATTGTTCTTTGATCTCTGGAACAGTTTGAAAGTATCTGAATCAGGTTTATTATCACCAGCATGTGTTGTGAAATTTGTGAACTTAGCAGCAGCAGTTCAATGCAATACATAATATGGAAAAAGAAAAAAAATAAATAAGTAAACAAGTTTCATGAGAACTAACAACTAATGACCGTAATCATTTATGGGAAAGAGAAGACGTCACGCCTCTCATGGCATCCTAAAGCACATAACAGCCAATGGCAAACTTGAAGTGCAATTGGTGATGTATTAATGGTCTAGAGCTGACTATTCATCTTTCGTCAAATGAAGTGAAGTTCCCTTTTTTAAAATACGGATTTTGTACTGCAGTTACTTGCCATTTTTTCTGTTGATGAGATGTCGAGTACTGCACCCAGTGCTAAAATCCTTAATTTTGCAGCATTAATTAAATTTTCATGTTGCTTTTTATTTAGCTAAGATAAATGCGTTTGCCTTATGTAAAGGATAATCAAAGAAAAATGAGGCCAAGGCTGGCTCCTTAACTTAATCTCATTCCCTGGTAATACCTATTTTCATTATTTATTCCACCTTTCATTGAGTTCACTGAAATTGCTGTGTATAGCACCAGACCTGCTGGGTGTTTTGTGCTAAAGGATCCATCTTTCTAACAACATGTCTGACAAAATATTCTTCTAACTTCCTCACTGATCTTGTAGTGATGATCTGTGTCTCATTGCTGCTGATTCAACAGTGGAAGTAATACTTCGTCAACCTTTGTTAAATCTGTCTTAAGTTTGTCGTCATGGTGAGAAAACCTCCATTGTTGGATTATTCATGAGCTTTCACTCCAAATATTTCAAGTGTTTTAAATTTATAATAGATTTATCTCAGCATATCGTATTGTGTACGTGCTGACAACTGCATCCAGGATCCCAACTGTGGTTGTTAAATTATGCTGGTTTAACCAATTTCCCTCGGGATCAATGAAATATGACTATGACTAGTTGTCTTAATACTCATTCTGACTCACATAGTGTTTTGCACATTCATTTTTAATGTTCCTCATATTTCCTTATGACATTTTGGGCTGCTCAGCTGACTTGTGTCCACACAGGCTCTGCAGAACATTACAATCAGTCCCACTCCCGTGCTTATGACCTTGCAGTCTTCTCATTCTCACCTTCTGGAATTTATCAATCTCCAATTCTCCTACACTGGAGTCAATAACCAACTAATCCATGTGTCAGGTGTTGAGAGGAAATCTGGGTATGTGGGGGAAATCCAGCTGCTCTCAAGGAGAATGTCCAGACTTTGTATAGTTACTGATCATTGGAGCAACACGCGAAGCAGCAGTAGCTCCAGTGCTGCTCAGAGGAATGTCCTTTTCATCGTAACGCGCCAACCTGGAAATGAGTTGCTGCCTGCTCTACGTAGATGAAAATGTGGGAATAAGTAGGACAAACTTTAAGAATCTTTAGAAAGTAATTTGATACTTTGAAACTCTAATTGGTTATGTTACCACGTAGCATAAGTTAGTTTATGGTAGATGGGCATTTGATAATGTATAAAGAGTGTATGCATGAATTGTAATTATCCATTCCTTCTGGCAGACCATTATGTCAGGAAAAATGGTTCAATCAAGGTTTATGGAAGAAATAAGAGATGGTGTTAGATCCAAAGGGAAATCGTGTTAAATTGAGGTGTGGGAGCTATCTAGAATTAAACAAAGGAAGACAATAAGATTGATTTAGAAAGGAAGATTGGAGTATGGGAATACACTTGGAGGGTATTGAGGAGCAGATGGGAATACAGATTCTGGAACGATGTAATAATAATAGGGTTGTTGTGATGGGAGATTTTAACCTTCCTAATATTGATTGGCATCTCCTTAGTGCAAGGGGTTTAGATGAGGCAGAGTGTGTTAGGTGTGCTCAGGAAGGCTTCCTGACGCAATATGTAGATAAGCCAACGGGAAGAGAGGCTGTACTTGATCTGGTATTGGGAAATGAACCTGGTCAGGTGTCAGATCCCTCGGTGGGAGAGCATTTTGGAGATAGTGACCACAACTCTTTATCTCCTTCACCATAGTGCTGGAGAGGGATAGGAGCAGATAATTTGGGAAAACATTTAATTGGGGTAGGGGGAAACAGGATGTTATTAGGCAGGAACTTAGTTATGAGCTGATGTTCTCAGGGAAATGCACGGCAGAAATGTGGCAAAAGTTCAGGAAACATTTGCATGGAGTTCTACATGGGTATGTTCCATTGAGGCAGGGAAAAGATAGCAGCGTTAAAGAACCATAGTGTACAAAGGATGAATGAACTTGGCCTTTTCTCCTTGGAGCGACAGAGGATGGGAGGTGACCTGATAGAGGTGTATAGGATGATGAGGCGCATTGATTGTGTGGATAGCCAGAGGCTTTTTCCCAGGGCTGAAATGGCTAACATGAGGGGGCATAGTTTTAAGGTGTTTGTAAATAGGTACCGAGGGGATGTTGTGTGGCAGGTGTGTGGAATGCACTGCTGGTGGCCGTGGTGGAAGCAGGTACAATAGTGTCTTTTAAGAGCCTCTTAGATAGGTACATGGAGCTTAAAAAAATAAAGGGCTATGCACTAGAGAAATTCTAGGCAGATCCTAGAGTAGGTTACAAGGTTCCACATGGTAGGCTTATTCAGAAAGTTAGAAGGCATGGGATTCAGGGAAGTTTGGCCAGGTGGATTCAGAATTGGCTTGCCTGCAGAAGGCAGAGGGTGGTGGTGGAGGGAGTACATTCAGATTGGAGGATTGTGATAAGTGGTGTCCCACAAGGATCTGTTCTGGGACCTCTTACTTTTCGTGATTTTTATTAACGACCTGGATGTGGGGGTAGAAGGGTGGGTTGGCAAGTTTGCAGATGACACAAAGGTTGGTGGTATTGTAGATAGTGTAGAGGATTGTCAAAGATTGTAGAGAGACACTAATAAGATGCAGAAGTGGGCTGAGAAGTGGCAGATGGAGTTCAACCCGGAGAAGTGTGAGGTGGTATACTTTGGAAGGACAAACTCCAAGGCAGAGTACAAAGTAAATGGCAGGATACTTGGTAGTGTGGAGGAGCAGAGGGATCTCGGGGTACATGTCCACAGATCCCTGAAAGTTGCCTCACGGGTGGATAGGGTAGTTAAGAAAGCTTATGGGGTGTTAGCTTTCATAAGTCGAGGGATAGAGTTTAAGAGTCACGATGTAATGATGCAGCTCTATAAAACTCTGGTTAGGCCACACTTGGAGTACCGTGTCCACAGTTCTGGTCGCCTCACTATAGGAAGGATGTGGAAGCATTGGAAAGGGTACAGAGGAGATTTACCAGGATGCTGCCTGGTTTAGAAAGTATGCATTATGATCAGAGATTAAGGGAGCTAGGGCTTTACTCTTTGGAGAGAAGGAGGATGAGAGGAGACATGATAGAGGTGTACAAGATAATAAGAGGAATAGATAGAGTGGATAGCCAGTGCCTCTTCCCCAGGGCACCACTGCTCAATACAAGAGGACATGGCTTTAAGGTAAGGGATGGGAAGTCCAAGGGGGATATTAGAGGAAAGTTTTTTACTCAGAGAGTGGTTGGTGCGTGGAATGCACTGCCTGAGTCAGTGGTGGAGGCAGATACACTAGTGAAGTTTAAGAGACTACTGGACAGGTATATGGAGGAATTTAAGGTGGGAGCTTATATGGGAGGCAGGGTTTGAGGGTTGGCACAACATTGTGGGCTAAAGGGCTTGTACTGTGCTGTACTATTCTATGTTGGCACAGCATTGTGGTCCGAAGGTCCTGTACTGTGCTGTACTATTCTATGTTCTATGTTGGCACAGCATTGTGGGCTGAAGGGCCTGTAATGTGCTGTAGATTTTCTATGTTCTCTATAGAACATGAGAACCAGCTGCTGAAGATTCTATAATTATGTGAAGAGAAAAACATTTGTATAACATTTGAGTCCTGAGGAAGGGTCTTGGAGCCAAACGTCAACTGTTTACACTTTTCCATTGATGCTGCCTGGCCTGCGGAGTTCCTCCAGCATTTTGTGTACTTGTTGCTTTGGATTTCCAACATCTGCAGATTTTCTTATGTTTAACATTTGTATAAATGTAGATCTCCCAAAGTCAGAAACAAGAAATTGCAATTGGAAACTAAGGAAGACAGAACACAATTTGGTTTAGTCTTCAGAAGGGAAGTTTCAGCAAACTGCCTCGATGAGCATGTCACTACCATCATCATGGACTTTGTCAGCAAGTGTGTTGAGGACTGTATACCAAAAGGACAAACTGGTGTTCCCAAACTGGATATTATGGATGAAAGGAGAGATCCACACCCTATTGAAATCTTGGACTGCTGTGTTTTTATCTGGTGACCATGAGCTTTACAAAAATTGACTTGTGAAATTATCTAGGATGCCAAGAGACGACATCATTCCAAAATCAAGACCTTGACCAGCCGTCAATTGTGGCAGGGCATACTTGCTATAACAGGTTACAAGTTGAAGTTAGGCAGCCACGCTGACAACAGAGCATCCCATTTCAAAGGGGACTGGAATGTTAACAAACAACCCCCCCCCTCCCCACAGCCTCCAATGCACTTGAACTCACTGTCAGATTGTGGAATGTGAACCCAAGAAAAGCACCAGACCTGGGTGGTGTCCCTGGCTGTTTCCTTAAATCCTATGCAGATCAGCTGGTGGGTGTATCTGCAGACATTTTTAACCTCTTCTGTATTTGCTGTGAGGTTCCAACCTGGTTTCAGAAGACCACCATCATCCCGGTACCTAAGTGAAACAAGGTAATGTCTGTTAGCTCTGAAATGCAGCATTGTGAAGTGCTTTGAGAGGCTGGTCATCACAGACATTAACTCAAGCCTCCGAGACAAACCTCAACACATTGCAATATACCTGCAGCCTAAACAGGTCCATGGCAGATACCATCTCCCTGACCCTACGCTCATCTCTGGAGCATCAAGGAAGTGAAGGCACTTGTATTAGACTACTGCTTATTGACCACAGCTTGGCCTTAAATATCATGAATCAATGCAAGCTCATTTTTGCAATCCTTGTCCTGGGATTCAAATCTTCCCTTTGCAACTGGATTCTTGACTTCCTGACTAATGGGCTCAAATCATCGATGATCGACTCCTCCACCTCACCAATTTTTATCGATACACTACAGAGAGGATCATGGCTTGGTATGGCAACTGCTCTTCCCAAGACAGCAAGAAACTGCAGAGAGTTGTGCACACAATCCAGTGTACCACAGAAACCAGCCTCCCTTTCACACTGTGTACACTTGGCACTGCCTCAATAAAGCAGCCTCCAGAATCAAAGACTGCATCTCCCCTGGACAACCTCTTTTCTCCCCTGGACATCCTCTCTTGTCCCCTCTCCCATCGTGTAGAAGACACAAAAACCTGAAAGCATACACACTAGCTTCTGTGGCATTGTTATAAGACTGTGGAGCCGTTCCCTAATACAATAAAATGGACTCTCGACCTCACAGTCTATCTCATGATGCTCTTCTGCACTGCTCTTCTCTGTAACTGTTATACTTCATTCTGCACTGCGTTATTATTTTGTGTTGTACCAACTCAAGGCACTGTGTAATGAGTTGATCTGTATGAACTGGATGCAAGACGAGGTTTACACTGTACTTGGGAACATGTGACAATAATTAACTGATTTATGTATTTGGGAATTAATGGTCCAAAGAAATTAGGAACTAAAGGAAATAAGTTTTGTTAGAAAAATGGACCTAGGGAAATTAATGGGGTTAGAAGCTGATTAATTTCCCGAAGTTTATAGAGTAACTGGCATCGGAGGTTGCTGCTTTGATAGTTATTTTCCAAAAAATTTTAGATTCTGGGAACTTCTGACATATTGGAAGGTGGCATGACTTTTTTTTAAAAAGGGAGGGAAAGAAAGGGATTTACAGATCACTGAAGGCTGATTTATACTTCTGCGTCAAAGCGATGCCCTAGGTATGGCGTAGCCATGAACCCTACACGGATCCCTACGCTGTAGCCTGACGCACACCTCTCCCAAAATGTAACTATGCGTCGCGGCAACACAGATGCAACAACTGTGATTGCTCTGCTTGGTAGCATCGCATTTCCTCCTACGCTGCAATAGCTTCCCATTGGGCCACTGAAAGGCAGGGAAGGAACTCTGGCTGCAATGCTTGCCATAAAGCTTTACGGACCTCTGAAATTATGGAGGACACATTTCGCTTTTAAAAAAAAGACGCTCGCTTTAAACTTGTTTACCCCAAGAAAGACTACCATGACCATGAAGCCTTGCACAGGCAGGTGTGTGCGCATGCGTGACGTGCCCAAATTGCAGAGCGACGGAGACACCAACGCACAAGTATAAATGCTCCCAACGCATGTAGCCCACTTGCGTTGCTTACGGCGTCCATTTGACGCACAAGTATAAATCAGCCTTTAGTCTCCCATCAGTGATGGGAAAATGGTCTGTTCTACTAAGAAAAAAAGATGTAATAACAGAGCATTTGGAAAGCATTAACCAGATTGGACAATCAGCAAGTGTTTCTGAAAGGGAAAACATGCTTAACAAATCTGCTGGAGATTTTGAGGATATATCTAGTCAGATGGGTGAATGCAACCTATGAATGTTGTGTATTTGGACTCAAGGGTTTCATTAGACTCCACTAAGAGGTTCTGAGGCCTCTGTTGGTCAGAATTAACCATGGATATTGTGTCCTAGCTGTCTAGATGCGTAAGCCTGGGCAGTATGATCTGGAGAGCAAGCTATTGTCCATGTAGCAACCCCCCCCCCCCCAACATATCTGATGAACCCAAAGGAATGGCAAAGACCAAAACAATTTGGTACCAGCAGCACGGCAGGAATTGCTGGGCAATACTGAACTCAATGTAGGATTGCTTTAGGAATTCCAGCTCTGGATTTTTCCCTCGGGATTTACTCCCAGAGCCTTTCCCATGAGTGGGTATAGCCGCAAGGCAGCAGAAGTATGAGATAAGAGATTTCCTTCTCCTGGATGGTCTGCCAACCATGGCTGGCTGACAAGCCTCGTCTGCCCAAAGCGACTGGTTTTAAGCTGCCAGTGGCCTGCCTTTGCCCCATTTCCTGTCAGTAGAAACAGTTCAGCTGGGCCACACATGAAGGCCAGGAGCTGGACTTGGTTGTCAGAAACTATTTGAGGTGCACGTCATTGGAAGCATTTATTAGGTAGTGGGAGTTTTTCCCCTTTACCACCCCCGGCTGCAACAATCTTAAGGAACCACCAAAAGGTTAGCATGCAGAATTTAAAGAATAGAGATAATAAAGTCGTGGTTGAGAATTGATTGACGGATATGAAATCAAATAGCAAGGAATGGGTGTTGAACCAGTAGACAAGCACTGATTCATGGGTGTCTCAGACATTAGTGCTTTGTCCTCAGCTGTTCACAATATCTTGCAGTGATTTGGATGAGATAACTAATTGTAACAGATGACTCAAAGCCAGAGAGGAAAGTTTGCTCTGCTGAGATGTTGTTCATCCATCGTCGACATCGATTTGGATTTAAGTGAGGGAGAGTTGCACAGCGTCAGCCTCACTGTCTCTTCCCAATTCCCATCTGGATCCAGTCGCAAGACAGAGTTGAGACGGCTGGAGATGGAACAAGGCGCAATGGATAACCAGGTGGTCTTCTGTGTCTTGTCCTGCTCTACACGTTCCATGATGCTAGCAGAGACCACCTTCTTGACCGTTGGACCTTCCATTGGTCTCGTCCGCTCAATCCGATAAAGCGAAAATAGATCGCTTTATAATTTGAATGGTGATCAATTGGGATGGTGGGGTGTGATGAGGCCTTGGTCTCCTTGCACACAAAGCAAACAGACTGTTATTGTAAGTAGTTCTGAAGACATTGTACAGACTTCACAGAGAGAAAGTACAGGAGGTCAGCGTCAAACTGGTATCACTGGAGCTGTGAGACAGCTGTGCTACCTCCAGCTTCAATGGTCCTCTTTTAGATAAAATTTCTGCCTGAGTAACTATTTGTGGATAATGCATTTCATGTTCTAATAGCTGTCCATAAAGTGGTTATTAAATTTCCCCTTTCATGCTTTCAGTGATTATTGAACTTGTGTATTGAAAATGATATAATGCTGTCATTGGTGCAATGTCACATAAAGGACGTTATCTCTGGCAAGAGCTTGAATTGCCTCTAACATGTGTGGATCAAATGTCCCTGAGATTATGATTCAAATATTAGGGTAAATGATGCATGAAACTCAGTTCTTACAAGTTTTTGATTTTAAAACCTTTTTCTCCCAAAGGATATTTTCGCTCAGTGCTATGGGTGGTGATAAAGATCTCCATTGGTGATGTGTAATAGCGTACAGCACAGAGGGTTTTTATTTCTCATATTGTCATGTTCACGTGTTCATTGTGCCCTGAGTGGTGATGTGTATGAGCTGTCTAATGATACTGCAAGTTTATTTCATGGTGACAAGCGATAAATTTTTCTTAAATGACGGTAGTACATGTATTGTTGACATTCTTTGGTTTTATTATGCTCAACCATATCTCTGTAAAAGCGCATGGAATTTGCAGACAAGAATCTTGGATAGTTTTTGTCCTTTCATTCCCTATAGGATCATCAGCATCAGATGGAAGACTTCAATCGGAAAGTTGCCCACATAAGCACCTGGCTGTATCAAACGGAAATTCTGCTGGATGAGATTGATAAGAAGACAGATGTTGAAAAGAATGAATTACTTAAGGTTAAAACAAATCTGACCTATCAGCTTTATCATAAAATGGAATTTGCTACTTGAAATTCTTGACTCAGATATGTATCTTTAGAAAATGTTGTAGTGAATATGTAAAGAGCAAAGAACAGAGACATTTTGATCTAACTAAACAAGTATTATTGAGGTAGTATTTTCAAAAGTGATTCAGGAAACCAGGGAAGATTACTTTACCCAGAGAAGTGAGCATAAGTTTTTCTGCGACAGCTGAGATTCAACACAGTATAAATAGTATTTATAACATTATTCCACATAGGTTTATTTCTTACATCCAAATTATAGGCAGTCAAATAGATAAAGCCAATGGGACACTGGCCGCCTATGCTGTACCTGAAAGTTTGGATCTCACTGTTTTTGCTTTTTATTTGCTGTTAAGATGACCCACATAAAAAAAAGACCTTAAATATTTCTCACAATATTTGCTTCATTTTGTTGTTTACTTCCTCATTGTTTAATCTCTGGCACTACTTGATTTATTTATTGATTGATTTATTGTGATAAAGCACAGAATAGGCCCTCTCAACCCTTTTGAGCCATGCCACCCAGCAGCCCTCCGATTTAATCCTAGCCTAATCGCAGGACAATTTATAATTACCAATCAACCTACCAACCGGTTCATCTTTGAACTCTGGAAGAAACCAGAGCACCTGGAGGAAACCCACGCAGTCAGAGAGAATGTACAAACCCTTTACAGGCAGGAGCAGGAATTGAACCTGGGTCGCTGGTAGTGTGAAGTGTTGCGCTACACTACCCTGCCCCCCTGCTAATCGCATTTTATCTACACAGTGCTATCAGCAGACTTGTGTATGCTACCAACAGGAATTCTGCAGATGCTGGAAATTCAAGCAACACACATCAAAATTGCTGGTAAACGCAGCAGGCCAGGCAGCATCTCTAGGAGGAGGTACAGTACCTCCTCCTAGAGATGCTGCCTGGCCTGCTGCGTTTACCAGCAATTTTGATGTGTGTTGCTTGTGTATGCTACATTGTCTTTACATCCAAATACTTTATATAAACAATGAAAAACTAAGGGCTCAATTCTGGTTCACACACCACCTCAATACCAGAGTAACAAAATTTTACGGTGATGACCTTGAATATTTTGATAGGAAGGGGTTGATTATTTTGCACCATTTGATTTTGCTAGATGGCAAGAGGAATGCACTGCTACATCCTAAGGAAAGGAACTTTGAAAGTAGTGTGTTTGTTATATATGTGCCTCAAGCCTGCACTGTTGTTGCTGATTTGATTGCAGATGAGCTCTACTTTGCTGCCTGTTTTCCAGTGTTTGGCAAAAGAGGAACAGAAAACTAGCTAATTTAAGGCCCATATGCAACCAAGGAGTTGCTTGTCAAGGAGAATCAGGGAGTTGCTTGTCAGCTCATTAGAATATTGGAGAAGCTTGAGAACGTCATGGTTCCCTGTTACATTTTGTACACTGCTCTTAAATGTCTATTCCTCTGTCTTAATTTCCCTTGGAAGTGGAGTGATGTACAGCCCTCAACAACATGTCCAGTCATAAAGATCAGAGTTCATACTGACAATTATTGTGTCGTAACTTATATCAAAATATGACATTTCTTATGTAAGAACTAATGCATTTAAATATATCATTCTATGTAATTTTGTAGTTGTCTTGTATAATTACTGCATCGGTGAATAATGAGCACTGTGTGCAAGTGAATTATTTACACGTATTTAGACTCTGCAAAGATCAGCACAAAGAAAATATTGAACTACTTTGCAGTGTTTTCAGTCTGAACTGGATGGAATCAACTTGCAAGTTGATGATGTTCGTGACCAAGCTATTTCACTCATGAGTAATAATGGCCCTTCATGCCGGCAAGTGGTGGAACCAAAACTCATTGAACTAAATCGTAATGTGGAGAAGGTTTCCCAGCACATCAGATCAGTCAAGGTGAGCTGCTATGAAAGCATTAAGAGCAATGTCCCAGTGAATATTCTGATAGGCTCCTGAAGAAATTTGCTTTTGAAAAGATGCATCTGGTCAAGATTGCAGTAATGAAACAGAATATCTGAAAAAACTCAACAGGTCAAGGCATAACATTTTTGAGGGCCAAGATTCCTAATTCTGCTTGTTCTTAAACAGTTTTATTGACCATTCTGTTGTCTGTGACCGGAACTAATTTGCCTGAGATTTTAGGCGTGTGGAAACTCAAAAAACAGTATCTGCTGTAATCTGGAGGAAAAAATAAAGCAAACTGTTGGGGTAACTCAGTAGGTCAGGAGACATCAATGGAACGAATGAATGGTTGAAATTTTTAGTCATTTTACAAAAGAGAATAACTGAGGAAGTTGAAGCATGACCCGTGTTTGAACTATTGGGCAGGATTATGTTAAATGCAGCTCACACTTGCTTAGATTTGTTTACTTTTTAAGGGTAAGACTGGAAAATGTGATTCAAAATTCATAACCAATTTTGACCATCTGTTGAAATGGTGAAGCATTTAAAATATTTTGCTTCCAGATGAAAATTCCATTTTAGACATTTTCAGATCATCTGAATGTGGAGAGTTTGTAAATAACTTTAAATAACCTTATTTAATATTCAAGACAGTGGTTAAGTTTATTCTCAGTCTTTGACAGAAGTTCATGCCTGTGGTAAATTCAAACATTTTTTATGGTATAAGGATGTTACAGTACGAGATTATTTAAATGTAAAATTGAGAGAAATTGTCTTGCTTCTTTTAGATTGAATAATTTCTCAATGTGAGGAATATAAAAAAAATTTAAATAGATTAAATTAATATTAGTTCAAATTAATATACATTGGATTCTCTTTAATTGCGACACATCAGGACCAGTACATTTTGACCCTTTAAACGGCTGCCCTAATTAGCCGAAGTTTCATGGTAGTAGTTGAAAAGGTCTATATTTAAAAGAGACTACTTTTTAACTGAGTAACAGGTTATGTATGTGAATGGAATGCAGAACGAATTAGAACACTGCCAATGCGACGACAGGATGATAAAACTGTGTTAGTTCCGAGTAGTTATCAAGGGAGGAATTCATCCAGTGTATGCTGCTGTAAACAAAATCAGCACAGACACCTCGTGCAGATAATGGACTGTCTTCATACAATCCTTTAAATGATTGCATCCTCCAGGTCTTAATTTTCATTGTGACAGTCAATATGATTGTCAATATCTTCAAGTTCTATTTTGCTCTTAACTTGTGAAATTGTTTCATTTTCACTCCTGGCAATTTCTGGCGTCTCTAAGCCTGAATGCTTGAAAAGGTAGTGAGCAAAACAGTTTTGAATTGTTTTCGTGCTTATTACTTGCCAACTATCGTTGACAAAATTTGCTGCTTTTTGAGCACAAGCATGTGCAACTGACACTATTTAAAATCACAGTGTGGTGTCTCGCAGCCACACAGTGCATGCGACTGACGCTAATTAGAAACTGTTTGGCAGCAGTCTCTTTGTTAAGCGGCATAGTATCTAAAGTAAATAAAGGGAATCACAGCTGCTTTCTTAGTTTTTATTTTCTAAGAGTGACCCAAATATGTGGCTGCCCCAGTTAACTGATGACCCAATTAACTGGAATCTATTGTTTTGAACTTGTGTTAACTAATTTGTTTTTGACAAAATGTCTTTGACCAGAAATATTAATTGTTTTTCTCTGTACATTGATGCTGCTTGATATATTAAGTTCCTACAGTGTTTTCTGTTTTTAATTGTCAAATACATTCAGCTTCACAAATAATGGGACTAAAAACTTAATAGTTTCCTGAACATGAAGGCCTGCACCCAGCCCAGCATTCATATGAGAAAATTGTGTTGTATTAGTTATGACAATAATTCCTATTTTAATTGCTTTGTTTTTCAGTGGCTATGCATAAAGCTGCCAGTGCTCTAAAATCAGCAATTCCTTTAACCTTTCCAGTACTTACCTTGGCTTCTCTCCTTGGGCATATTCCCTTAATCCTAGTCCAGCTTCAGGCCATCTGTCCATCTTTGGTTCAGTGTCAAACATTGCAAGTACTAAACTCTGCCAAATAACATAGTTTTGAGCATAATTTGTATATTTGGCATAATTAACAAATAAACAGTTTAACATAAAATGGATAGAAAACTATTTTAATGTAATTGCAGATGGAAGCAGCAATGCAAGTAGCTACGAACCTTGAAAATGGGTTCCAGTCAGGTATGAAGACTGATGTAAATTCAAGCATTGATCTAGATCACTTTGAATCTGAGCTACAAATCAAGATAAACAACTTGGAAAGAAAGTTGGAGGGCTCTGCAGAAATTCCCAGTGATGATGAAAAGGTAAAATACAATAAACTCTCTTAATTTTGCAGTGTCATCCTGGTGTGCAGTCTATCAAGTATTCTAAAAATAGCTTCACATAATAACGTTAACAGCCTGTGATGAAATATTTACTGTTCTGTGTTGAAGCAACTGTCACAGAATACTTAATGCTCCTTGTTGCGAGCCCATTGCCTGTTGCAAGTCATTAAATATAACCAGCATAATTCAAGTCCTGCTTGGTATTATGTAGCTAATATCACTCAGGATGCCAGTGGGGTTTGCTACTTAAAGGTATGGAAAAATATAACTAATTCACCAGTTCTTTAAACTATCATCTTTCATCATAGTTTAATGGAGAGAGGCAGCATGGTTTTCAATTCACGAAGTTGATGCCAGCAAGAGAACTTAATTTATACTGACACTATTAATTCTATTTCTATTCTATTCTCCACAAATTCTCCTCATGACTCTGCTCCCTGCACCCCCGCCCCCCAAAATTCTACCACTCTTTGACGCTTGAGATTATTCAGAGAGGCCAATTAACTTGCAGTTCCATAGATCTTTGGGATTTGGGAGAAAAGTGAATGACTTGGAAGAAAGACACCATTACAGGGAGAATGTGTAAACTCCATGCGGTCTGTACCGAGGTCAGGATCAAACCCTGGTCTCTATGAAGCTTTGGCTTTACAAGCTGTGCCTCAATGCTATACTGGGTTGGAAAATATTTTTGTGGGTGTCTGGTGAATGTCTGTGCTTGGGCTTGATGCCCATGTGCTTCGTCTTGCAGTTTTGTTTCAGGATGAAGATTTGTAAATTGAGTGCAACAATGAAACCATTGAAACCAGGCAATCTGAAACCATTCAAGAAATTCATTTGGGAACTTCTTGGCAGGCAGAGTTATAATATTTCAAATTTTCTTGCATTGGAGTGCACCTCACTGATTTTCTTGATTGGTGTTGGGGAGAGTTTAGGCAGGAGACTGTGACCAGATATCGCTGAGTATGTCTGAAGCTGGTGTGCATCTTATGAATTACCTCATCAAAGCTGAGAATACTGGCATCCTTTCATGCACATTGCATCAGGCAACTCTGTACCTTTTGCCCTTAAAAGATAACAAATAAGCTGCTGGAGGAAATTAGCAGGTTGCACATCTGTTTGGGGGTGGAGGTTGAACGGATTGTTGATGTTTTGGGTTGAAACCTGGTATCAGGGTTTGCTTGAGATTTCAGCAACTGCAGTCTCTTGTGTCTCCAAGGTAATAAACCATGTTGTTGAAAGGTGAGAAGTAAGAGTTTTAGTGTTTGAGTGGAACTTTTTTCCTTGATTGTTGTGTGGAACATGTTGTCAGAAGAGGTGGTGAATTCGGATACAATCACTATGTTTAAGAGGCAATTAGGCATGTGAATAATCAAGGCATAGGAAAAAAATGGTCCAAATATTGGTAGATGGGCAGGAAGATTGGTATGGACATTGCTGGAATTTCAGTTTCTGTGCTGTATGTCTCTGTTACTGTGATTAATGGGCTTTGCATTTGATATATTATATCTCTCAACTTGTACAAATCCAATTTACAGCCTGGACTATAATTTGAATACTTTTAAAACCATTTGTGCAATTTTTCACCGTTTTCCTGCAGTAGCAATGGCAGTACTTTGTTAGAGGTCATAGCCATTTTGTCCCTCCGCTCACTTTCTCCTTCTGCTGTTGCTCTGCTTGCTCACTGCAGTGGAAATATGGAAGCAGTCTCTCTCGTATGTATAATTGTATCATTAGGTGTTACATTTTTGTTAGTTGGTGGACTGTATTGGCATTGTTAATCAGCTTAATATTTTCACTACTGGGATGTGCCTATAAATTCTGCTTATTTTGTGAGAAGTTTCCCTGTGCACTGTTTATATGTCTTCTACTTAAAGGCTGTTCAGCAGCCACTCTAAGCTAATGGTATATGAGGACTGGAAAAATTTTGATGGTAATTGAATGAAAATTGGAGGAAGTTACAGCCAGATCTTATAATATTTTGCATGCATGAGCTAGGATAGCCTGAGTGCATTTGCTACTAAGGCCTGCATGTTGGAGAACCAAGCTATTGTTTTCATCTGTTGCATTACCAGTTCTTGTATGTATATGCTCAGCAAATGCTCATAGCTTATAGGTGACCAGTTGGCCCATTGTAACCATATTATGTCTATTCAAGATCGACCCAACTAGTCCCATTTCCCTTCTGTTTCCCTACATTTGTGGAAATTCCTTTCTTTCAGATACTGAACAAGCTTCTCTACAAATATGAAATTAATTTGGCCTTCATGGCCTCTGGCAATGCATTGCAGGCCCTAACTACTCATTATGTTAAAAATAGATGGTTTTCCTTCTTGCAAGAAAATTTCCGAGGGCTACATGTAAACTTTTTCTAAAATCAACTGTTTGATGTAGTTTTTATGAATGCAATTTGTCTTCGAGTTTAATGAGACATCCTTTGATCTCCTTGCCTGCTTTAGTGATCTGTGCTTTTAACTTTGTCCTTTGACACATTTCCATCTCCTCTGTGGTCTGTTCATCATTTTGAACCTACTGAAGATTCTTAAGCTTTCTGCTTCAGTACCTTCACCCTCTTAAATACCTGACAACAGTTCAACTTCTGCTTATTTCTTGGGTGAAACTTCCAGGCCCGTTATACATTAAGTGCACTATGTAAATCTAAATTGTAAGGACGTTGACCTTGCACTGAATACATAAGGTCCTAATTTCAGAGAAGCCTTTCTTGTTGTGGGTGCAGTTTGTGGTCTTGAGGCTTAGAGTCCGATCTTGTAAACAAGTGCTGAAGAGTATGTTGAGCAGTACCTCCATGTACTGTGCTTTCTGAATAATTCTGTCTTTCTAGATGGATGAAGAAAAAGCAAATGTGGAAGAGATGCTGCAGAAAGGGCAGAGCCTACTGCAGACTATTGATGATGAAAGATGGAAATATTTCCAAAGAAAGCTGAACCTTCTGCAAACAAAATTTACTCATATTAAGGTATGAGAAAAGCCATTGCTACTAGGAATTGTTTTAAAAGTATGATGGATTATGTGGAAAATAGTCATGGTTTTTATATCTTCAAATGTTCCAAGTGTTTGATTTGTTCAGAGCAAATTGTGTTAGCTGTTAGCTGAGCAGAAATTGATCTTTGGAAGTATTCCTAAGCTGCTGTGGTGTGTGCTTGTTCAGGTTTGTCTCAATTACTGTGAAATAAGCTTATTGGAAATGAGGATTATTTTATTCTTACTGTAAGGAAACAAGATTATTCCAGAAAGGGCAGCTGAAAGAGCATCCTGTAGGGTGGTACCAATACAAAAGAGAAGAAAGTGAATTCATGGAATGGCTGGATGACATTGAACAGAAGCGAGTGGATTCTGGCTCAGAAGATGGAAGAGTAAAGGTAGAAATTAAGTTCCTTTTAGTTGGATCTTATTGTCTTATTTTCCTTGTAATAATCCTGATCCCTAATGATGATAAGGTCCCTCAACTTCCCATTCCCAACTCCACACTCTGCACGTGCTCCATGTGGTATTTCCCATCAGGAATGTTGTTGATTGGTTTATTTTTGTCTTGTACTCTAAGATAGTGAAAAGCTTTGTTTGCATGTCATCGAGACAGATCATTCTAAAAAGCAGTACAAAAGAAAAAAGAACTTTGCAAGATATACTATAGTGTTACAGTTAGAGTGAGTGCAGTGCAAAAGATAATTAGATGACAAATGAGAAAATCTGCAGATGCTTGAAATCCAAGCAACACGCCTGCCTTGCTGAGTTCCTTCAGCATTTTTTGTGTGTTGCTAAGGTAAATTAGAGTTCACCTTTAAAAGACAAGAGGTCTGTTCAAAAGTCTTATAACAACAGAATAGATGTTCTTGATCCTGACAGTACATATCCTTACGTTTTCGCCTGTTCTGCCTAATGGAACAGGGAGAAGAGAGAATACTGGGGCGGGAGGAGTCTTTGAAGATTAAAAATCAGCTTTATTTATCACATGTACATTGAAACACATAGTGAAATGCATAATTTGCATTAAACCAAATTAGAGAGGATTGTGCTCAGCAGCCCACAAGTGTTGCCATGCTTCCAGCGTCAACAGAGCATGCCCACAGCTCTCGAACTAACCCTACGTCTTTGGAATGTGGGAGGAAACCCGAGGAAACTCACGTGGCCGTGCGGAAAACATACAGACAACGACAGGAATCGAACCCTGATCAGCTCATGCTATGCTTCTTATTGGCTGCTTTCTCCAAGCAGCAGTAAGTGCAGACACTCAATGGAGGGGAGGCTGGTTTTCATGACAGATGGAGCTGTGTTCACAACTCACTGCAACTTATTCCAGTCTTGGAGCAGAGCAGTTAGCATACCGAGCTGTGATGCATCTGGATTGCAACACACAAAAAATGCTGGTGAACGCAGCAGGTCAGGCAGCATCTACAGGGAGAGGTATAGTCGACGTTTTGGGCTGAGACCCTTTGTCAGGACACGAAGGGTCCTGGCCCGAAATGTCAACTGTACCTCTTCCTATAGATGCTACCTGACCTGCTGCGTTCACCAGCATTTTTTTGTGTGTGTTGCTTGAATTTCCAGCATCTGCAGATTTCCTCGTGTATGCATCTGGATAGAGTGGTTTTCGTGAAGCATTTAAAAGAATTGGTGAGGATCACTGCAGACATGCAGAATATCCGTGATTAATGAGCTGTGTAAAAGGACAAAGAGCATGGAACAGATGATTGCTCCTCTCTGAATCAAAAAACATGGATGACCTTGTGTGGGAAGGGTTATACCTGATGGGTGAATTGCTTTGGAAAGATGAAATTTGCAAGAATCTCCACAGAGTTAGCTGCTTGCAGAGATTTCCATAAGTGAGACTGGGGTTTACTGACATAAATCAGTATGTTATACTGATAACAGAAAAAAACAAAGAAAAGTTATCTGGCAACAAAGTCTCTGAATGAGGTTTTTCTTTCCAGGAACTGATCCAGGAAATGGAGCAGTGAAGGGAGGACTTTATTTCCTTGAAAGTGAAGGGACAAAGTCTGGGATTGTATTGTAGCTCTCTGGGAAAAGATAATGTCAATGTAGATAAGCGCTGGCACCTAATTGAAGCCCAATTTTCTACTTTCCAGCCAGTACATTTAAAGAGCTCTGTAAGCTTGGGATTATAATTTATAAAATCCAAAATATTAGAAAGCAAAGTTTAGCTTGTTCTTATAACAATTGTATGAAGTTTGTCAGAAGGATTTTTGTTTTTCTAAAAGTCCAATGTCAACTATAAAGGAAGGTGATCAACGAGAGGTCAAGGTCTACTTCAGTGACTAGACATTGGTAGGAAAATGTATGAGGTCTTTCAGGCAAATTTTAATGAGTTAAAGAAATGTAGAATTAAGAACTGAAAGGTAGTAATCTCCAAATTATTCCTGATGCCAACTGCCAGTTAGTTTAAAAACAAGTGATGGCACAAAATATAAATGCAGATCTGGAGAGATGCTGTATGAAGAGAAGGGCTTAGCTTAAGTCCGTCACCCTGGCTGGGTGATAGCCGCCAAAAGCAGCTTGCCAGAATTCTCTGTCCTGAGGCAGTCTTTCAAGTCGTCCCCAGGTGTAGCCAATCTTGTGTAGGGAAAGAGGGAGCTCCTTCCTCTTCCAGTGATGAGATCGTTGGAGATGCTGTTGGCGTTTCTGTAGCTCTGGGGGTGTTGTATAGGATGTGGGTTCGCCCCCAGGGCCCAACCCCCCTCCTTTCACAGCCAGGCTTGGGTCTATCCATAGTGGAGTTAGAAGAGTTTAAGATTCTGGATTATTGGTAGCAGTTCTAGAGACTTGCATCAGCCACACAAATTTGAATCTCAATAGGAAGCAAGAACAGCTGTTTAATCTTAATATGCTGGGATTTCTGATGAGAGAGGGTTTTTATTAAAAACTATGTGATAGCATAGGTTAAAGAACAATTACCCCTGTGCAGAAGTATAATGTGTTGGAAGGATTATCAAATGAGGCTGGATGTATTGAAATACTGAAACAAAAAAGGGGCTGACTCATTTCTGTGATTTAAAAACCTTGGAATAGTTAAAGCAAGGGATTTAAAAAAATCTTTCTTAAACCTCTTCCCCCTCTCCTGGTTTCACTCATCACCTACCTCCTTGTACTTCTTCCTCCCCTCTCCCTACCTTCTTGCTCGAACTTCTCATCTTCCCCCGCCCCCCCAGTCCTGATGAGGGGTTTCAGCCCAAAATATTGACTGTTCTCTTTTCCATGGATGCTGCCTGGCCTGCTGAGTTCCTCCAGCATCTTGTGTGTGTTGCTCGGGTTTCCACCATTATGCATCGAAGAGGCTGTTCCTGTGCTGTACTATTTTCGCATCTTCGTACAGCACAGGAACAGCCTCTTCGATGCATAATGTCCATACAGACCATGATGCCAAATTCAATTAATCCTGTCTCCCTGCACATGACAAATGTCCCTCCATTCTCTTCTTAGTCATGTGCCTGTTAAGTGCTACCTGAATGTCACTGTTGTATCCACTGTAATTCCACCACTGCTCTTGCCCCTGCTGCCCTCTACCTACCACAATCTGTACAAAAGAAAATTTGTTTCTCCTCCCCCCATTTTAATTCTGTACTGTATCGTATTTGACATTTCCACCCTGTGAAAAAGACTCCTATTATGTAACCTATTTATACATTTCATCATTGATTTGTTTCTGAAGTAAGTTCATTTTTATTTAAAATGCAAGATGCCAATGTTTGTCTCGGCCATTGTCCCTGTTATAACGATTATTAGCCCTTTCTACAGACTCAAACATCACCACACAGGCTTTTATGCCCTCATCTTGTGATAATGAACTGAGCATGATTTTTGGGGTCAAACTCTGATTGAATCAGTTTTATGCTTTTTGTGGGTCCTTTTTCCATCTCCACTTCTTGTTCTTTTTATGCTGCTAGCATAGTGCATCTTCCTCAGTCATAGTGGCAATAAGCGGCTCATTTTGATTTCACTGACAGTGGTTTGAAGGGACAAAGGTGCAGTGAGTGGCTGCCATCACATCTGTAGCAAGAATCAGCTCTACTTGTACCTGATGAAGAAAGGTTCAGCAAGCTCTTTCCTCTTTGTAGCGAAGGAGGCTGAGAGTGATTTGATCGAGGTGTAAGATGATAAGAGGGATGGAATGGGCAATTGGTATCTTTTTCCCAGCCTGGCCACAGCTCGTGTGGGAGAACAAGGTGATTGGAGTATTGGGTGGGAGTGGGGAGGAGGAATGTCAGGGATAGTATGTTGTTTTAACATACAGAGTGGTAGTGAATCAATACTACCAGGGGTGTTGGTGGAGGCAGATAGATTAAGGGACTCTTGCACAGGCACATGGATGAAGAAAAATGGAAGGGTTATGTTGGAGGAAAGGGTCTGATGATCTTTGAGTCAGTTAAAAGGTTAATACAACATTGTGGGCTGAAGGACTTGTTCTGTACTATGTTCTGCGTGAACTGTTATCTGTTGTTACAATAAAAGTCAAGCTTACACTGCTGCCTCTCCTCAGGAAGCCACAGTTATTGCTGCCCATTGCACTCCAAGTCCAGCAATGGGATCGCAGAATTTCCCATCAGATTATCTTTTGGATATTAACAAGGCATTGCTGGCTCTGGCTGATGTTGAGCTACTATTGAATGCACCAGAATTAAACAATGGAAAATATGAGGACTTTTCCAGCCAAGAAGATTCCCTTAAGGTATGCTAAATTAAAAAAATAATTTTTTTGTCCTTGACTTGTGAACAATTGATATAATTAAGCTTATCAAGCACTAATGTGATAATATACTTTAGGGTTATTTTTGCACAGAGAGCGGGATATATCTGGTTTAAAATGGATTCTCAGCAGGATAAACCTGTCCGCTTTATAATTTACTGGGATCAGGATCTCCCTGCCCTGTGTTATCTAATTTATGAATGTGATATCCCTGAGCAGTCTTAGTTATTAACTCAGCAGATGATGCAAGCCTATATTGACAATATTATATTGAGCAAGATATTCCATACTACACTTTGGACAGTGTATACTTGGCTGTGTTATGCTGTGCATTAGGCATCTTTTAAAATGTCTCTCTCTATGTAACTTGAATCCAACTGAACAATATTGCATTGAACGCAAACAACAGGAATTCTGCAGATGCTGGAAATTCAAGCAACACACATCAAAGTTGCTGGTGAACGCAACAGGCCAGGCAGCATCTCTAGGAAGAGGTACAGTCGACGTTTCAGGCCGAGACCCTTCGTCAGGACTCATCAAATTCCTGACGAAGGGTCTCGGCCTGAAATGTCGACTGCACCTCTTCCTAGAGATGCTGCCTGGCCTGCTGCGTTCACCAGTAACTTTGATGAATATTGCATTGAATATGCTTTATTGTCTGGAGTCATTTTAAAGACAATTTTTATCATGATAACTATCATGAATTCGTTTGACGGAGTTAATAAAAAAGAGGTTTCATTGACAAAAGGGTGAGTAACCAAAGGAGGCATTTTTAATTTGATTTGCAAGAGAAGTAGATGATTTGAATATTTTTTAAAGTAGCAAGTTGTGATCAGATGTGATTCAGTGAGGTGTTTGAAAAAGAGTCATCAAGAACTTGACAAGTTGTGCAAATACATAAAAGGAGGGAAAAAAATCAGGACTGTCAGCAACAATATGGAGAGAGCCTGAGACCGACAAACAGACATACTGGAAAGTTGCCTGCTTGCCCTGTTCAACTCTTTTATGTTCTGATTTGATTTTGCTGAAAATGGAATTTGTGCACAAAAATTAATCAGTCCAATTTGATTTGATTTTTTCTGACCTTATGTTCTAGTTTTAAAGTGTTTAATTGTGTTTGTGAATGTGCTAACATTTTGGTCAAATGTGGAATCTTGAACTCAATTTAGGGTAACTTGCATGGAAAATAGAGGTACTGTATAGCAGAAACTGCAATGTCCTGAACTGGGTTTGATAATGAAAGGTCTGGAATTGATACTGCTGTGAGTTGGTATATGCAGTGATCCAAGGGGTAAATAAATTGGGTGATGGCACAAATAGATGATCAGGTTGAGAACATCTAAACCATTTGGATGATTTATAACTTACACTCATGATAGAAAAACAAGTTGATTTGGTGGAAATTGAAGTGCATAGCAAGAAGCAAATTTTAAGTTCTTGATGAGGAAAAGGCCAAATTCTTGGACTTGTACAAGTGACCTGTTCAGCATGTACTTGTACTGTCCAGCTTCATATTTATGATGGTTAATTTATTTTTTAACTGATAAGACCTCCCATTTTCAGCTTAGATTTTTAGCATTGATGATCAACATATCAGTTTTGGAAGCACCTGAAGGAAAGTAGATAACACCAGTCAGTGTTGAAAATAATCAGCATGTTGGGTAGCATCTGTGGAGAGAGAAAAGCAAAGTTAGTGTTTCAGGTTAATGAAAAGGAAAATGTATCTTTGGTTCACATATGTTATTTTGTTATCTTGGTTCTGCATTTGAAGATTATTTATTTCTGTCTCTGCCAATTCTTAAGATACATTATGCAGGTCTACAGTTCCAGAGGTCTCTCTGTCTTCAATACTTTTGTTTTGATGGTACCTTTTGTAGTGGCACATGTTCCACAGTTCCCCCTCCAATTTATTTCTGGTATTGTCAGGATACTTTTAGTGTCTTCGGCTGAAAAGGCAAAGACAAAAAGTTCTTGGTAGCCTTTATTTCCTTACTTCCAATCATTAATTCTCCATTTACATCTTCAAAGGGAGTAAAGCCATTTTCTTGCTTTTTTTTTAAACTTGCAAAATATCAGTGTCTGTTTGTTTGTTTCTTGCTATTAAACTCTGTTTCTTCTGTTTGGTCATTATTTGCTAGTTTCTAAATTATTCTATTTTCCCCAAGTTGGTGACATTCTAAACTTAACCTACAATAGCTGAATCAACTTTTTCATGGTTGTTGCTCAAAGTTCAAAAGTTCAATGTAAATTTATTATCAAAATACAAATATGTCACCATATACATCTCTGAGATTCATTTTCTTAAGGACATACTCAACAAAATCTTCAGAATGGTAACCGTAACAGAATCAATGCATGTATCATAGCTGAGAATTATAAAATATCTCCAATACCTGCCATAGCTTATCTGATATTCCATTTTCTAATCTGTTTTTCCAAGTCTGTTTTTGTGTTTTGGTAGTTGGTTTATTGAAGTCCCAAACTTGTAATTTTCAGAGTGAATATGAAACTGTGTTATGTTAGATCACTGTACCTAGAGAATCTTTCATGAGGACACTAATCCTGCCTTATTTCAAGTGACCCAATCAGAAATAGCTTGCTCCTTCATTGGTTCCACAACATGCTGAAGAAACTGTCCCAGGTATTCTCTATGAAATTGTTACTCACAGTTTGCTAATTTGAACTGTGTGATCCATATGAAAATTTAATTCACCTGCTTTTACTCCAATAGCTTTTTAATTTTACAAGAGCCAATACTTCTTGATTTGTAATTTGCCTTCTAAAGTCACTACTATTGGGACTTGTTCATTGAGTGGTGCTTTATCCGTCGACTGTCAGTAAATGTCAGCCATCCCGTAGCATCCTCAGATGCTGCTCAGCTTGCTGAGTTCCAACAGCACATTTTGTGCTCCAGATTCCAGCATCTGCAGACTCTTGCTCTACATCTTGTGCATTCTGAAATTAGACTGCGCCACTGTGTCTTACACTGCTTTCAGCATGTTGACTGCTTCTTCTGCACTAGAAAATGATTTAAGACCATCATCAACCTATAAATGTCTCTGTCTGTACCTCTGTGCTTTAGTCTCAAATTCCTTCTCTCCCTCGATAGCTGTCATCTTCAGGCCATAGATTGCCACAGCCAGTGAAGGACAGTTAACGAAATATATGAACTCTCATGCAGTACTCCAGAATCTCATTGTCCAGTTTTATCATTATGAAATTACAAGAATCTGTGGTAGTCTCAGTGATCTTCTCACACTGGGAAGCAATGGAACATCTGTTTGATGTAGCTATCACTGTGACGGACTCAGTTCTAAAGTGCATGAGAGCCCCGAATAGTCTGTTATTGACATGTGGAGCCCACAAGAGCACATTGTTCAATGATATGATTTTGAACTGCATACTTGAATCAAAGACAGTTTGTACTTATGCAGGTTTCTGGGGTTGATAACTACCAAAGTTGGGCGAATACTAGTTTTCTTCATTGGGATCTGGTGGAAGCTCTAATACAGGATGAATGTTCCTGAAGAGTCTGTCCATGAGCTCTTTGAAATGACCTTTCATTTCTGGTTTCCTTCTCAATGTATGAATGGGGGGCATAAGTCGACTGAGGGCATTGTATTGTGGGGTAGAAGTTGCCATGGAGAGTGGAAAAGAAAGAGAGCTACCCAACTGTTTGATTCATCTTTGCTAAAGTCTTTGTTCATGATTTGAAGGAAGACCTCATCTTCAGTGGACCTCATCTTCAATAGAAGGTGCCAACTTGTAATCATTTTCTGAGTGACAGAAGACTAACTTGCCCAAATCTGGTTGAGATTGGTGCTAGAGTGTTTGTTAACCCTTTAGAATTTTCTCAGTTTCTGCATAAATATGATCTAAAATGTGATCAGATCTTCGCACTGGTACCAAAATGTGGTAGAGAACCCAATTAAATAAATAACCAAAAAAATACTTGTTCATCCTTTTTTTTTGGAGAAAAAATTATCCAAAATTACAAGCGTTTGTTTGAAGAAGTATGTGAACCTCCAGGGTTACCAGTTCATCTAAAAGGGAAATTAGAGTAAAGTGTTTCATTGAAGCCCTGCTCTATTCAAAGAACTTAATCTGGGTTTTCACTATCAAAGTGTAATCTTCACCACACAGGTTTTTGTAAGTGTACCACATCTCGATCAAAGGAGATTTCTGAGGATCTTAGAAAAAACGTTGTTGATGCTCATCAGGCTGGAAAAGGATACAAAACCATTTCTAAAGAGTTTGGGCCCCACCAACCCATAGTCAGGTAGATGGTGGACAAATGGAGGAAGTTCAACATCATTGTAACTCTTCCGAGGAGTGGTTGACGAACGAAAATCACTCCAAGAGCAAGGCGTGTAATATTCCAGGAGGTTAGAGAACCCCAGGGGAGCATCTAGGGAGCTGCAGGCCTCTCTCGCATTGGCTAATGTCAGTGTTCATGAGTCTATCATCCGGCAAACACTGAACAACAATGGTGCGCATAGTGGACTGCAAGCAGAAAGCCACTACTCTCCGAGAAGAACATTGCTGTCTGTCTAAAGTTTGCTAAAGACCATGTAGATAAACCAGAATGCCATTGGAAGAATGTTCTGTAGACGGATGAGTCCAAAATAGAACTTTTTCGTGTTGTGTTTGGTGAAAAGCAAACACTACATTCTAGCATAAAAACCTCAGCCCATTTGTGAAACATAGTGGTGGCAGTGTCATGATTTGGGCCTGCTTTGCTGCCTTGTGACTAGGACGGCTTGCCATCATTGATGGAACTATGAGTTCTGAATTGTAGCAATAAATTCTTCAGGAAAATATCAGGGTATTCTTTCGTGAACTGAAGCTCAAGTGAAAGTGATCATGCAGCAAGACAATAACCCTAAACACACAAGTCAGTTTACCAAAGAATGGTTAAAGCAGAAGAAATTTCATGTTTTAGAATGGCTGAGTCAAAGTCCTGATCTTAATCCTATAGAAATGTTGTGGAAGGCCTGAAGCAAGCAGTTCATGCAAGGAAGCCCACCGACATCCCAGAGTTGAAGCAGATTTGTAAGGAGGAATGGCCTAAAATTCCTCCAAGCTGATGTTGAGGACTAATCAACTGTTACCAGAAGTGTTTGGTTGAAGGTTAATGCTGTAGAAAGGGGTCTTCAGTTACTGAAAGCAAAGGTTCACATACTTTTTCCAACAACTACATGTAATATTGGATCATTTTCTCAATAAATAAATGAACAAGTGTAACATCTTTTGTGTTATTTAGATGGGTTCCCTTTATCTAGTTTTAGGGCTTAGTGTGAAGATCTGATCAGATTTTAGGTTATATTTAGGCAGAAAATTCTAAAGGTTCACGGACTTTCTAGCACCACTGTAAGTATGTCAAACTTCCCTTTTACATGGGTTCTACTATCACAGGGTCTGAGATCACTTGGGTGCCTGTTCTCTGGGACATTAATCTTAAAGGTGCTGAAAGTAGGCTGATGAGCACCATTGAGGCAGACTTCACCCTCTATTACCCAACCCAAGTCCAGTCATTGGGCAAGGGGTGCATTGCACTGACCTTTGCTTTGTTCATGTACCTTATGTGTATGAATGGTGTCTCTGCCAAGCAACAGGAGAACCTCTACAGAAGAGTAAAGTGGGGAATCTTGTCAGCTCTAGCCTGAATTTATAAATAACTGCATGCAACTTCAGGGGTTGTGATTTCATCCCTGTTGTTAGGAATGTGGTCGCACTCAATGAGGATTAGGAACAGTAAGCAGAATCCCATAAAGAATGAGAATGGCAGATAAGGGGTGTGATGTTTTGCTTTATACTGGAACTCTTTAGCTATCCATTGTACTTGGATATTGTTGGGTAGTTTCTCCATGTAGGGTTTATTCCTCTTGCAGTGTCCAAGAAACTCAGTCTTAGTGGGTAACCTTCTGCAGTTCTGATAACAGATCTGTAAGCTCCAGTAGTGTCTGTGGCTCTTTGTGTGAGAGCTTTAGAAAATTATCAAGTCTGCTGAAGAGAGATTCTTTGATTGCGTCTGGAGCGCCATAGTATTGTCGAGCCTCTGCCATAGCGTTTGTAAACCTTTAACTGGAACATTAATGTACATTGCCCAGTGTGCAAAGCATGTTGAGCGTGTGGTCTGGACAGCTTCTCCTTGTAGAGCTGGAACACATTCTTTTGGGCATACTCTTTAGTACAAGGGTCTCCAGCCTTTTTTATGCCATGGACCAATACTATTGAGCAAGGGGTCCATGGACCCCGAGTTGGGGATCCCTGCTGTAGTAAGATGCATTGGCTGTTGTGACATAACTGAATCTGATTATAGACTCAACATTGTCTAAATTATTTGCTGCTTCATGGATATTTGCCTCTGCTAAAGCAGCCTCATCTTCATGCTCTTCCTTGAGCGCACTTATCGTACCCTCTACAAGTGCTCTCTCCATGTCTATGCGAACTTTCTCAGTTTGCACCCCAACTTTCTGTTTGGCATAAGCTGCTCTTATTCTTGGTGGTTCAGCTCTGCCAGGAGTTCGTGCTGGAGCTATGCTAATTGTGGGCACGTTTGTGCGCCATGAAGACGTGATAGATGCGTCACACTCTGAACCGATATTCAGGTCTTTGGTGATCGATGTTGCTCAGGTCAGAAGCTGACTTTTGCGATAGCGGCATTCAAACGCATCTTCAGTCTGTGGACTATGCCTTTGAAGACAAATTATTTTTTCACTCTACTGCCCTTGCAGTGCTTGTGTACAAAGCTATGCAGTGAGTTAAACACCTTCTCGAAAATCACCCAAGACGGAAGCTTCCTTCAGGGTTTTTAATGAGATCTTACTCGTGGAACGATAGAAAGTTAAGTAAAATACGTATTAAATTCAATACAGAATTATTGTGCACCTAAATATGCCCAATGCGCACAGAAAAGAAAAAAACCCACAAATCTTGCAAGCAATAGAAGTGAGCAATGACGGATCATTCTGAACCAAATTGAGTCCTTCGATTCAAATCTCTGGAGTAGGTCCAAAGCCTCAGTCGTCAGTTCATCGTAATAGTGGGCAAATCACCGCAAAGTTTGCCGTCTTAGTAGCACAGACAGAGGAGCCCCCTGGAATATCTGGGCTGGCGTTTAAATTGTCTGAACAGTGGATTGTACCTCGGACTGGGACCCGCGTGCCCTGCTCCGGTGAATTGTTCCAGGCCTACAACACACTGCCCAGTGATTCACTTTGGGTCTAGATTTTGAAGTCAAAGAAGCTGTTCTTGTCCTCTCCAAATCGGCTCAGCACCCAAAGTAATCCAGCCTCACCTGGCTCTCAACTGCCTTTTCGGTCTATCTGGGTTGGTGCTTAAATTGTCCAAACAGTGGATTGTGCCTTGCATTAGGACCCAGGCTGCACCGCGACTATTCGCTTTGGGCCCAGGGCGTGTCGCCCAATGATTCTTTTTGGACCTGAATTTCGCTGCTGAAGAAGCCATTCTTGACATCTCTAAATTGGTTTAGCACTTGGAGCGATCCACTCTCGCAGCCGGGTTAGTTGGATAGGCATCGGAACTCCTCTGTTTTGTCTGCTGCTCTCTGGATCATTTACTCCAGTCAGCATGATTCCAACTCCAAGTACATTTGCTCCAACTCCAAAGTGATTTTGCAGGGCACATCTCTCGAATTTGCTTTGCCTTTGCTTGCCTTTTTATTGATTGTGGTGATAGTTTACCACAATTTATTTCCAAAAGAGTGTTATTAGTAATACTTTCAATTGAATTTCTTTGCTTTCAAACCACCAGTAAGCTGTCAAAATGCCTTTGGTAGCGCCATTTAAAACTGGAAGTTGTTGGACTCTCAGATATTGCTGTTTCATGAGCAAATAGAGCGTGGAGATGGATGTCTTCCCACTGCATGCTTGACGTTGAATCCAAATTAATCCGCATGGGAAATGATATAAAAACACCTTACTGACAGGAAGTGATGTTAATACAAAACTAACTGCACCTCTAGAAACCTGAGAAGTTGTATCTCCAGCTTCTCACAGTGGTTGATTCTTCACTTATTTCTACCCTGACTAATTCTGCATTTTGATCTTCTGAGTCAAAGTAACCCTGTGCAACTACCTTATCTCATCCTCCATGAACAAATCTGAGTCCTGCCTTACCAAGAAGCTCACAGGCACATACGTTTTCCTTTCCGCACTTTTCCTCCCACAATCCTTCTGAAGTATCCAGTATCTCGGAATATTTGGTCTTGGCTTTGATTGTCTTGCAGCCATGTCTTAAAAGTGAACATTAGACCATATTGATTTATTTCTGTCAGTGCATTTAATTCATCTGTTGTGTTGTAACTGCAGTTTGCATCCATATAACGACTGTTTTCCTGCTCTTGTTGCAGGCGTTTTTTATGTTTATGGTCTCTGTCCCATCCCCAACTCATCATTATCCATTTTGTTACCCTGCACCTTTGCATTATTCTTTCTCTTTGACTTTCTAAATTAATCATGGTAATCCTTCCTGCCAGTATCTAGCTTAAAAGCTTAACTGTAGCCCTACCGATTTGATTTCCCAGACATTGGTCCCAGCTCATTTCATGTGAAGCAAGGAGCCACGTGATAATGCAGATGCTGGAATCCGGAGTCAAAAATAAACTGCTTCAAGAACTCACTGTATCGGGCAGCACCTGTAGAGGCAAAAGGATAATCCATGTTTTGGGTTGAGGCCCTGTATCAGGTCTGAGTGTGTAAAATAGGAATGAACAGATAGAAATTGGGAAGGAAGAGACAGAGGCTGGTAGGTGATGGGTAGATAATAGATGAGGAGAGAGGAAAAAAAATGGAGCCAGTTGAAATGGGCGAGGGGAGCAAGAAGGGACAGGTAGATGCTTGTGGGTGATATGATTAGAATCAGGTGATTGGTGAAATCAGATAAGGGAGTGATGATTGACAGATGCAAGCAAGTTGGGGAGAGGATAGATGGTGAACTCAGAAGACAAAGGAAGAAACCCAGCAGGTTAGCTATGACAGTTATAAGTATTTGGAGTGAGTTGTGAGAGGGTGAGGAGACTCATTAATGGTGGTGGGGGGAGTGGTGGGGAGAATAGAAAAAGATGAATAGAGGGAGAGAGAGCCCTGGAGGACAGGTGGGAGTGGGAAAGGAACATAGGAGCTGTAGACACGAGGAAATCTGTAGATGCTGGAATTTCAAGCAACACACATAAAAATTGGTGAACGCAGCAGCCCAGGCAGCATCTATAGGAAGAGGTACAGTCGATGTTTTGGGCCGAGACTGATGAAGGGTCTCGACCTGAAACGTCGACTGTACCTCTTCCTATAGGTGCTGCCTGGCCTGCTGCATTCACCAGCAATTTTTATGTGTGTTACAGGAGATGTAGGTTGTGTTAATATCGAAAATCCAATGTTTGTACCATTTGGGTTATAATCTGCCTGCGTGGAATATGAAGTGGTGCTGTTGCTGTTGCAGTTTGTGTTTGACCTCACCGTGGCAGTGATAAAGGCCAAGGACAAACGGTCAATGTGCAAGTGGGAAGGATGTTGAAATGACATGTAACTGGGAGGTTAGCTGCTGGTTGTCGAGAGAGGGGGCAGACGCTTTGCTGAACAGTTTCCTTGTCTTTGTTTGGTCTCACTGAAGTAGAAGAGGCCACCTCTGGGGAATATAATGTAACAGACCAGATTGGAAGAAACGCATGTGCACCTCTACATCATTCAGAAGGCATAGTTAGCTCCCTGGATGGTGGTGAAAGGAAGTTGATGTCGGAGAAGTGTTGTAGCCTTTACAGTTTCAGGAGAAAGGGCTAGGGGATGGGAAGGGGTGGGTAGGGAGTGATGAGCAGATCAGAGATTCATGGAGAGTGGTCTACGTGAAAACAAAATTGGTGAGGGGGAATGGAGGGAGGCAATGAAGCTTTGTATGACTTTGAATTTGAAAAGATACTGCTGTTCCACAATTTATAGATGTCATGATAGCTAAGTGTCACAGAGGTGGGGGAAACGGAATAATAAACTTGCATTGCACTATAAAATCTGGCGGGCGGAGGGGGCGAGGCCCGAGGCCTGGAGCTGGCCTGCCGCTCGTCGCGACTGCCGCCGCCCGCCCCCGCCGCCTGGTACGGTCGGGAGCAGCTGTAGGACCCGGCAAAGGTGGAGCAGCTAGCGGGCGAAAACAAGTGAGGGGGTGGTGTCATTACCATACCACTAGGTGATCATCCCAACGGCGGAGCAGGCGGAAGAGGAAACATGTCCCACCGGCTGCAAAGGCGGATGAGGATGTCCAACAATGGGTAGGGAGGCTTGCGAGCACGCCGCAAGAACTGCCGTAGACCCACAACACTCAGGGCTTGTCTACCTAGCGTGTGAAGCCTGGATTCGGCGGACTGCGCGGAAGAAACCATCACTGGTTCAACGGACAGAAAGGCGATTCTCAGCAATGCGTCGTAGAGCGCTAAGAGGGCACAGTGAGACACACAGAACACTGCTGGCCATCCACTGCATCCTGACCTATCTCCAGCTGTCTCGACTATGTCTTGCCACTGGGTCCAGATAGGCCGGGACGAGAGAGTGAGGCTGACGTCCTGCGCAACTCTCCCTCACTTTAATCCAAGTCAAGCGCAAGTCATGACTTCAAACCCAACGCGGAAGAAAGTGACGGTGCTCAACCTTGGCACATGGAACGTGAGAACTCTGCGAGATAACATCAAGGCAGACAGACCAGAGAGAAGAACTGCACTGGTTGCAAAAGAGCTAGCTCACTACAACGTGGACATAGCAGCTCTCAGTAGCAGACAAGGGCCAGCTGACAGAACGTAGTGGTGGATACACGTTCTTCTGGAGCGGTCGCAGCAGCGCTGAACGACGAGAAGCAGGCGTGGGATTTGTCATCAATTCTAACCTCGCCCGTAAACTCACCAAGCACCCAGAGAGCATCAACGACCGCCTGATGACACTTCAGCTCCCACTTGCAAACAAGAAGAACGCTACGCTGATTAGTGCCTACGCTCCCACCATGACCAACCCAGATGACATTAAAGACAAGTTCTATGAAGAACTCGACGCCCTCATCTCAGCAATCCCACAGTCAGAGAAGCTCATCGTTCTCGGGGACTTAATGCCAGAGTAGGGACAGACTACCAAACCTGGGAAGGGATCATTGGAAGACACGGCACTGGCAAGTGTAACAGCAACAGCCTTCTGCTCCTCAAGACATGTGCCACACACGACCTTGTCATGACCAACACCCTGTTCCGCTTACCCACCCGTAAGACGACGTCATGGATGCACCCACGCTCGAAGCACTGGCATCTGATTGACTACATCATCACCAGGAAGAGGGACAGGATGGATGTCAGAGTGACGAGAGCCATGTGTGGTGCCGACTGCTGGACTGACCACCGCCTCATTGTGTCCAAGTTCAGGCTTCGCATTCTGCCCACGAGAAGACCCCAAGGGCAGAAGACTGCAAAGAGGTTGAATGTCTCCAAGCTGAAAAGCAGCAGGGTTGCAGAAGAATTCGTCGATGACCTTGAAGGCAGACTGCCAGACACACCACAGGAAGACGGGACCAGCGTTGAGGAACAGTGGACGGCCTTCAGAGACGCTGTCTACACTACTGCCCTCGAACATCTCGGACCAGCAACCCGAAGAAACCAAGACTGGTTCGATGAGAATGATGAAGAAATTCAGGCACTACTAATGGTGAAACATCAACATTACAGAGCGCATCAGAATGACCCCACGTCGCTCGCCAAGAAAGATGCCTTTACCAATGCAAGAAGAAAGGTGCAGAAAAAACTTCGCGAGATGCAGACCAGCTGGTTCAGCAAGAAGGCCGATGAAATCCAGGGCTATGCAGACAGCCACGACATAAAGCGCTTCTACGATGCGCTTAAGGCTGTATACGGACCCCAGTCCTCCGGCTCCTCACCCCTCCTCAACGCAGATGAGACGCAGCTGCTGACAGAGAAGAAGCAGAGTCTGGATCGCTGGGCTGAGCACTTTAACAACGTCCTTAACCGCCCTGCCGACATCAACGACAAGGCCATTGCCCGCCTGCCCCAGGTAGAAATCAACAAGAACCTCGACACCCTCCCCACAGTAGATGAAGTCAGGAAGGCAGTGAAGCAACTCTCCTGTGGCAAAGCGCCAGGACCTGATGCAATCCCTGCTGAGGTATGCAAAGCAGGAGGCCCTGTCATGACGCAAAAGCTGACTGTACTCTTCCAGTCCATGTGGAAAAAGGGACAGGTCCCGCAACAGCTGAAAGATGCCAGCATAGTCCACATCTACAAGAGGAAAAGCAACCGCCAGTCTTGCGACAACCACCGAGGCATCTCCCTCTTGTCCGTTACAGGGAAGATTCTGGCCCGCATCCTGCTCAACCGCCTTCTCCAACATCTTGAGCAAGGTCTGCTCCCAGAAAGCCAGTGCGGCTTCTGTGCTGAACGTGGGACCGCGGACATGATTTTTGCTGCGCGCCAACTCCAGGAAAAATGCCAGGAGCAACACAGCGACCTCTTCGTGACCTTTGTCGATCTAACCAAGGCTTTCGATACGCTCAGCAAAGAAGGCTTGTGGAAGATCATGGAGAAGTTTGGCTGCCCCAGCAAGTTCATCACAATCGTCCGGCTGTTCCACGACGGCATGATGGTGAAAGTTCTGGATGACGGCGACGAGTCGGAGGCTTTCCCAGTGACAAATGGCATCAAACAAGGCTGCGTTCTTGCCCCGACTCTGTTCAGTATGGTATTCTCTGCCATGCCGATAGATGCCTTCCGTAACTACGAAGAAGGAATCCACGTCAGATACAGGACTGACGGCAGGTTGTTCAACCTTAGGCGCCTGCAGGCAGTTACAAAGGTGCAAGAGACTGTCATCAGAGACTTGTTTGCTGATGACTGCACACTCAACGCCAGCACAGAGCAGGAGATGCAGCGTGAAATGGACTGCTTCTCACAAGCCTGCGACAACTTCGGTCTCACTATCAGCACCAAAAAGACCGAAATTATGTACCAGCCTGCCCCAGGAAAGCCATACCAGGAGCCGCGCATCACAGTGAAGGGCCAGAGCCTCCAGGCAGCCGACAACTTCACCTACCTGGGCAGCATACTCATAGACGCTGAGGTCAACAACAGGATTGCCAAAGCCAGCGCCGCCTTTGGGAGACTCCGTGAGAACGTCTGGGAGCGGAGAGGACTCAGCCTTACCACCAAGCTGAAGGTCTACTGTGCAGTGGTCCTTACCACCCTCCTTTACGCCAGCGAGACCTGGACTGTCTACAGCAGACATGCCAAACAGCTCAACCACTTTCACCTGAGCTGTCTCCGCAGACTCCTCCACATCAGGTGGCAGGACAAAGTCCCCGACACGGAAATCCTGGAACGAGCTGGGCTCTGCAGCGTCTACACCCTCCTGCTGAAAGCCCAAGCCAGGTGGGCTGGACACGTGGTCAGAATGCCAGACAGCCGATTGCCTAAGCAGCTGCTGTACAGAGAACTGTGTCAGGGTAAGCACTCAGTCGGGGGGCAGAAGAAACGTTTCAAAGACTGCCTGAAAGCATCCCTCAAAGGCCTGGGTGTCGACATCAACACGTGGGAGACGCTTGCCCTCGACCGTCCAGCTTGGTGCAGCAAGATCACCACAGGAGCCCGTGCAGCTGAAGTCAGGCACACCATCGAGGCGCAACGAAAGCGTGCTGTGCGCAAGGCCCGAGCAGCGTCCACTGCCACGACAGCACCCACCCACTTGTGTCCCACATGTGGGCGAGCCTTCAGGGCCCGGATTGGCTTCATCAGTCACCTCCGGACCCACAGCCACCAATCTCCCATTTGACTCTGAAGCCATGGTCAACTTCAACTACGAAGGACGAACAACAACACAACAACAACATAATTGACACACAAGTACCACAGGTTTTAAAGCTTTGACTTCAGTGCAGAAAATAGATATAGAACATTGTTGAAACTGCTGTAAAATTAGTTCCTAGCTGGATGGAAGTTGACTTCTGATGTTTCAACAGTTCAGTTCTGGATCCCGATGGTTTAATGTTTTACCCTAATATGCAAATCTGTTGCCTGCTATTGAGAAAACCAGTGCTGGTAGTCAGACCAGAAAAGTAGTGGTGATGTGAAGCCAAGAGCTATGATTAAACATACGTATGATGATGTCTTTGAAAAGGGCTTTTTTATGAACTACTAGGGAGCGAAGTCAGCATTTTTAAGGAAATTATTTTTAAGATGCTTAACAAAACATATATTCGATGGGTGGACTCTGGTTTCATTGTGTTGCAGAAGAATCCATATTTATTGGCTGCAATAGGGTAATTGATTTTATTAGGCTAAGTGCAAAGCCAGATTTTTCTTCACAAGGATCGAATGCAACTGGACATAAAAGTGGGTTTGATTTGGGTTTAATGGAGTACATATTGAACGTCTTTACGTTGTTGCACTTACGAAATGGTATAAGCAAACTATATCTTGGGGATCACAAACAAGAGACAATCTGCAGATGCTGGAAATCTAAGCAACCCACAGAAAATGGTGGAGGAACTCAGAAGGCCAGGCAACATCGATGGAAAAAAGTGCTGTCGACGTTTCAAGCCTGAAATGTCAACTGTACTTTTTTCCGTAGATGCTGCCTGGCCTTCTGAGTTCATCCACCATTTGTGTGTGCTGCTTTTATCCCCTGGGGATAGCATGGAGAGGTTGAATTTGCTGTAATTGTTATTGCTGCCTTTACACCTCTGGAATTAGAAAGGTGTGGAAATAATTGGCATTTTTTGCATATTATGAACGTGTGTTTCTTTGATTGAAGCGTAAGCTGATGTTCAATGTGTGATTGAATATAATATTTTGTTGCACAAATGCTGCTCATAAAGAATTTGTTGTATTTCTCTGCATTACTTTTGGTTGCAATGTGGAATCAGGTCTCGTGTCCCTCTTACTGCAGTGACAGTGAGTTTACCAGAGACTAAATTACAAAGCCAGCATTCTGACTTTATTTGTTGGATGTGTCGTGCCCGGAGCAGTCAATTGTGAAAAATATGTCTTGGGCAGCTGGCATTATGTTGCTCTGAGCCAGCGGCCATTTAGCTTTATTTTGTGTTCTTGTTAGATTTGGTACCAATATTTGCAATTACTATTAAATTCTTGTATTTAAAAATGTCACTGCTTCATAGATTAAAATATGATCTAGTGGTATTTGGGTTGACTGATTGCTGGTATCTCTTACAGAATATAAAAGACACATTGGAGAAACTCAGCGAGCAAATTGAGGACATCCACGAGAATCAGCCTGATGCCTTACTTGAAGCTTCTGCAGCTGAGGTTGTACAAATTGGTGATGCACTGACACAGCTCCATTCATTGTGGGACAAAGTGAACAGAACGTACAATGATCGTAAAAGGTAGGATGTTCTATTATTAGCTGGCATGAGATCAGCAGAGTTATTTCTGCTTGCATTGCATAAGAGATGTAATGGAAAATTTAATTACAAATCATAATGACTTAAGTGTGTTTCACATAGGAGCATTGCACTGACATCACTGGATTGGTGATCCTGAGGCCTGGAACAATAATCTGGAGATGCATTCAAATCCTGTTGTTTTCAGTGACTCGGGTCCAGTGTTGTTTCTGAAAGTGAGTTTGGACATAATCCTAACAAGCAGCAAACTACTTGTGAGCCACAGTGTCTTGAAAACATCAGTGGAAGTATTTGGCAGTTTTGTTGACAGGGAGGATTTACATTTATTACCATTTGCTTGTAGCCTCTGTTGCTGACAGAAAATTATTTTGGCATTAGATATTAACAGGCATCAGCAACCAGGTGTAGTCCTGTTCACACTGAAGGGGAGCTAGAAACTTGACTACATTGATTTAAGGTGAGAGGCAAAGCTGTAAAAGGGATTTGAGGAAAGCTGTAAAAGGGATCACGTGGTGTGCATATGGAGTGAGCTGCCAGAGGAAGAGTTTGAGGCAGGCATAACAACATTTAAGATGTTTGGGTAAGTAAATGGGATGTGTATGGAGGCACGTGGGCCAAATACAGACAAGTGGGACTTGCTAAGTGAGCACCATTTTTGGCATGGATGACATGAGCTGGAAGGCTTTTTTCATGATGTATTATTCAAGAATGCAAAGCTAGTTAACTGAAAACACTGATGTAAGTTGAGGATCTGAGTTGCGTTAAACTGTTTATATGCAGCTTTGGTCATTCGTTAAACAGACCTTTTGGGAACTTGAAAAAGATGCCAAATACCCAGACCAAAAAGGTTTAAGCAGGCAGCTAATTTAGAGGCTAATAGTTTTGCATCAAATCTTGTAACTCTTCATCAGAACACAAGATCCTTTAAGCCTTGAAAGATGTAATCTGTTATGTCATGAACTAAAGAAATGTTTCATATAGTGTACTTGCCCAACAAGCTATAGACCAATGTTTAATTTATCGTAACTGTGGGCTGACATTTGACAAATGTGTTACTTTTATTACTGTTGTTGGGATGGATTTCAAATTAAATTCTGTTGATGCTTTCAGCAGAGGGCTCTTGTTACTGTAAACACGAGAGATTCTGCAGGTGCTGGAAATCTAGAGCAGCACACAAAACTCAGCAAGTTAGGCCACACATCCTCCGATACTACCTCCCTCACCACTCCAAACAATCCTTCCAGGTGAGATGACACTTCTGTTGTATCTGGTCCTCTCAGTCTTCCTTCCCCTACATCTGTGAGTTCCAACGCAAGAGGCAAGATTTCCCGGTGGCTGTCCATTACAATTCAGCTTCCATAGAACCATAGAAACTACAGCACAGAAACAGGCCCTTTGGCCCTTCTTGGCTGTGCCGAACCATTTTCTGCCTAGTCCCACTGACCTGCACACGGACCATATCCCTCCATACACCTCCCATCCATGTACCTGTCCAATTTATTCTTAAATGTTAAAAAAGAACACGCGTTTACCACCTCGTCTGGCAGCTCATTCCATACTCCCACCACTCTCTGTGTGAAGAAGCCCCCCCTCATGTTCCCTTTAAACTTTTCCCCCCTCACCCTTAACCCATGTCCTCTGTTTTTTTTCTCCCCTTGCCTCAGTGGAAAAAGCCTGCTTGCATTCACTCTATCTATACCCATCATAATTTTATATACCTCTATCAAATCTCCCCTCATTCTTCTACGCTCCGGGAATAAAGTCCTAACCTATTCAACCTTTCTCTGTAACTGAGTTTCTCAAGTCCCGGCAACATCCTTGTAAACCTTCTCTGCACTCTTTCAACCTTATTTATATCCTTCCTGTAATTTGGTGACCAAAACTGAACACAATACTCCAGATTCCCATTCCCGTTCTGACATGTCTATCTATGATCTCCACTGCTGCCATGATAAGGCCAAACTCAGGTTTGCAGAACAGCACTTTATATTCCATCTGGATAGTCTCCAACTTAATGACATTAACATCAATTAATCTAACTTACAGTAATATCTCTCCCATCCATCCTTATTTCCTTACCTTTCCCCGACCTTCTTATTCTGGCTTCTGCTCCCTTCCTTGCCAGTTCTGATGAAGGGTCTCAGCCTGAAACATTGACTGTTTATTTCCCTCCAAAGGTGCTACCTGACTTGTTGAGTTCCTCCAGCACTTTTTGTGTGTTTTGCCTTTGAATTTAGTGTCGGGGGGGGGGACGATTGCATTTGTTAAGTTATTGTTATTTCTGCTTCTGAAGTAAATTGAGCAGTGGCTGCATGAAAGTGTGGAAAACTTTTAAGTGAGATTTCAAAACCTGAAATTGAGTCGAGATGTAATATGGGTGTTCCTGTGGTCAGCGAATAGTGTGCAACTTGTTAAAGCGAAAAATAGATTTGTAACTCAGCCATGGGCTCCGAAGAGTCAAGGATGAGTCAGTAGTGAGTAGTCAGTAAAATATTAAGTTTTCAATATTTATTCTACAGGAAGTATCAACAAAGCAACTTTGTTACCATAACAGTTAAGTGATTGAAAATCAGTGCCAGGGATTATTTGTGTGGCTTTTATAGTATCACTTTGCTGTAAACTGTGTGTTTGCTGGTCCTCTCAAAGGAAGCTGAGGGCTAAGTGGAGATGATTGATTTCTTCCTCTGTGCAGCAGTGAATGACACTGTGAAGTCAAAACTTTATCATGTTGTGCTTCTCTGATGGAGAATTTCAAAATTGATAAATGTATTTCATATGCACCTAATGGAATACTTTAATGAAATCTGAAACTGACTAAAAGCAATTTAAAAATAATCAAATAAAATGAGCTTGGATTTAGATCAGTAAAGTGATTACACTGATTATAAAGCAATTGGTTGAGTTGCCCATGGTATTACAGGAAAGATACTAGCGTGAACAGAAGATTGGCTGACTGGCAGAAGACACTGGGAATAAAAAGACCCTTTTTCTGGTTGGCTGCCAGTAATTACTGGCGTTCTGTAGGGCTTGGTGTTGAGTCCACTACTTCCTATGCAACATGCTAATGATCTGAATGATGGAATTGATGGTCTTGCGGTCATATTTGTGGATGATACTGTGACCAGATGACCAAGTTATCAGAAGATTGATGCCGATAAGAGAGATAAGAGAGAGACAATGGGGAAACATTCAAAATGCTAATAAATGAGAGATGAGAGAGGTTAACGAAAAGAGACACAGTTCCGAGTATCGTCAGACCGGTTGCTTTGAACCTGAACTGTTTGAAGTTTGATGGACAGGCGATACCCCAGCAGGGGGATAAAAGGAACAGGTTCGCTAAGGCAAGAGACACCACGACACCACGAGATAACAAGACCCTGGAAGTGCGTTGTGGCCCCCCCCACAAGTTGGTGGGAGTTTTTGGAGGTTTGGTCGCGGGACCGACCATAGACGCACAGGGTGGAAAGGTACGATCGGCGGGTACCTGGTATGTGTGTCCGCCCTTGCCTGGGTGCCGGGTTCACCGCAGAAGAACGATCGTATCCGGAACGGAGGGGTCACAGTCGGTGACCTCAGAAGACATTACAAAGGGCTCGCCCAAAAGCTAACTGCGAGGAATATCAAAGGTCTGTTTGAATCTGATTTGAATATCATCATTCACTCTCTCTCTCTTCCCCCCCCCCCCATGGCACAACAGCGATTACTGCGAACTGAACTCAACTGAACTTTATGTCACTTGAGACTGATCATTTTACCCCTAGACTGCGATAGAGCTTGATTGATCCTATTATCCTAGTTCTGTGTACATGTGTGTTTTATCATTGCTAACCTGTTGCATTTATATCCTTATGTTTAGAGTACTGTGTTACTTATTTCTTTAATAAAACTTTCTTAGTTCCAGTAATCCAGACTCCAACTAAGTGGTCCATTTCTGCTGGTTTGGCAACCCAGTTACGGGGTACGTAACAATACAAAGATAGTGACAGTAGTGTTGAGAAAGTAGAAAGTCCATAGGAGGACTTGGACAGTTAGAAGAATGGGGGAAAATTGGCAGAAGGAATGTAGTGTCGGGAAGTGCATGGTCATACACTTTGGTAAAAGGAATAAATGCAGAGAGTGTTTTCTAAATGATGAGAAAATAGTGAAATTGGAGGTGCAAAGAGACTTACAATTCCCTAAAGTTAACCTGTAAATTGAGCCTATAGTAAGGAAGGCTAATGCAGTGATAGACATTCATTTCAAAAGGACTAGAATATAAAAGAAAGGATGTAACTCTGAACCTTTATAAAGCTTTGTTCAGGCACATTTGGAGTATTGTGAGAAGATTGGGCCCCATATCGAAGAAAAGGTACATTGATACGGAGAGGGTCTGACAGAGGTTTACGAGAATGGTCACAGGAATGAAAGGATTAACATTTGAGGAGCATTTGATGGCTCTGAGCCTATATTTGCTGGAGTTTAGAATAATGGGGGAAGGGGATTGAAACCTATTGAAACCTTCTAAATATTGAAAGGCTCAGGTGGAGTGGACAGGAGTTGATATTTTAAATATTGGCAGAGTTTAGGACCAGAGGGCCTGGCCTCAGAATTGAAGGACGTCCCTTTAGAACAAAGATTAGGGGGAATTTCTTTAGCCAGAAGGTGCTGAAGCTATGGAATTCATTGCCACAGGCAGTGTTGGAGGCCAAGTCACTGGTGTATTTTAAGCTGAGTTTGACAGGTCCTTGATTCGTAATGGTGTCAAGAGTTAAGGGTTGAAGGCAGGAGAATAGGGTCGAGAAGGATAATGTCAGCCTTGACCAATTGGCAGAGCAGATTCGTTTGGCAAAATAGCTTAATTCTGCTCCTATGTCTCATGGTCTTGTATAGCACAATAAATTGCTTTCCTCATGATCTTATGCAGTAGAGTGATAGAATCTTAAAGTTAGCCCTTACATTGAAGTCAACATGCAGCCTCTTCATCTTGCGCACTTTGTACAACTGACCAAGGACAGCTTCCTGTCCTTAAACTAGATGCCTGCCTCACCTCCAGTAACATCCCCGTGTCTCCTGCACAGCACTTACAGATTTATATTAGCACTGTAATGAGGTGCAAAGCAAACACGTGGTCGTCCCACTCGGGTGTGATTGTTATGCAGACCATTTATCTGATAGGACTCTGCATCGGGTTTCTGCAAGTTAAGATTCATAAAGCAGTGGCAAATAGGTTCTTGATTAGCCAGGGCATCAAAGGGTAAGGGGAGAAGGCAGGGGAGCGGGGATGACCGGAAGAATTGGATCAGCCCATGAATGAATGGTGGAGCAGACTCGATGGGCCAAATGGCCTACTTCTACTCCTATATCTTATGGTCTAAAATGTTAGTTGTTTCTACTGTTAAAAATGTGGAATGGGAAGAAATTAAGTGCGAGTCAAAAATCTTGGGCTGGGATTTGAACACAGTACTCTGTTTTCTCGGCAGTTGTTTTGATAAAGCTGTGGAGGAGTGGAGGCAGTTTCACTGTGACCTGAATGACCTGAATCAGTGGGTGGTAGAAGCTGAGAAGTTATTACCACATGCTCGAAGCCAAAATGGCAACCTGGATTTGGAGAAAGTGAAGCAAAATCAACAGGTGAGTTGACATTGCATTGACGTCTTGACTAGTTTTTCACTGTACTTTGATACGTGTGATGATAATAAACCAATGTACAGAGAATAATATAAACCTTTGTGAGGAACTGAGGGGTTGTTCTTTGCAGGCCTGCCACAGGCTTGTGCGTGTTTCCAAAATTTAGTTGAATAACCCTGGAATTTGCTCCTTTTAAGATGTGCGTTAAAACCTGCTGAGCGTTCTCCCCTATTTGTCACTTTAAATGGATAACCTAAAGATAAATCTGTGGTGCCCTTGGTCCATGTTATAGGAGTAGTATAAATAATAAAGTGGTTGCACCATTCAGGTACTTCTGAATAAGTGTTTTTGTGCCTGCAACTCTTTCCCAAAGTTCAAAGTAAATTTATTATCAAAGTTCACATACATCACCTTTTATGACCCTGAGATTCAATTTCTTGTATGCATTCATGGTAAATACAGAGAAACACGATAGAATCAATGAAAACCTCACACAACAACCGTTGTGCAAATACAAAAAAGAGAAAAAAAACAACAGAATAATAAATAAACAAATAATAAATATTGAGAACATGAGTTATAGAGTCCTTGAAAGTGAGTCTATAGGTTGTGGAATCTGTTCAGTGTTGGGGTGAGTGAAATTATCCACGCTGGTTCAAAGCCTGACAGTTGAGTAATAACTGTTCCTGAACCTGGTGTTGTGAGACCTGAGGTACTAGACCACCTCCCCGATGGCAGCAGCGAGAAGAGAGCATGGCCTGGATGGTGTGTGTGGAGGGGGGTGGTGTCCTTGATGATGGATGCTGCTTTCCTGTAACAGCACTCCTTGTACAGAGGTGGGGAGGGCTTTATCATCAGGTGTGTGACTTTATCTCTGGGTTCGTTGCACATCCCTATTTATCCCTTGCTCTACCTGCAGAGTGCCCTGTTCTTTCCTCAGTATGCCGTGGTTTGCTCCTCTCTGTGCAGATTTTGCCCCTTTATTATATTTGGAATAATTCTCACTGTCGGTTCTTCATCCTTCAGCTGGCTTCTGCTTACAACGCCTGCATAACTCCTGTTTAAATTGCATGAGCAGCATGGCTTCTCTCTCTTCCCACCCTGCTACTCCTTAATGCTTAGCTCTTCAGGATTGATCTCTTCCATTGGATATCATCCATATCTAATAGGTTTTATTTATTTTTTGCTTTGTCCTTTTTCTTTCCCCTCCATACCATTTCTGTACATACCAGTTTGATTGACTTTTAGACAATAATTTGAGGATCCTCCACAGAAGTGAATTATCCCACATACCCTCCTGTGACACCCCCCCGTTGACGTTTTCCAGATTTTCCGATAAATCATAATTTCTATCAGAGTATCTATGAGGCATGAATGTCAAATTGTTTTGCCATTGTTAAGTCAAATGGATTGCTTCCTTTCTTTCTTTCTTTTTAAATCTTTTTATTGAGTAAGTATACAAAAAAGGTAAGCCATATAAACATTAATACAATGTTAAAGTATAATAAAATTCCAAAAGATATCAATACCAAAAAGAAATTACTACAAACAATGTAATTTAAACATAAGAAACCAAGATAACATAATAGTATACTAAATTTTATATATATCAATGGAAAGAAAAAGAAAAAAAAACCCCAAAAAAAAAACCCACCGTGCAGCTAACTAAAAGCAAAGCAAAGCAATGGGCTAACTTGAAACCAAACAGAGTTAAACTTAAAATCACGTCCTCAATCCCGACCTCCATTAAAAACAGTGAAAAAAAAAACAAGAAGGGTAAATATTACATTAAATGAAAATATCGAATAAAAGGTCCCCAAATCTGTTCAAATTTAAATGAAGAATCATAAAGGTTACTTCTAATTTTCTCCAAATTCAAACATAAAATCGTCTGAGAAAACCAAAAAAAGGTAGTTGGAGCATTAAGCTCTTTCCAATGTTGTAAAATACATCTTTTCGCCATTAAAGTAAGAAATGCAATCATTCTACGGGCTGAAGGGGAAAGATTACTAGAAATTTTAGGTAGTCCAAAGATAGCAGTAATAGGGTGAGGAGAGATATCTATATTTAATACCTTAGAAATAATATTGAAAATATCTCTCCAAAAAGTTTCCAAAGCAGGGCAAGACCAAAACATATGAGTTAAAGAGGCTATCTGCCCCGAACATCTATCACAGAAAGGATTAATATGCGAGTAAAAACGCGCTAACTTATCTTTGGACATATGTGCTCTATGAACCACTTTAAATTGAATTAGGGAATGTTTAGCACAAATAGAGGAAGTATTAACTAATTGTAAAATCTGCCCCCAATCATCCACAGAAATGGTAAGCCCCAATTCCTGTTCCCAATCTACCCTAATCTTATCAAATGGAGCTTTCCTAAGTTTCATAATAATATTATAAATCATAGCCGATGCACCTTTCTGACATGGATTAAGGTTAATTATCGAATCTAAAATATATGTAGGAGGAAGCATTGGAAAGGAAGAAAGTATAGTACTTAGGAAATTTCTAACTTGTAAATATCTAAAAAAATGTATTCTTGATAAGTTATATTTATTAGATAATTGTTCAAAAGACATAAGGGAACCATCTAAAAATAAATCCAAAAACCGTAAAATACCCTTAGTCTTCCAAGTTTGAAAAGCGCGATCCGTAAAAGAGGGAGGAAAAAATATGTTACCTAAAATAGGAATCGCTAACCCGAATTGATTAAGATCAAAAAATTTTCTGAATTGAAACCAAATGCGCAAAGCATATTTAACTATCGGGTTAGAGACCTGCTTAAGACGTTTCGAATCAAAAGGGAGAGAGGAGCCTAAAATAGAACCAAGTGTATAACCCTGAACCGATTGTAATTCCAATGCTACCCATTTAGGAATAGATAGTATGTCCTGGTCAAGTAACCAAAATTTCATATGTCGAATATTAATAGCCCAATAATAGAATCTAAAGTTAGGTAATGCTAAACCTCCATCTCTCTTAGCTTTCTGTAAATGTATTTTACCCAGTCTCGGATTCTTATTCTGCCAAATAAATGAAGAAATTTTAGAGTCAACTTTATCAAAAAAAGATTTTGGAACGAAAATTGGTAATGCCTGAAACACATAAAAATTTTGGCAAAAAAAACATCTTAACCGCATTAATACGACCAATCAAAGTTAAATATAAAGGAAACCATTTAGATGAAAGTTGAGTAATATGGTCTATTAATGGTAAAAAGTTAGTCTTAAATAAATCTTTGTATTTACAAGTAATTTTAATCCCAAGATATGAAAAGTAATTATTAATCAATTTAAATGGAAATTTATAATATAGGGGAAGATGTTTATTAATCGGAAAAAGTTCACTCTTACTAAGATTTAATTTATAACCTGAGAAAAGACCAAATTGTGCTAATAACTCTAAAACAGCAGGAATGGATCTCTCAGGATTAGAGATATATAAAAGTAAATCATCAGCATAGAGTGATAATTTATGGGACTTTAATCCCCGAGTTATCCCAGTAATATTTGAAGATTCTCGAATAGCAATTGCAAGAGGTTCTAATGCAATATCAAATAATAGGGGACTAAGAGGACAGCCTTGTCGAGTACCACGAAAGAGAGGAAAAAAAGGTGAGTTTAAAGAGTTAGTACGAACCGAGGCTACAGGGGAGTGATATAACAGTTTAATCCAGGATATAAATCTCAAGCTAAAATTAAACATTTCAAGCACCTTAAATAAATAAGGCCATTCTACTCTATCAAAAGCTTTCTCGGCATCTAAAGAAATAACACACTCAGGAACATTTTGTGAGGGAGTATAAACGATATTTAACAATGTACGAATATTATAAAAAGAGTAACGACCTTTAATAAAACCCGTCTGGTCCTCCGAAATAATAGAAGGAAGTACTTTTTCTAGTCTATTTGCTAATAACTTAGAAAAAACTTTAGAATCAACATTTAATAAAGATATTGGTCTATAAGATGCACATTGAGCAGGGTCTTTATCCTTCTTTAGTATTAGAGAAATTGATGCTCTATTAAAAGATTCAGGAAGTTTACCAAGTTTCAAAGAAGCCTCAAAAACCCTACCGAGCCAAGGAATCAATAAAGAAGCAAAACATTTATAAAATTCAATGGTAAACCCATCAGGGCCAGGAGCTTTCCCCAGATTCATAGAAAAAATAACATTCTTAATCTCATCCATTGTAATGGAAGTATCTAATAAGGAAGACATATCCTGTGAAATCTGAGGGAAGTCTAACTTATCTAAAAAATCATTCATATATTTAGAATCTCGAGGAGACTCTGATTGATATAAAGAAGAATAAAAATCACAAAAGGTTTGGTTAATCCCCACATGATCCAGTATCAATCGATCATTTTGGTTATAAATCTGATTGATTTGAGATTTAACATAATTAGATTTCAATTGATTAGCCAGCAGCTTGCCAATTTTGTCACTGTGAACATAAAAGTCACTTCTTGTTTTCTTTAATTGGTTTACAATCGAGGACGAGAGTAGTAAACTGTGTTCCATTTGAAGTTCAGTTCTTTGTTTATATAACTCCTCAGAAGGAGCCATAACATATTTCTTATCAATTTCTTTAATCTTGTCCACAATTACCATCTCCTCCTGCTTCTGTTTCTTCCTCAAAGCAACAGAATACGAAATAATCTGACCCCGAATATAGGCTTTAAAAGTGTCCCAAAGAGTGTTAACCGAAATATCTTCTGTATGGTTAATTGTAAAAAAAAGCTCAATCTGTTCATTCATAAAATTAACAAAGTCCGAGTCCTGAAGCAACAGCGAATTAAAACGCCATTGTCTATTATTCGGTATATTGGCCATAATTTTAATAGAAAGCTTAAGTGGAGCATGATCCGAAATGGTTATAGAATCATAATCACATTTAATCACTGAAGGAATAAGACGAGAATCAATGAAAAAATAATCAATTCTTGAATAGGAATGATGAACATGTGAAAAGAAGGAAAAATCTTTTTCCTGAGGATGCAGAAAACGCCAAATGTCCGTCGACCCAGAATCAGAAAGGAAAAAATTAAATCAGATTTGCAGATTTATTAGGTAAAGTCCGTAAAGGAGCCGAACGGTCCAAAGCTGGAGACAAACAGGTATTAAGATCTCCACCCCAGATCAATGAAAACTCGTTCAAATTCGGAAACTGATCGAACAATGATTTATAAAATTCCGGACAATCCATATTAGGAGCATAAACATTAACCAAAACTACTTTTTTATTAAATAGTAAACCACTAACCAATAAAAATCTACCATTCGGATCAGAAATAATATCCTGTTGTATAAAAGTAACTGAGGAATCTATAAAAATAGAGACGCCTCGAATCTTAGCATTGGAGTTCGAATGAAATTGTTGACCCTTCCAGAATTTGAAAAAACGTAGTCTGTCCCCCCTCCGTACATGGGTCTCTTGTAAAAATAAAATTTGTGCTTTAAGTCTCCGGAACACTTTAAAAACTTTTTTCCTTTTAATAGGATGATTAAGACCATTAGTATTCCAGGAGACAAAATTAATAATAGACTCCATAAATCCTAAAGTCAACCCACAACAAGGAGGATCGACGATAGGCGCGACCCACAAACCCGGAGAGGAAACAGAACATACAAAAGATACCGGGAAAAAGGACGCAACCAGTACTTCAATAATGTATATAGCCCAAAGAGAAACAAACTAAAACGTGAAGCCCCTCCCACCACCCCCCACCCCAAGACCCCAAGGCAAAATCTAAAGCAGACCCGCCAGAAAGAAGCAAGCGCTAAAACTACCCCCATGACTTCCGGTATACGCTCCCTAAAAAAAAAGGTATAAATATGAAAAAGGATCAGCTAATTGTAAAACAGTAAAAAAGTAAAAAAAAAGGTAGCTCAATTAAAATACACACAGAACAAAACAAAAGCCGGAAAATATATATTAAAAAAAAACCACAATAAACCTCAAACCCATGAATAGACACAGCAACAAGAAACAATAAGATTATTGACATAAAGTGGTTATAAAAAGCAAAACAGAATAAAATTTAAAAAAAAACTACAAAATTTAAGGCCACACAGGAAATACGTAAGATGACAAAAGGGAAGTAACCACCCAGAATCCCCTGGGAAAAGAAAGAAATGACGCAGTTAAAAAGAAAGTTTAGCAACCATATTAAGAAATCAAAAGTAAACTTTTCTGCCCAAATAGGGCACGAAAAAGTTAAAACCAACCAATTCACAGCCTCCGATCAACGGAGATAATTAAAAAAAAAGCAATTAAGATGTTGAAGATGAAAGTTGATCCAGATAACTCTGGGCATCTGATGGAGAATCAAAAAAACGAAGGGCTCCATCTGACATGCGAATCCTTAGACGTGCAGGGTACAGCAGCGCTGGTCTTAAATCCATCTTATAGAATTCCGACATCACGGATCTGTAACGAACCCGTTGGTCCCAGATTGGTTTACTGAAATCTTCCACGAATCGGAACCTAAGATCCGAAAAATCAATGAAACCTTTAGATCGAGCGAATCGAAACAGTCTCTCCTTGTCTTGAAAATAATGAAAACGTAAAATAACATGCCTAGGTCTATCTGACCTAGACGAATATGATGGGATTCTGTGAACACGATCCAGAAGCGGTGGTTGGTCAGGAAATACAGTAGGGAATGCATCTTTTAAAAGTTGAGAAAAATATTTCATGGGATTGTTGGATTCCACGGCTTCCCTCACGCCAATCATTCGTAAATTCTGCCGTCGCATTCTAGATTCCAGGTCAGAGTTTTTAAAAGTCAAAAAGTCAAGTTTCTTCTTCATTACATTAATTGTTTCTTCGATTTTCCCCATCTTAAGCTCACTTTGTTGCGCGAATTTTTGAAGATCAGATATAGCCGACTGATGTTCCGCAATACATGTTTGCATCTTATCAATTAAATCGGCAATTTTCTGGAAATTAGTTGAGATTTCCGTATGAATCAGGTCTTTAACAGAGCCTGCAATTTCCGTACGAATCATCTCCCTAACAGAGGTTGAAATTTCCCTCTGAATTAACTCCGATATCGCTTTCAAAGTCACCGGTGATTCAGTCGGGGGGAGATCCGTAGCTTTCGGTTTGACCGGAGGTTTACCATCCTTGCCGTTTTTTCCGTTCTTAGACATAGCAGATCTAAGTTCCATCCAATTGTCGGAGAATTCAGTTTAATTCAAAGTATTGTAAGAATTGATGCCTTAATGGTTAATTAAAGTATAGCTGACCATAGAGAAAAAAAACTCAGAGGTAATGGAGCGAGTCAAGAACGCGACTTCACTCCATGAGCGCTACCGGAAGTCTCTGGATTGCTTCCTGTTAGAAACAGTTTTCCTTGTCCATATCTCAAGGTTTTCTGTAATTTGAGGCTTGTTGAAAATCATTGATTTTAAAAAAATGAATTTCTAAAAAAATGAATTAGTGACTAAATGATTATATTGGATAATATGGGAAGTTAGCCAGGATCTGTATTCTGACTTCTTACTTGTTATTTCTTGGTAGGAGTTGGAAGAAGGTCTCAACAGTCATCAGATTGTATACATGACACTAAATGCCACAGGCACAGATATTATACGGCATCTTTCAACAGCAGATGGATCTCTCCTGCAGGAAAAACTTAATAGATTAAATAAACGTTGGAGGGCAATTTCTGTGGCGGTCAGAGACCGACGTCAAAGGTATCTTTTAATTCTTAAATATAATTTAACATTTCTCTTGAAGAGCTCAATGTCAAGATCAGTTGTGATCATTAGTCTGTGTATAGCTTTGTATGTGGCTTATCTATTCAAGAATGTGTACCAATCCTTGGAATTTTTAAATCACAAATGGATAACAGTGTGCAGCTTTACTGGATCAAATACGCTATACCTTTTTTGATGTCTTGATTCATTTCATTTTGCATAAAAATACATTCCATTACATTGAAAAATGTGTCAAGCATAATTGGAATGTGAAAGTCATGAAATTGAAATATAAGACATTAGATTTTAACTTTTGGGCAAGGGAATTATTTAAGTAAACATTCTTCAACTTCTACTCTGCAGGTAATTATCGGGCACAGACCCACAGTGCTTTCTGTGCTAATCCCTGTTTTCCTCTGTTCTGTAGGTTGGAAGGAGATGGACAGCGATATGCTGATTTAAGGAGTCAGCTTGATGAATTCAATATGTGGGTGGACAAGGTGCAGAACTCCTTAAGGGCTGTGCATTCACCACCAAGGGAGCAAGATTTAAAGGAACTAAAGGCAAGTTTGCATTTCAAATGAGCTGTGCACTTTTGAAGCATCAGAATCTTCCTACTCTTAAACATAACTTTGTCCTTTTGATGTTTAAAGCATTTTACTGCTGAAAAAGATGTGTTATCCTCCCTCATTGCCCTTCTCATATATCAGTGAGGAAGTAAACTAAACTGTGTTGTTTTTTGTCTTGAAGTTCTCCTTGTCATCTCCTTTTCAGTTAGTTATTGGTTTGATAGGTTGTTCTATTTTCTATGCATGTGTACCTACCAGGGCTTCATCTTTCATGAATTTTCCCTCTTCTGTCCTCTCAGATCAACAGCATTATCTGTATCACCCTGACTTTCTTGATGTGGTGTTAGCTGGAGCTCACTCTGCATCTCTAAGTTCCATGGACATTTCTTACTTTACTGTGACTGAATAGGACCATGGATTCATTTTTAAGTGTTAGAATATTTCCAACATTATATGGTTGTGTTGGTTTAGCAATAATCATTGGTGAGGCTATATTTGCGAGTATTTTCACCAGTGCAACATTTTATAGTTGACATGCTATGTTTTGAAATGCAGCCCACCGATTGGAAGGTAACAAACATAGTCTTACTGCTTCAGAAAGGATGAAGAGAGGCAAAACATAACTTCAAGCCTGTTTCAAGGATTATAAGGATAAGGAAACTTATCAACTCTGTTCGGTAACAGATCACTTAAAAACAACAGTCATGCAGTTGGATAGAATCAATATCGATTTGTAAAAAGAATGTGTTCAATAGAACAGGCAAAGTGTTTCTGGAAGAATGTGATTTTTTTCCCCCAAAAAAAGTCATTCAAGGTTGAATCAAATTAGATAATGCATCATTGTGAATTGATTGCTTGATTCTTAAAAATGGATTAAACAACTATCTTACCACCCATGCAAACTACATTTAATTGAGTACCTCAGCAATCAGTACTCAGGACTGAGCTATTTACCAACTCCATCAATGACTTGGATAAGATGAGGGCCAGGTTTAAAGCAACCAAGTTTGATGTGAATATAAAATTGTGGGAAGATGATGTGTGAGAAGGGCAATGTATATTCTTGGACTCCTTATCTGGGTATGAAATTCGTCTGTTGGGACTCATGGGATGAAGAATTATCCTGTGAAATTGTATGTAGAAGAAAGTTAAGAGATCCTTTGGAATAGTCATTATAAATTGATTATATTTGTAAGTATTAGGGGCTTGCGAGTGCTGATGCTGGGAATATGTTTCCTCTAAATGGGCCACTTGGACCTAAGAGATCATAATCTCAGAATAAGTGGTTAGCCATTTAGTATTGTAACAAGCAGAAATTTCTCAAGGCACAAGACTTGTCTGATGAAATGGTTGAAATAACCTTGGCCAAAAGAAGTTGCTGCACAAATGAGCTGATCAATCTAATGTAAGCAGCAAGAGCACACAGTAGAAAGGCATTTAATTCTAACCCAGGTTGCGGATGTTCAGTCATTAACAACGTGCAGCACGTTCTGTAGATCTTTGTATAAATGTGAATCAAGAGATTTGGAGAGACAATTGGGAGGTGATGCACAAGGCATGCTTTGAATTGTGAAGCAGCTTGAAGGTCTTTGTTCTGTTCTTGGTTCTCAAGTTCTCTGTTGCTTTCAGATTCTTGCAGCAGATTTGGAAGTTCGTAGTAATAACTTGATCACAATGAACAGTAACGCACAAGATTTGCTTTCTGATAAAAACCTCAGTCTGCAAGAGAGAGACAAACTTTCTGCGATACTTCGAAATATTAATTCAAATTGGAGTAAGGTAAATCTCTCTTTTTTTTTGCACCTCTTGACAAACATCCTAATCTTCGCAAGATGCTATGTGGTTTTCCCAGGTTATGAACACCTAACACGTGTATAGTCCAGACATATGCAAGAGTATATGGGAGACTGGCAGGATGGATTTGTCAGCTGCCTGGGAAGTTCAGTTTATAGCTGTATTTCCAACTTGTGAACTGTTCGGGAACCCTGCTATTGTGCTGCTGCTTTTTCTGCTAACTTTGTGTCCAGCTCAACTCAGTTCAAGTTGTTTTTGGAATTGAAAGCAAAAGGGGAGCTCCAATAATTGAAGTTGGTTACTTCCATCAATTATGAAAATTATTAAACTTCTAAAATCGTGGCCTATTAAAGACCAGTTATACATTATTTACTGAGCAGACATACCCCATACTGTATGTGTTTTAAGTGCACAAATAAAAGGTTAAGCCTCCATATTTGCCTATTGGCAGTGAATGAAGATGAGATTGATGATGACAGGCTGGCTGTCTGTTTTTCTGTTGGTGAACCCACATAAGCTGAAAAAAGCCTCTTTCTGCTGAATGACAGAAAATGACAGAAGTTTGTTTAAAAAAAAGCACTTGACCAGGAATAAATCTGGGCCAACAAAAGGTGCTGGATGGATGGGTTAATCTATCTGATGGTGACACCTGGAAGGCATTAGGATTGCAAAGGATTAGATAACACAGTCAGTTAATTAAGTTTCACCAATCTGCCAAGCACCTCAGCTTGTATTTAGCATGGGCTCTGACAATATTTCTTTTGATGGAGAGTTTTGATTCCCATTTAGATGTCCAAAGAATTGCCAGTTAAAATGAAAAATGTGGAGTTACAGCTTCAAGGTTATGAACACTTCAAAGAAAGTTTGGAGAAGCATGCCAATTGGGCAGCAGTTACCAGGCAGCAGTTAGATCCCAGGACATCACCATCACCTGGAACAAAGCAATTTCAGGTAAGTGCCACTTTGAAAGCGGTGTGTAAAAAGCAAGAATTGGAAATTGGTATCATCTGTACTTCAATATCCGGTACTTTCATGAAAATTATCCTCCAATTACATTTGAAGGACTCAAGTCATTGTTAATAGCCATCAGAAAAAATAAGTTCATTTCCTCTTGTGTTCGTCCCGTTCCTAGCAATCACCTGAATGGTTTGCGAGTTATTGTCACATTTGATTCTGATATGAGCTTTTTAAGTATGTTTAAATAATGGCTGAAAGTAGCAATATATACCTCTGTGTCATTAATCAATTCTACTCGTTGATTTTTAATTCTTTTGGTCTTAAGATCTGGGGATTTTTTTTTTGGTTATAGATTCTAAGTATATTGAATTAAATTTAAATTCCTGAGCAGAGATTTGAACACTTGTCTCTGGATAACAAGTCCAGAACTTCGGCTAATTATGTAGTAAATTGATTACTGTACCTTTATACCAATAGACACCTGGCCAAATCCATCTTAAAATCAATTAATGAGTGAGATTATCCAAAAGTTTTTTTGCCTGTTTCTTAAGCTGACACCATTCTGTTAACTTGTCACAATAAAGTAATACCTCAATTTTTAAAGTGCTATTTTTTTCTCCATCTGCCACAGACCTACTGTTCCTCATCATGAAACTCACTAAACTTGCAGGGATATTTATACTTCAGCAGCTTCTGTTTCTCCTATTTTTAAATCTCAGCAGCACTACAGGATGTGCTTTCAGCTACCAATGTCTTTAGCTCCAGAATTCTTCAAAGGAACTCCACAGTCTCCCTGTTCTTGGCTCCTTCCTGTTCCTTTAAAACTTTCTCTTTATCATTTGCCCCATTGTTCCCTTGTGTGGCCAGGTGTTAAGTTTTGCTTTATTGTCCATTCGTGAACTACCTTGGGATATTGTGCTATAGTCAAAATTTGTACACCTCTGTGTTGTATAGCTATCAGCTGACTCCCTTTGTACCAAGGGAGATTAGATGTGTCTGACTTATATGCTCTTCCAAGCAGTTCAGTTTTATTTTTAATAACCTTCAGCAAAGTAACCTGGATGATTAATTTCTTGGATATCCATTGGCTGTTTTTCCTACACAGATTTGCAGCTATCAGTGTTCTGTTTGCAATCAAGAAATTTTGTTCAAAGCAGACTTAGAAGTTTAACTGAAGAAACATTGTTAACCATTACTCTGGCACCTGTGGTTGCAGGACAGGTCATGGTGCTGCTGCTTTCTTGAGGTTTGATGTTAGAGTGGTTTTCAATGTGATTGAGTTTGCCAATGACCAAAAGCCGGGCTAGATGCTGTCTGAAATGTGTTGCTGCCAATTATTGAATGCTCTGCCACCACCATCTGGATACTGTGAGAGTGAGTTTGCAGAGAGCCATTGCCTGTAAATAGCATACCAGCAAAAGCTTCAGAAGAATGAAAACACACACATTACGATTGAAGTACTGACATAAAAGATCCATGACAGTCCAATAAGAAGAGTGTTGTTAGACAAAGTAATGAGATGAGAGCCCTGGCTCAACTTCATCAATAGTTTACTAAAGTAATGAAAGAATGTTTATCTAATATCCCTGCATGCTGTCACTAGTATTCTCAATGTTACTCACTATTCCTATTAGTTGTTAGAAGCTGCTGTCAGAGAACACGAAATGGCCATTGAGACAACTCTTTCGAAAGCTGCAGAGCTGGACAGGAAAAGCTATTTGCGTCCTGAAGAAAAGGTAATGAGAGGAACTTTGAGTTATGTGACACTGTGGACTTTTGGTACATATTTAGCTCCGAATTTTATGAAAAAAAAACTTGCATAGATTTGATTCTTCAGTCCTCCTTGACAACTCTTACCTGGTAGGACAGATAATTGGACTCCAACATGGTGGGTCTGTATGGTTCATTTCCTTTTATTTCTTGCCTTTCATTGATGACTATCCAGGAGAGAAATCCTGGACTGAACAACAGATCACTCTATGAAAACACTGAATTGACACAAGCATTATTCAACTGCATGTAGAAATATTGGCTTGAATGTTTAAGCTGATCTGTTCTCTCTGATACTTTGGCATTTCGTGGAAAGAGATTTTAAATGTGAAGAATTAGCTGAGCTAATGTGTGGCGTTGAATGTAGAAATCTGTTTTTGCAAGGATGATAGTACCTCCAAACAAGCAAATTATTAAAGCAAAACACTGTATTTAAAAAAAAAAGGTCCATCATATGACTCTGGGAAAACACAAACTGCTTCCTATATTTATGGAGCTACCTATCATGAGAGGAGTCAGGCAAGGTTGTGTCTTTTCACCAGACTTATTCAACCTGTATAGTGAAAATGTGTTGAGAAATATCAAAGACATCAAAGGATTCACAATTGGAGGCCATAATATAAATAACATCAGATATGCTGATGACATCGTACTAATAGCTGACTCAGAAACAAAACTTCAAGAACTACTCACTATAGTGGCAGCAGAAAGTAATCGCAGAGGCCTCTCAATCAACACCAAGAAGACAGAAAGCATGGTCATCTCCAGAAAGACAAACATCCCGCAATGTGTGATCAGAAATACAAACATCAAACAAGTCAACAAATTCAAATATCTTGGCGGCCTAATAACAAGTAATGGCAGGTGCAACACAGATATCAAAAACAGAATTGCAATGGCGAAAGAAGCTTTCCAAAAAATGAAGACCATATTAACAGACAGAAAGATGAGCACGTACACTAAAAACAGAATACTGCAGCGCTACATTTATTCTATCCTGACTTATGGAAGGGAATGCTGGACCATTTCTCCAGCAATGGAAAAGAGACTAGAAGCAGCTGAATTATGGTTTTACAGGAGAATGTTAAAAATATCATGGACCACACACGCATCAAATGAAGAAGTTCTCGGAAGAGCCCAAGCAGTTCGATCACTCATACCAACAATAAGAGAAAGACAACTCAGATTCCTAGGACACATCATGCGGAAAGATGAACTAGAAAAACTCATACTCTCTGGAAAGATTGAGGGGAGTAAACCTAGAGGAAGACCTCGGCTTATGTACATCAAAAGCACAGCCAGGTGGCTACACATCCAGGAAATGGAAGTCATCCAAAAAAAACGAAGGATAGATCTATATAGAAAACTATGGTCACCAAAGTCTGCATCGGATATGGTACCTAGACAGACAGACAGACCTCTCAGTGAAGGCAAATAATGAAATCTGGTTTCAGTCTACTGGCACAGCCTTTGGTCCTCTGATTTAAAAAGTGTTTGAAATTCAAGACCTCAAAAGTGACAGTAAGAGCACACAACATAGGAGCAGAATTCGGTCATTTGACTTATCGAGTCTATTTTCCCATTCCATCATGGCTGATTCTCAACCTCATTGTCCTGCCTTTTCTCCATAGCCTTTGATGCACTTACTAATCAAGAACCTACAGTGCCTATAAAAAGTATTCACCCTCCCTGGAAGTTTTTATGTTTATTGTTTTACAACGTTAAATCACAGTGGATTTAATTTGGCTTATTTGACACTGATCAACAGGAAAGACTTTTTCATGTCAAACTGAAAAATAATTTCAACAAATTGGTCTAAATTTATTACAATTATTAAACCCAAAATAATTGATTGCACAATTACTCACCCCCTTGAAGTCAGTGTTTAGTAGATGCACCTTTGGCAGCAATTACAGCCTTGATTCTGTGTGGATAGGTTTCTATCAGCTTTGCACATCGGGATACTGCAATTTTTCCCCATTCTTCTTGATAAGACTGTTCAAACTCTGTCAGATTGCATGGGGATTGTGAGTGAACAACACTTTCCAAGTCTAGCCACAAATTCTCAATTCACTTCAAGGCACCAAAGAAATGTGGCCAATGCTGCCTCTGCACATATACATGAGCAGGACAAATAAATCAAAACCATCACTCCAGGCTAAAGTCACAGTGTGAGGGCTGTACATGCTTTCACTTAGTTCCAATGGCTTGCATGCTCAACATGCAGACTCCCAAAACAGATTTCTCATTATAATTTCCTTGGGAGCAAGAGATGACCAGATGGTTGGAGGAATCAATTTACTGTTATTCATAAAGCTTTGAATAAGCTTAATGTCCCCAACAACCTTTTCGCAATCTGTTGTCTATGCCTTTCAAAATAAGGAAGGTATATTCAAGATAGCATTGAGTACCTTAAGTCCAGTTGCACAGTGGCCCAGTTTCTATCAGAAGAAGCAAACCCCACTTCTCACACGATCCTCTCAGCACATTGAGCACCTCCTTCTTCATTTTGGTTGGAACTGTGGGTCCCACATTAGCTCATCAGCCATCTTCGATCTTCCAGAACTGGAATGGAAGTAAGTGACTTGTTATTCAGAGTTTAGAAGTATAATTGCTGTTAAAGTTTAGGTACCATTCCTGCAGACCACTAGCATTTTGCAAAGAGCTGTAAAACAGTCCTCCACTATAAGGAAACAACAGGAATTCTGCAGATGCTGGGAATTCAAGCAACACACATAAAAGTTGCTGGTGAACGCAGCAGGCCAGGCAGCATCTCTAGGAAGAGGTGCAGCCTGACCTGCTGCGTTCACCAGCAACTTTTATGTGTGTTGCTCCACTATAAGGACATTGTTGATTGGTGAATAATATCTGTTAATTTAACTGTGATCTTACAGAGCAGACATGTTTACTTGGGTTCCTCAAGGCTCAGAATGGGTGCTGTATTTTTGAGAAGGTAGAAATGAAATTGCCCCTGATATTTGTTCCCTTGGTGCATCGACCTACTGCGGTCAATCACATGGGATACTGATTGTTAAGAATTTTCAGTTGTGTTTTTCTAATTGTGTCAAAGCATTGGACTGCTCCCCTAAACGATGAGTTGGCATGCTGCAGTTAAGATGTGGTGTGATTGAGCATGTATGTTTTGAATTTAGCTTAATTTGTATTTGGAAACTGATCCTACCATGCTTTTGAGTGCTGGTTCATTTTGTGACTTGATGGAAGCATGCAACATTTGTATCTAATTGGCATTGGGCATTGCGTGCTGAATTTCAGCACCATTAACATTTGTAGTCAATGTGTTGGAATTTCTACAGTTAAACATAAAGCATCATGTGTACAGAGAGAAAGTTGCTAGTGTAATTACTTGTTATGTTATTTTTCAATCGAGCATAAAGGCTTTTTAAGTGTTAATTATAGATTTTCACTTGCTGCTGACCAGAAAAATCGGAAGTACAAGTGGAATGAGAAAGAATAGAGGAAAGAAAGGAAAATTGGGACAGGGAGATAGGAAGTGGTAAAATATCTGTGTTGGCTGGAAGATTGGGACATGGATGAGAAGCCATGGTATTGCAGTTATCACATCTGCCTTTTTCTTGTCCAATAAAGTCCTCTTTGTGGGGCGGGGGGGTGGTTTAAGTTGGGGATGGGGAATGTTGGTTGACAATTTGCATTCCCATTGACTCTATTACTTGTTCTGCATAACATGTTATAGTCAGGAAGGCGAATAACAGAAGTGAAATTGTGTGGGGACTGGGGCTGCCCGAAATGTTAATTTTCAAATCAAAGAGATTTCATTCACTGTACTGAGTGAGCAAATACTTGACTTAATACTTTATTCTGAGAGCATCATTAACTCGGTTATTATCATGGTGCAGCTCTGTTGTGTTCCACTTCTGAATCCTGGCAATCCAACCTTGGAAGTTCAAACATAATTCATATTTTTTACCTCCAGTTTTGCCTGTTAGTGGGCCTGGAGATGAGCAAGTTGGTACCTTATTACGAGAATGAATGTCATATCAGAACAACTCAGTCTACTGTAATCAGCACTGTGGAAAATAGAGAATAAATTGAAATAGGGACTTCAACTTCACAAATGGCTAAAAGGTCCAATGGTGTGGTGCAACATATTTTCTTTTACAAAAACTTAAATTTCTATTTAAGATGCTTAACTTTTGGAAATCTAAAGATTTAAAAAATTTCAGCAGAGAAGAAACAAAATGGATGCAGTTTGCTTCCCAGTGAATGGTACTATTTTGTCTTGCCCTGCACAGAATAAAGTGGCACAGCTTTCTGTTGACTGGAGAACTCTGAACACTGCATTAGAAGATTTTAGTCAACAAGCTCTTATGGGATGGAGCCAGGAAATGACACACCCGAAGGTCACAGGTAGGAGCATCTCGATGTCTTAGAGTTGAGCAATTCTATCGTTTCCCCAGGTACATTCAATATACTAAAGCAACATATTGCTAATATAATTTTGTAATGCACATGACAAAATTGTTTCTGTCTCTTTCATCCAAATTCTGCTTTGAATCAGTGGACTGGACTGTATTCAGGGATTCATCTTCAAATCTAGATGAGTATACAGCAGTTCCTACCGACTTCATTAAAACCTGTGTGGATGAGTGTGTGCCAACGAAAACTTGCTGTACGTTCCTAAACGAAAAGTTGTGGATGAACCAGGAGGTTCGTCAGCTGCTGAGGACTAAATCTGTGGCATTTAAGTCTGGGGACCCAGGTCTGCACAAGAAAACCAGGTAGGACTCGTGGAGGGTGTTGTCAAGAGCGAAGAAACCATTCCGAGCAAGGTTGGAGGCAACATCGAATGCATGTCAACTGGCAGGTTTTGCAAGACATTACTTCCTACAAAGTGAAATCCAATAGCATGAATGGCACTGATGCTTCACAACCAGGTGAGCTCAATGCCTTTTATGCTTGGTTTGAAAAGGAGAATATAACTACAGCTGTGAAGATCCCTGCTGCACCCAGTGACCCTGTGATCTGTCTCAGAGGCCGATGTCAGGTTGTCTTTCAGGAGGGTGAACCCTTGCAGGGCAGCAGGTCCCAATGGAGTACTTGTTAAGGCTCTGAAAACTTGTCCCAACCAACTGGCAGGTGTATTCAAGGAGGATTTTCAACCTCTTATTGCCATGGTCAGAAGTTTCCACCTGCTTCAAAAGAGCAATAATTATACCAGTGCCAAGAAGTAATGTGAGCTATCTTAATGACTGTCATCCAGTAGTACTCATATCCACAGTGATGAATTGCTTTGAGAGGTAGGGTTATGGCTAGAATCAACTCCTACCTCAACAAGGACCTGGACCCACTGTAATTTGCCTATCGCTACAATAGGTCTGCGGCTAGCACCATCATTCCCATAGTCCTGATTGATAAGCTACAGAACCTGGGCCTCTGTAACCCCCTCTGCAATTGGATCCTTGACTTCCTAACCAGAAGACTGCAATCTGTATGGATTGGTAATAATAGCTCCTCACTGATGATCAATGCAGCTACACCTTAGGGATGTGTGCTTAGCCCACTGCTCTACTCTGTCTATACTTATGACTGTGTGGCTAGGTATACCTGAAATACCACTGATAAATTTGCTGATGATACAACCATTGTTGGCTGGATCTCTAATGGAGATGAGAGGGCGTACAGGAGTGAGATTCACCAGCTAGTTGAGTGGTGTAGCAGCAACAACCTTGCACTCAACGTCAGTGAGACCAAGGAGCTGATTGTGGACTTCAGAAAGGGTAAGGTGAGGGAACAGAAACCAATCGTCGTAGAAGAATCAGAAGTGGAGAGAGTGAGCAGTTTCAGGTTCCTAGGTGTCAAGATCTCTGATGATCTAACTTGGTCCCATCATATCAATGCAGCAATAAAGAAGGCAAGACGGTGGCTATATTTCATTAGGATTTTGAGGAGATTTGGTATGACAATACACACACTCAGAAACTTCTATAGATATACTGTAGAGAGCATTCTGAGAGGCTGCTTCTGTCTGGTATGGGGGGAGATCCTATTGTACAGCTTCGAAAGAAGCTATAGAAGTTGTAAAATTAGTCAGCTCCATTGTGGGTACTAACCTCCTCAGTATCCAAGTCATCTTGAAGTAACTGTGCCTCAGAAAGGCAGTGTATTATTAAGGACCCCAAGCCACTCCCCAATCACCCAGGGCATAGTTTCTTCTCAATGTTACCCATCAGGAAGGAGGTACAGAAGCCTGAAGGCACACACTCAGCGATTCAGGAACAGCTTCTTCCCCTCTGCCATCTGATTACTAAATGGACATTGAACCCATGAATACGACCTCACTTTTTTATTATTTCTGTTTTTGCACTATTTTTAATTTAACTATTTAATGTATTTACTTTTACTTTTTTCCCTATATTATGTATTTCATTGTACTGATGCTGCTAAGTTAACACATTTCGTGGCATATTCTGGTGGTAATAAACCTGATTCTGATTCTAATTCTGTGGTTGGTTTCCCCTTGTAATGATTTTCTTTCATCCATGTGTCTACAATATAAACTATCAAGGAAAATTAGATTTCTTAAGTGTCTGTCTTGAGTGTTGTAATCCTGAATTTCTTATGTTGGAAATTAAGGGGCTTAGATGAAGTAAGTAGAAATGCTCTAATTCCCTTTGCAGCGAAAAGATGAAAGGAGAGATGAATGTTTTATTCCCTTAAAATGTAGAGGGACCTAGAACCTCCTGCCCAAAAGATTAGAGGCAGAAAATACCAAACATTTAAAAACTTGTGAAGAACAGTGACGTTCTGATTTATGGTACAGTGATAAAATTGTGAGTTCGGTAGCTTCTTTTTGACTGGCGTGAACATGATGAACAGAGAGGTCTGTTTTGTGGCAAGTTTAAGGAAGACTTGGGAGCTTTGGTTAGGAAGTTAACCTCAGATCTGGAAAAGCTTAAATTCATATTCACCACAAACTAGCTGAATATTCTAGGCCATTATTCCTTTGATTCTGTTCCATGTATGTTGGTGAACTGATCAGATTGGTGTTAGTGTAATGACTATGGCAGCCCAGTGACAAAAGAAGAAAGTTCAAGTTGTTTTGATTGAGTATTCTTCATCAGTCAAGGTTGCAATTAGATTTGAATTGAGATCTCCAACTTTGCTGACAGAAATTGATTCATTTAGGATTAGTTTCTGATTAACTATGAAAGTGAGTTGAATGTTTATCAAAAAGAAATATACTCACCAAGTGGTGTATTTCTATATTGAGGGAATGGGGAGAGTAATGCGGGAGTGTAGTTCAGAATCTAATCACAAACGTAAAGAATGTATTCTTTCATTCTTGAACAGAGTTCAGCGAGATCCTTATCATTTAAGTAGCTTTTTGTTCTTTATCAGTCTTAGTTTTTGTTCTGCTTGAATTGATGAGTTCAACAGTGGTAGCATGGATGTTTAAGGAGGAAATTATAGAGCTTCAAGGAAGAAAATGACTGGATTTTTTAATGCAAATGTAGGGCAAGGCAATGTAGATTCAAATTTAGATAAGCAAAGTTGAATGCAAAGGGAAAGAATTGAAAGGGTGGTTAAATTGGATGCAGTTTAATTCATGAAGTAAGGTGGAGGAATATCTACTGTATATTTTAATTGGAAGGGTGAATTTATATCAGTGGCTGTGGAGCTGTGAGTAATACTCACTTTTTCTTCCAATTTCATTTATCAACTTAATTAAATCCTATACTCTCGAAGTTAGTTTCATTACTAAAACATGTATATGGTGCTTTTAATTCAGTAAGATATTGCAAGCAACCCAACCAGTCTATCATCAAATGTAATTGGACGTGAGTTCACTTAAAAAAATATGATGACGGATAGCCAACTTGTTTGAAAGCTATAGTTTTTAATCAGTGTTGTAAGGAGGGAAAAGTAGGAAATTGGAGAGGTATTGGAAGTGGTATTTGGGAGTTTAGATGATTGTCAGTGCATTGAAGCAGTTCATGTAAGATTTACTAGGTCATGACTTGAATGAGTGGGTCTTCCTCAGAGAGGGTTAGATAGGCAAGGCTTATATTGACTAGACTGAAACGTATGGGATCCTTGGAATCTCTTGACAGAGTGGATGTGGAGATATTCTCTTGTTGGAAAATTTAGACTTAGAATACTAAAGTTTACTGGCTTTTCTCGTTCACATTTCTGGCAAAATGTTTTTAATACTGCATTAACACTTTCTCTCAGTCCATAGATAATCTCTGATTTACTGAATGTTTTCAGCTTGTTACAGTCTTGTGTTGGATCTAAAGGTCAAAATTTACAAATTTACATCCTTTTAAAGGAAATTAGGTGGAATTATTTTATTTAGGGTTCGTGCATTTTTGAAGCTTCCTTTCTTGTAGTCAGAAGAAAGCAAGTTCTTGTAACATTTTTAAGGCAAGGTAACAATTTGTGATATATTTTATGAACCTAAGTATCCTCATCTTTGTGTTTCTATAGTTCATTCAACTGTTCAGACAGTCACCTTGGTATCAGCAGCAGCTCCATCTACAGCATCCATTCAGCTTGTTAAGCGTGAAGCCTCCTCTCTGGATTCTGAATCTTTAGTGCCTGCAGATTTGGATAAATCGGCAACGGAGCTTATCGATTGGTTGTCCCTTATTGATCAGATGATCAAGTCAAACATAATTACAGTTGGTGATCTTGAGGAAATTGATAAAACTAATGTTTGCCTGAAGGTATGGAAAGAAAATTACTTCAAGCTGGCAATTGTATATGGTGACTTTTTACATAATAAAACATCTTAAATAATTGCAAACAAACTTTTTCATTGGATTTCTGAAAGATGGACTGGTAGTATTGATACACTAAACAGTGCAGGGTTTGGTAATCAGTGATTGGTTTTGATGTCCGAAGTTGTGTAGCACGTTCTGATAGAATATGAAAGCTCATGGTTCTGAAAAATTTTATGGTGAGACAGTGGTGGGTGTGCTTAGTGAAACAGGGATGATGGGATGGGGTGACCTGGTGGGCTGACAAGCACATCACTTTGTTTTATCTGTCTGTTCAGCAGTGAGGTTTGGATTCTGTTTTCACAGTTATAAAGCACGAGAAATGTTTTGCTGTATTTGATTGCAGTTCAGGGATTGATTAATTTAATGTTGACAAGTATGTCCAGTGGTTAAATACTGAAGGATGTTTACAGATGGTTTATTACACGTTAAAATTCACATGATCTTTTTTGGAACCAGACCACAAAGAATGACTTGGAGCAACGGCGTCCCCGGCTCGATGCTATCTTCACTCTTGCTCAGAACCTGAAAAATAAAACTGCTGACTTGGAGGAACGCGCTACAATCACTGAACGATGTAAGGTTCTTCCACAAACGCATGCAAATCTGCTTACATCTTTGGTTGCTTTTTTGTCTTGTAAATGGGAGGTAGATTTTAGAGTGTGTTAACAACAGAACCAATATATGAATTCTTTATATCATTGTTTCTGATTGCTGAACAAAATCTGTATGATTTTGTTTCAATCAATTGTCAGCTTGGAGCTGGATCACACTGCCAGCTAGGTGGACTTAGGATGAGTTATGGTTTGCACGGCCCAGCTTGATGAACTATATTGAAGGAACTAATGATTATGGGATAGGTTATTATCGTGTGTTACAGAGATTTTTAAACTGTCTTTTCCTATGTTTTAGAAAAAATCCTTTATTGTACTTAACACTGCAAAATGTTCTAACTGTACACAAACCTTTGATGTAAAAATTGGGCAGGGATTCAGATTTCTGGATCATTGGGATCTCTTTTGGGGCAGGTGTGACCTGTACAAAAAGGACTGGTTGCACTTGAATCCCAGGGGGAACCAATATCATGGTGGGGAGATTTGCTAAGACAACTGGGGAGAGTTTAGACTGGAATTGTTGGGGGTGGGAACCAAACTGAAGAGACTGGAGAAGAGCCGGTTGGCTCGCAAGTAGAGAAAGCTTGGAGACCGTTTCTGAGGGAGGATAGGCAGGTAATAGGGAAGGGACGTACTCAGACTGACGGTTTGAGATGTGTCTATTTTAACGCAAGGAGTATTGTGAACAAAGCAGATGAGCTTAGATCGTGGATCAGTACTTGGAGCTATGATGTGGTGGCCATTACAAAGACTTGAATGACTCAGGGACAGGAATGGTTACTTCAAGTGCAGGGTCTTAGATGTTTCAGAAAGGACAGGGAGGGAGGCAAAAGAGGTGGGGGCATGGTACTGTTGATCAGAGGTAGTGTCATGGAGGGATTGTCTATGGAGTCTCTGTGGGTGGAGGTTAGGAACAGGAAGCGGTCAATAACTTTACTGGGTGTTTTTTATAGGCCACCAGGGATGTAACAGGGATATAGAGGAGCAGATAGGGAAACATCCTGGAAAGGGGTAATAATAACAGAGTTGTCGTGATGGGAGATTTTAATTTCCCAAATATCAATTGGCATCTCCCAAAAGTGAGGGGTTTAGATGGGGTGGAGTTAGCTAGGTGTGTTCAGGAAGGTTTCTTGACAATATGTAGATAAGACTACAAGAGGAGAGACTGTACTTGATTTGGTGTTGGGAAATGAACCTGGTCAGGTGTCAGATCTCACAGAGGAAGAGCATTTTGGAGATAGAATTATGATCACTATCTCCTTTACAATAGCATTGGAGAGAGATAGGAACAGACAAGTTAGAAAAGCGTTTAATTGGAGTAAGGGGAATTATGAGGCTATCAGGCAGGAAATTGGAAGCTTAAATTGGGAGCAGATATTCTCAGGGAAAAGTACAGAAGAAATGTGGCAAATGTTCAGGGGATATTTGTGTGGAGTTCTGCATAGGTAAGTTCCAATGAGACAGGGAAGTTATGGTAGGGTACAGGAACCATGGTGTACAAAGGCTGTAATAAATCTAGTCAAGAAGAAAAGAAAAGCTTACAAAAGGTTCAGAGAGCTAGGTAATGTTTGAGACCCAGAAGGTTATAAGGCTAACAAGAAGGAGCTTAAAAAGGAAATCAGGAGAGCCAGAAGGGGCCATGAGAAGGCCTTGGCAGGCAGGATTAAGGAAAACCCCAAGGCATTCGACAAGTATGTGAAGAGCAAGAGGATAAGATGTGAAAGAATAGGACCTATCAAGTGTGACAGTGGGAAAGTGTGTATGGAACCAGAGGAGATTGCTGAGGTACCTAATGAATACTTATGTGAAGTATTCACTATGGAAAAGGATCTTGGTGATTGTAGTGATGACTTACAGCAGACTGAAAAAGCTTGAGCGTGTAGATAATAAGAAAGATGATGTGCTGGGGCTTTTGGAAAGCATCAAGTTGGATAAGTCGCCGGGACCGGGTGAGATGTACCCCAGGCTACTGTGGGAGGCGAGGGAGGAGATTGCTGAGTCTCTGGCGATGATCTTTGAATCATCAATGGGGGGACGGGAGAGGTTCCGGAGGATTGGAGGGTTGCGGATGTTGTTCCTTTATTCAAGAAAGGGTGTAGAGATAGCCCAGGAAATTATAGACCAGTCAGTCTTACTTCAGTGGTTGGCAAGTTGATGGAGAAGATCTTGAGAGGCAGGATTTCTGAACATTTGGAGAGGTATAATATGATTAGGAATAGTCAGCATGGCTTTGTCAAGGGCAGATTGTGCCTTACGAGCCTGATTGAATTTTCTGAGGATGTGACTAAACATATTGATGAAGGTAGAGCAGTAGATGTAGTGTATATGGATTTTAGCAAGGCATTTGATAAGGTACCCCATGCAAGGCTTATTGAGAAAGTAAGGGGGCATAGGATCCAAGGGGACATTGCTTTGTGGATTCAGAACTGAGTTGCCCATAGAAGGCGAAGAGTGGTTGTAGACGGGTCATATTCTGCATGGAGGTCAGTGACCAGTGGAGTGCCTCAGAGATCTGTTCTGGGACCCTTACTATTTGTGATTTTTTATAAATGACCTGGATGAGGAAGTGGAGAGATGGGTTAGTAAGTTTGCTGATGACACAAAGGTTGGGGGTGTTGTGGATAGTGTGGAGGGCTGTCAGAGGTTACAGCGAGACGCTGATAGGATGCAAAACTGTGCTGAGAAATGGCAAATGGAGTTGAACCCAGATAAGTGTGAGGTGGTTCATTTTGGTAGGTCAAATATGATGGCAAAATATAGTGTTAATAGTAAGACTCTTGGCAGTGTGGAGAATCAGAGGGATCTTGGGGTCCAAGACCATAGGACGCTCAAAGCAGCTACGCGGGTTGACTCTGTGGTTAAGAAGGCATACAACGTATTGGCATTCATTAATCGTGGAATTGAATTTAGGAGCCGAGAGGTAATGTTGCAGCTATATAGAACCCTGGTCAGACCCCACTTGAAGTACTGTGCTCAGTTCTGGTTGCCTCACTGCAGGAAGGATGTGGAAGCCATAGAAAGGGTGCGGAGGAGATTGACAAGGATGTTGCCTGGATTGGGGAGCATGCCTTATGAAAGCAGGTTGAGTGAACTCGGCCTTTTCTCCTTGGAGCGACGGAGGATGAGAGGTGACCTGCTAGAGGTGTATAAGATGATGAGAGGCGTTGATTGTGTGGATAGTCAGAGGCTTTTTCCCAGGGCTGAAATGGTTGCCACAAGAGGACACAGGTTTAAGGTGCTGGGGAGTAGGTACAGAAGAGATGTTAGGGGTAAGTTTTTTACGCAGAGAGTGGTGAGTGCATGGAATGGGCTGCTGGCAATGGTGGTGGAGGTGGACACAATATAGGGTCTTTTAAGAGACTTTTGGACAGGGACATGGAGCTTAGAAAAATAGAAGGCTATGGGTAAGCCTAGTAATTTCTAAGGTAAGGACATGTTCAGCACAACTTTGTGGGCCGAAGGGCCTGTATTGTGCTGTAGGTTTTCTATGTTTTCTGTGTTTCTATGTAATATTTTAAACATAGTTGTGCACCAGGATAATGAGCTATATTGATTTAAAGCAGTTTGGTGTGTACTTACAGAATTGACTCAGTACTGCAGAGTTTTTTTATTGAAGTTTAAAGTCTGCACATTTTATTTGGGAAGGTACAAGCTGATTTTTCATGTTTAACTTGTGTTTCTGTTCAGTGGTAAGAGTCCAAAGCCAATGGGACAGCACGCATCACAGGCTGGAGGCACGGCAGCAGCAGCTGGAAAATCTGCTCAATGATAGCATGCAGTGGGAGGAAGATTTGCAGGCAACTGAGAGACTGGTTGGTCAGAGTGAAATTCGGTTACAGTCTCTGCTGCAAGTTACCCCAGATCCCCTTGCCTCACAGCTTGCAGAAAGCAAGGTAACTTTTTGATCTTGATTTGTAAGTAGTTTGAAGACTGCTCTTACTAGAAAGAAAAAGGTGAATGGATGAATTACTGTTAAAGATGTGATTTTTTTTCTTGTTTTCCTCTTTGTGAAAAATTACTTGGTGTTTGATGTTGTGATTCCAATAGATAAGCTGCTGAAAAAGTTGAAATTCCAATTGAAACTGTCATGCAGGGAGGGTAACCTTGATGTTGTCAGTGTGTTTCATATTTATGCAGGTAACCTGTATCTCTTGATTTGCTGTACCATCTGTTTTTCAGCACTTCTTACAGGAGTTACATGGAGGACAGTTCACAGTGGCTTCTTTCAATGATCTATCAAACAAACTACTGCGTGATTATGCAGCTGACGATACTCGGAAGGTGAAAGAAATTACAGAGAACATCAATATGTCCTGGAATAATATTAATCAGAGGTGAGATTTGAAACAAAGGCTGACAAGGAAGCAACACTTGTTAGTTTTGTATGTGAGTCAGTTATTTCTGTTTAACCTAGCCAGCTTTCATCAGCTAGGCTTTTTCACTTGACTGGCGTAATGGGTTGTCATCCGTTCCTGGTTCTGTTTTGATTTTTTTTGGCTGTCTGCAATGCAGGCTACTGGCAGGTTGAGCAGAACAGTACTGTGATTTTCCTGTGTCCTCTTTTCCTTCAGTCACTCTGTAATGCTGCTATGGCTGAGAATTTATGCACAGCTGGAATCATGGAATTTGTTTCTGTCATTATTACTATTTGTTCCTCTAGGCTGTAGTGTGCTGGAGAAGAGTAGAGTGGCACCGGCAACAGTAATTGACAGACACGTGATTGGAGTTCAGGGCTGAAACTCAAATTGCATTAGTGTAGTTCGAAAGTTTGAATCTTGAGCTTAGGTGGTTAACGTGAGTAAAATTACTCATGAATCTGTGAGAGATTACTGAAAAATAAAGTGGTTTACTAATACACTTTATTCTTAATATATTTCAAGTTCCCCTGCTGGCCAGTGTTTAGCTTTCAATTAACATCCTAAGTGACTCAATTCCACGACAGTTTGTTGATTCTTAACTTCCCTGTGAATTGGACTAAAAAGCAACCGCTTAACTAGGTTCAGGCAAGAAATACTGGTCCTGCCACTAACCACATGTTAAGAATGAATTGTGCAAAAGAAATCCAATAAATGTTTAAACAATGGTCCTGAATTTGGTGAGAAAAGCTATTTGCACTCACTGGTAAGCTGTGACTCTTTTCTGATCCACTGATAATGAAGTGTGAGGTTTGTTGTGGAACAGGGTTTGTTGCCACTTTGGGGCAGAAGAAGCCCAACGCGAAATAGATGAAGCAAAATTTTGGTCATCTGCTTGCCCTTGGTGGATAAAAGCAAAGGACTTATTTCTGTCTGTCTAGGTACCATATCCGATGCGGACTTTGGTGACCATGGTTTTCCATATAGATCTATCCTTCGTTTTTTTTAGATGACTTCCATTTCCTCGATGTGTAGCCACCTGGCTATGCTTTTGATGTACATAAGTCGAGGTCTTTCTCAAGGTTTACTCCCCTCAATCTTTCCCGAGAGAATGAGTTTTTCTAGTTCATCTTTCCGCATGATGTGTCCTAGGAATCTGAGTTGTCTTTCTCTTATTGTTTGTATGAGTGATCGAACTGCTTGGGCTCTTCTGAGAACTTCTTCATTTGATGTGTGTGTGGTCCATGATACTTTTAACATTCTCCTGTAGAACCATAGTTCAGCTGCTTCTCGTCTCTTTTCCATTGCTGGAGAAATGGTCCAGCATTCCCTTCCATAAGTCAGGATAGAATAAATGTACCACTGCAGTATTCTGTTTTTAGTGTACGTGCTCATCTTTCTGTCTGTTAATATGGTCTTCATTTTTTGGAAAGCTTCTTTCGCCATTGCAATTCTGTATTTGATATCTGTGTCGCACCTGCCATTACTTGTTATTAGGCTGCCAAGATATTTGAATTTGTTGACTTGTTTGATGTTTGTATTTCTGATCTTGATCACATATTGTGGGATGTTAGTCTTTCTGGAGGTGACCATGCTTTCTGTCTTCTTGGTGTTGATTGAGAGGCCTCTGCGATTACTTTCTGCTGCCACTATAGTGAGTAGTTCTTGAAGTTTTGTTTCTGAGTCAGCTATTAGTACGATGTCATCAGCATATCTGATGTTATTTATATTATGGCCTCCAATTGTGAATCCTTTGATGTCTTTGATACTTCTCAAGATATTTTCACTATACAGGCTGAATAAGTCTGGTGAAAAGACACAACCTTGCCTGACTCCTCTCATGATATTCACATACTCACTCACTTCTCCTTCTATTCTGATGGATACTGTCTGGTCCCAGTATAAGTTTCTTAAGAAACGTATATCTTTCCCATCTATGTCAAGATCTTGAAGCATTTGCAGAAGATCTTGATGTCTGACAGTGTCAAAAAAGGGACTTCTGATGCTGGAAATAAAAATACGAAGAAGAGTATGCTATAAATGTTCAACAGATCAGGCAGTACCCAGTACCTGTAGAGGGAGAGCAAGGCCCTTTATCAAACAGAATCATGAGAAGTGCATATGTTTAGTTTTCACAGAGTGGTGGCAAAGTCAGAGGGATTATCTGAGAGTGTGAAGGTCAAAGTTATCATCACATGACAATTGACACAAAAGGTTTTAAAAAAAGCAGTGGTACAAATTGGAATTAAATTGACCAGCAGCTTTGGTAGATAGAAACAAAAAACTATTAACGTTGAATTGTTAATTGACTGTTCAGTGCCAAGAGCAGCATCTTCCTGGAGGGAAGATGATGTACTTTTGCTGGAGATTGTGTGACATTTTTAAATTATATTTTTTTTTGCCCAGCATAACGAAACTTTCAATTTCCAGATACAGGTGTCCCCCGCTTTTCAAACGTTCGCTTTACGAAACCTCGCTGTTACGAAAGACCTATATTAGTTAGTTGTTTTTGCTAACAGAAGGTGTTTTCACTGTTACGAAAAAAAAAGCAGGGCGCGATAAAAGGCAGCGCGCACCCCGAGCAGCCAAGCTCCTCCCCTGGAACTGCATTCTAGCTGGCATTGCTTAAACACGTGCCTGTGAGTAGCCGTTAATAAGATGAGTTCTAAGGTATCGGAAAAGCCTAAAAGGGCTCGTAAGGGTGTTACATTTAGTGTAAAACTAGACATAATTAAGCGTTTCGATCGTGGTGAACGAAGTAAAGACAAAGTGAGTTTGGCTTGTGGAAGTTGACGAAGGTGATGTAGAAGAGGTTTTGGCATCCCATGACCAAGAACTGATAGATGAAGAACTGATGCAATTGGAAGAGGAAAGGATAACAGTATGCAGTAGTGAACGGACCGAAAGTGAAGTCGTCCAGGAACTGAACGTGAAGCAACTACATCAGATTTTCGCTGCAATGATTGCAGAAAAGTATGACTTTAATTTTGAAATGGTACGTAGCTTTAGGGCATATTTGCAGGATGGTTTGAGTGCTTACAAAGAACTCTATGATAGAAAAATGCGCGAGGCTAAGCAGTCAAGCATACTGTTGTTTTTCAAGCCTTCCACATCAACCACAGCAGACGACGAACCTCAACCTTCGACATCGAGGCAGGCAGGCATAGAAGAAGATGACCTGCCTGCCCTGATGGAAACAGACGACGATTAGATGACACCCCAGTGGTCCCAACCCCTGGGCCATGGACCGATATATTGCCACAGAGAATGCAGTGATAGCCGGGACGCACCCAACACATCTTTAAGAAAAAAGCTGAAATAAACAAGCTAATTCATAAGGTGCCGCCTGGCACGTAAATATCGGCCCAGATCAGAGGCGATTGTCAATTGCGTCGCCTCTGATCTGGGCAGACATTTACGTGCCTGGCAGCACCTAATTAATTAGCTTGTTTATTTCAGCTTTTTTTGAAAAAGACGTGCTGGGTGCGTCCCAGCTACCGTTGTACCACTGCATTCTTCGTGGATCGGTATTGGTCAGCAGCCTGGAGGCTGGGGACCACTGCACTACTCCAACCTCTGACGACTCAGCCTAACACACCATCTTCAGTGTGCTCGGCGCTATCTTCTCGATTCCGGTAAGTGATACTACACTGTACATACATTATTTCTACTTTATATAGGCTGTGTATTTTTCTGCATTATTTGGTATGATTTGACAACTTCATAGCTTAAAGGTTACTGGAGAGAGTGTTTCTGCTGATAGCGCTTGCATGAGATTTTCACTACAGAGAACAGTGCGGCAATGATTGCAGAGAAGTATTTCTACTTTATATAGGCTGTGTATTTATCATATCATTCCTGCTTTTACTATACGTTACTGTTATTTTAGGTTTTATGTGTTGTTTGGCATGATTTGGTAGGTTATTTTTTGGGTCTGCAAATGCTCACAAAATTTTCCCATATAAATAAATGGTAATTGCTTCTTCTCTTTATGACACTCCGGCTTACGAACCATTTCATAGGAATGCTCTACCTTCGGATGGCAGGGAAAACCTGTTCACTTACATTTCTTCCCCTCACAGATTTCAGCTCATCAGAACACTTTCATCAAGATAAAGACATCACCACAACATCCTATACAGAAGCCCTATTAGTATAGCAGTCAGGTTTATATCTATATGCTGCAGAAAAGGTTGCCATGTTTTATGAAAACTATTTGTTTTTGAGTGTACCGTACACGTCAAAAAGTCCAAAGGAATGTATTCCATGATTAATTTATGCCAACCAAAAAGTCCTGGGGACTTATCGGATATCCAACAAAGTAAAATGTTCTTCCTCGCACAAAAAGTCAGGATGTTAAAAAGTTTTTTCCGATGTGCATTAATAATACAACTGCTGGGTAAGCCCAAGAGAAAAGACACTAGGTCCAGTTCAAGCTCCATCTTCAGAATCTTTTCCATTTCACCCAAAATATCACCCCAGTATCCCTGAAATTTGGGACAAGTCCAAAATCAGTGGGTTAAAGTTCCAGTATTTACTTTACATTTGGAACACATTGGAGAAACCCCCGTCTCAAATTTCGAGAGACGATCTAGAGTCAGATGGGCTCTATGCAGAATTTTGAGTTGCAATGCTTTAGTTCTATTACAAACTGAAATTTTCTTTGCATTATCACAGATGTCTTCCCATGTTTCAGCTGTAATTTCTACTCCCAGCTCTTCCTCCCGAACCCTTCCCAGCTGCTTAGCCTCTTCAAAAGAACATTCCCTCAGGATGCTGTAAAAAGTACTAATAGAGACTTCACCCTTAGAACGAAACACCCTCTTTTCTATGTCAGAACTATAGAAATCAGTCAACAATGATGTTTTTTTTTCTGTATATAATCTCTTATCTGAAAGAAACAAAAAAGATCCTTGTTGGGTATGTTAAATTTCTGTACGATTTGACTAAAAGACATCATCGTTCCTTCATCAAACAAATCTCCTAGATGGAAAATACCCTTAGAAATCCAAAGTTTAAATCCAGAATCCATTATGCCAGGCTGAAAATCTGGACTATTGGAGTGAAGGGTGATATTTCCGCTGCATTGCCCTCAATTTGTCGCACCACCCTCCAAGCCCTGACCGTATTAGTTGTTACTGGATTGTGACAATATTCTTTAACTAGTTTCATCTTATTAAGGAAAAGCAAATTAATAAGAGGGTATTTTGCTTGTGAAGCTTCAATGTCTAGTCAAATTTAGGAGGGGTCCCTGCAAACCTAGTCAACCACATAAGATGAAAAGGATATTTTTTGATGTCTGGAAAATCCAGACCCCCTAGACTACTGGGAAGCTGTAACTTAGACGTTTTAATTCAGGGTCTTTTTTTTTGTTCCAGATGAAAGAAACAAACCAGCCATTTGTTTTAAGTATTTGTTGGGTAAAACTGACTGGAATCATTCGTATTGAGTAGGAAGAATGTTCATTTTGAGCAAGGATATTTAACCAAGCCAAGAAATGGGAAGAGTGCTCCATCACTCAAGATCCTGTTTGATTTTGTCAAATAACTGTGTGAAGTTAGCTTTGAACAATTGATCAAACGTAGGTGTGATAAACAAAACCTGTCTGTGACCATTTAAAGGGGAAAACACCCTGAGTGTCAGGTACCTGCTGTAGATTCCCCAGAGGCATAGCCTCTGATTTAGTAAAGTTGATTTTACAACCTGAAAAGGCGCTAAATGAATTGATGCATTGTATAAGGTGGTGCACTGACATAGCAGGGTTTGATAAGAAAATTAGAATATCATCCGCATACAATGTAATTTTATGTGACTTTAGTTCTATGTTTGGAGCAGTTATTTTGGAGTCTCACTGAATAGCATCAGCCAGTGGCTTGATCACTAGTGCGAAAAGTAGTGGTAAAAAAATTACAGAATAATAAAGTTATCCGATCTAATACCATTAGTGAGAATCGCAGCCAAAGGGTCATTAGAAAGAACCTTCATCCACTTAATAAAATTATTGGCCACATCAAATCGTTCTAAAGTGATAAAAAGATATGGCCATTCGACACGCTCAAAGGCCTTTTCTGCATTTAAGAAAATCACCAAGCTGTCCACTGCCTGTTGCTGACATGCCTGAATCACATTAAGTAATCTTCTGATATTGTTAGATGATCTATGGCCTTTTACAAAACCCGTTTGATCCTCTTTTATGATAAAAGGTAACAGTTTCTAATCACAATGCTAAGGTTTTAGATATGATTTTAAAGTCAACATTTAACAATGAAATAGGCCTGTAGGAGGCACAATCTTCAGGGCTCTTTCCTTTCTTCAGAATTAGGGAGATATTAGCTTCTTTCAAAGATGGTGGGCGGAGACCACAATTAAATGCATGATTGAACGTATTTAGCATAGGCTCTGATAATAACCTGTGAACTCTTTATAGAATTCACTGGTGAGTCCATCAGGACCAGGGGCCTTCCCACTTTGGAGCTGTCTCACAGCTTCCTATAGCTTATGTATAGATAACGGAGCATTGAGGAGGGACTCTTGTTCAAAAGAAATGCCTAGGAGATCTAAATTTCTTATAAAGGACTCTATCCTAGATTGTCCATCATTATATTGCTCAGATTGATACAGTTTAGAATAAAAATTCTTAAACACAAAATTAATTATTTTAGAATTACTAGTGAGGGCTCCTGTCCCAACTCTAATTGAAGCAATAGTCTGAGAGACATTTTTCTTTCTGGCGCTAAATAAGCCAAATAAAATAAAATAAGGCATCCGTTAGTCTTGCAAGACGATGGATCTGCACCTGGAAAGTCTACACTCTCCAGGGCGTAGGCCTGGGCAAGGTTGTATGGAAGACTGGCATTTGCCGATGCTGTAAGTCTCCCCTCTCCACGATGCCAATGTTGTCCAAGGGAAGGGCAAGGGCCGATACAGCTTGGCACCAGTGTCATCGCAGAGCACTGTGTGGTTAAGTGCCTTGCTCAAGGACACAACATGTTGCCTTGTCTGGTGCTTGAACTCACGACCTTCAGGTCGCTAGTCGAACGCCTTAACCAATTGGCCACATGCCCACACACAAATAAGCCAAATACCTACCTGGTTTCTCACCATGTTCAAACAGTTGTTGTTTAGCAAATGTCAATTTTCTTTTGGCTGCTTGTGTAAGTGAAGAGTTTAGTGTACAACGTAGGGCTGTGATATTCTGTAACTTGGCTGCAGAAGGCTTATTAATATAATCCATTTCAGCTGCCACAAGCCTTGCTTCCACTAGGCGCTGCTGTTCTGCAGCTTGTACTAGCAGAGTAGGAGATAATTAATCCCCTTGCATAGGCCTTAGTGGTTTCCCAGAGCATCAATGAACTACGAGATGAATTAATAGATAGGAAAATTTTGAATTTGGAAGTAAAGTAGTCTAAAAATTTATTATCTTCTAGAATAAAAGGATTCAGCCTCCAATGTCTAGATCGTGCTGAATTATCTTTGGGCTTAATACTTAAATGTACTGCTGCATGGTCAGAAATAGCAATATTTCCAATTGTACTGGATACAACTAAATCTAGGAGCGTTTTGGGGGTTAGAAAAAAGTCTATTCTGGTATAACACTTGTGTGGATTAGAAAAGAATGTTAAGTCTTTGTCTAAGGGATGTAACAACCTCCAGACATCCACAAGTCCTAGTTCTCCACATAAGCCCGTGATTTGTTTGGACTGTGAGGAGAGTAATGGGGGACCACTGGGCACTTTGTCCAGCAATGGGTCCATGAGACAATTAAAATCCCCACCTACAATAAGGTTTTATATTGAAAAGCTTGTAAGTTTGGAAAAAGCATCTGTTAGGAATTTGAGAGGATGATCTGGAGGGCAGGAAACATTGAGAATACCATATTCTTCTCCATATATTGAAGCTGTAATAATTGCAAATCTCTCATACTTATCCTTAATGCAGTCTAATAACTTAAAAGGTAAGTTCTTCCTAATTAAAATGGCTAACCCCCCACTACTCCTGGTACTAAAAGATGAAAAATAGACGATCAAATCCACTTTGTTGCAGTTTTAGATGTTCTTTATCATTTAAATGTGTCTCCTGCAATAAGGCTTTATCCACCCTTTCCTTTTTCAGGTTTAGTAGGATTTTCTTTCTCTTGATTGGTGAATGACTTCCCTTAATGTTCCAACTGCACAATTTTAATATATTACTGGTCATAACCCTTTATAACCAATCATGTGACTCCGGTGGAGAAGAAACCGGACTTAAGATCAGCTGAGCAGCAATAAGTAAATTTAAAAAAAAACCACCAAAAAAAACAAAGCGCCAACAGTGCTGAACAAGAGGACTTGCCCCACACTTAAAGGGGGATATCTGAACCTTCTAGCTCCCCATATTCTGCCCCACTGCCAATATGGCATTTAACATAGTCAAAAATGAAAACAAGGCGTAATTTATCAATCCACCGATTTGTTACCGTCATGTTTAAGCTCTTCAGGCTGGAGCAGCACTGTTAACTTAAATAATGAAACTGTATTAATCAAAACAAACGTTACCCATCCTATAAGATATCTTGCCATCGAGTAAGGAAAAGGTAAAATAAAGTGGCTATCAAGCATGTTATCATCCATAACCAGGGCTACACAAAATAGTGTATACATGCTTTAGCCCAATGTGTCCACAAAAGTTTTAGCTTTGCCAGGAGAATCAAATATCTTGGTGGTCCCGTTGTAGGTGATTTTCGGCATCGCTGGGTATAGCATAAAGGACTGGATTCCAGATTCTCCCAGCCACTTTTTTACCTGGTCGAATTCCTTGCGGTTCCAAATAGCAGCTGCCGAAAAATCTTGAAAAAACATAAACCTGGATCCCTCATATATTAAAGCCTGGGCATCAGTCCTGCGGCACCTCGAAGCCTCCATCACTCTTTGCTTATCACCAAAATTATGGAACCGCACGAGGACAGGTCGAGGGCGTTGGCCTGGGCCCGGTTTTGGCACCAGCGTATGATGAGCTCTTTCCAACTTAATGTGTCCAGCCTTGGTTTCCAAATCAAGGAAATTAGGCAGCCAGCCCTCAAAGAACTTCGCCGGTTAGCTGCCTTCTGTACCTTCAGGTTGACTGATGATTTGTATATTCTTTCTCCTACCTCTATTCTCAAGATCATCGATACAGTCAGACAGGCTTTGAACTTGCTTTTCTAGCGCCCAGATGCGGCCTTGGGCCTGATCAGTTACAGTCTCTACTGCGGAGACTTGGCCCTCGGCTTCGGTCGTTCTTGAATCAAGAATTTTAAGCTCCAATGTGTGGTTTTGGAGTGTTAAAGAGAGTGGAGCCAGCTTCTCTTCCATCATTTTGGATATGTTCTCCGTAACTTCCTGAATTACTTGACGAAAAGCAGGGTCCAACATGTTAGCATAGCTGGCAGTAGCTAGCTCCTCAGCCCCAGGCGAGCGCTCTGTGCAGCCCACCTTGGCCGCCTTTTTAGTAATTTTCAATGGCATGGTGTTGAAGCAGCTCAAAAAAAATACTCATCAATGTTCATGTCATTAAATCCGACACTTGAGCATTAAAAAAAAAAGTTGAAACGGATAGGTTTATATGCAAAATTATCAGTCTTGCGGTGCTGAGCTCAGCAAAGCAGACTTTTCACTGTATCGCCATCTTGAAACCTGTGTGACATTTTTAAACAGTGTTGGAGGATGAAGCCGGGTCTGAGTGAGTGTGGGACGTTCTGCTTGGTTATCAGTTGCCTCAGATCTCAGTTCTTCATCATATAAATTCACTTGTAAAACTGACATCCATGAGCATTAAAGGGGAAACACACAAATATTTGGAGTAGTACCATCCACAAAAAAAAAATGTCATTTTTGGAAGTCATTTGTGCCAAATGAAATAAAGACTGCGTCATTTACTGAAGAATTGAGAATGGAGGAAACGTTCTGCATCATCTCACAATATCCCTGATTCTGACCTTGTATGTTATGAATCTTTGATGAAGGTGATCAGATTTTAAATGTTTCAAACTCCTGCAATGATGTCCTGAGGCAAGGGTATCTGGTAAATCTGAACGTCACCACGTGCAGGTTCCTTATCAAGTCAAAGTTCAAAGTCGACTTATTATCGAAGAATTTATACATAACATGCAACCTTGAGATTTGTCTCCTAACGGGCAGCAAAAAAGAAAACCCAAAAGAACACACAAAAAAAAGACCATCAGACACCCAATGTGCAGAGAGAGTAAAAGTCATGCAAGCAATAAAACTAAGCAAATGGCAGCAGAATGAAATTGATTCCACAGATGTGAAACCCACATCGGGTCACAGCCTCAGTTCAGCACAGAGCTGAATAAATATTGCGGAGCAACGAGCAGAACAGGGCCAACTCTCACCTCTGGTCCTCATTCTTTTCAACTGGCGTTTAAATCGTTCAAACAGTGGATTGTTTCTCGCTCTGGGACCTGGGCCCTGTGGCTTTGACACACTCTGGGCCTGGATCCCACCACCGCCCGGACTCGACATTTCCATTTTAGCGGAGAATATATTGCTGCTCCTTTTATTATTCTGGAACTTTTGGCCCACCAGCACTGTGGGATTATCTTCACAAGAAGAACTGCAGTGATTCAAGAATGTAAATTATTACCACTGTCTCAGGGAAAGTTGAAGAAGGGCAATAAATGTGGGATTTGCCAGCAATGCCCACCTCCCAAAAAAAAACAAATGGAATGAATTTTAATTAAATCCTTTTGGTATTTGGGGTAAATATTGGCATTCCTGACAACTTCCAACCCTAATATATATATATATATATATGTCACATATATATGTCACATATATATCATATATATTATATATTTTTATTGAAAAGGAATTCAAAAATTGAATGTTACATAGATCTGGTGGGTGGGTATGAATCAAATGTGGAAAGTTGGTATGTAAAACCATCCACTAAAGATTCAATCCCAATACGATAATGAGTATTTTGGTGGTTTAGGACTGAGATGCCCCTTTTATACTATTTCTTAGATTCTTTGAACCTCTGCAGGCTCAGTCAAAATAATTGCACTCCTGTGTGTAAAGCTGCTTAAACATCAGATGGTTTAGTGAGCATTTTGTAGTCAGTATTGTTGTTGCGGTGTTTGCAGTGACTCTGTGGGGAAGCATCTTAATTAGAAGCAAAAGATTCTGGATTTATCCCTTTGCAGAGTCTGGATATAAAAGTAGTCTAATGTTCCAGTGTACTTCACTGTTGCAGGTAATGTTTAGATGAGATGTTCAACCAAAGGTACAGAGCCTCCAATAAATACACTGTAGAAAATGGAATGGCACTCTTTCAAACAAGAGCATGAGTGTAATCCTTGGTATCTCGGTTAATATCTATCCCTAAACCATGAGAAACAACTTAATTGTTGGTGTTTTTGCTATTCCTGGGAACATTTTTACATGTGGGTGTGGTGGTGGAGTGGGGGGAGGTAATAAAGATTTTTGTGTTTGTATCAAGTGGTTATACTTCAGAGGGTGCAACACAGTGTGCGTAGGTTGTCCTGAAGTCATGAAAGTTGTTCGTTTAGCATGCATTATACTGAATTGGAGAGCAGGTTCAATGAGCTGAATAGTTTACACTTCTGTTTTCTTACCATACACAGTTAAAGAAATTGATTGCTTCAACTTTACCTGCTGATGTCACATATTTGCAGCTAAATGGATCGATATTGTTCATCATCTTGCCTTGTTAAGAAAAAAAATTGAGAATGATGCCACCTCTTGCCCAAACAAACCCACTGTTCCATGTTCGATTGTTTTGTCAATTGTCTTGTTCCTGTTGCACTCTCGTCTCTATTTGCTTATATTCATTTTAATTTGAGAAATCTTGGATCCAGGTTAAACATAAGCTAACAGTTAATTTATAGAGTCATAGAAACATAGAAACATAGAAAATAGGTGCAGGAGTAGGCCATTCGGCCCTTCGAACCTGCACCGCCATTCAGTATGATCATGGCTTATCATCCAACTCAGAACCCTGTACCAGCCTTCCCTCCATACCCCCTGATCCCTTTAGCCACAAGGGCCATATCTAACTCCCTCATAGAGTAATACAGCATGTAATCAGGTCCTTTGGCCCAACGCAGCATTCTTCCTGCTCGTTCCAGTCACCCATGTTCACTCCGTAACCCTCCAAGTCCAAGGCCAAGTCCTTCCCTTCCACATATCTGTCCAAATACCTCTGAAATATTTCAATTAGACTTGCCTCGACCACATCCTCTGGCAGGTCATTCCAGGAACCTTCTGTGTAAAGCAGTTAGCTCTCAGGACTCGTTTAAATCTCTCTTAGACTATATTTGTGGCCTCTCGATTTGGACTCCTCATCCCTGAGGAAATCACTGTGACCATCCACCTTATCCAATGCTCACCGCTCACTCTCCTGCATTCCAGGGAATAAAGATCCAACGAGGCAACTTCTCCCTATAACTCAGTCCCTCGAGTCCAGCAGCACCTTCTCCATCTTGACAAATACCTCTGTTATAATGGTGACCAAAACTGTATACAATACTCCAAGTGCAGCCTCACCAATAACTTGTATAACTGCAGCATAATGACCCTATTCCTGAATTCGATATCCTGACTGATAAAAAGGCCAGCATGCTAAGTGCCGCTTTTGCAACCTTGTCGACTGGTGTTGCTGCTTCCATCGAACACAGACCCTTCTTTTTCATAACACTTGTCAGTCCAATGCCATTCACTGGAGGTTCTATCCTGGTTTGACAGTCCAGATGCATCACCTCACATTTTTCTGAGTTTTAATTCATTTGTTATTCTTCAGGTCATCTCCCTAAATGATCAAGGTTTCTTTGCAGTACATTGTATCCTGCTTCACTGCCAACAAGAGCCCCTAATTTAGTATCATCAGCAAACTTGCTTGCCATACCACATCCATTTACATAAGTAATGACAATCAATGGTCCCATCTCTGGCCCCTGGGACATTTTGCTAGTTATAGGCCTTCAGTTGGAGAATTGAACTTCAACCATCACTCTCTGCTACCTATCATCAAGCTAATTCTGAATCCATGTAGCTTCCTTGCTCCCTCAGAATCCTATGTGACCTAGCCTTCCAGATCAGCCTGCCATGTGGGTTTGTCAAAGGCTACATTAAAGTCTGTATAGATGACATCCACTGCCATACATCATTCATCTCTTCCCCTTAGTTTACTACTTTGAAAAACTGCCAAAGATTTACTAGACTCCCAAGCATGAAGCCATGCTGACGATTCTTTTAGATCTTGACTATCCATGTGATGGCAGACTTTTGTCCTTTGGAATTCGCTCCAGTAAATTCTTTACAACTGAAGTCAGGTTTCACGGCCCTGTAGATCCTGGGCCTGTCCTTGCTTACCCTTTTTTGAATAATGGAAACAACATTAGCCACCCTCTAGTCATCTGGAACTTCACCATCAGCCAACAATGAAGCAAAAATCTCTTCATCACCCCCTGATTTCTTCCCTGCCCTCCTATATGGTCTGGGAGTGCACCTGGGGATTTGTCCACCCTAATGCACTTCAAGGTTGTAAATACGTCCTTCCTCATAATATACATATGATCCAAAACCTCAATACTTATTAATCTTTGGCATGCATGATATTCTTAATTGTAAACACCACGGAAAGATAAGACAATAGCCTCAGTTATCTCCTGCAGGTCTACCCACAGAGAGCCCTGATGATCTTTAAGAGGACTAAGTCACTTTTTACTGTTAATACAGCTGAAGAACTTTCTGGGAGTACCTTTAACATGCCTGTCAAATCTTTCTCACATCTTCATTTTGTCTTGCTGATTTCCTCTAAAGTCTGGTCTTAATTTTTTATATTTATTGAGGGATTCATTTGTATCCAGCTGCCTAAATGTGATGTACTCTTATTTCTTTTTGCTTACTCGAACCTTGAGATCTCTGGTCAGATAGGTATGTCTGAATTTGGTATGTCTACCCTTCACCTTGATGGGAAGATGCTGCCCCAGGATTTTTGATCTGACTCCTACTTATCAGAATCAGGTTTATTATCACTGGCATGTGACATGAAATCTGTTAACTTAGCAGCAGCAGTTCAATGCAATACATAATCTAGCAGAGAGAGAAAAAAATAATAATAAAATAAAACATAATAAATAAACAAGTAAATCAATTATGTATATTGAATAGATTTAAAAGAATGTGCAAAAACAGAAATACTGTATATTAAAAAAAGTAAGGTTGTGTCCAAAGCTTCAATGTCCATTTAGGAATCAGATGGCAGAGGGGAAGAAGCTGTTCCTGAGTCACTGAGTGTGTGCCTTCAGGCTTCTGTACCTCCTACCTGATGGTAACAGTGAAAAAAGGGCATGCCCTGGGTGCTGGAGGACCTTAATAATGAGCACTGCCTTTCTCAGGCACCACTCCCTAAAGATGACCTGGGTTTGTGCCTTCAAACATGGCCCTGCTTCAGTTAAAAAATCCAAGTAAAATTTATCAGAGTACACCACATGCAACCCTGAGATTCCTTTTCTGCGGTCATATTTAACAAATATATAGAACAGTAACTGTAAGCGGAATCAATGGACTGCAAATGCAAATATAAATAAACAACAATAAATAATGGACATGAAATCACTAGATAAGAGTCCTTAATGGAGTGAAGTTATCTGATTTTGTTCAAAAGCCTGATGGTTGAGGGGTAGTAACTGTTCTTGAAGCTGGTGTGCGAGTCCTGAGACACCTGTACCTTCTGCCTAATGGCAGCAGCAAGAAAAGCGCATGGCCTGGGTGGTGAGAATCTTTGATCATGGATGCTGCTTTCCTATAGCAATGTTTCATGTAGATGTGCTCAGTGGTTGAGAGGGCTTTACCCTTGATAGGCTTCAGGAAGTTTCACCTGTGAACTTGTTCTATCTTTTTCCATAACTACTTTAAAACTAAAAGAACTGTGGTTACTGGACCCAATATGCTCCTCAACTGGTACTTCAATTGCTTGGCTCAGCTTGATCCCTAAGAGGAATCCAGTATTGCCTCTTTCCAAGTTCCTCTATATATTGCATGGGGAAACTGTCTTGAATGCACCACACAAATTCCAGCCCATCCAGGGCCCCATCTGGATGGCCCAGTCAACACCAAGAAAAGTGAAATCTCCCACTGGCTGTACCTTACTGTTCTCACGACAGTGTGGAATTTATTGACACATCTGTACCTCAAGTTTCCGCTGATGATGGGGTAGTGGTGTGTTCTATGATACGATAAAGGCCCTTCTTATTTGTAAGTTCTACCCAAATGGCATTATTAGACGATTCCTCCCGAATATCTCTCCAAGCAGTGCTGTCATGTCCTCCTCCCTTATCAAAAAGGGTAAGAGGAGGGACATCACAGGGCCCTTCACTCTTACTTGTTCCTCTGTCATATGTAAAGCATTGGTATCCCGGGACATTATGGCCCAGTTCGTAGAGACAATTCATGCCATAAGTTAGTTTACCTTACCGGTATGCATTGAAATGTATGCAATTTAAAGCTGTGGTCTTGTCTGCCCCTTCACTATGAATATGGCTATCCTGATTGGTAGGTTTATGCTTTGTCACTGCATGTACACTTGCCTTCTCATTGACTTCCTGACTTGACTCTCTTGAGTTCTACCCCTTGCCGATCTAGTTAAACTCTTTATTGAAACAAATAAAACATCCTGAAAGCCCTTGGTAGCCGAGCAGCATCAGCAGGGAGAAAGTAAATGTTTTTGATCAAGGACCCTTCATTAGAACTCAGAAGTGAGAGAAGATTTATGGTCCAGAGGAGGGAAGGGCTTGAGATAATATATTGAATATCTGTGATAGATAGTGTTTGAAATTCTCCAAACAAACTTTTATTTTTAAAAACCAAACAGGAAAAGAAACAAACTTCAGTTAATGGGGAGAGGAGAAGAGAGGTACAGTATATTTATCAAAAATTAACTGAATACTGTGTCTCAAGCACTGCAGTGTGCTCAAATGGAAAACTAAGAGCTGCTTACTCGAGGTCAGAAGTACAGGAAGCAACTGAAGCATAACAAAAGAGGAGCAGGAAGAGGCCCATGGTCCATCAAGAGGAGCAGGAAGAGGCCCATGGTCCATCAAGAGGAGCAGGAAGAGGCCCATCGTCTATCAAGAAGAGCAAGAAGAGGCCCATCGTCCAACAAGAGGAGCAGGAAGAGGTTCATCGTCCATCAAGAGGAGCAGGAAGAGGCCCATCGTCCATCAAGAGGAGCAAGGAGAGGCCCATCGTCCATGCAGAGGAGCAGGAAGAGGCCCAAAGCCCATCAAGCTTTCTTCACCATTCAATCCAAGGATGGAAGGTGGTCGCAAAGCTGATGAGATCTGTGAGTCCTGTTCAAATAACAGGAAGCAGCTCCAATGTAATCGAGTGTGTGTGAGCAGTGGGGCAGGGGCAAACAATGATTAATGAGTGGGGGAGGAGTCTGTTCTATATATCCACTGAAAAAATTTATATTTCCTAGGCCATTGCAAGTTCCCCATCGCTAATTATCCAATAGAGAAAGCAAATGAAATTGAGGAAGCTGTTATGTGTTCAATGAAATGGAAGTTGAGCAGTAATGGAAGGGGTTTAGTTGGACATCTGCAGAAGGAAGAAGTGAAGAGCCTTTGGACCATCTTTTTGTGAGATGGGGCAGTGGGGGGGCTTAAATGTCTAAGCAACTGGAATTTGTCAGTTTGGCTGTAGGTATCAGTGGTGTCATGGATACAATGGGAAATTAGTGAACAAGGAGATGAAGAATGGCAAGGCAAACCTGCTTGTAGATCTTTGAGAGGAAATAGGAGTTGGGTGTGCAGTCTTCGTGTCTATAAAGAGAATTTCTTTGAGGAAATGAGGCCAGTTGCCAAGTGATAATCTGATGTTCAGTGGTGGGGGTGCGGTTCAATGGAAGATGAGATAAGGTTGGCAATGTTGAGTGATACATTATTATCTTTAGATAACGCACTAAGTTCTTCCAAGTGAACATACTTGACTTCTGTGTACTTGAAGAATTCTTAAAATTTGCAGTGATCAATGAGTGGGAAAGAAAATGCAATGTTAATAAAAATGTATGATACTATGTTTTGTTTCATGTAGCAACCAGAACTGCATGAACAGGGCAATGCAACCTGCTCACAGTGTGGCATTCAATTAGTGTATGTGCTCTGCACTAAATTAGCTGGAAGGGTGATGAGATAAATTCAGATCGATTTAAAAGTTTGGTGGTCGACTAGAGAGGAGATGATAGGCAACGATAAAGGAAAAAACTATAAATACTTGACCAGAAACTGTCAGAGAGAGGAATATAGTTGCAAGCGTAAATGACAAGTGATATAATATGATAGGCTATTTATATATGTAACGATTTAAGCAGGTACTTAAATGACTATGAAGAAATGGTTTTACTTCCTGGCACAATTTGTTAGCTACTTGAATCACAAGTAATTCTTAAAATTCCTTGATGATATGTGCACGTATTTCTTCCCACTTAATAGCATTTGTTGTAGCCTTGTAATTATTTGCAAAATATTCCATATTTTAGTGTCTTTGCTTCTAATGTGTTTTCTATCCTTCTTTTCCTTAGAGTCAGTGAGAGAGTTGGGCACCTGGAGTGTGAACTGAAACAAATGCAGAACTTGCTGCAGGAACTGGAAGGCAGCCTTCTGTGGTTGCAGGAAATTGAAGGAGATCTTAATGACTTGGCTAATGCAGCTCAGAAAGAAGATACTTCAAAGGACAGTGCTGAACTAAAGGAACTGAAGCATCAATTGCGTGTGAGTACTGATTAAGTCAATTCAGTGTGAACACAGATTTGGTTCTAACAGATCACTTGCTGGCATCTTTCATGGATGTTCATCTCATATGCAACAATGTAAATAAATCCTATAAATGCCTTCCAAGCTGAATGTTGCAAAAGTAAGTTGGATAGGTGTATGGAGACAAGAGTATGCAGATGCTGGAATCTGAAGCAACAAACAATCTGCAAATCTTGGAAAACCCGAGTACTGATACAGTGCTTTAACCTGAAATGTTAACACCTCCATCCCCCCCTCCCCCACAGATGCTGCTTGCGTTCCTGCAGCAGATTGATTTTTGCTTCTGATTGTGTGTTCGGCCAATGGATGATAGCACCAAACTTTTGAGAGAGACGGAATTGCAGTTGGTAGGTTTGTGATCGCTGCTGCTTCAATTCATGTGTTAAAATTTAAGTTGCTTCTGTGTAATATATAGACATTAGGAAACTAAACAGTATTTGAAGAAACTATATATGACTGCTGTATTATTACTCAGTAGGTTGTGCAATATAAAGGGAAATCCAGAAGAGATTGTTTCTCTGTGACTGTGGATTTTAGATTGGTATGACAGCTGGAAGTTTGAAGAAATTGAAGTGACAGGTCCAAGTGATTTTATGTTAGCGTCTTCTATATGGAGCTCATCTTTGGAGAAAAAGATGGGTTGCTGCATCTGTATATTGGGTATTCACAGTTGATAACAAGTTTCTTAAGCCTAGTTATATCATAAGGCCAACTTTCTATAGAAGCAATATGTTTGGCTTGCAGAAATCCACTGAAAATGCAATCCCAGTCATTGTAGAAAATACTTTTCTTCAATGTAATAAATATATTTGGTCTTTTTAAGATGTAATTCTGCTCATAGCCAGCTGGAGGAGCCAGCTGGTTTAAATTGGTTATTTAGGGAAATGAATAAACTGCATTCACAGAGACTGGTGTTTCATCTTTGAAACAACTCAAAATCATCCATATTTTCCATTTAAAGAACTTTGCAACTGTGAAATTGGCTCATGCACACTTTGAAAAGCTTATGCATATTTTGCAAGCTAAACATCTCCAAACATAAAAATGTAAATAGGTAGGCTGTGATGCAGAGATTAATAGATTCGGTGCAGGTGAGACGATTAGGCTTCCATAAAATCAAGGTTATTTTTTCCTTGAGGTAAAGTTTTCACACTTTGTAAATAAAATTTTATGGCTGCTGTAGTACTGATAGGTCATTTCTAAAAGAATCTACATACAGGTTGCAGGAAAATGTTACAGTGTTTAAATGATTGAAACTGAGCTTGCATTCACATCACATTACATTTCAACACCAATACTTTCAGTACCAGAGATCCTTTTAGAAATGAAAATAGAGAACAAATAATGGCCAATAGTGGCATGTTGCACATAATTTGCTGGAGGAAGCAGAGCAGAATCACTGTGAACACTGGGACAAAAGAGGAACTGAAAATAGAAAATAACATGCATGCCATCTAGTCTCCGAAAGATGAATGCAGAGCCCAGCTGAAATGTCAGCTTCTCATCCAAGATGATGACCCAGATCTCTGCTTTACCAACAATGTGATACTTTAAAATGTGAGCAGGTTGCTTGTTTCACTCCATTATCCAGAGAAAGTGATGGATTATTCAGAAATGGAAGCATAAGAGGAAATAACACCAATGGTTTTAATATTGAGGAATTATATTACTAAGATATTTAAGTAATTCTTCAAAATGAATGATGAATCCATAGTTGAAGGGCCGAAATGTATTTAAAATAAAAAAACAAAGGAGAACGGGCCATTTGTGTAGAAGGTGGGAAAGTAATAAAATGGGATGATAGAAAATGGTGGTATCATATTCAAGCTTCAAAGTACATACAAGATTTGAAGATTCCAGAATGGATATCAAACGTGATTGAACAGTTGAGCATGTATTAAAGGAAATGGTGAAACTAAGGGATGAAGCTCAGGGAATACATTTATTGGAAGCTTGTGTCAATATGTGTGAATTAGGCTGAATTGCATTTACAGCTGCATGCACCCGTTATATTTGTGCCCATCAAGGTGGTAGTATTAGGTGCAGCAACTGTCATTGCTTGTATTTCAAAGGAATGATTGTAAAGGTGATAATAAATAACCAATAAATATTGAGAACATGAGATGAAGAGGCCTTGAAAATGAGCCCAAAGGCTATGGGAACAGTTCAATAATGGGGAAAGTAAAGTTGAGTGAAGACATCCACTCTGGTTCTAGAGTCTGATGGTTGAGGGTTAATAACTGTTCCTGTGCCTGGTGGTGTGAGTCCTGAGGCTCCTGTGCCTCCTTCTTGATGATAACACCTATCTTCCCTTTCCAGTATCCCAGTCATGACCTTCATTTGCTGCTGAAGTACTGCCAGTACCTTGAAGAGTTTAATTGTTTCATTTGAAACTTCATCAGAAGGCTGGAAATGAAACGGGAAATAAAAACAGGAAATGCTGGAAATAGTGTACAGTTTAGGCAGCAATATTTGCAAATAAAAGAGTTAGTAGTTCAAAGTGATGACTTTCCATAAGAATTAGGAGATTAGAGATGTAGGCTTTAAACAGGTTAGAATTGGGAAAAAGAGAAAAAGAAGATAGAATTAAAGAGGCACTTTGCATTTAGGTGGAAATGTGTAAAGGTTAAATGATAAAAGGGTTGAAGGTGCAGAGAAAGATGGATTGATATTGGGATGAATAAAGAAACAAATTAGCTAATGGAATTAGAAAGGTTGCTCTGCAAGGAGTTTAATGGACTGAAAGGCTTCCTCCTGTATTTAAACATTTCAGAGTCTCTTGACACAGAGGTCTCATAAGTAGCTTCACTGAAGAAGAATAATCAATAGTCACTGTCCATTGGAAATGGCAGTGACTGATTTCAAAATATGTCGCTCGTTATCTATAGAAGATTAGATTAGCTTTGTTGTCACATTGTACATTCAAATATCCAGTGAAATGCGTCGTTTGTGTCAATGACCAGCACAGTCTGAGGATGTGCTGGGGGCAGCGCACAACTGTGGCCAGGCTTCCGGTGATAACATCGCATGCCCACAGTTTACTAACTCTAGCTGGCATGTCTTTGGAAGAAGGTCCAATTTAAAGTCAATTTGAGATTTTTTGGAGATGAAGGACAATGAGTTAACAGTTGGAGGAGGAACGAGGATTAAAATAAAATGTTCAGGGGCAAAGATGCAGATTGGAAAGTTGTGCTTGGAAGTGATTTATCAGCTGACTCGGCTACTTCAGCGAGAATAGTACTTTTAGAATGCTGTAAGTATGGAGGAGAGCAAGTTGGGTTTGATGGCATCACACTGAAGGTGGCAGAGATTAATCAGTAAGATGCTGGAAAGGCCAATAGTAGTTCAGTTTTCTAATGTTCGTCTTGTGTTTAGCTTTCATGCAGTGAAACAGGGCTTTTCAACTTGAAAAACAAATGATTAAGTGCTTATGAAAGAGAATCATTGAGTAACCATTAAAAAATGATAGTGCAATTGTTAGTCTGTTGCCTTAGGCTGAAAGCTCTTCCATGTTGGAGATTTACTGGCATTAGGGATGTCCTTAAAGCTCTTAGCACAATTAATCCCTCCTCTCCTTGTCATTTTATTAAATTTCAGACTACAACTCTTATTTCATCATTCACTGTATTTCATTTTTATTTGAAAAACTGCAGAAATTCAATTGCTCTTTATCTCCTGTAACCTTGGTATGAGTTACAACATTGGTAATGTCATTATCCCAAAAGATGGTACAGAGGGAAGCTGTAATGTTCAGCAGTGAATTGTTAGGATATGTATGAATGATATTAAAAATTCATGGCAAGGTTCCTGCTCTTTCCTTCTTCATGCCATATTAGACATCTACTGCAACAATAAATCTTTACTGTTAAATATTTAGATACACAGGACTCACTGTCCACAAATAATCAAAACATGATAGGTATTAAGAAAGAAGAAATGAATAGCTGGATAACTGAAGCTTTGCCAGAAAGTAAGTCTGTCATTATAAGTGGAAGTGAACAGCATGTGTCTTTGAGATGATAGTATGATGTGAGTACTGAAAAAATTCCAGCCATGGATTTCTCAGAAATGGCAGGTTGTCGTGGGCATTGATTCTACTGTGCTGTCACACCCATCTTTGAATTAGAAAGGATCCTATTAACCTGGAAAGACCTTTCCTGTAACAATAAACTCAACCAGCAAAGTTTCCAATGATCTTTCTGAGTAGCCCAGGTTTAAACTCCTGCCTTCGGGTTGAATTGGAACAATAACTGACTCCACTGAATGGTTTATGAGCAGCTTGCCCATGATCACTCACAGCAAGTTTATATGACTTGATGTCATTTCCAGAATGCAAGTGCAAAGGAAAATGAAATAATTATGACTTGGGATCCATAAAAAAAAATAAGATAAAGACATAATAAGTAAGACAATGAATATAAATATATAAGATAGCTGATATACTTTGATGTTGTGTCCGTTAAGTGACATTAAGCACAGGAGGTTCTGCACATAAGGTAACTGGCAGGAAATGATACTGGTGGTGGAGAGGTGGGTTTTAGTGGATGAAGGTGTTGCTCAGCCTTACTGCTTGGGGAAGGTAACGGCTTTTGACTCTGGGGTTCTGGTGTGGATGCTACATAGCCTCCTCCCTGATAGGAGTGGGACAAACTGTCCATGAGCAATTTCTGTACTATGGAGTGATGTAGCATGTTAGGATGCTCTCTTCCGTGCAGAAGGACATGAGTATAGATGTACGTAGTCCAACCCTCTTCAGCGTCCTCAAAGTAGAGGCGTCGGTAAGCTTTCCTGATTGTGAGGGATGTGTTCTGGGACCATGAGGGGTTGTGCGAGATGGGCACTCCCAGGAGTTTGAAACTGCTCATTGTTTCCACTGCTGTGCCGCTGATGGAAAGAGGGATGTGAGTGGTGCAAGTTCTCAATAACAATCTCCTTTGTCTTGCTGACATTAAAGAAGAAGTTGTGCATTGGAGGTGATACATATGCAGAGGTGATATGTTGTTCTACCTTGCAATCCTAGAAGGCTTAGTCCAGTTTTGTTGAAGGTATATTAAAATCTTCCAGCTCATTGGCAATGGAGCCTTAACTTGTTTCATGCTGCCCAACTGAACTCAAGCTCTACGAGAGTGACACCTCTTTTTTTTCAGATAAATAGTTCCTAACTGACAAAACGATATCAGTATGATGATCAAGGTAACATTTATTAAAGTGCCAGTTGTTAAGCAAAATATGTGAACACATTCATTTTATGAATATTTCTTTTCACTTGCCCACTAGGTAGATCTCAGAAAGAGCTTGGAACCATAGCAGCGAACAGTTGGATTATCTTTGTTAAGTAGTAAATGGACTTGCTGCACAATTCCTGAGGAAGGAAGCTGTAATGGCTACCGTACAACAAACTAAAACTGTTCACAGGGGTGGGGTGGGGGGGGGTTGACACTGTAAAATGAGCTCTCCATCAAATAACAAAACTCTAAAGTCAAAGAAGGTGCGCTTGATCCATTATTGAGAAACCAGCAAAGACGAATGATCTTATAACGATAAAACTAATGAAACTAAGATTGGCAATATAACAAAGTAATCAGTCTAAGTGTATTCAAACATACTTAAGCCAATGTTCTTAAACATATTTAAACAGTAAACGAAGTGGAGAGCAACTAAGCAAAGCAGTCAACTAAAAATATTATCCCCATCTGCCTTCAGCTCCATGCTCCAACCAACTAAAAATTGAACTAAAGGCAAAGCACCAACATGTAACTATACTCTCTTCTACCAGGCCCACAACCAGGTGACAAATTACCCATAATAAATCTGCAATACAAAATAAAATACAGATAAACAGAAAATAGATACATGGCTCCTACAGAAGTCATCCATCATAGTTTTAGATTGTGTTGAGAGATTCAGTCCCATTGGACAACAAAATGTATATAAATGCATCAGGAATCCCACGAAATCAGATTTGCTTCATTGTTCTCAGGGTGCTGTTGTATGCCTATGTGCACATCTCTCCCGAGCTTATCTGGTTCCTTTTGATTGCATTCCATTTATGTACCCCATTTGGGCAAAGGTGGGATCCAAAACTTGGAAGTTTTTCTATTGTACTGTGAAGGAAAGTTTTGGAAGTACAGTTTGTTGTTTGCAACTAATTGACGATACTCTTTGTTTCTTCACATGGAATTCTTCATATCCCAGTCACTTTGTCTGAAAACATGATGATTTTAAAAAAAACTCAACAGGTACACTTCAAAGGTTTCAAAGGTACATTTAATGTCAAAGAATTGTATACAATATCCATCCTGAAATGCTTTTTCTTCACATTTGAAGTCTGTTGTTACTGAGATGGCTATTGGCTTCGATTCACACACCAAATATCACTTGCTTCCCCTGGTGATGACTCTTTAGTAAAGGTTAGTTTGGAATGTATTACTACTTTAGTGTGTAAACTGATTGGATCTTAATAGTGCATCAGTATGAATCATTCAAAACAATACTGTTTTGCATTTTGTTGTGCCAAAATTAATTGTGTTGTGCAAGCATAATGTTCAGATAATAGGAAACACTTGGCTGGCTGCATGGATGCTTGGAAATGCAGCATTTGTATCAGAAATAATACATTAACAAGATGTATCAAGATGTATTTTTTTATTCAGCTACTCATCCTGCATATGAATATATTTGGTAGAAGTTAGTATAATGCAAAATGAATTTGTTTAATTTTCTTTGGAAGACATGAGGATGCCCTTGTGCAATTCATGCAAAAGTAAGAGTTCTGTCAACCTTTTAGGTGATGAGAGAGGTCTCCACAGGCATGCAGTTTCAGGAAGTAATTAATAAACCAGGGATAGAGCACACCTTTCATTGTACATTATCTGCAGTAATGGTTAGCAGCTTTGAAATGCAATGACAGTTACTTGGTCCACCGTGGCATTACGCGCTGCTTAAACAAAGATCCACAAATTCATGTGCAAGCCTCAGGTACTTTCTTGAAGACTTATGGAATTCATTGCTGCATCTGCTGTGTTCCTAGATATTCTTGAGTAATTGCAATTATTTGTGTTGGATGAATGTGGGAGCCAAAAGCATCATGCTGTACATGCTGGTAATCTGAAATAAAGAATTTATTTAAGAATTTCAGATTAATAATGAAGATGATGAAAATACTTCAGGGAGATGGACGGTTGATGTCGTGTTGATGTTTCCTGTTGAGTATTTTGAATCCTTATTTGTTTTTATTTTAATTTGGAGTTGATAAGCATTTGAATTAATTAATTATTTTTGTAGTTTGACCCATGTATGCTTTGGCTGTAAATCTAATGCACTTTTAGGCATGAAAGCCATGAAACAAATGTAAGTAAAGCAGTTGCAGACTGAATACATTATCTCTAATTCCAGGCCTTGTCCACATCCCAACCCAAACTCCACATCCTCTGATTTCTTTTGTACCTCACCATCTATTCATGAACTTAATAAATATGTAGCTGCATCTCCCTGAGTGAGAGATCCACAAAGCTGACAAAAGGAATCTCCCCTCTTTTAAGATATAAATGCGTATCTCCTTATCCTGAAACAGTGTCCCATGATTCCAGATTGCTTGCAAAGTCAAACAGCCTTGCAACATATACTCTTCATCTTTCTCAAATTCTTCTAAGTCTCAAAGAGATCATATCTCAGTCTTCTAAACTCAAGGGATTTGATTACACTAGTCTTATTCAGATTTTCCCATGGGACAGCCTGGAGAATCAGTCTTGTAAATCAGTGCTGCATTCGGTACTATTTCAGATGGTAGTCACCAAAGACATCTCATCTGACATTGTCAGTATTTCTAATAAATTTGCAAAGGAGCGACTCCTTCTTATAATTGGCTTTTGGTCAGGTACTGTCAGTCATTAACTCAATAGTCAGCAGGTATTGATTATATAATAATTGATAGCTTTTAATTGACATTTCGGGCCATAGTAGAAGTCTGCCATTGTAAACTGAATAGAGCATTGAATCACGGAGGCAGAGGATTAACTTGATGACCAAGATGTGCTATAAACCAGTGTTTGATGGAGACAGAACTGCCAGTTAGCTGCAGTGTATGCATCAATATGTTTCATATCTCGTGCCTGCATTATGCCATGAATAAATTGGCTCTTCTGACCTCCAGCTGTTTCTGAACTTGGAACTGAGTGCAGTGCTTTGGACTGAGGGATAGAATATTCTCCATGCCTGGATGTTCAGTAGCCAATGCCTACTATCTAGCTCATTTTGTTGACCTTTAGTAAGAAGTCGTCACTGAGAACAACATTGAGGATCCGATGGCAAGATTGCTGTATTGAAGAGAAATAAGAAATTGTGTTCTGCATTTTACCGAGATGTGGCTTACTCAGAGTATGCCAGATATGGTGACCAGACCCGAAGGCTACTTGATACATAGGATGGACCGAAATGCTAATTTGTAAAAGGCAAAAGGTGGAGGTGCATGTTTCATGATAAACAGTCTGTGGTGCTGTGATGTGGCAGATTTTTCGTACACTTGTTCCACCAATCTTGAACACCTACTGAGCAAATGCCGACCATTCTGTTTACCAAGAGAGTTCTCCTCTGTGATCCCGACTGCAGTTTACATACCACAGTTGGCCGAATGCAATCAGGCACTTGAGATACTGCGTGATGCTATCTCCAAACAAGAAATAGTCTACTCCGATGCATTTCAAATCATATTCAGGAATTTCAGTTAGGCTTGTTTGAAGAAATCACTGCCCCAATACCATCGGCATATAACCTGTAGCATCAGAGGTCCTAACACACTAGACCACTGCTATTTTAAGGTAAGAGAATGCCTATCATTCCGTGCGTCATCAATGCCGGGAAATCTGATCACTTGGCTGTCCTTCTGCTACCTGCACACAGGCAAAGACTAAAGAGCAAAGGTCCAGAGATTACGACAACAAAGATGTGGGTGTGGGAGGCAGAGGAGCTGCTGCAGGATTGCTTCAATTTGGTGGACTGGGCCATGTTCAAGGCCTCATCTGTGGATCTGAATGAATACAGCATGATTGTAATAGACTTTATTAAAACAGCTGTGCCCACAAAATCATTCAGTCTTCCCCAAACAGAAGCCCTGGCTGAGCCATGCGATCCGCAGTCTGCTGAGGGCCTGTTCAGGGGTATTCAAGCCTGGTGACCAAGAATGCTTCAAGAGCTGCAGTTATGATCTCCAGAAAGCCATCGCGCGAGCAAAGTGGCATTCTGGACTGAACTTGAACTGACGAAAGATGCTTGAATGTTATCACTTCTTATAAACCAAGTGGCATAAGTGACAACATGGCTTCATTTCCAGATGAGCTTGGTGCCTTGTATACTCACTTTGACTGTCAAAACATTGAGGAACCATCACAAGTCCCACAGCGCCTGATATCCTGATTTCCGTCTCTCAGGCCGACGTGAGAGCTTCCTTCAGGGGAGTGAATCTGGGTGGGGTACCTGGCCAAACACTGAAAACCTGGGCTGATCAACTCGCTAATGTGTTCACTGACATCTTTAACCCTAGCTTTGGCAGTCTGAGGTACCCACTTTCAAGCAGCTTCAAGTATACTGGTACCTAAGAAGAATGTGGTAACCTGCCTTCATGACAGTTGTGCAGTAGCAGTAACATCCATGGTAATGAAGTGCTTTGGGAGGTTGGTAATGAAGTGCTTTGGGAGGTTGGTGATGAAGCATATCAACTCCTGCCTGAGAAGTATTCTCATTTCCCTACTGGCACCACAGGTCCACAACAGATGCCACTTCATTGGCTCTTCACTGAATCCTGGAACATCTGGACAGCGAAGATGCATACATCAGAGTGCTCTTTCTTGACTACAGGTCAGCATTCAATGCAATCGTTCCTTTAAAACTAATCAATAAGCTTCAAGACCTTGGCTTCAATACCTCCTTGTGTAATTGGATCCTCAATTTTCTCGCTTGCAGACCCCAGTCGATTCGGATTGGCAATAACACCACTTCCACAATCTCCATCAGCACAGGTACACCACAGGATGTGTGCTTAGCACTCTGCTCCACTTCCTTTGACCTTATGACTGGGTGGCTAAGCACTGCTCCAATGTCATATTCAAGTTTTCTGACTCATGTTCGTTGTCGTAAGCTAAACCAAATGTGGTAATGAATCAGTGTATAGGAGGGAGAATGAAAATCTGGCTGAATGGTGCAGCAATATCTTACTCAATGTCAGCCAGACCAAGTTGCTGGTTGTTAACTTCAGGAGGAGGAAACCAGAGGTCCATGAGCCAGTCCTCATCAGGGGATCAGAGGTGGAGAGGGTCAGAACTTTAAATTCCTCTGTATCATCATTCAGAGGACCTGTCCTGGATCCAGTATGTAAGTGCAATTACAAAGAAAGCATAACTGCGTCTCTACTGAAAAGAATTTCTGGATGTTTATTGTATACATTTCTGACATGAAATCTACCTTTGAAACTTCCTTAGGAATTTGCAAAGATTTGGCATGACATCTATAACTTTGACTAACTTGTAGAGGAGTGTGGTGGAGAGTATTATTGACTGGCTGCATCACAGCTAATGCCCTTGAATGGAAAAAATCTACAAAAGGTAATGGATACAGCCCAGTCCATCGCAGATAAAGCCCTCCCCACCATTGAGCATATCTACATGGAGCACTGTTAGAGGAAAGCAATGTCCAACATCAAGGATTCCCACTATCCAGGGCATGCTCTCTTCTTGCTGCTGCCATCAGAAAGAAGGTACAGGAACCTCATGACTCACACCACCAGGTTCAGAAATAGTTCTTACCCCTCAACCATCAAAGCAGAGGGGATAACCTCACTCAACTTCACTCACCCCATCATGAACTGATCCCACGGTCTGTGGACTCACTTTCAAGGGCTCTTCATCTCATGTTCTCATGTTTACTGCTTACTTTATTATTATTGTTATTTCTTTTTCTTTTTGTATTTGCTCAGTTTATTGTCTTTTGCAAACTGGTTTTCTGCCTTATTAGTGTGGTCTTTCATTGATTCTATTCTGGTTATTGAAAGAAAATGAATCTCAGGGTTGTACATGGTGAGATATATATAGATAATGCATTTACTTTAACTTTGGAACTTTGTAAATTTTTAAAATAATGTTCTGATTTGTTTCACAAAGGTGATTTAAGTCAATTTGTCATTTTAATCAATGTTTAATTGTTTTTTTTGTTCTTTCTTTATTTACATGAATTCTGATCATTAACCTGTCAAAGACAATCTGCATATCACCAGTTGGAAATTCAGTTCGCACCTGCCTGTTGTCAAATCATCATTTGCAACCTGCTTTGCTGTACGGCAGGGCCAGCCACAGCAGCGATGCCAGGAGGGTGTGAGAAGCCATGCAGCAGCACATAATTGTCTGTGGGGTTGGTATGCAGTGTGATGTGCAAGGCATGGGCTGGGCCCAGTAAGATCCAGCTCTTTTACAAGTGATCTGAGACATTGGCTTTCCAACAGAAGGAGGTCATGACCTGCAATTTTTCATTCTGGGGAGATGACTATGAAAGGCTGGAATACTGTCTCTTGTGGTAGTTTATTTTGATTAACTTCTGAAGCCAGTGCTAACATTTAAAACTGAATAGAATATTATTGTTATTCTGGCAAATTGATGTCGGAGAAACATTCAGTGTTGCTGAAAAATGCTGTTGGAGTGCATTTTAGTGAGTTCCATTTGATTTGTCAAGTCATATGGAACAATATAAGAAACTTTGTGAAGCTCTTTGAGTTTAGTGGGTGTGAAGGGAGTTGTTTAAAAATAAAAGCCACTCCCCAGATAACAGACGTACTCAATGGGCAAGTGGTGGCTGCAATATTTTTATTATATTGCTCTTTTGCGCTGAATCCAAGTTAGCTTTCGTTCAAGTGTTGTGAAAAGAAAAAACAGTTATTGTGAAGTTTGTTAGCAATGCTGTATTTTGTTATTGCAGAAGGTATATAAATGCAGGCCATTGATGCATTGCAGGAGTCAGTCTTACTGAGATAGAAAGTAAAATGATGTGGGGGAGGGGTGAGGAGGGCTGTACACTTATGCCAGCGCTCCCTCCCCACCCCATTGCTTGCATCAGTATCCCGGAGCTGCTGCAGCTCTGGCCTGCCGATCTGGGACTATTGACACTGGCTGTCCAAAGAAAATGCCACCCAGCAATGGAATATGGGAATTTTCTCTGAACTGAAAAAAGGGAGAGGACTAAAGAAGAGCAGAGGTGCAGTAGATGAAGACTAGAGCGTCGGATCAAAGGGAGAGAAGTGCTCAGTCCAAGGATTGGAGGAAATGGGTCTAAGGCTGAGTTGGATGAGGTGTAAGGGACAGGAATATCACTGAAGAGGCAAGAGCTTTCAGGGTGATAGTAGTTGAGGGGAAGTCTGGTAGGGGAAAGCAAGGAGGAGACACCAATCATAGGCATCTGTGCCTGAGTCTGTTGGGTGAGCACTTGCCGACTGGAACTGCAGTGTTTGTGCAACTGCATCTGTGTTAGCATCCATTTGTCTTGGACACTTTGTATCCACTTCGTCTGTGTATTAGCTGTTATGCAGTGGCTATCCATATTAAATCTAAGTACATGTGATTAATTCTGCTCAGTATAAAGTTGGGACATATTTGAGTGGGCATTCCCAACAGCAACACCCCATAACTATCTTAGGCTGTGCTTTCAGATGTATTGTCATTGATTGCATCGTGAGAGATACGTAATGGTCAGGGTATGGAGACATGAAACTGTAGATGCTGGAAAATGTGGACTATCAGTATTTTGGGAACCAATTCTCAGTGTGTTCAGATGTCAATGATGAAGTTCATCAGTGGCTTCAGTGTACCAGCATAGTCTTTTGCCAGCTGAGAAATAGATCATTAGAAAATCAAAACCACAGAAATGATAAAAAAAAACACAACTCTTGCTCAGCCAGGTGGCAGTCGCCTCTGCCATCTGCATACTGCTGAGATGTGGACTATCTACAACGGACACCCCAAAGCATTGGAAATTCAGCAATAATCCTCAATAGACTGGAAGGTTAAGCAAGCTAACATATGTCGTCTTTTAACAGTTCAAGCATCAAAGCCAGAGTTGACCTTAATCAGCTCTGATGGGCATGTCATGATGTTCACGTGTGCAGGCTATTCTGGGGTTCATCTCAGCAAGAGATTGGCAACCAGACAAATATTCAATGAAGCTTCGAAAAGTTCAACAATTGTGAATCTCTGATCACTGAAAATGGAGAAGATGCATTTGGCTTGGAATGAAAACCTTGAGTTCTGTTGTGAGAAACTTAAACCAGTGCAAATGGCAGAAGGAGTACACCACTTCCTAAACTGCCCACCCACACACGCTTGTCAAACACCTTCTTTCCCACCTTTGGCAAAACATTGCTTGAATACCCTCCTCAGAATTTGCAAACCTGGACCATGAAGTAGTGCCTGAGAGAGAAGACAATTGTTAATTGTAACTAAACTTCAACCTTTTAAAGAAATTCCCATATTTCAAAGTTTAGGACAGAGTGGAAGAGGAACACTTCATATTCCATCTATGATGGCATGAACATCGATTTCTCCAACTTCTGGTAATTCCCCCCCCCCCCACTTTGTTTCCCCAAGTTTCCCCATTCTGGCCTCTTACCTCTTCTCGCCACCTCCCTCTGGCACTTCTCCTCCTTCCCTTTCTCCTATGATCCACTCGTCTCTTCTATGAGATTCTTCTTCTCCAGCCCTTTGCCTTTTCCACGTCACCCCACAGCTTCTACTTGAGGACTCCTCCCCCACCCACTTGGCTTCACCTTCCAGCTCGTCCTCCTTCTTCTCGTCCTCCTCCTTCTCTTCACCCCCCCCACCCCCAAACTTATTTTAACATCTGCCCCCTTCCTTTTCTGTCCCGATGAAGGGTCTCGGCCTGAAATGTCGATGCACAGGTGCAATGAAAATCTTAGTTGATGTAGCATCACGGACACAAAGTCTGAATTAAATATCTGGAAAAGGAACATTTTGTCGATTAGTACAAAGTCAAAGTTTAGTTTATTGTCATATGCACAAGTATGTGTATGCAAAAAAAAAAAATTTGCTCACAGACATACTCACCAAACTAATTAACAGGCACATAGCATCATATAAGCAATAATCACTTAAAAAAAAGATAAATTTAAACCCAATTTTTGCAAGTAAGAACACAACGTGAGTAAAAACACAGGCAATTCTGCAGGTGTGATGGTTCGGGCCGAGACCCTTCATCAGGACTTGAAAGGAATGGGGTAGGTGCCAGAATAACGAAGTGGGAGGGAGGGGGAGGCATATAATATGGCAGGTAATAGGTGAGATCAGGTGACGGGGAGGAGGGGTGAAGTAAGAAGATGGGGGGAGATGGGTGGAAGGGGTAGAGACAAAGGAACTTAATGGGAGAAGATAGTGGACCTTCGGAGAAAGGGAAGGAGGAGGGGAGCCAGAGAGAGGTGAAGAGAAAAGGTGAGAGGGTAACCAGAGTGGGGAGTGGAAACAGGAGGAGGGAGAAGTTGATGTTCATGTTGTCAGGTTGGAGGTGACCCAAATGGAATGTGAGGTGCATCTCCTCCAACCTGAGTGTGGCTGCCTTTACTGCCATGATAAGGCCATGGACAAACGTCAGAATGGAAAATCAAATGGAAATGACTAGCCACTGGGAGATCATGACCTTCATGGCAGACAGAGCAAAGGTAGTCATCAAGGTGGTCCTCCAATCTGCATCAGGTCGCACCAGTGACAGGGTGGAAAGTGGTGCAGTCAAGATAACTGTGACAGTCAGAAGGTTTGTAGAAGATATCAGCAGACAGTCTTTCTTCAGAAGAGAGGTGTCCAAGACGGACCAAGTAAATTTGAGGGCAGGGGAAGTTTGAGGCAAAGTTGATGAATTTGATGAGCTCAACATGGATGCAGGAAGCAGCACCAATGCTGTTGTCAATCTGGCAGAGGAAAGGTTGGGGAGTGTTACCAGCATAGGCTTCAATAATGGACTGTTCAATGTAGTTGACAGAAAGGCAGGCATAGCTAAGGCCCATGCGAGTACCCATGAGGACACATTGAATTTGGAGAAAGTGGGAGGAGTCAAAAGTGAAATTGTCGAGGATAAGAACCAGTTCTGCCCAACAGAGGAGGATGGTGGTGGAAGGAAACTGGTTAGGTCTGTTGTCAAGAAAACAGCAGAGAGCTTTCAGGACTTCTGGATAGGGAACTGAAAGTGTACAGGGACCGTGCATCCATAGTGAAAGTAAGATAGTCTGGGCCAGGGAACTGAAAGTATCCAATGTATCATGGATGTAGGTAGGAAGGGATTGAACCAAGGGGGACAAAATGGAATTGAGGTATGCTGACACGATGAGAAGAGGAATAATTCAATTCTTGTGCAAAGTGGTCTTTGTGTTGCTAAACTTAAGTGATTTAGAGTTGTGCTAGTTAGTACAAGTATCAAATATTTGAAGGGGAACATCTTGAACTGATGGTGTGAGACTTCTGGCTTCTGTCCCTCCTTCCCAATGGTAGCTGTGAGAAGCTGCTATGACTCAGGATCTGTGCTGGGCATGTCAGTGGCAGTTTACATCTGATGTTTGGAATGCAAGGTTGTGAATTTCATCCTTCTAGGTTGAAGGGATGCTCTTCCACCAGCTGTCTTGCTCTATTCTTGTCAGATTATCCTTCTGTGGTCATTTATTGGTGCCATGGTAATGTAGTAGTTAGCGCAACGCTATTATTCATGCATTTGGAGTTCAATCCCGGCATCCTCTGTAAGGAGTCTCTGTCCATCCTACCCATAGAATGTGTGCATTTTCTCCAGGTGCTCTGGTTTCCTCCCACAGTCCAAAGACGTACCGGGTAGACTGATTGGTCATTGTCATTTGTCCTTTGATAAGGTTAAGGTTAAATCCGGATTGTCGATAGTTGCTAGGCGGTGCGGTCGAAGGGCCAGGAAAGCCTATTCCGCACTGTATCTCTATCAATAAATAAATCTGTATGAAGGAAAATTTAATTTTAATGATTTTCTATAGGTGTAAACAAATATGAAATGATTATCAGAGTATGTTGAATATTTTCAAAAAATAAAGTGGCATTGAAGCTGTACTTGAAGGATTACATTTTAAGAATGTAACACTTGAGAATCCCACCCGTAATGAATAATGTGCTACTGCTGGGAGTACTATCACTGATTGTGGAAATAATGCTGTTTCATGGTCTACATAAACAGTAAATGGCATTCTTTTATGCAGAATGGCATGATTTGTTTTGGACAAGGCTGTTTCTAAATCTTGAATTCATCCGTTCTGCCACACTGTATAATTTATAATGTATTTAAAGCTGTTTAAAACTTCGTAGCTTTGTATCTTTAAATGAAAACAAAATGCTGGAAATAGTGGCAGCATTTGTGGAAAGAGCAATTGAAGAAGAATAACGTTCTGGTGAAGGGTCGCTGACTTGAAATATTAACTTTGTTTCTCTTTGACGAATGCTGCTTGACCTGCTGAATATTTCCAGCATTTTCTTTACTACTGTATTTCGACTTTCCAACATTTACATTATTTTGGATGAAGCTAATGGATTCTATTGGAATATTTAAACCATGGAGCAAAGTTCTCGTCGAAAGTGCAAAGAAACTTTTCAACTTGAAATTAAGTACAGGTCGACCTTCACTAATCCAGCACCATTGGGACCTGAGGAGTGCCGGATTAGTGAAAATGCCGAATTATAGAAGGATCACATTAAACATAATCAGTGCCGGATTATTGAAGGAACCGGATTACAGGTAGTCGGAGTCGGATCAGTGAAGGTTGACATGTATATTTATTTTGTAAGATTGCTCAGGGAATGTTTAGTTTTAAACTTATTTTTCTTTGACATGCTTCTGAAAGAGATAAACCTCACAATTTTCCACTCAGTTGCTGCTACAAGTGTGTTTGCTAATTTTGTATCCATACAATGGTATGTTAATTTTCAGGACATGTACCGTAATGTAAGACGAGCACATTGCAAACTATAAAGAATGTGTAATTTCAACATATTTGCAAATGATACCTGGGATACAGGAAGATTTTGGCTACATTGTGAAGCAAAGATGTTTTGTGCTGTCCAGATCAAGTTAAAGGACATTTAAACATTTTGAAAATGAAAAGAAAGTAAAGATACTCTTTCCATTTATAACCAGAAGAGACAGATTTATGAGGAAAGTAATGGGATGAGAGCTTTTTGGGGATATTTATGAAGCTCAATTACATTGCTTGAAAGAATTGCTAAAGTAGAGTCAACTGTAGATTACAGAAAAAAAGTTGAGTAAATGGTTGAAAATGAAAATTTGAATGAAAATAGAGCAAGGTTAGTAAAATGAATTGGATAACTCTTCAAAAAAATTGACATTGGCACTATCAGGTAAATGACCACTTACAGTTTGGCAAACAAGAAAGCTTACTGAAGTTTTCAGTTCGTGTTCTGTTCTGAAGCTTAGTCTCATCTTGTGTAATTATTTTGCTTGAATAAGTCATTTTTTCAAGTGGGGTTCACAGACTGAGCCCACATTTGATTGCTTTTGAGAAGGTGGAAGTGAGTTGTGGCCTTCAACTGCTGCAGTGCTCGAGGTGAATGCATACCATAATGCAATTGGAGTGATTTCTTTTATATAACAGAAAATATTGGAGATACTCACAGATCAGTCAGCATCTGTGGAGAGGATCAGGGAAAATATTGCATGTTAATATCTCTACATCATGAAAAAGCAAGAAAAAGAAATGTGGCTTGAGTTTCAGCGAGTTGGACTGAGTGGAGAGAAAAAAAGGACATGTCTGTGATTGGATATAGACCAAGGCTGCCCAGATGCCATTTAATTTTGGTGTGGTCCGAGAGGAAATAAATGTCATTTAATCAGTGTTGATCTGTCTAGAAAAGTAGAAATGGAAGAAGCTGTGTTGAAGTCAGAGAAAGGTCAAGTAGGATTGAGAAGTAAAATGAATCACATTGGAAGTTTTGGGTAATCACTTTTCTGTCTCCAAAGACCTTACCGGGTATTTTTCAGCATTCTCGTTTATATCAGGTTTTCAGCAAAATCTATGATTACCATCTTATGGTTGAAGCAATATTTTTCCAACTGCTCTCATTCTTCAATTTTATTTACACTCCCACAGACACTTCAGCTATGATTAACAAGCATTCATTATCCTCTTAAATAGCACTGAAAGCAATTGTGGCAGCTGAATGTTAGCCGCCACCCTGTTGTATCTTTGTTGTCTCCATCTTTCTCCTCTCTGCAACTTGAATGCCATTATTTTCTCCCTTATCCAACTTTAAAAAGTCATTGACCTGAAACGTTTTCCTTGTCCCTTTCCCCACTTCTACTGCCCCAGCGGTTGGTTTTATTTCAGATGTTCAGTATCTGCAGGTTTTCATTCCCATTTAGCACCTTTAAGTCATATAGAATTTTAAGTATTTATTTTGAATTAGGAAATAAGATATTTACAGTGGTATGCAAAAGTTTGGGCACCCCGGTCAAAATTTCTGTTACTGTGAATAGCAAAGTGAGTAAAAGATGAACTGATTTCCAAAAGGCATAAAGTTAAAGATGACACAGTTCTTTAATATTCTAAACAGATTACTTTTTTTATTTCCATCTTTTACAGTTGCAAAATAACAAAAAAGGAAAAGGGCCTGAAGCAAAAGTTTGGGCACCCTGCATGGCAGTACTTAGTAACACCCCCTTTGGCAAGTATCACAGCTTGTAAATGCTTTTTGTAGTCAATTCTTATTTGGGGGATTTTCACCCATTCTTCCTTGCAAAAGGCTTCTAGTTCTGTCAGATTCTTGGGCCGTCTTGCATGCACTGCTCTTTTGAGGTCTATCCACAGATCCTCAATGATGTTTAGGTCAGGGGACTGTGAGGGCCATGGCAAAACCTTCAGCTTGCACCTCTTGAGGTAGTCCATTGTGGATTTTGAGGTGTGTTTAGGTTCATTATCCTGTTGTAGAAGCCATCCTCTTTACATTTTTGGCTTTTTTACAGACGGTGTGATGTTTGCTTCCAGAATTTGCTGGTATTCAGTTGAATTCATTCTTCCCTCCACCAGTAAATGTTCTATTTTATTTCTATTTTAACGTCATCAGTCCACAGGACTTGTTTCCAAAATGCATCAGGCTTGTTTAGATGTTCTTTTGAACTTTTTGAATAGAACTTTTTGGCTGCAATGAGCAAAGGTATGTTTGGAGAAAAAAGGGTGCAGAATTTCATGAAAAGAACCCCTCTCCAACTGTTAAGCACGGGGGTGGATCGATCATGCTTTGGGCTTGTGTTGCAGCCAGTGGCACAGGGAGCATTTACTGGTAGAGGGAAGAATGAATTCAATTAAATAGTAGCAAATTCTGGAAGCAAACATCACACCGTCTGTAAAAAAGCCGAAGATGAAAAGAGGATGGCTTCTTCATCAGGATAATGAATCTAAACACACCTCAAGATCCACAATGGACTACCTCAAGAGGCGCAAGCTGAAGGTTTTGCCATGGCCCTCACAATCCCCTGACCTAAACATCATCGAGAATCTGTGGATAGACCTCAAAAGAGCAGTGCAAGCAAGACGGCCCAAAAATCTGACAGAACTAGAAGCCTTTTGCAAAGAAGAATGGGTGAAAATCCTCCAAATGAGAATTGAAAGACTCTTAGCTGGCTACAAAAAGCAGTTACAAGCTGTGATACTTGCCAAGGGGGGTGTTACTCAGTCCTGCCATGCAGGGTGCCCAAACTTTTGCTTCGGGCCCTTTTCCTTTTTTGTTATTTTGAAACTGTAAAAGATGGAAATAAAAGTTTTCTTGCTGAAACTGTTAAAGAAATGTGTCATCTTTAAGTTTATGCCTTTTAGAAATCAGTTCATCTTTACTCACTTAGCTATTCACAGTAACAGAAATTTTGACTGGGGTGCCTAAACTTTTGCATGCCACTGTATCTATATTTCTTGTAAGCTACAATATGAAGATGTAATTAATTGTATCAACTACTGGATAAAATTACTAAAATTGTCACAGGGCTACAACCCATTTTAAAATGGGGGTTGTGTGTGTATTTATTTCTTTGCTTTAGGAACTGCCGAGTTGTGATGTATTGCTTTGATTTGGAAAGTGAGTATAAAAAGGACAGATATTCTTTCTGAGATTTATTGCACTGCTGTGCAACAATATCGAACCTATGTTTAGATTTCTTTTCAAAGAAGCCAAATATTTCATTTCTTTTTTTTCCTCTTTGCCTCTTCCCCTTGTCATGGTAAATATTAGCTCCAGAGCTGAATTATTATTGGAGACTGGACTTGTTTTACCCCAAGAAATAAGTTTTATTTCTCTCTGCTGTCTTAAGAAATCTCTTCTGTTTCCAAGGTTGCAGCAAGCATAACTGAGCTTCATTCTTTATTTTTCTGTATGGTGTGATTGATGTTCTGGACATGACTGGCTAATACCATTCTTTAGCAACCTTTCACCCTACTCTGAGTACATTAGCTAGTGCAGCTCCTTGAAGCTTCTGTCAAAGATAGATAGTGAGCATGCTCAAAACTGGCAAATCAAGTCCACTGATAAGAAGAAAATGATTTTTGCACCAGTTATAATGTAAATTCCACAGTGCCTTCTGCCAAGCTTGCAATGATGGCTGTGGTGAGAACGTCTCTGCAAAAAGTTTTAGTATTCTTGCAGAATTTGCAAAGGATGGCAATTTCCAGTCCACGGTATCAGAAGCTGTGTAAGGTGAGTCTGACTGACACAGTCTGTCGCATCTTTATATAATTTCTTCACAGTGCTGAGTGAGCTGTTTGAGATCGGTGCGAGAGCAGTGACAGTCAGAATAACTTTGGTTAATTGGATGTAATTATCGGTAAATGCCTTCGTGCATTCTCGCAGTGATCTGTCTCTGCTTGCAATTCTGTCATGCCTTGGATAGACAACATTGTCATATTTTCTGTACTGCACACTCATAGATAACTGTAGTGTACATGTTTCATCTCTTTTATCATGGTATTTTTTAAATGCAGCCGGTACTGTTTGGAGCTTCTTACAAGGGAGCGATGATGGATTACTGCTGACTAATAAAGACACCTACCCTTTTTCTGGTCTCCTTCCCATACTGAAATGGTATGAGTGGGATTTAATATTTACCAGCCTAGATAGGATTATCTTCTTGAAATTTGATTCTGTGCATATGGTTTTATAAGTTGATTAATAATTTCAAAGTGTTTTTCCTTTGAAAGGATAGTTAAACTTTTTTCACAATATTAATTGTACTTTAAGTCTGCTGAAGATGATCATCTTTTGGTTTTTAGTCAAAGCTGGCAACTCTGACTGGTTGTTTGAGTTTGTTGTTCTTCGGGAGCAGAACAGTGAATGAACGCTGGTTGAAAATAACTCCTCCGTTGTCTGCGCTAAACAAATATTTGCAGCTTCGTATATAATCTTTTTAAGTGCAGCACCTAAGAAAGAGCCTTTTCATGAATGTTTGTGGTGTGGAAAAGGGAGAGTCTCTAGTGGATCTATATTCTGCAAGATAGCTTTTTAATATTAAAAACGTCTAACTGATTATGTTGGCAATAAAAATTAATGATCCCTTTTCTTTGAGCAAATAAGAATTCTTGGCAGCAAGATGGTTCGAAAGCACATGCACTTAGAGCACAGAATTTTTTAAAAATATAATGCATCTAGGTTTGTTCAGAACCAATAAATTATTATTGAACTGTCAATTATGTTAATTTGAAATCATTATGAAGACTACCAGTAAACTCTCTATGATAGCAATAAATACTGGCATTGCTGTTCATTCCCCTTTTAACAAATGGATCAGCAAGGATGTGCTAATGAGCATTCAGTCAAATAGAAAATGTATAGCCTAATTTATAATTGGTTGGTTCATTTGGCTGCAGACTAATGCTGAAAATAATGACTAAGTTTAGTCATTAAAATTATTATTTCCATTTTTCATGTAAAGTATGTGGGGTATTCAGAGATTGCAGTGGGTTCAAATGCCTCTATTCTTTACAGGATTTGGATTTTTTTTTCACTGCAATGATACAACAGAAGTTCCTCCTTTTAACATTTAAAATCCTGAACAAATTTACAGTATATTTTCTACTATCCCGTGTTTCCATCATATGTCAACATACCTTTTTAAGATATAGAACTCATCACCTCATCAACAATATTTAACATGTTTTACAGATTGTAATTTTTCAAGGTAAATATGTATTAGCAGATCATTAGCAGTTCATGGAGGCAGAACTCAATTTAGATGATGGATTGAGCTCCAGGAACACTCAATAAGGATGCCAGGACAAAAGTGAGTGTTTTAACTCCATGCCAAGCTCATAACAGCTCTGAGGCTGAGCCTTGGCTGATCTTGGGTGGCTTCGTGTTGGCGAGGTTGACTGATGTTGTCATTGTCTCATTTTCTCCATGTTGTGAACCATTTTTTTTAGCCCAGCCACAAAGGTTTGCTAAGTGTGACTATTTCTTCTGTGGTTGTGTACGAATTAACACCGATATGATTAATCCATAATAGAAGAAGAAAGAAACAGCTTATCAGATTTGCATTATATAAGCAGGCAAGATTCATATATTTTGGAAATGTGTATGGAACTAAAAGATATGGAAGTTGTAATTTGAGTTAATTTCTAGGTAACTTTTTTGGTTTCCTGCATTTTCAAGTTAAGATGCAGATTGTTCTCTGAACTTCAATTTTTAAATTCAATGTGAAATCAAAATCTCTGAAATTTGTGTGAGGGAAAAAATACTAGCAAATTATTGCACTGATAGTGTGGCATGGAGTTGAAAAACCATAAAATAATTCTTTTAAATAGCACACAGCATTCATAGTTTCATATTTCGAGGGTTGCAGGGTTCTGAAATTTTGTTTTGCAGATTCTGTAAAAATCATTTAGTGTTGTTTTAGATTACAGGATGAGTCCTTTGGGAGTGGCTGAGAGTATTTGCAAAATCCATTATGTTTGTTAAATCAAATGAAGTAGTGTTCCATTTTGTTTGTGATTGTGACATCTCAAAAGTCGACAATTCTGGATAACCCGCAAATGGTAAATGTTTCTATGAATGCGTGAAAAGGACTTGCACTCAGTGGCCACTCCATTAGGTACCTCCTCTACCTCCTGTACTAATAAAGTGGCCACTGAATGTATGCTCATGGTCTTCTGGCTGCTGTTGCCCATTCACTTAAAAGATTCGACGTGTTGTGGGTTCAGAGATGCTGTTCTGCACACAACTGCCCGCAGAACTGTCGCTTACTGAATGTTCTTTTGTTTTTTTGTACCATTCTCTGTAAACTCCAGAGACTGTTGTGTGTGAAACTTCCAGAAGATCAGCTGTTTCTGCAATATTCAAGTTACCCTACCTGCAACCAACAATCATTCTATGGTCAAAGTCACTTAAGATCACATTTCTTCCCCATGTTGATGTTTGGTCTGAACAGTAACTGAGCTTCTTCACTATGTCTGTATGCTTTTAAGCACTGAGTTGCTGCCACATGATTGGCTGATTAGATAATTGCATTAACAAGCATGGGTACCTAATAGAGTGGCTACTGGGTGTATTTTCAAAAGCTTAAGCTCATGAGCAACAGATTATTCAGTAAATCTAAAATAAGTCAGTGGATTGCTCACTTAAGGTTAATGCTGTGTCATTGCCCTTTTGTGGGGGGAGAGACATGCTATTGTCATATATGAACAGATGTAACTATCATTTTCATGTATGCGAGTTAAAGTGTGGTGTGTTTCAAAACAAGACCATGAGCAGTCAAATAGTCTGTTGATACCAACATTATGCTATTGGTGTTTCATGTGTTAAGTAGGTGCCTTTTTTAGATGCACAAAGATTGGTGAGTGTGTCCAGCCCTTGTGCACTTGACGATTGTGAGCTCTGGAGTAGAATGCACTCACTGTCTTTAAATAAAAACACAGTAGGGAAAAATGATTATACCAATATGTTGAGGATTTTAAACAAGCCTTCAATATACCATTAGAGAAAAATGGTGTTTATATTGGCTAGGAAGAGTACTGAAGTTGGTACCATCAAGGACTTAAGGTTACATGTGTAGAGATGCAGTTAATAACCATGAACTTCTGCTAGCAGGTCTGTTTGTTAATTTAGCTTGATTATTATGTTAGAATCTCTCAAAACTGAGAGTCTGATAATCCCAGCTATGAAGAATTGATTAATTGGCAACAAAATTAAATTGTTCCTGTTGATTATAATGCTTTGCCAGTTCTTGACTCCAATGAAGTAGAGCAAACAGACAATTGTAGCAGTGCTTGTAATGAAAAGAGTGAGGAATTGCTGAATTTGTTGTATTGATTACCCTTTGGATGAAAGGTCGGGGTGCAAACTCCAATCTAAGAATTGTGTGTGAAATCTGTAAAGTTTTGGAAGAATTGTGTTTTTGGTTGAATTATGTTTTGTGGTAGGTGCTATCCTTGCGATTCTTTCCGAATACAAATCCTCTCTCTTTATTTAACATCATTCACAAATGTCTTTCGCTCAGCATCCATTGGTACTACTTTGGATTTGAATTATCTTTGTTAAAACTCCAGCTCTCTGACTTTGTCAAGAGTGATTCCAGTAAAGTTGCATGAGTGTGGATGGGAGCTAATGAAAAATTCTCTTGAGGAAAAATTTGCATGAGTAAATTTAGGATGAAAGAACAAGTTTTTAACAATGTAAAAATGTAACATAATGATTATCGTTTAGTTCAATATTTATAGCAGTAGTAGAAAATTGTGTGAGAAGCCTGTAAGATTTATTGATTTTAAATATTTAGGTAATTCCTCTTAGCACAAAGCAGTGAGAGAATATATATGCTTTTCTGTGTTTATTTATTCTTTTAGCAAATAGCTTCATATCACAGTCTGAGAGAATTATTTCGAAACAATGCAGTATGATCCCAGTAATTAACATCTGAGACGTGAACTAAAAGCAAATGAATTTTAGATTATTTGTTCCATTCAGGGTGAAAGAAATTATTGGCAATGCACTTTGGATATTTTACACCGTGCTGTTTTTCACAGGTCAGATTCAGCACAAACAGATACAAACTAATGCCCTTTTTACTCTTCTGTAGTTACTTTGATTGCAGTGGCTCATTGTACTCCAAAGTGTGGGTCATATAATTTGATTTCCCCTGCTTTTTCACTTTGATGTTTTATCTTTACAGTTGTGTTTTCGGATGCTTTTCTGGTGTTTCTGTGAATTATTCTGGCAAATAACGTCATCAAATATCTTGTACTTTAAGTATAACCTTAATTTTATACTCTTGAGAGTTTCAATAGCTTACCATGTGTTTTTCTTATTTATTTTATGGAACAACTTTTATAGATATTCAATAGGGAATTTTTAATATCTTTAAGAGTCTTGCTTGTACACAGTGAAAACCTCCTTTTCTGATTCTGCCTTAGTTTCTTTCCCAATATATCCTTGACGTCCTTCCTAAAATAGGACATAACAAAATTGGGCACAATATATTAACTGTGGTCTAACCAATGAGTTGCACAGACTTAGCATTTGTCTTGCTCTTGTACTTGAGTCCCAGTTATAAATTTTCAGGGCCATGAAAGAAGGATAATTAACAATGCACTTTTTAGTGATTAAAAGCTGAAGTTCTACATCAGCTAGTTCTGGATCCCTTGCATTTTATAGTACACACATGTTGATTTGGGCTGAAATGGAAAAGCTGCTTGACAGTGAATGAGCTGGAGGAATTCAGTGGGCCAGGCAGCATCTGTGGAGAGAAATGGAAAGTCAACATACTTGAGTCACTTCATTTCCTCCAGATTCCAGTATCTGTAGTCTTTTGTGACACTGGTGAAAGAGTTGGATGACAACAGAAGTGGTACATGTTCTGAATTTAAAGTAATGAACTTCAGGAGGGCAGCATGGTGATAGTCAATAAATGGTTAAGTATCAAGAAGTGTAAAGGGATCTTGATATCTGTGAGGGCATTTCTGTGAAAATAACAGCACAGGAAATAAGTTGGGTTGAGGAAACATGGAATTTATTGGCCAAGGCAAGGAAGTTGTGTGAGAATGAGTCGAGTTCAAAGCTGGAGCACTCTGTGCAGTTTTGGTCACTGCACTAGAGGTAGAATATGATAATATTGAAAGGAGTACAGAGCAGATTTATGTGAACAGAAGCAAGTGGGAGAATTTTAGTTTTGAGAAGAGATTACCTTAGGGTTGCTTTCTGTTTGAAAAGAGGACTAAGAGAGAGGCTGAATAGGGCTATCAAGGTGAGGTCAGTAACTTAAGTTTTTGTTTCTGTGATAGATGAAAAAAATTTATTAGAAGGATTAGAGTGGAATTGAGGAAAATAATTTGCACATAAGTAATATTGCATGTGTGGGATTCACAGTTTGAAGAACAATGGAAACGAAAATCCTCGTCACATTTAAATAGCATCAAGGAGAGCACTGTAACCTATGCAACGATCACATGCAGTCTGTGGTGTGGAATGTGGGAAAAAGGGTTATTTGATAAATCTTTTACTTTAACCAGCATAGATGTAATAAGTAAAATGGCTTCCTTTCTATGGTCCATCTTTGGCATCCATTTGTCACTCCACTTCCAAAGGTTTATTCAATTCTCAAAGCATGCAAATGCCTTAATACTTGTTCTTTGCACTTGTTAAGTTTGAACATTTGCATCATTTTGCAGCATGCTGCTTCACATGTCCACCTGATCTGCTAGCCTGGATGACCCTGTAACATTATTAGCAAGCTGCTTCTTTATTAATTAATCATTTTGCTATTGCTGTCAGCAACTATTGCCACTTATGGCTCCAGATTGTATCACAATGAAAACACAACATGGGATTATCGGAATGGGAATAGGCCATTGAGTGCCTCAAATACATCCCATAAGGTCAAATCTGATATATGACCTGGCTCCCTACTACCATCATTGTTCCAGATTCCTTTTGTATCTCTGGCTAACAAAAGAGTGCCAATATATGAATTTTACATTCACTTTTGGTTTGGCATGGGTTGCTGTAAGAACATTGGAAAGCAGATTGCTTTAATGGGATATTTTAACTTTCAAATGTATGTAGAGAAACTGATGACGTTAGAGAGGTAGTGATTTTTTTCCAATATATTTATAATGTTTTTCTCAACAATGTGCTCTGGAAATGAAAGGATAGGATGTAATTTAGTAATAAATAATGCACCAGATTGAGATAATAACTTAATGGAGTGTGAAAATTGATCTAATAGCTCTAATAAAATAATTGAAATTATTGTAGTACCAAAAGGGAAGAATGTGAAATAGCAATTGAGATTCCAGGTACAGTTACAGCTGATTTCCCTGTGAAGAGATAAAGGTCGTCTGTAGTGAACAGTAAAATCAGTTAATGGATTTAAAAAAATGAAAGTTGTTCAAATAAAAGTAATGTGCAATCATGTTTTGCCGAAAAGGAGCAAGACTTTCTTTACCAAAACAATACTCAAGGACAAATAAATCGATGAGAGACAAAAGAAAAATACAGGGAAAAACTTGCTAAAAGAAATTAAGTGCTACTTGTTTGTAAGTGGGAGAAGCTAGTAGGATAAACAGCAACAAAGCAGATGGTAGAGTTTAAAAAAAGGAACTTGTTCAGGTCCTCCATCAAAACATCGATTGGGAATGTTCAAGGGACAAAAAGGAGTGTGGTCAGTGTCATTACAGGCCATTCAGAAACTGGTAATGATGGGCCAAATTTTGCTGGCTGAAGCTAACCATTTAAGGAGTATCACTGTTTGCAGTCCTGTGGACCCAACCTTGTGCTGAAATTTATTGAATGACAGACGCAGCTATGTCTGGCGCAGTGCTCCAAAAGTAACTCCAGTCTTGCTGGGATTCACGAATGTGATTGTGCATAATCAGACCTGGTCAAAGACATCAGGTTATTTTTAGTGGGTGTTTACACATGGTGGAACAGGGTATTAAGGGATTTCTTTTTTAACATTGTTTATTTGTGTTCTAATATTTTAATGATTGTGAAGTAATTTTATTTATAGTCATAGTCATACTTTATTGATCCCGGGGGAAGTTGATTTTCGTTACAGTTGCACCATAAATAATAAATAGTAATAGAACCATAAATATTTAAACAGTAGTATGTAAGTTATGCCAGTAAATTATTAAATAAGTCCAGGACCAGCCTATTGGCTCAGGGTGTCTGACCCTCCAAGGGAGGAGTTGCAAAGTTTGATGGCCACAGGCAGGAATGACTTCCTATGACGCTCTGTGCTGCATCTCCGTGGAATGAGTCTCTGGCTGAATGTACTCCTGTGCCCACCCAGTACATTATGTAGTGGATGGGAGACATTGACCAAGATAGCCTGCAACTTAGACAGCATCCTCTTTTCAGACACCACCTTGAGAGAGTCCAGTTCCATCCCCACAACATCACTGGCCTTACGAATGAGTTTTTTGATTCTATTGGTGTCTGCCACCCTCAGCCTGCTGCCCCAGCACACAACAGCAAACATGATAGCACTGGCCACCACAGACTCATAGAATATCCTCAGCATTGTCTGGCAGATGTTAAAGGATCTCAGTCTCCTCAGGAAATAGAGACGGCTCTGACCCTTCTTGTAGACAGCCTCAGTGTTCTTTGACCAGTCCAGTTTATTGTCAATTGGCTAATTCTAAGTTAAATTATTTCAACTAGTTGTTTTTTTCTTGGTGTGTGCTTGCGTGCGTGCGTGTCTGTGCATGTGCGTGCGTCCGTGATGGTGACTTTTTCATGGCTTTTTTTAACAAGGCACGGAGCGGGAGAGAGGGAGAGACAGCCTGTGTGGCGCACCACTCCTCACCAGGGCTGGACCTTAGGCTGGGCTGCAGCCCAGGGGCCAGGGCTGCAGAGGGGCCCCAAAATAGGTAGCTGTCATCATGGTGGACAAAATAAATATGAGAGTGGAGCACAGAAAAGAAAAAAGAAATAGGAGAAAGAGGACCGTGAGAAAGAAGCACTAAAAAAGACATTGAAATTGACAGAATTTTTTAAACCTGTTCTCAATAATGCAGCAGTACCATGGCTCTTGTCACAGTCCAAGACCGGTGGACAAATGGAGACTTGTTCAACAGCTAGCGCTAGCACCAGCTTTAGCACAGGACCACCGTCCTTGCCACAGTCAGCAGCTAATGTTGAAGAGGCAGAGAGCATGACTTCGGGATTCCCGATGACAGAGGCCTCCGAACAACCAATTTGGGTCACCGTTAATGTTAACATTACCGCGACTGAGGATCCTTACAGCACTGATCCTGCTCGCTGGGGAAAGGAAACGTTAGATGATTCAGTCCGAGCGTACTGGGCTAAGAAAGGGCTGGAGTCCTGCCAGAATAAGGATGTGGAAATCAATGCTTCAGAACGAGTATACAAACAGCAGAGATGTTTTTTCTCCAAATTTCACTTCAAACGCAAGCTCGAAAATGGTGAGTACGTATCAAGGCAATGGCTTTTATATTCCCCTTCCATTGGCTGTGTGTTTTGTTTTGCATGCCGCATCTTCAGTGATGGTAACTGTCAGCCCATCTTCAAAACTGGCTTTAGCGACTGGAAACGTGCCGCTGAGCGCATAGGAGAGCATGAAAATAGCGAACACCGCAGGAAAATGATACTGACCTACGTTACACAAGCGTTTGACAGTGGAAGAATAGATACAGAACTGCAAAAACAGTTAGAATCAGAGTGTATCTACTGGACCGATGTATTGAGAAGAATGGTGGCGGTTGTGAAGTTTTTCGTCAAGAGGGGACTGGCTATCCGAGGCTCCAGTGACATATTTGGCAGGCCTGATAACGGCAACTACATGGGCATTCTTGAGTTTGACCCATTTTTGAAGGCGCACATACAGAAATTTGGAAATGCAGGATCAGGCACCCCTTCATATCTTTCACCTAAAACATGTGAGGAGTTTATGGAGCTCATGAGCAATTGAGTTCTGACAGAGATCATCAGTGAAGTCAAAATGGCCAAACACTTCTCTGTTAGCATCGATTCAAGCACAGATGTTGCACACGTAGATCAGCTCACATTCATTTGGTCCTGTGCAGTAGACCCCCACCCCATACCAGACAGTGATGTAGCCTGTCAGAATGCTCTCCATGGTACATCTATAGAGGTTTTTAAGTGTGTTTGTTGATGTACCAAATATCTTCAAACTCCTAATGAAGTATAGTTGCTGTCTTGCCTTCTTTATAACTGCATTGATATGTTGGGACCAGGTTAGGTCATCAGAGATCTTGATACCCAGGAGCTTGAAACTGCTCACTGTCTCCACTTCTGATCCCTGTGAGGACTGGTATGTGTTCATTCGTCTTGCCCTTCCTGAAGTCCACAATCAGCTCTTTCGTCTTATTGATATTGTGCAAGGTTGTTGCTATGACACCACTCCACTAGTTGGCATATCTCACTCCTGTACATCCTCTCGTCTCCATCTGAAATTCTACCAACAAAGGTTGTATCATTAGCAAAGATAAAAATGCTTTGCCATTGTTTGAGAAATAAAGCCCATTTCTCAATAGCTAAATAAAGATTTAAGATTGGTTACATCGTACTTCGTCTCCCTCATAACTTTACTAAGCCAACTAAGCCTAGGTCAATTTTCGAGTGCTTTAGATGCTGTCCTTCAAACTAAGAATCTGCATTACTTTCTGTCCTCCCTCTTAAGAACTGCACGTTTATAGCCTACATATTGTACTAAACCAATGTCTTGGTCCACAGCTTTGATATTTAGACCAGTACGACCTTGCTCTTGTTCTTGCCTGTCTTTGCTTGGTACAGCAGCATTTTTCGGTGTCAGCAGGGGCCCATCAGGATCTCCAGCCCAGAGGCCCCGGCCCCACTAAATCCGGCCCTGTTCCTCACACAGACATTTTCACAGAATTTTTCCCTTTGTTTTACGAGGTCGTGTTGTGATCTCAACACTCAATCCAGCATGGATGGAAAGCGTACTCGGGAGTGGACCCAACTGGTTTCGAACCCGGGAACCTCCACTCCCGGGTCCGGTGTCAATGTTATTGTGCCACCAGCTGGCCTATTTCAACCAGTTTTAAGGACATAACTGTCTCTTGACATTGAGATATTTAAAAAATTGTTTAATTCCTTTGCAGCTTTGATACAAGACAAGTTTGCATGGCAATATTGCCTTCTGACGAAGGCCATCAATGCTTTCTGGCAGTGGAGCCCCATGACCACACTCTTGCATGCCGTGGTAGGATGGGGAAAAGTAAGGGAACTCAAATGTATCGTCTCTTACAGCAGAGAAAGAGTCCATTTGGCCAGTCAAGATCACATTAGTTCTCAGAGCAATTACATCAATCCTGTTCTCCCACTTAGCTCTTAGTAACATACTCTCCCTCACCTGGTCATCAATACCACACTGATTTTCCTGTAACCCATCTTTACTGCTGGTAATTGACAGTGACCAATAAACATACCAACCACCATATCTTGGTCATGTGGGAGAAAATGGGAGCACTTGGGGGAAACCCATATAATCACAGAGAATTTGAATACTTCATACAAACAGCAGCAGAGGCCAGTTTCTGATTCGGGATTGGACCTGGGTTGTATTGTACACCATTTACTGTAGTGTCTGTTGACAGTACACTATCAGACATCCCACCTCTCCCAGAAGTTCCGGGAGTCTCCCGCATATTAATAGTGGCTCCCTGATGCCCACAAATTATATACAATGTCCCGGAAATCAATTTTTTGAGAGAGAGTGAGAGCGAGAGAGAGAGCGCGAGCAACCAGGAGAGAGAGCGAGTGTGAGAGGGACCACGAGAGCGAGAGAGCGCGTGAGAGGGACCACGAGAGCGAGAGAGCGCGTGAGAGAGACCACGAGAGAGAGAGAGCGAGCACACGCACCATGGCAGAGTGTTCCAAAAAAAGAAAATATAAAACGTACTTCACCCCAGATTACCCTAAAGTGTATCCCTGCCTAATAGGGGTCAAAATAATGACAGTGTTGCTCGCTGCGCTGTTTGCAACTTTTTTATTGCCCATGGTGGGTTAAGACTGTAAAAGACATATTGAGGTGAGTTTAACAGATGTCATTTGTTCATTAGCATAGCTAACGTTATTTAAACTAGCTGGCTAGCTTCTAAGGAGCTACTCTATTGCAGACATCGCACTTTTTCTGGAAGTTCTGGGAGTCTCCCGCAAATTGATGGTGCTACCTCCCTGAAATGAGTTTTTGCAGGGTGGGATGTCTACATTATTCAAGACTTTTTTATAGCTGATCAGAGCTAGCAAACATAGGACATTACTGATGAAACTGAGAATTGTTTTAATGGGATGAATAAAATAATGGACGAGAACATTACTGGGTATTATTTGTATAGACTTTAACATCATCTGATAAATTCACTTAAAAGAAAGTCTTTGTGGATATGATAGCTCATGTAATAGAAGGGAACTTATTGACTGGCTCAGAATTTGGCTGAGCAGTAAGAAAAGGCAAAGTGATAAGTGGTAAGAACTTGAAAGTATGTAACAATTACAGGGAATAAAGAGAAATTGAAGTGCCTTGGTGTTGATAGCTTCAGCATTCAATGGCAAATGATAACCAAGTAATGTTCCAATTCTAGAAAGCCTTGACTAGAACACACCTGAAGTAATGTGAGCACTTTTAAGGGTACAATTTAAAAGGGAGTCCAGTTTTGAATTATATCTGGATTGCAGAATTTAATTTAAGAACAGATTACCCAAACTAGAGCTGCAATCCCTAATATTTAGAAAATTAAGGGATAAAGTTTAAAAGCCATTTTGACAAACTGGTCAAGTAGGTAATGATAAAATAGTGCTGCCAAGTTGAGAATCTTTGACTGGGAAGAGTAGAACATTTTCCACTGTACTTAGGTTGCCATTTTACACATACACTTGGCAAAATTTTGGAATTCCCATAAGCAAATGGCAATAAGGTACACTTAAGATGGGAATCAAGAAGAGAGGCAAAAAAGGATGAGTTAATTTTGACTCAAGGTAAAGAAGCACCTTTTGAGATTATGTTAGTATATTAAGAGCAAAAGGATAATTAAGGAGAGTGAACAATGTGGTTGTCTATGGTGGAGCCACAGGAGATGGGTACAGTCATAAATGAGTATTTCTCATCTGTACTTACCATGGAGAAGGTTATGGAAATTGGGGAATTCAGATAAGAGAATTATGAAGTCTTAGAGCATATCTACATTACAGAAGTGGAGGAGCTGGTTATCTGAAAGTGCATGAAGATGGATAAATCTGCAGAACCTGCTCAAGTGTATCTTCAGACATTGTAGGAAGGTGTGGAGGAAATTGCTGGGACCCTGGCAGAGATGCAGTATTTGTATCATCATTAGCTATGGTAAGTTACTGGAAGACTGGAGTTTGTCTGATAGAACATAGAATGCATGGGTAGGCCATTCGGTTCATGACGATGTGCTGATCTTGATGCAAGTTTATATGGATTGTTTTGCTCCCGTGTATCATCCTTATTCTTCTCATATTCATGCGTCTGTCTACAACCCCTTAAACTCCACAAAACTGCCTACTTCTACCGCTACCCCAGTCAACCATTCTAGGCATCTACCACCCTCTGTGTGACTGTTATTATGTTTATTTAAATCAGACTGTAAAGACAAGCTAGGGAACTACAGGCTGATGAGTTTAACATGGTGGGAAAATTAATGGAGAGGATTCTGAGACAAGACACAGCTGCATTTGGGGATTGTTAGTTAGCATGGCTTTGTGTGTGGGAAATTGCATCTCAAAATATTGATTGAACTTTATGAAAAGGTGGACAAGATGATTGACAAGTCCTGTATTGTTGGCTGGTCCAAAAGGTTAGTTCAGATCCAGGGTGAACTGGTCAATTGGATACAAAGTTAGTTTCATGGAAAGAATAAGGGTAATAGTGGCAGGTTGCTTTTGCTCAAATTGGAGGCCTGTTACCAGCAGAGTGCTGCAGAGATCTGTGCTGGTTCTGTTGTTGCTGCCATCTATGTTAACAATTTGGATGAGACCGTGATTGGCACTGTAAGTTTGTGAATGCCACCAAAGTTGGTGATAACTGGGGAAATGAGCCAAGGAATGACAGATGGAATTAACTCTGACAAATGTGTGTTTGTTAAGTTAAATAGTAAATGGCAGAGCCCTGGAGAGTGTTGCAGAACATAGTCCTATGGGCACAGAGACATAGTTCCCTGAAAGTAATGACGCTGGTTGACAGAGTGGTGAAGAAGGCGTTTGGCATGCTTCATGCTACAAATGTGCAAGGTGTTTGTGAGAAAATTGAGTATTGTGTGCTTTTTGGTTGCCTTGCTGTAAAAAGAATGTTGTGAAGCTGGTAAGGGTGCAGAAAAGACTCAGCAACTGGAGGACTTCAATTGTAAGGAGAGACTGGATAGGCTGGGGACTTTTTCCCTGGAGTGTTCAAGGTTGAGAGGGAAACTTACAGAAGTACACATGAGTTACCTGGATAAGTTGAATGATCACACTCTTTACTCCAGATAGTGGACTTTAAAACTGGAGGGTAAAGACTTAAAGGGGGCCTAAAGCTTAGCACAGAGGGTGATGGATATGGAATACAAGTTGCCAGAGGAAGTGATAGAGCTGGCTACAACTTCAGTGTAATCTGGATGGATTAGAGGCATGTGGGTCAAATACAAGCAAATGAACAGGACAGGTCTGCATCTTGGTTTGCATCGTCAAGTCACATATAAGACACAATATTGTTGCACTGGCAATATGTGGCTTTCATGAAGCTTTTTCCCAAGTCAGCAAATCATGGTTTTGAATACCATGAACATGGACATTGAAATTTGCCTCATCGTGCTATCGACACACTCAGCATAATGCGGGTTGTAAGTCTGTGAACAAAAAGCTGTCAGTGCAACTGGTTATGATGTTAGGGACAGTCATGGAGATCTTGGGAGTAATGGAGATTTAAAACCTGAATGAAATTTATTGAAATTATGGTTTACTAAAGGTTGGCTTCACGATGTCTTCTGTTGTAAGTCTGGTTTTAATATTTGTTGTCATGGAGTGATCCAGTGTGGAGATGTGACCCCTCTCCCACAGTTGTGCTAACTATCAGCCACCTATTCAGAATCTGGTTTATTATCACCAGCATGTGACGTGAAATTTGTTAACTTAGCAGCAGCAGTTCAATGCAATACATAATCTAGGAGAGAAAAAATAAAATAATAAATAAAATAAAAATAATAGTGATAATAAACAAGTAAGTCAATTACGTATATTGAATAGATTTAAAAAATGCAATAACAGAAATAAAGTATATTTTTTAAAAAGTGAGGTAGTGTCCCAAGATTCAATGTCCATTTAGGAATCGGATGGCAGAGGGGAAGAAGCTGTTCCTGAATTGCTGATTGTGTGCTTTCAGGCTTCTGTATCTCCTACCTGATGGTAACAGTGAGAAAAGGGCATGCCCTGGGTGCTGGAGGTCCTTAATAATGGACACTGCCTTTCTGAGACGCTGCTCCCTAAAGGTGTCCTGGGTACTTTGCCCAACATGGAGCTGACTAGATTTACAACCTTCTGCAGCTTCTTTTGGTCCTGTGCAGTAGCCCCTCTGTACCAGACAGTGATGCAGCCTGTCAGAATGCCATCCATGGTATAACGATAGAAGTTTTTGAGTGTATTTTTTGACATGCCAATTCTCTTCAAACTCCTAATGAAGTATAGCTGCTATCTTGCCATCTTTATAACTACATCGATACATTGGGACTAGGCTATAGATCCTCAAAGATCTTGACATCCAGGAACTTGAAGCTGCTCACTCTCTCCACTTCTGAACCCTCTGAGGATTGATATGCGTTCCTTCGACGTACCTTTCCTGAAGTCCACAATCAGCTCTTTCGTCTTACTGACTGATGTTGAGTGCCAGGTTGTTGCTGCAGCACCACTCCACGTCTTGGCATAACTCACTCCTGTATGCCCTCTCGTCACCACCTGAGATTCTATCAACCATGGTTGTATTGGCAGCAAATTTACAGATGGTATTTGAGCTATGCCTAGCCACACAGTCATGTGTATATAGAGAGTAGAGCAGTGGGCTAAGCACACACCCCTGAGGTGCACCAGTATTGATCGTCAGTGAGGAGGATATGTTATCACCAATCCACACAGATTGTGATCTTCTGGTTTGGAAGTCGAGGATCCAATTACAGAGGGAGGTACAGAGGCCCAGGTTCTGTAACATCTCAATCAGGATTGTGGGAATTGATGGTATTCACACGAATCTTATATTAACCTCATATTTTATTCTCCCCACCTTTTGATAAACTCCCCAGATTCTACCACTTGTGTACAGTAGGGGTAATTTACAGTTGGCATTTAAGCTTCCAACAATCTTTGGGTTGTGGGAGAAAACAGTAGAACCTTGGGAAACCCATGTGACCTCGGAGAATGTGCAAATTCCTCACAGACAACACCCAAGATGAAGATTGATCTTGGATCACTGGAACTGTCAGAAGGCTTCTGTACCACTGGTGTTACTGTGCCACCTATATTACTACAAAAGATCTTGAAATTTATTTATATCCTTTACGTGACTTAAATTTGCAGAGCCCTTCTTTATGAATACCTCTTTTATGCTGATTTTCCTCAAGTTGCTTGGGTTGCTAGCAAAGAGGGTGTGTTGATGTGTGAGCTTTGGGGAGACGCAGTGATAAACTTTTCTGTGGATCACATGGATTCTATCTATTTGAATTTGTTGTGAATTTCATTAATTCTGGTTTGACATCATTGGAATTTAACCACAGATCAGGCTATTTGAAACAGTGATATCTAAGTAATTTGGCCATGATGAGTTGCCTGGCACTGGCAAAGAGGGTGTGATGAAAACGAGGGAGATGTCTTTGTTCAGTGGTATATCAATTCATGCTTTGATTTGTTCAGGCCGTTTAACATCTCCTGACTATTGTCAGGATTTTAAGCTTGGCTGCTCTCAAAAGTGATTATGCTAATATTGAGCTCCCAATAATTGGGGTACCAGGTCCCGCTTTATAGTATCTTTGGTTCAATTTATCCACTGTTATCAGCTGTTTTGTCATCTTGTTTCAATATCTAACTCAAAGAAATTAAATTGAATCTTTCTGAAGTAAGCAAAGCTGCCCTTGTGCGACTTGTATTGATCAACTCTCGTGGGGAAGGAAAAGCTACATTCTAGGAGATAAAAGGTGAGGTAAAATTATCTTAAGGTGAAAAAAAAAGTTGTAATTACTGGTGCTCACTGTTGCCTTTCTGGTTTTGAAAATGCCCACAGCGAGATGATAAAAGAGTGGTCGGTTGATACTGCTGAGTGAATTAAAACGTGCAGTTCATAAGTTAGGGTGTTAGGATGATCTTGTTTTTAACTTGTTTGAAAGACTTCCAGAGTATGTAATCTCAACATTGCTATAATATCATAACCCTTTCTTTATGCCTCTTCGGTGTCGCTAGTGAAATGCATGTTGATAACACGCTTAACTGTACATTCAAGCCAGACCTGTGAAATCGCACAAAAAAATTTGGATAAGACTGATAGTTCAAGACAAACATGCATGGTAGCTTGCCTATCCTCAACACTTCTGTTTTTGCCAGTCACTATATCTCTACCACTACGACAATATAATACCATACGATCGAGAGAGATGTGCTGTACTACAATAACTGACCCCATGTATCCATAAAATACATTGGTGCCACAAAAAAACATAGACTCTGTGTAGCAGCCCTCATTATCAGCAGTGTCTTTATTTTTATATTAGAAATAATTATAAGTGCATGTTGAATAGAGTTATTAAGTTTTATATCAGTTCTTGAGTACAGCCTAATAATTGTGTTACTGAAATCAATAATGGAGCCTGGGCTATTTATAGTACATATTTATTACTTTGACAGTATTTTATACTGTATTTTGTAACACTATTTTACACTTGAAGGAATGTTGGGCCAGGTTCAACAAAGCCTAAACTATTTTTGCATTTTGTATGAGAGGAGAGGATGAGTGGTTGAGGGAGGAAATTTAGAATTTGGGGTATGGGCGTTTGCAGGGATGACTTTCAGTGATGCAGCAGTCGAAGTGAACAGCCTGATGTTGCTGCGGTTGGAAAAGCAGAGAGAATTGGAAAGACTTGAGGGTAAGAGAAGGCTGCAGAAATGGAGAAAGAGGGCATAGAAAGGTTTGAAAAGGAGGAATGACATTTTAAAATTGAGACATTAATTATGCAAAGCAGTAAGCTAAGCAATTATGGATGAAGGGGACATGATTAGAGTTGGGCTTTGAGCAGAATAATTTAAATGAGCTCACATTTTGCTTGGATGAAGGATGGAACTGAGTAGGCTAAATGAAGGCTAATTTTTGTCAGCATGAATTCCTTCTTTGATATTTCACCGGATGTAGCAGTGAATGACAGCTGGGAACTTTGTGTTTGAAGCAATATTGGTTTCAGAAACACTGTCTACGGAATGTTTAATCTTTTTACCGATCTTTCACTGAAGCATCAAGCTGTTACACCTGTTCCATATGTGTTGATGTCCGTGTTGTGAAGCTAATCTGCAAGCCCCTATTTTTGTACTAATTTTTGGGGAAAGATATGTGCAGTTGCAGATCTTTCTTCAAAGCAAGTTTTCTTTTTTTTTGCCGAGTTCCACACTGTTCCATTAGGTGGTTTGCTTAAATTGCTTCTTTAAGTTATCTATAGGAAGCAAGCCATTGCTCACTTTCTGCAGATCACTGAAAACCCATAATTTCTTGGAATTTTTTTATATCTGAGTGAAGTGGCTAGTTAACAATTTTAAAGAATTATTTTTCTCTTCTCGACCTTTAAAGGTGTATTGTTAAAATGATTTAAGTCCCTGTGGAGTCAAGAATTTTGACAATTGCCTGAGAAACATCACTGTGCAGAAGTTATTCCAGTCCATTTCATCTGTCCAATTGTCAACAGATATTGCAGGTTTGGAGCTGTCAAGCTCGTGGCATTGTTAATAATGCCTCATTCAGTTAGATTGTCATGAAGAGATTGAATGGTATCTGGAGAAACAATGGAAAGCATACACAGATAAACAAGCTGGCAGCCTGACCTTCTCTTAACAAGATCCAGATATTGACAACACATAATGTTGTTGTGTGTGGGATGCTGGCAAATTATTTCAACATTTTTGTTGCTGCTACAAGTAAAGACCTTTTAATACCAGGGCAAAGCAAATTACCAAACAAAACCATTTACAACCGTTATAGATTGCAGCTTGCAGTGATAGGACAATGTCACTGAGCTTTTGGTTGTCACTGGTGAAATTTGTAATAATTTGAATGTTCTTGCGACCTTTAACTTGCATAAATTTCATTAAAAATTTTAAATAAATTGGCAAAGGTGATATACTTTTAGTAAGCTGAGGTCCTGAAATTTTATTGCTGCTAATTTTACTTAGATAACGATGTAGTTTTGTTAAATTACATTTGTATTGGTTCAGTTTAGAAATGTAATCTTGTCCACTATGAAAATAATAGTATATAAGTAGGATGATACACAAAATAGGAATAAAGTAGAACTAATGGCAAAGTAGAACTAAAGTGTCGTCGAAGGAAGTATAGCCATAAACTCAGCATGTTGTGTTACATGTTGGATAATTGCATTGGAATCTATAGCTTATTCAAATTCAGTAATGCATCTAAAATGATAAAAAATAAAAATGTGCCTGGTAGTATAAAGTATTTGCCATTTATGGGGTGTGTCTAGATTTAAGCTTTATTTGTAAAGCTGAGTAGGTTTGCTTGGAGATATTTCCAATTAGATGTTGAGGTAGAATGGGTTTCATTTTTCCAACTGGATGAGTTGGTTATTTCAAGTTTCTGAGTTAATTGATATTCCCTTTTTTATTCTGTGCTTGTGAACTTCCATGCCTTTTCACTACCAATGGACGCTTCTATCCTGCAGCTATGAAACTATTAGAATGATTCCCTAGTACAATAAGATGATCTCGTGATCTCACAGTCTACCTTGTTATGATTTTGCACCTTATTATTCACCTACACTGCACTTTCTCTGCAGCTGTTATACTTCATTCGGCAATATGCTGTTTTACTTTGTACAAGATCAATGTACTGTGTAATGATTTGATCTGTATGAACAGTAGACTAGACAAGTATTTCACTGTGTCTCGGTACATGTAATAATAATACAATTACAATTCAGAACTCTTTGCTGGCATTTTTCTAATTGTCAATCACTTGTCTGTTCCCCTTACTCACAGTAATCAATAATATAAATTTGAAAATTATGCTGTATTTCAATCCACTCAAGTTTTGGAACACTGAGGAAAGTGTCTTCATAAATTCTGGTTGCTTGCACAACTCCAGTATAAATCTCTCTGTCATGGTTGTGTTCAAGCTCTGTGTTCCCTCCTTCTCTCTAACATTTTCCTTAACATCTATCTCATGTGCCTGCGATCTCCTTTTGTGACTCAATTTCAAGTTTTTGTTTGATTGTTCTACTGAAGGTCACGGTCATGACTTTAATGTCACTATGACGCAACATTTTTTATAAACCTCCTTGATAAACCTACCAACTGCCATGGTTATCTTAACTAAACCTCTTCCCACCCTGTCTTCTGTAAGAATGCTATTCCCTTTTCTCAGTTCCTTTGTCTATGCTGCATCTGATTCTAGGATCTGGCTTTCCTTTTCCAGACATCAGAGATGTCCTCCTCCTTCAAAGAATGGGGTTTCCCTTCCTCCATCGTTGACGCTGCCCTCATCCGTATCTCCTCCATTTTCCAGTCATCTGCACTCACCCCATCTTCCGGCTGCCTTAACAGTGGTAGAATTCTTCTTGTCCATACCTACCCTCCCATGAGCCTCCACATCCAACACATTATTTTCTGGACCTTCTGCCGTCTCCAATGAGATCCTACCAACAAACATATTTTTACCACCCCCCCCCCCGGGCTTTCTGTAGGTGTAGGGATCGCTCCCTCCATGATTCCCCCATCCCGTTCATCCCTTCGCACACTAATCTCCCTCCCAGCACTGATCCCTGCAAGCAGCCAAGGTGCTACACCTGACCATTCACCTCCTCCCTCACCGCCATTCAAGGCCCTGAACAGTTCTTCCAAGTGAGGCAACAGTTCACCTGTGAATCTGCTGTAGTCGTCTATTGTGTCCGGTGTTCCTAATGTGGACTCTACATTGGTGATACCCATCGTAAATTGGAGGACCGCTTCATTGAACACCTCCTCTCCATCTGCCACAAGCGGAACTTCTTAGTGGCCAAACATTTTAATTCTGATTCCCATTCCTGTTCCAACATGTCAGTCCACGATCAGGGTAGAGGAGCAGCACCTCATATTCCATCTGAGTAGCCTCCAACCTCATGGCATGAATATTGATTTCACCTTGCAGTAAAAAAAATCCCTCCTCCTCCCCATTTCTATTTCCGTCTCTGGCCTCTTGCTTCTTCTCATCAGCTCCCCCTGGGTTCCCTACTTCCTTTACTCACTTGGTCCACTCTCCTCGCCTATCAGATTCCTTCCTCTCCAGCCCTTAACCTCTCTCACCCGACTGGCATCATCTATCACCTTCTACCTATCCTCCTTCCCATCCTGCCACCTTTTCATTCTGGCATCTTCCTTTTCAGTTCTAAAGAACGTCGACTGCTTTTTCATTTCCTTAGCTGCTGCCCGACTTGCCAAGCTCCTCCAGCATTTTGTGTGTGTTAGGTTTCCAGCATCTGCAAAATTTCTCGTGTTTATACAATGATGCTAATATTGTTACCTATTAAATTTGTGTCTCTTTGCTGTGGTTTCATGCTTGAATTTTAACAGTCAGATATCTGCCCTCATCACCGACCTTAACCAGAATTAGAGCTGGCACCATGCGACAGACCATGATGTATTATCTCTGCAACCTCTCTCATGTATAATTTTGACCAGAGTGTCTCCATCCCCCATGCCAAAGGCATCATTCCTGTCCTTAAATTTTCAAGATCATTTCCCACTTATCTTTTTGGTACATTGTTAAAAACTCTGCGCAATTTTGATCAATCTCTGTAAGCTATTGCAATTGTTTCTGAATCCCCAGCAGCCGCAGACCCCCATCCCAACCTTCCTGTTGTTCTGATACTGTCCACCTATGCATTCCTCTCAGTGAAGTACAACCATTGGAAGCCTTGTGTAAAATAGTCTAAATATCATCTTCTAGAGTCTCCATGCACTTTTACTTCTCCTTAAATCTAACCTCTCTTTCTAGCTTTTTGCATTTTAGAAACTTAGAAACGTAGAAACATACAAAACCTACAGCACAATACAGGCCCTTCAGCTCACAAAGTTGTGCTGAACATGTCCCTGCCTGAGAACTACCTAGGCTTTACCCATAGCCCTCTATTTTTCTAAGCTCCATGTAGCCATCCAGGAGTCTCTTAGAAGACCTTATCGTATCCACCTCCACCACTGCTGCCGGCAGCCCATTCCACACATTCACCACTCTGTGTGTTTTTTAAAAAAAAACAACTTGCCCCTGGCATCTCCTCTGTACCTACTTTCAAGCATCTTAAAACTATGCCCTCTTGTGCTAGCCATTTCAGCCTGGGGGAGAGCCTCTGACTATCCACACGATCAATACCTCTCATTATCTTGTACACCTCTGTCAGGTCACCTCTCATCCTCCATTGCTCCAAGGAGAAAAGGCCGAGTTCACTCGACCTGTTCTCATAAGGCATGCTCTCCAATCCAGGCAACATCCTTGTAGATCTCCTCTGCACCCTTGCTATGCTTTTCACGCCCTTCCTGTAGTGAGGCGACCAGAATTGAGCTCAGTACTCCAAGTGGGGTCTGACCAGGGTCCTGTGTAGCTACAACATTACCGCTCAGCTCTTAAACTCAATCCCACGATTGATGAAGGCTATCAATTCTTTCTTTACCATTTTTAAGGTTTGTTTTTTATTATGCCTTTATGCAGCACCTTCAAATAACTTCTGACATTAATATCACTTTGTATTTGCAAGTGGAACTTAATTTATTCAATACTGGTAACCACTGTTTATAAATGACCCTTAATGTGTAAAAATTCTTGTGCTTTTGAGAGAACTGTTAATAAAAAAGAAAATGAATTCTGAACCACAGTTTGGGTAGGTAAGTAAGAAGTTTCAAGGAACATCTTGAAAAAGAAAAGAACAGCATAGAAAGTTATGAGAAAAATTGATTATAGAATATTTGAAGCCAAAGGTATAATTATTTGTGTGGAGTGATTGAGTTCAGTGCTGATTGAGAGACAAGAATTGGAGAGTACAGATATTACTGAGTGTTAGAGGAGAGGAGGAGAAAGCATGAAGGGATTTGAAAACAAAGGACAAAGATTATAAATTGAGGAAGCCAAGGTTGAGTAACAGTCATAGCTATCTATGAAGGAGATTCTGTGTACCCAAGAGCAACTTTGAGGGCCAACTGACATTGAGTGTTTTTAAGGTTATAAAGATCATGTGTGGTGATTTTGTTTGATGAAATCTGTGACCATTATAGCTCTGAAGATACGTTAGCTTCTTGCTGAGAATACTCATACAAAATCAATCACTGAACTATTTTTGCTCAAGACTGAACCATCGACTTAAACTTGGTTTGTTTAGTGTCAGTGCACATAATCATTTATTTTGGCTATGATTATTTTTAATTAAAATCAAACACTGATGTCCTAATTTTAATTATTTTGTTTTACTCCAGCAAAAGTAACATACCTATGGAAATGCTGCAGCTGTATTTTTGTCATCTCTCACTTTGGCTGAAAGTAAGCAAACATCTGCATGGAGGCCGGAGTTGACGCTGCAGTTTACCCTTTAAACTGGGTTTACCCTTGTTGAGTGGCTCAAGTTCAGCCAGCTTGCATTAAATTCAAAATATAAAAAAAAGTTGAGAACTGAGCATTTGATTTTGTATGCTCTTGCATTGTCTTATTGATTGTTATTTTATATTTTAAATTGTTACTTGTGTCACTGGGGAAAAAGTGCCAATGTGAATCATAGAATATGACCTTTGGTAAAGTCAAATACAAAGATATTAATGTGCTGTTTTTAGCTACTGAAGCCTTGCCCTTCAAATCAGTGACAGGGAAATTCAAAGCCTAACTTAATTTCTGTCAACATCTTTAACTTTTCCACATCAACCCTAATGCATCTGCTTTGATACCAGTGGAAAAATCAAGTGTGGTGCAATGTTAATTCTTTCCAGTCATGAGCCTGGGTGGGAGTTCATGCATGGTTGAAGAATCCTTTCATGTTGCTTGCTCATGGCAGAGCCCCCAGAATAAACAGGGGGCCCAGTGGGAACCTCTGAAACATTGGCTTCAACAGAGGGCTCCAGCAAGGAATCAATGCATTTTTGGTTAATATTTAGCAAGATAACTGATGCTATTCTGTTATTAGCTTTAGCTCAACTTGTCAAAGTAAATGGGCAAGAAAGTAATTAGGTTTCTAAAAAAAAAATAAGGATTGAGTGGAAAAGTTACTTTATTTAGGTGCACAAAGTTGAGTCAGGATGCACTTCTCAAAGCTTCATCAGAGCAGTAGATCCCCAGAGGAGATAGGGAAATACTTCAGTGGTGTTCTCTTCATCTTCTTGGAAGAAAATGAAATATTCTCACGAACCTGTGAGGAAATCAAGGTTCAGTCAAAGTAAAGAAGGAGAATAGAGGATGGGACTGAGAATCTTGTGTTTGGGTGAATCTTGGAGAAGGAACGCCCTTTTTCCTGTACAGTGTACTTGCGTAGTCCATAAATATCTAAGTCAGTGTCTGCAAATAGAAGTTTGGCCACAAGCCATCCCAGAATCCACAGAGATGTTGTGGAGACAAAGGTAGGAATTGTCAAAGGGTACAGTACCAACCAGCATTTTGCATGGAACTGTATCAATTATGTAACATATGGAACTATTTCTTTTAGAGTAATGACCCCCCCCCCACCAGCACTGTATATTGATCTGTTGTTTGTGCATGCACATTGTTCTCTCCCTCTCTCTCATTGCAATTCAAATACATCAGTTAAAGTCATCTCCCTCGTGCGTGCTTTTGTTTAACTGATGTGTAGTTGTGCATAGACACAACAAAATTGGCAACAAGTACGGACCTGAATGTCAGAAAAAAATCATGAACTGCACCAACAATTACGGGACAAAACAGTGAGAGTTAAACAGTGCAAGATAGCTGTCACGGATGCTAACAAAGGAATGTGTAACAGTGAAAGGCACACTGAATTTAAAGTAAAAATGTGTTGGCTTCAGTCGGGAAAGATGACGAATTTGATAGCTCAGCTGAAGGCTGGGAGTCATATTTTGAGAGGGTTGAACTATATTGTAACATGAACAGCACAGAGGAGCAAAAGAAAGCCCTTACACTTCTTAGCTTAATGGGTCCAAGCACATACAGTCTCTTATGCATCTCAGTAATGATTGCAAAGCCAACATGCAAGACGTTTGATGAAATTGTTACAATTTTACCAAGTTTCTTGAGCACAAAACTACTGGTAATAGCTGAGAAATTTCGATTTTACAAAACGAGCCAGTCAAAAGATGAATACATAGCAGAACTGCGCAAACTTTCCCAGTACTGTGAATTTAGAGGTGGACTTTTTGATGAATTAAGGGACAGGCTTATCTGTGGCATGCACAGTCAAAGCATTCAAAAGAGGCTACTGGCGGAAAGAGACCTAACCTTAGAATGGGGTTTGACCATTGCAATATCATTAGAGACTGTAGCAAAGGATGCAGCAGAACTACAGAAAAGGAGGTTGGAAGGTGAAATGCACAAAATGTCCCTGGATAGTGCAAAAAGCCAAAAATGTTATTGATGTGGCAAATCCTCCCATCATGCAAATGACTTTTGGTTCAAAGAAAAAGTTTGCAGAAAGTGTCACAGACAAGGTCACAGAGTGGGCAAGGCAGACAAAATGCACAACTGAGTGAAAAGTCTCAAACACAAAACTGAGCAAATGCATAAAGTTACCAAATGCAAAAACAGAATCAGACAACATGGAATACGACGAAGGTGAACTGTTGTGCTGAGAATAGCGAAGTATAACTGAAGCAGATCACAAAATCATCTGGATCACAATATATGTGTCCAGTGTAAAACTGAAAAAGGAGTTGGGTACAGGGTAGGCTTTGTCCATAATTTCAGATGTTGACAATAACAGACCATAAGAGGAGACCTTAATGATGCTAAAGACTTTCACAATACAAATATGCCTCCTAAAGGCAAACTGAAGGTGAATGTGATATATGGAGGCCAAGCATAACAGTTGGAAATTTATGTATTGAGAATTGGAGGGCTAGCACCTTTTGGATGTGAGTGGTTGAGAGAAGTCCAATTAGCTGTCACTCAGTCCAAGTTCCCAATGTGGCATCAACAGGCAACTGCACGCCAAATGGTAGTGCTAACCAGGGGCTGTCACAGCTGCTTAATGCTAATCAGAAGGTGTTTGAGAAGGGAATAGATAAACAAATCAAAAGACTTGTCCAAAGGCTATTTGGGATGCCAAAAAGTTCAAAACACACCCCCATGGGCACTGTCACACAGTGGGAGTGGCCATCTTCACCATGGGAAAGAGTACATATTGACTCTGCCGGGCCATTCCTGGACTCCATGTTCCTGATTGCTGTGGATGCTCATTCAAAGTGGCCAGAGGTTATCCCAATGAAGTCAACCACCTCAGCAAAGACTCTCTCCACTCTGAGGACCATCTTCACTAGAAATGGCTTGCCAAAGCAAATTGTGAGTGACAATGGACCACAATACACGTCCGAAGAATTCCGACATGAAGAAATATGGCATCAAATATTTTAAGTCAGCTCCTCACCACCCAGCAGTGGATAGGTTAGCTGAAAGGTTGTCCAAATCTTCAAGAAATTCATTAAGGCAATGGGCAAGGAGGGATTTCTCTATAGGACAAGGTGAGCAATTTTCTTTTTGTGTATCAGAGCTCTGTTCATGCAACGACAAATCAAACACCTGCAAAGCTGTCAATGAACAGGAATCTGTGATCTCACATAGACTTCCTGAAAACAGATCCACTGAGGGAAGTGCAGAATTATCAGTTCAGCTAGTGGTCAGTTGAAGCAGCAAGGAGCTTCAAGATTGGACAGGAAGTCCGAGCAAGTGACGTGGACACCCAGTGGGATAGCTTCAAGAACTGGACCATTGATGTACACAGTGGATGTTGGAGATCAGACATGGAGAGGCTATGTGGACCAGACATTGGATGCTCAGCCGAAGAAGGCACCCGAGTTGACTGCATCCAACAAGACAGACACATTACAGTCACTGGACTTATCTGTCAGTGATGATATCACTGATTGCAATGTGATGTGCCAACTGAGAATGTTGTCTTAGACAAGACACCTACCAAACCTGATACCACTCCACAAGTCCAGGGGCACGATGAGAACGTTATCTTTGACAAGACATCTTTTGAAACCTGATGCCCCTCCACAGGTCCAGAATCACTATCCTGAAAGAAACAGAGCACCACCCAAAAGACCGAATCTTTAGAACTGTCAAGTTGGTTATGGACTGTTTTTGTCAAAGCATGTTTATTTCGAATATTGGTTGATGAAAGGGAAATTGAATGCATACATATGCAGTTTTATGGTGCATTCATTTAAAGGGGATGAACTGTAATGTATAGATCTAGTTCTTTTAGAGCAACCCCCCCCCCCCCAGCACTAGCTCTTAATCTGTTGTCTGTGCATGCGCATTGTTACCCCTCTGCGCCCCCCCCCCCCCAGCCCGGTAGAGCATCAGACTCGAAGTCCCTACAAAGACAGCTGGGAGGGGTCTTCCTACTATCCATAGGGAACAGTTATCAGGAGCACTGCGTACGCTAGTCCCTTAGTATTATTGAGGACCCCCCCCCCCAATCCGTCCTGCATCCTGTTTGACATTCTACCATCAGACATTATCCAATGCATAAAGACAAGAACAGTTGGGATGGGAAACAGCTCTTCCCTCAGGCCATTAGACTTCTGAGCTTACTGTCGCATTACATTTGAAGTGTCACTAGATAAAATTTATATCGTACCTTATTTAATTTATGTACTTTATGCGTAATTCATTTGTAGATTTAATTCTTTCCTAAGTTATTGTGTGGTCTGAAGAAATGTCTCATTTTATGGTATACGTGTATATCATTAAATGACAATGGACTTGACAGAAATGTGCTCTTCCTCCCGTCTAGTCCAGATGGAGCAGTGTGCATTCTTCTCTATTAATCCTATTTTCCAGCACTTAATCCATAGCCTTCTATGCCTAATCCAATTCATTTGGTTATCTAGATACTACTTAGAAGCTGTCACTGACCCAACTCCAACAACTCAAGAAGTGCATTCTCGGTACATGCCACTCTCTGGGTGAAGAACATCCGTCTCATATGGCCTCTAACTCTCTTCCCCCTGCCCCTTAATTCTTTGTCCTCAAGTTTTTTCTGCCTCTGATATGGGGAAACGTTTTAATTGTGTCTCCTAACCTGCACTCCAGGGTGAACAGACATAGCTTCTCACAAACAAAAGAAAATCTCATCAATCTTAAGGGTCTGCTAAAAACGAAAGTTTCGCTCTGCCTATTTTATCACTTTAAGAGAGAGGTTGGTATTTTACAGGCTTAACTCCTTATCCAATTAACATTCTACTTCAGCATGTTCAAAACAGGAGTATGAAATGATTGCAAGCAACACACACACAAAATGCTGGAGAAACTCAACAGGCCAGGTGGCATCTATGGAAGGGAGCAGCAATATTTCAGACCGAGGCCCTTCATCAGGACTGGAGGAAAAGAGATGAGGAGTCGGAGTAAGAAAATGGGGTGAGGGTAAGAAGGGACACAAGTTGATAGGTGAAACCAGTGGGGGGTAGGGGTGAAGTAAAGAGCTGTGAATTTGATTGGTGAAAGAGATACATGGCTGGAGAAGGGGGAATATGATGGGAGAAGACAGAAGGCCATGGCAGAAAGAAAGGGGGAGGAGCACCGGAGGGAGGGAGGTGAGAGGGAAGTGGGAAAGTGGTGTTGGGGCATTACCGGAAGTTCGAGAAATCGACGTTCATGCTGTCAGCTTGGAGGCTATTCAGTTGGAATGTAAGGTGTTTTTCCTCCAACCTCAGTGTGGCTTCCTCTACATGACAGTAGAGGAGGCTGTGGACTGACATGTTGGAATGGGAAGTGGAATTAAAATGGGTGGCCACTGGGAGATCCGGCTTTTTCGGGTGGATGAAGCGTAGGTGCTCAGTGAAGGGGTCTTCTAATCTGCATCAGGAGGCCACACCGGGAGCACTGGATACAGTAGGTGACCCCTATAGATTTGCAGGTGAAATGTCGCGTCATTTGGAAGAACTGTTTGGGGCCCTGAATGGTAGTGAGGGACGAGCTGTAGGGGCAGGTGTAGCACTTGTTCCGCTTGCGAGGATAAGTGCCAGGAAGGAGATCATTGGGAAAGGAGGAATGGACAAGGGCGTTGTATAGGAAGCGATCCCTGTGGAATGCAAAAAGTGTGGGGGGTGGTGGGGGAGGGAAGATGAGCTTTGGTGGTGGGATCCTGCTGGAGATGACTGAAATTACAGAGAATTATATGCTGGACATGCAGGCTGGTTGGGTGGTAGGTGAGAACAAGAAGAATCCTATCCCTGGTGGGGTGGCAGGAGTATGAGCTGAGGGTAGACATTCACGAAATGGAAAAGATGCAGTTGAGGTCAGCGTTGATAGTGGAGGAAGGGAAACCTCTTTCTTTGAAGAAGGAGGATATCTTGGTTCTAGAATGAAAAACCTCGTCCTGAGACCGAGCTTCTGCAGTTTTTCCCATAACGGAACTGTTCCAACACGGGCAACAAAGCATTTCTTTCTGTTATCACTTCCATTCTTAGTCTGCCAACATTAATTTCTTTTATGAGCGTGAGCGATTGCAATCAGTTAGACCAGGGCATCTTTGAAGCTTGGTAAATTGTGCTTGGCAGATTCTTTTTCTGCAATTTTGTAGTTTAGATAATTGCTTCCATTAACTGCTCCTCTACTTGACTTTTGCAAATATCAAGCTTGGCTTTGGTATATTTGAATTATTCAAAAAATTTTACCAATTAAGTATTGTCAGTAATATCTCAGACAGTGAGGAAACTTTTATCTAGATCCCGTACAAAGATCATGAAAATTAAACTGTAGATGCTAAAAGCCTGAATTGTTTATCTATATGAAGATGCTACCTGACCGCCGAACATTTTAAGTATTTTCACTTTTTATTTAAGTTCAAAGATCAATCTGATTCGGGCAAGGGACCATCTTGAGCAAGAAATCAGAGCTGTAAAATTAAGAAGTGAGCAGTAAGCATGAGTTGTTTGATTTGGGATCTATTTGAAATGTTTTAATTGTAATGAACTCATTAAAACTTTGAAATTGTATACTTGATGTATTGCATGATGCAACCCATCATTGTAATGTATTGATTTATTTGCGTTTTAACCGGCTATGTAACTTCCTGCAGACTTTTGAATGATCTGGGAGGAAGCAGGTGCGACCTGCAATTGTGTCAAGCTGAGTGCATGTAAATAAGCTGTGAATGCATCATGATCAAGAGGAGGAATGACAAAATAAGGCTACGTCCACACCACACTGGATAATTTTAAAAACAAAGCCTTTTCTCTTCGTTTTGACCTTCTGTCCACACTGAAACGGCGTTTTCACTCCCTGAAAACGGAGATTTTCAGAAACAGTCTCCAGAGTGAATAAATCTGAAAACGCCAAATATCCGTTGTAGTGTGTACGGGGTAAACGGAGAGATTTAAAAACGCTATCATGACAACACCACAACATCAATGCTTTTTCTGCTTCTGCTTGGTACTGCGCAAGCACTACCGGATGGCTGTTATAAAGCGCAGTCGGTGTGAACGGCGTGAGAGTTAAATTGTAAAGTGAACTTTTTTGACTATTTAAAAAAGCTGTCATAATGTGCCGGAACAGATGGCCGCAGCACAGCATTTCGTTGTTTTCTTGAACGCAACCCCCCCACATAACCTAACAGTTTCAGAACAGACGGCAGCAAGACTGAAGCCAGAAGAGTTAGAAATGTACTCACCAAATACTTTGACCCATAGCTTATTGAATAAATAAGTATACTCACTTTGTCCTGTTTTCTGTCCTTGCTTGTATGAAGGTGGTTTACCTATTTATGCAAGTACTTCTCTGACAATAGATGTGTAACAGCCTAATGTAACATTTTATGGAAATACAAGATAACACTGATGCAGACATGTTTTATACATTTAACAAGGTGCTTTATTAATGCAACAGAGTTAGTCAGTTTTTCAATGTTCATCGTCAGCCAGGTCATACTGACCGTGAACTCCCTGTTGGTTGCCTCCATACTCTCCAGTATTTGTTTTTTTAGTTTTAAGTCCTCCTGCGCAAGAGCCAAGAGCAATTCCTTTAAAGTTTTTCTACTCTGTAACTGGACAAATGCGCACCAAGTATACCGTTTCCTCTTCGCTTGTTTTCTGTGTCCTGCGCATGCCCAGTAGGAGGAGATTCGCCCAGATATCCGCCTAATGTGGACGGAGATATTTTGAAAAACGCTCAATGCCTGTTGTTTTTACTCGAAACCGGCGTTTTCAAAATTATCCGGCGTAGTGTAGACATAGTGTAAGTCCGTCCTTGTTGCGTCAAAGTCAGCTACTGAACTTGGTGATGAAGTCCAAAGTGAGCAGAAGTGATGGTGATAAACGTCTGTGTGACTGGCAATAATTTTTTTTTACAAAAATTTGTTTCTTAAAAAAGAATGAATTGAATCTTTCCTACTTCTACCTAAACTATAATAGAGAAAAAAACAATTTCAAATTCTGCATTAAGACAATATTAGAATGCTACTGGTGTCCTTGTGTCACTGCAGCAGTTTAGCACTGAACATTTTAGACCATAAGACCATAAGACAAAGGAGCAGAAGTAGGCCATTTGGCCCATCGAGTCTGCTCCACCATTTTATTATGAGCTGATCCATTTTATCCTATTTAGTCCCACTGCCTCGCCTTCTCACCATAACCTTTGATGCTCTGGCTACTCAGATACCTATCAATCTCTGCCTTAAAGACACCCAATGACTTGGCCTCCACTGCTGCCCGTGTATCCACTTGTATAGTTGTGTCATGTTGATACTTGTACTCTTTCTGATCAGCTGATGAAATGTAAATATTTTCAATTATGTTTTTCATTATGTCAGAGTGCATGGAGCTGAATTTCTTTTGATTCAAAGTGAGTTACCTTTATTCAGAGATATGCCATGATTGCAGTTCTATTCATGACAGTATTTTGAATTTCAGATCAATTATATTAATGTGTAAGTTAAAAATAATGAAAGGTTAACTGATTTAGCACATTGTGGTGCTGAACTGTGGCTCAAAATTAGAAATAACAGTAATGACTCATATATACAATAAAATTTCTTCAATCTGGATAGCTGAGAATTTCCATTCAGCCTATAATTTATGGCCATTTTCCTGTTTTATGCTCGGTCTCAAGCTGCAGTATAAGCCATGACATGCACAATTTGATAATTACGCAGTCTCTAACAAAGATTAGAAGGAATGCTTCTATAAAATATACTTTAAGTTCGCATTTCTATTTTGTATAAATGAAAGCCAGATGAAAGTTGATGCACAACCTGTTATTTTGTGGTTTTATTCAAATTAAATGAGTGCTATTATAGATACATGAATAAAATCTGTGTAAAGCATTGCCTTGATTTAATACTCCTTATGTCTTTGACTAGAATTTAACATGGTTGAATCATAGACATTTATAGCACAAGCAATGGCCATTCTGTTTGTTATGTTGTTCTGTCAAAAATAGAATTCAAGTCCAGTTTGTCGTTTTTGGTCCATAGCTAGGTCAGTTATGTCTCTGAGTGTTTGTTCAATGTGATAAGGATTATTATTTCTGCCACCCTTTCAAGAAGTGAGCTGCCGAGGGGAATTAAGCAAAAACCTGATCTGTGCAGAAATCCATGAATAATCACAACAAAATTTATATCCATTTATAATATGTTCACCCCTGTGTGTGGCATTTTTTTTATGATTGTTAAAAGCGTTTCTTAAAAATGCATTATTTGAGTCGCCTGTTCAAATTTTTTTGCACACATCAATGTTTGAATCGAAATAATTACAAGTAATGGGAAAATCAGCCTGCAATCCTAAATTGATGTGTGTGCACATTTATGTCAGCTTGTAATGAGTACTCTATCAGATTATCTGAGAAACACGTGTACAAATGTAATAGACTTTTGGAGATGTTATTTCAGTCACCATGTGTTCTGCTTCAGTACCATCTGAAGCAATCAAGGTTGTGCAATGCCATTTGCAAATATTTATTGGCCTCTCATGGCTGTGGAATTGATTTGAAGGATGTCAGCCATGTTTTTTAAAGCTCTATTTAGAGCAATTACCCTGGAAAATAAAAAAAAAAGAAATGGTTTAAAAGATTATTGTTAACTAGATAAATCACCATTGTTTCGGCACAAGAAAATTCTTGATGAGAAAGTTGATTTAGCCTTTCTCTGTTCATTCATGCATTAAGAGCTGAAAGAGTCTGCACTGTAGCATACGCCCTCTTCGTTTATAATCTTTGTTTTATTACGGTAGACTAATTGAAGGTAGTATTTGAGTCATTAAGGCTTCTCTTATCGATAAAAGCATATTTTTTCCCATATTCAGGCCCTCAAAGTTTGTGTGAGACACTGCTTCCAGACTTAAAAATCCTTCCTTGTATCTCTGACCAGAATTCAACAGTTCAGTCTTAGAAATTTATAGTACAAGTATTGGGTGTTCAGTCTGCCGCTGTCACAAAATGGATTTCAAGTCCCGTTTCTAGTCCGAAGTCCATAGATCTGCCAGTTATGACTTTAATTGTTCATTTGGGTATTTGCCCAATGCGTTAAGGATTGTTATTTCTACCAGCTTTTCAGGAAGTAAGTCGCAAAGGGAAATTGAACAAAATTTATTTTATTGAAACATTCCTACCAATTGATGTAAAACTTCCCCCGTCCCATTTCATTACCTATTTGCTTTGGGAACTGGACCTTGCCCATGTACTCATGCCCGTTATAATTTTGTATAGCGAAGTTAACCTTCCCCTGCCCACCCGCGCCCCTCCCCCTCCCCCCAGCCTTCCTCCTTTGTTGGTGTAAGTTGAACCACTCTTTGATAATGGTTGCTGTGCAGACATAGATCATGGTCATTCTGCTGCATGTCCTCTCCAATGCTCTTATGTCCTCCTTGTGTTGACATGCTGGAACAGTTTGCAGTACAGTACCACTGGCCAGCAGTGTCATCAGTAACGGAGACTAACATCTTGTACAGTTCAGGTATGATCTCTCTGCTCATGTTTGCTGTTGCTCAATAAAGGTACGCATCCTTTTATACCTTGACTGTCTCATTAACTTGTCTGGTGTTTAGGGACTGGAAGATCCCTCTGCTATATAAAACATGGAACAGCAAGCTCAGGAACTAGCCCTTTGACACACAATGTATGCACTAAGCACGATACCAAATTAATCTAATTCTTTTCTGCCTGAACATAATCAATATCCCTCTGTTCCTTGCATTTTCTTATGTCTGTCTAACAGTTTCTTAAACAACATTATCGTATCTGCAACCACCAGTCTGTTCTAGACACCTGTAACAATTTTTACAAAATACTTGCCCTGCACATCTTTGTTAAACTCTTCCTCTCTCACTGTGCTCTAAGACTCTGCCCTATCTATGCTGTCAGGTCTCCACTTTGTCTCCAATCCTCCAGAGAAAAGAGCCCAAGTTTGTCTAACTTCTCCTGATAGCTCCCACCCTCTAATCCAGACAACATTCTAATAAACCTCTTTTGAACCCTATCCAAAATGTTCACATCCTTTCTAAAATGAAACCAGAATTGCACGTGTTACTCTAAGGGGTGGCGAAACAAATGTTTTATTTTGCTGCAACATGACTTCCTTACTCTTGTACTCAATGATCTATGCTGCCTTTACCAGTCTGTCTACTTGTTTGGCCACTTTCAGTGAGCGATGGACTTGGACCCCAAGATCCCTCTGTGGATCAATCTTGTCCACGGTCCTGTCATAAATTGTATGTTTTCCCTTACATTAGTCCTCACAAAGTGGTACACCTCATATTTGCTGAGATTAAACTCCATCTGCCATTTCTCTGCCCTTATTTGTAAATGATCTATATTCTGCATACCTTTTATCAGGCTGTTATACTCTTCACAGCTCTAATCATGGTGCTTCTACATTTCTTAATACTCTATAATTTATTATTTATTCATAATTTAATATTTATTTCCACACTAGTTTGCCCTTTCCTAGAAGTTCCAATTCTGGATTATTGCCCTGAAAATTTATTTTACTTCTCATTCTGCAGGTACTCTGAGCATGTGAAGTATCTCCAGCATTTCTACTCTCTTAAAAAGTAATTTTGAAAGAGAGTGAGATACTTGAGAACTATTGATCTTTATTAAGCCAAGATGACGTGCAAAACTACATTAAAAATGTTGGGCAGGAAAAGATTAATGAGTCCATCAAGCTAATACCAGAATAGTTGTTTTCAGGCGCCATCACACACTATAGTAAAAAGACTCAGAAAAAACAGAAGGTGACCAGAGGACAAATAGAGCACTAAAACATGAATCAGAATCAGGTTTATTATCACAGACAAATATTGTGAAATTTGTTGCTTTGCAGCAGCAGTACTGTGCAATACATACAATTTACTATAAGTTACAATAAAATTACTGTAAGTTTATTTAAAAAATAACTAGTCTGCAAAAAGAGAGCAAAATAGTAAGGTAAGCTTACTTAGTTAAGTACAGAAAAGATTAGCATGGCCAAAGCAACAATAACACACAGCAGTAAGGGGGAAGGTTAAGAGTTTGCTTTCATTCTAAGCACACTTCACAAAAAGGAAGGGACCAAGTAGTTAAGGAGCCCAGTAAATAACACCTGGTTACAGTAATCAGCAGTAGCTTTCAAAACGCATCAGTCTGAGTAGCTGCACCTGTCCATTCATCTCATTCCTTTCTTTCACCACAGTCAGGTACTGATCCATTGGGAATTCTGAATAGTCCAGATGGCAGATTATTCTAATTTTAAAATACTCTCTGGAATATTTTGGCTGCACTCCAAAATGTGCTGAAAATGCACTTTCCCAACACTCAGGGAAGTTTGCAATCTTGACAATATTCACTCTTCTGTTTGTTCAAATAAACTGGTATAGTCTAGCAAATCACAAACATGAGAAATTCTGCAGATGCTGGAAATCCAAAGCAGTAACACACAGAATGCTGGAGAAACTCAGCAGGTCAGGCAGCGCTTATGGGAATGAATAAACAGTTGACAACTTGAGCTGAGAGCCTTCTTCAGGACAGATATGGAAGGGGAAAGATGCCAGCTTAAAAAGGTGGAGGGAGGGGAAGGAGTCTCAGTCGTAGGTGATAGGTGAAGCCAAGTGAATGGGAAAGGTAATGGGCTAGAGAGAAAGGAATCTGGTCGGAGAAGAGAGTGGACCATTGAGGAAAGCGAAGGAGGAAGAGACCCAGGCAGAGATGATAGGCAGGTGAGAAGAGATAAGAGGCCAGAGTGGGGTATAGAAGAAGAGGGGAGGGGTAGGGAAAAATATTTTACCAGAAGGAAACATCAATATTCATGCCATCATTTGGAGACTACCCAGATGTAATGTAAGGTGTTACTCCTCCACCATGAGGATGGCCTCATTGTGGCAAAAAAGGAGGCCATGGACTGACATGTTGGAATGGGAATTAACATGCTTAGCCACTGCGTGGTACCGCTTTTGGTGGATAGAGCACAGGTGCTCGATGAAGCAGTACCCTAATTTATGGCGGGTCTCACTGATGTAGAAGAGCCACATCAGGAGGACAGGATGCAACCAATGGCCCCAGCAGACTCACAGGTGAAGTGTTGCCTCACCCGAAAGGACTGTTTGGGGCCTTGACTGGAGGTGTAGCACTTTGACTGCTTGCAAGGATGTGCCGGGCAGGAATGTTCCTTGCAGAAAGTGGAGAGCAGTAAATAAAGATATGTCTGGTGGTAGGATCCCTTTGGAGATGATGGAAGTTGCAAAGAATGATGTGTTGGATACAAAGTTTCATGGGGTGGTAAGTATGGATGAGATCTCTATCACTGTTAAGATGGGGTGTAGAGAGTGGAATTAATTTCCAAATCTTTTGCACATTGCTGTAATGTGAAAATTAAGATAAGTTATTCTTAAGATTTTATTGGCCTCTTGCTTTGATTTTATGCTATCTTTACTTCGGAGGTGTGGATAAATCACTTTTATCCACACCTCACAAGGTGATAGGTGTGATTTATTTTTGTGTCTCAAGGATTTTTTTTTGTCTGTATGTATTTTCCCAATTACCCTTTGCCAATTTTCCCCTTTTTAGCTTCATGGTTTCTTTTAAGATTCTGGTTTTGGATTGAACAGCAACACTTTTAAATTGAATGCAAAATTCCCTCATGTTTAAGTCATTCTTCTTAACAGTCCCTTTAAGTTGCATCATCAGTTAACTTCTTGCATTTTGGGAAAGAAGATTGAAAATACCCATTCTCGAAAGCTAAAATTTTCGGTGCGCTTTCTCTGTAAGTTGGTCTGCTGAAAAAATATCATATACATTCCATGCATTTGCCTCCTACCTCGCTACTGCTCATTTGCCTTGTCCAGTCTGTGTGTAGATTAAAAGCCTCTGAATACTGTGTTCTTGCTTATTTCTCAGCTTGATCCAAGTTGTACCAGGATTACTGCACTAACCTTATCCTTCAGTTTCCCTATTGCTCATCCTTCCTAAATGTCAAATATTCTTGAACATTTAAGTCGTGTCATAATAAAAACTCTATCTCCTTGCTGGAATTGAGGAGATATTTCCATTCTCATTGTCCTCTGGGCATTATTAAGGAAAAATTGATCAATATAGATAATAATTCTGTTCGTTATAAATCTACATTTATTAACATACTGCAATCATTTATGCATTGTACAACTTAAGTAGCTGTATGAAAGATTTTAATTATGAAGCATAGCTCCTGAATATTACTGTTCAACAAATCAGACAAATAGGAACCAAGTAATTTATTGCTGTTAGTCTGCATTTTAGCAGAATCTAAGATTTTGTTTTGCGCAACAAAATTACACTTGTGCGCAATCATTAATGAGTGCAGTTGTCTTGGTGTTGCACTTCCAGTTAAATGTTGGTATGGTTGAGGCAGCTTAGATCAAGTAAATTCCTTGAGTAAAGGGGTAAAATTGGAGGGCAATGGGGCAATAAGGGGTTCATGCGATAGCTTTGGCAAATAAGGTAAAGTATTCAAAGAGATTCACCATGTTAATTAAGGGCAAAATTATAACTAGCGAGACAATGGGGCCCCTTAAAGATTGAAAAGGTCATCCTTGTGTGGAGCCACAGGAGATGGGTGACAGTCTTAACAAAAAATTCTCATTGTATTTATTGTATGGAAGGACATATATGTCTAGAAACTTGGGGAAGTTAATAGTGATGTCTCAAAGTGAGTCTACGTTACAGAAGAGAATGAGATGGCTGCCTTAAAATGCATAGAGGTAGATAATTCTCTGGTGCCTGATGAAATGTATATTAGGATATTGTAGAAAACTGGGAAAAAAATTGCTGATCCCCTTACAGAGATATTTGTGCACTGTATTGTAGACTAGTCCAGAGAGTTAGATTGCATGTGATGCCTGATTACCTCTCTAATTGGATACAAAATTAGTTTAGTTGTAGTGGAGATTGTTTTTCAGACTAAATACCTGTGATCAGCAGTGTGCCAGTCAGGTTGATGCTGGGTGCACTGGTATTCATCATTTATATTAATGAACGTTGTGAACGTAGGTAGCATAGTTAGTAAATTTGCAGATGATTCTGAAGTAGAAAGTTTAGAAGACAGTGAAGATGCTTATTAAAACTTACAAAGGGATCTTAATCAACTGGGCCAGTAGGCTGAAGAATGGCAGGTGGAATTTAATTCAGATAAATACAAAGTGTTTAAGAAACGAAGAACCCATTTGGCCAGCTACATAGTTCATCAAAAGTAATGACACAGTAGAAAGGATGGTGAAGAAGACATATGCATGCTTACCTCTGATGATCAGAATACTGAGTTTTGGAGTTTGAACAATATATTACAGCTGCACTATTTATTGGTAGGGCCACATTTCTGGTTGCCTTTTAGAGGAAGAATATTAATAAACTGGAGAGGGTGCAAAATTAGCCAGACTGGTAGACATGAGTTATTGGGAAAGACTGGATAGGCTAGGAGAATTTCTCCTGGAGCATAAAAGTCCACTCCAGTTTCTTCTGGAGCAGAGGAGGCACAACTTTTTCACAAAGAGGGTGCTGACTATATGGAATGAGCTGCCAGTGGCAGTAGTGGAGGTAGTGACAGTTAGTACATTTAAAAGGCATTTTGACATCAGTGTGGCTAGGAAAGGTTTAGAGGGCTGTAGACAGGGCTGGCTCAGTTAGGCAAATGGATCAGCATGGAGAGCTTGGGCTATTAGGTCTGTTTCTGCACTGTATCACTCAGTGACTCACTGTAAGTTTCATCTGAATAATGGCTCAGAAAACATCGAGTAACAGTGTTTCAAGAGCTGGAAATTCTCAGCATGTCCTGATCTGCAGCATATCCTCAACCGAAATCACTTAAAACCAAAACATTGTTAATTTCATTTTGTGATGCTTTACTATGGTTGTGATGCCGTGCTATGGAAATCAGCCACCATGTCGGGTTATGGAATAGGACTTCAAAAGTAATTTGTTGTGAAGTATTTATGTCAAATTGTGCTGCAAGGCTTATCCTTTTTTCAGTTTTCTTCCTTTGCTGAGAGTGTGGGAAATAGTTCCGTATTGACATGGGATGTTTTGGTTGTTTACTTGAACATTGCTAACAACATTTTTGGAATATCTTTGTTTTTTTTAAACAAGATCATTGCCATTATCTTCATTCTGGAAGAAAAACAACATCTTGCATTGCAGAATTCAATTTTGAAGCTAGTTATGATCTGCAATCTATTGTGGTGCAAAAAATTTGTTTGTATTCTTTGCATAAATCACTTTCAAATAATGCTCATAGCATCACATGAGGTCAGGATCTCTTTGGTTGCTATGTATGCAAGTAATTTTACTAGGAAATAAAAGTCATAGATTTACCCAGAATGTAACTCAACTGAAACATTTGTGTTTTTTAAAAATTGAGTTTGTACTCTTTATAGTGAAGTTTTTGGATGAAAATTACTTGATAAAGAATGCACAGAGTATTGGAAAGGATGACTTTACATTTGCAAACTAATAAAGCAATACATTTTCCTATTAAATTCATGAACACTTATAGTGTTATTGGTTCCACCTGAAGCTCTCTGGTGGGTGTCATCTCAGTACTATGTTTTCCACAAATCTTTTGTGTCATTATATTGTCTGTTCTGTAGACACTCAGCAATTTAAGAATACCCAAGGCTGTTACATTCATATCATTGAGTTATATATAACCCAGGCACATTTCTACACTTATCTTAATGCATTTTTAAGTCATCAACTTCTGAATGAAGCCGAAGGCTGGTCAGGTTATTTTGGTGCACTTTTTAAAATCTGTTAATGATCACTTATCTTTTGTGTTCAAATTTGGGATTGATTTGGGTGTGTACAATAAAACCTTAGTGCTCAGAATGCAGTATGGTAGGAGTGATCAACACTTGGTTTTCTGTACCATGTCACTCTAGCCTTGAAGACCAGTCAGTTTGCAGATTCCTTTTCTGATTTTCCGGTTCTCTTTGCTGAACTCGGTGCCTCTGGAAATTTCAGTAGTGCAGTTGCCATTTCTGTTATCTCACTAGTACTGGCTTTGACTCAGTGGGCAATGTTGTCACCTTTGTGTCAGAATATTAAAGCTCTGCTATAGAAATGAGCATCTTCTTTCTTAATGCTTCAGTGTAATACTATCGGGGTGTAGCACAAGGCTGCTGTTCATCAGATGAGAAATAGAGGCTGCACTCTAGGATGGATGTAATGGGTTCCATAGCACTATTTCAAGAATACTTGCATTTATTTTTGATACCCTGGGAAAGATTTATCCCTAAAGTGAAATTTCTCTTGTTAGATGTATATAGGGTGAAATTAAACTTGGGCCATAAATTACAATAATGAATGAACCTCAAAAAGTGTTACTTCAGTTTTGCAAAATAGTTGGAAAATGGAGGGTAAAAAGCACCTGTATAATTGAAGTAACACACATCAAAGTTGCTAGTGAACGCAGCAGGCCAGGCAGCATCTCTAGGAAGAGGTGCAGTCGACGTTTCAGGCCGAGACCCTTCAGGAAGAGTGAGTAAGGGATTTGAAAGTTGGAGGGGGAGGGGAGATCCAAAATGGTAGGAGAAGACAGGAGGGGGAGGGATGGAGCCAAGAGCTGGACAGGTGATAGGCAAAAAGGATACGAGAGGATCATGGGACAGGAGGTCCGGGAAGAAAGACAAGTGGGGAGGGGAACCCAGAGGATGGGCAAGGGATATATTCAGAGGGACAGAGGGAGAAAAAGGAGAGTGAGAGAAAGAATGTGTGTATAAAAATAAGTAATAGATGGGGTACGAGGGGGAGGTGGGGCATGAGCGGAAGTTAGAGAAGTCGATGTTCATGCCATCAGGTTGGAGGCTACCCAGACGGAATATAAGGTGTTGTTCCTCCAACCTGAGTGTGGCTTCATCTTTACAGTAGAGGAGGCCGTGGATAGATATGTCAGAATGGGAATGGGATGTGGAATTAAAATGTGTGGCCACTGGGAGATCCTGCTTTCTCTGGCGGACAGAGCGTAGGTGTTCAGCAAAGCGGTCTCCCAGTCTGCGTCGGGTCTCTGATTAGGAACTGATTAGGTCTGGAATCCAAAAAGAAGCGTAGAGCTTTGAGACCTTCAGGGACCTAATCAGTTCCCCTGTACCACAACTCTGCTCCGTCTAGCAGAATTAGTCCTTACTCTTAATAATTTCTCCTTCGACTCCTCCCACTTCCTCCAAACTAAAGGTGTAGCTATGGGCACCCATATGGGTCCTAGCTATGCCTGCCTTTTTGTTGGCTTTGTGGAACAATCTATGTTCCGTGCCTATTCTGGTATCTGTCCCCCACTTTTCCTTCGCTACATCGACGACTGCATTGGCGCTGCTTCCTGCACGCATGCTGAGCTCGTTGACTTTATTAACTTTGCCTCCAACTTTCACCCTGCCCTCAAGTTTACCTGGTCCATTTCCGACACCTCCCTCCCTTTTCTAGATCTTTCTGTCTCTGGAGATAGCTTATCCACTGATGCCTACTATAAGCCTACTGACTCTCACAGCTATCTGGACTATTCCTCTTCTCACCCTGTCTCTTGCAAAAACGCCATCCCCTTCTCGCAATTCCTCCATCTCCGCCGCATCTGCTCTCAGGATGAAGCTTTTCATTCTAGGACAAGGGAGATGTCTTCCTTTTTTAAAGAAAGGGGCTTCCCTTCCTCCACTATCAACTCTGCTCTTAAACGAATCTCCCCCATTTCACGTACATCTGCTCTCACTCCATCCTCCCGCCACCCCACTAGGAATAGGGTTCCCCTGGTCCTCACCTACCACCCCACCAGCCTCCGGGTCCAACATATTATTCTCCGTAACTTCCACCACCTCCAACGGGATCCCACCACTAAGCACATCTTTCCCTCCCCCCCCCCGCTGCATTCCGCAGGGATCGCTCCCTACGCGACTCCCTTGTCCATTCGCCCCCCCCATCCCTCCCCACTGATCTCCCTCCTGGCGCTTATCCTTGTAAGCGGAACAAGTGCTACACATGCCCTTACACTTCCTCCCTTACCACCATTCAGGGCCCCAAACAGTCCTTCCAGGTGAGGCGACTCTTCACCTGTGAGTCGACTGGGGTGATATACTGCGTCCGGTGCTCCCGATGTGGCCTTTTATATATTGGTGAGACCCGACGCAGACTGGGAGACCGCTTTGCTGAACACCTACGCTCTGTCCGCCAGAGAAAGCAGGATCTCCCAGTAGCCACACATTTTAATTCCACATCCCATTCCCATTCTGACATGTCTATCCACGGCCTCCTCTACTGTAAAGATGAAGCCACACTCAGGTTGGAGGAACAACACCTTATATTCCGTCTGGGTAGCCTCCAACCTGATGGCCTGAACATCGACTTCTCTAACTTCCGCTAAGGCCCCACCTCCCCCTCGTACCCCATCTGTTACTTATTTTTATACACACATTCTTTCTTTCACTCTCCTTTTTCTCCCTCTGTCCCTCTGAATATACTCCTTGCCCATCCTCTGGGTCCCTGCCCCCCACTTGTCTTTCTTCCCAGACCTCCTGTCCCATGATCCTCTCGTATCCCTTTTGCCTATCACCTGTCCAGCTCTTGGTTCCATCCCTCTCCCTCCTGTCGTCTTCTATCATTTTGGATCTCCCCCTCCCCCTCCAACTTTCAAATCTCTTACTCACTCTTCCTTCAGTTAGTCCTGACGAATGGTCTCGGCCTGAAACATCGACTGCACCTCTTCCTAGAGATGCTGCCTGGCCTGCTGCGTTCACCAGCAACTTTTATGTGTGTTGCAACTTGAGGTGTGCAACGTGATCTGGAATCAGTGGCCGGGTTAATTTAAACAAGTTCCCTTTTGAATTACAGGCATAAACTTTTCATGTGGTTATTTGAGCTGAATTCATGTTTATACAAGCGCATGGCAACAGCATCAAAGGCCTGAAGTTTATTGAGAGGAGAATGGCATGAAACAGGGAGGAAGTTGGTGCTTAGAAAATTTAATTCTTGATGAAATTAAAGGCACTTTGTTTCATGTGTAAATGTGTAACCATTGAGACAACTCTGAGTTACTGCATTCCGAACCCATGGCCTTCTATTTTGGGAATCGCTTGAATTTAATGTTCCCTGGTGTACTTTCTATGCTATTTGAATGGTAAACATTTATAATGAAAGAAATGTGAATGACATCATGTCCCTGTTATTTTGCCGGAAGTAACTCAAATTACTTCAGATTTATGACTTAAAATGGCAAGGAAAAGTTTTCCAACACTTTAGTGTAACAAATTCCAGAAATGACCTAAGAGTGATTTCTAATCTGCAGGAATTTAAATAAAAAATAACTTTCAAGTGGATTAAATATTATTTATCATTGACAAAACGTAAGTGCAGGGACTGTAGATATTGGGAGGAGTCAGTTGAAGTCAAAGCTTCTGTGTGGCATAATAGTGAATTGCATCTAAACTCATTGTGACATATTTATGAAATACAATGCATTCTCTTTGAATTGTTAAACATTTGCATTCACCATTATTCCATGTCTGAACATATCTTAACTCACCACACAGGCTCATCGATGGCAATTCCTGTAAACTTAAGGCCTCCTTTAAAATCCCTTGTCCTTATCTCGCTTCTGAGCTTAATTTCTTCAGAAAGTTGATGTTCATTTACCATTTTTTGTAGAGATAGTTTTTTTTTAACAGTTTCTTTATTCTGTGAGCTGAAAAATTCCTTCGTCCCAAGAAACAAATACAGATCTGAGAAAAGTGGCATGGAAACCAGCTAGTAAAGTAAAATGCTAACAACGAGCTAACAAATAAGCACATTTTCCTGAATATTCTGCCTTCCTCTGTCTGCCAAAGAAAACAATAAATCAGAGGCTTCTAAGAAATCAAAACCGTTGATTTGTCAACATGTGCCAACTTGCAGATCAGTGACTCAGGTCATAAACTTTGCTGTTCCCCTCCCATCCCAGTGGACCAAAGTCCCGTTTGATGTAATCTCCTGAATACGTGTTTATGATGGAACTGATTGAAGGACTGCTTTTGCCTCTGCACAGAAATTCTTTCAGAAAAGTTCACATGCGAGCACTCATCGATTATTTTTTGACTTACAAACTGTCAATGGTTGACATCAGTTCTTCAGTCAAGGCTGGACCCATGAAGAAATGCTTTAAAGAAACAGCAATTGGGTTGCCACGTTAAAGTGGACTGGTGAAGTTTTGGACTAAGTTTTAGATTGCGAGTTAACTCAGAAAATGAAAATGCAATGGAAACTGACTGAAACCTGCAGAAGATTCCTCTGCATCCTGGATCTAGGTATCTTAGAGTGAGTTCTATTGAATTGATGGATGTGTGAAGTTGAAAGTATGTTAATCACAATCTGATGGATTTAGCGTGCATGAGAGGATTTGGGACAGGTGAAAGCAGCAGGTGAAACTTCTGTTTGCAGATGCAAAACCACAGCAAAAGCAGCAGTAATGGTACAGCTTGATGTGGAAAGATGTAGGCTGCGTCAAGGTGAGAGTTAAGGATGATTGGCCTGAACTTCAGCTTGCAGGAATTACTGAGAAAAATTGAGCAGGTATAGTAAGAAGAAAATTATCTTATTATGACCTGATGTTTATTTCATTTTATAAAAAGATATAGTTGAGTTTAATTTATGTTGTTATTTTTATCACACTGAACTCAGAATTTTTCATACTGAATTAATCATTTTAAATTACTTTTTTTTATACAGGGGGTTAAGAATGGTTATTGTTGCACAGCAAGGGAGTTAACGACTGCATCATTGTAGAAAACGTCAATGTGTATTTGTATCAGATTTGGAGAGAATTGTAATGTGCTTTAATATTATAAAAGATTATAAATGTGGGTCATTTCCATTTTGTTGTTAGGGTTGTCTGCCACAGTTACAGAGAGCATTGTCATAAAGTGGAGAGATTGGTGCTTCCTTTGTTCATGAGTTTGGTTAGTTCTAATGTTTCACAAGTTCAGCAGTGTAAAATTAAGTAGTTAAGGCCATAGTTGAAATGATTATACATTAGCATCAGCAAACTTCAACTTTTCATTGAGAGGGCAGCCAGAGGAGGCTTAATTATGAATCTGAAGTGTATCAGTGAATACTTGTGTGATAATTAATATTATTTCATGACATTTGTAATTGGGTGTTGTTACTAAAAGGGAGATAGAATTTGCCATTGATAGGGTGGAAAACTGTAAAATCACCAGTTCTGGTTACAATTGTTGATTGCCATCTGTTAACAGCAGGGGTGACAATTTATTGAGATTCTGAAAATATTCTGTGACTAATTAACATTTTGTCATTCACTGGATGAATGATTCACGTTGTCAGAATTTCACTCCCAAGAGCTTGCAATTACCTTCACGGATCTGCTACCAAGGTCTAATTGCCTAGTCAATTTAGGAAAAGCAGATTCTAAGCCAACAACATTTCCTATTCATAACATTCTATGGCTGGATCACAGATGGGTGCTACCAATTGTGCATCCATTGCCTGTGCGATACTTGGATAAACTGAACCGTTTATCCTGAACTTGAACATACTTCCTCTCTGTAGCAGTAATTAGGAAAAAAATAAGTTTCACATTTGTTTAATGTTATGAAATCAGTGTTTATTTGATGGATAGCACTAAAGTTGGAAGCTTGGGTATTGGATTTCAGATTGAAAAGGGAGTATTTCTAAGGCAGAATAACATCGATATGCCTGTCATTCCAATAATCTGAAGTATATTTCTGTTAATAATATGTGGATGTTTGAACATCAGAAAATAGTGAATTTGTACACATCAAGAACATGACTGATAGAACCAAGGCTTGTTCAAATGTACAAGAACTAGGCTGTGTTCGGAAAGGAGTTTAATAGCTTAAGATAATGTTTGTACCATTTCCTGTTAATTTTCATGGAGCATGAACACAGTACATATAATCACAACCAACACTGCCTTAGTCATAACCTGCATTGTGTAAGTCAATTGCAGTCTCAAATTGAAACACTTCACCATAAATGTAGTTATAGCACATGATCTGTTAATTAATAGTCTAAGATATTCATATTTTCCCCTCAGTTCATGCGTGCTTTAATTTCTGTCAGGGGATTTAGTGCTGATGCCAAGACAGTATTAATTCCCATCCACAAATTGGCCTGTTAATGCTGTTGAATATCACTAAAAAGTAATTACACTTATTTTGTTAGAGATGGTCATTAACTAACATGTGCGCTGATACTTTGATCAAATACTGTTTCATTATCTGAAAATCAGTGAATGGAATTGAATGCAGTGCAGGAATCAATGAACATTCTTATTTCCAACAATATGTTTGGGAAATTGAAAAAGGTGATCTGGCCTTGGATACTTTTCTGAGAAAATTGTTCAATGATATTCTGAGTTCAAGATCAATAACCTTCAACTGCCACAACTAATTTACTTTCTGCTACTGTGACTCCAACTAGTTCAGAATGTTCCTATTGACTTCCATTTTACCAGGGCTTCTGAATGTCATCTCTATCTTCATGCCAACAACAGTCAATTATACTCAGCCACAACATTTGTTCTGTGTGTGGATAGAAGCTGCAATGAGGCCTTGAAACTAAGTGGGCCAAGTGAAAACCAAGCTGCGTAAGAGAAAGCAGGTTATGTGACGGTAACACACATCAAAGTTGCTGGTGAACGCAGCAGGCCAGGCAGCATCTCTAGGAAGAGGTACAGTCGACGTTTCAGGCCGAGACCCTTCGTCAGGGCTGATGAAGGGTCTCGGCCTGAAACGTCGACTGTACCTCTTCTTAGAGATGCTGCCTGGCCTGCTGCGTTCACCAGCAACTTTGATGTGTGTTGCTTGAATTTCCAGCATCTGCAGAATTCCTCGTGTTATGTGACGGTATCAGGTTCCCCGTCTAAACAGTCTAAAACTCAAAAGAAGTTTTTGAGCACTATCCAAATAGATATTTACAGTTATACCTCACTATAGGGAGGCTATACTGTGTCTATCTACTCTTCAAAGACTAACTTGTGTACCTGTCTAGTCTCTGTAGTGAGGTCTAGCTGCCAATACCTACTGTTTGAGTGGTGGGTCCCCCACAGCTTTTCAGAAATCTTTTATCAATTAGAAATCTATTGTGGGTGTTCAAAGTGTGTTAAGAACAAAGCGGATTCAAAGGAGGAGATCCAGCTAATGAAGTATTTTAAGGATGGTTTATTTTATTTTTAATGATGCATGTTTAAGTTTAGACCAATACAATGGATTCTGGTTAATCAGCACAGTTGCTTATTTGGAACAACTCTTAAACAGTGAAGACTAATCGAGTACAATTTCTAGCTAGCATCAGTTGTGTGCACTTCCATGGCCTTTAGGCACTACATTGTGCTTAGAGTGAGCGGTTTTTAAATAGCTTCGGTTGTGTTTGTGTTCAAAAAGCAGTGACTTTCTCATTGATTGCTGGTGAGAAGTAAGCAGTAAGACAACTCAGAACTGTTTTGCTGCACTGCAGTTTCAAGCATTCAGGTTTGGAGATACTGGCATGGTTAGAGCATTGGCTGATTGGTAGGAGGCAGTGAATGGGAGTAAAAGGATCCTTTTCTGGTTGGCTGCCAGTGACTAGTGGTCTTCCGCAGGGGTCAGTGTTTGAACCACTTCTTTTTGTACAGTATACCAATGAGTTAGATGATGGAATAGACGGGTTGGTGCCAAGTTTGCAGATGATATGAAGATTGGTGGAGGGGCAGGTAGTGTTGAGGAAATAGGAAGGCTGCAGAAGGACTTAGACACATTAGGAGAATGAGCAAGAAAGTGGCAAATGAAATATGATGTTGGAAAATTCATGGTCATCCACTTTGGTAGTCGAAATAAATGTGCAAACTATTTTTTAGAAGGGGAGGAAATCCAAGAATCTGAGATGCAAAGGGACTTGGAAGTCCTTGTGCAAAACACCTTAAAAGCTAACTTGCAGGTTGAGTTGGTGGTGAGGAAGGCAAATGCAATGTTAGCATTCATTTCAAGATGTCTAGAATACAAGAGCAGGGATGTGATGCTGAGGCTTTATAAGGCACAAGTGAGGACTCACCTTGAACATTGTGAACAGTTTTGGCTCCTTATCTAAGATGGCTGGCATTGGAGATGGTTCAGAGGAAGTTCACAAGGATGATTCTGGGAATGAAAGGGTTATCATATAAGGAACATTTGATAGTTCTGGGTCTGTACTCGCTGGAATTTAGGATGGGGGGGTGGATCTCATTGAAACCTTTTGAATGTTAAAAGGCCTAGACAGAGCAGATGTGGAAAGGATGTTTCCCTTGGTGGGGTGGGGGGGCTAGGACAAGAGGGCACAGCCTCAGGATAGAGGGGCATTGATTTAAGACAGAGATGTAGAGAAATTTTTTAAGCCAGAGGGTGGTTAATTTGTGGAATTTGTTACCACAGGCAGCTGTGGAGGCCAGGTCACTGAGTGTATTAAGGCAGAGCTTCATCAGTTCTTGATTGGACATGGCATCAAAGCTTACATGGAGAAGGCCAGTGAGTGGGGCTGAGGAGGGAAAAAAGGATCAGCCATGATTGAATGGTGGAGTAGACTAAATGGGTCAAGTGGCCTAATTCTGCTCCTGTGTCTCATGGTCTTCTGGAGATGCCAGAAACAGCCTGGAGTGAAAATGAAATGATTTCACAATTTCAGTTGGGTAGGAACTACAAAGAATTTGAAGATTTTGGCAATCATCATGAATGTTACAATGAAAATGAAGATATGGAATATGCAATTGATGAAATTATTGTATGATGGCAGCCTGTCATATGCACTAGGTGTTTGCACTGGTTTTGTTCATTTACAATCAAAAGAATACAGCAACGTATACGAGATTAATTCCTTCATTAACAAGTATTAAGAACTAATGCAGCTTTATAGTACTTTCACAGTATTTGTCATATTCTAATTTGTTTATTTCATTTAAATATGCAATTTGTTACTCAGTTGTACAGTAGTTTGTCTTTTTTATACCTTTTTAGCTATTTCCATGAAACTTTGGCTAATTGGGGCAGTCACTTAATGGGTCAAAATGTACTGGTCCCAATGCGTTGCAATTAACTGAAATTCATTGTAGTTTTTAACCATACTTTTAACACACAGGGGATTTCTAATTTGTAAAAGATTTCTGAATTATAGAAGATTGACAAAATACAAAGGATTTCCAGCCACGGGTACAATTCTTAAAAGCTTAAAGAACATACCAATGCAATGCAGATGAATGAAACTGAAGGCTGAGGAATGAATTCCAGTTCTTCTTTCTGTCACACCATCTTTCTGTTATTCTCCTTGACATTTCTAACATTTTCCAATGCATCCTCATTTATTCTCTTTTCTACATGATATCATCTACATGTGATGTTTTCCAGATACCTTTGCTGGGACAAAGTAATTTACACAGATGGTTCAAAAGTTTCTCAGGGCAATGGTGCTAATAAATTGGCTACAGTTGACTACTTTAATGTAGACCAATTAATATAGTGCCATGTCTGGTGTTTGGATAATGTAGACAAATGTAGCATGGTTTCTTCAGTCTGCAAACCTCTGAACATCTCTTAGCAGCCAGCCCAAGTACCCTTTAATCTTTGAACAGATCACGGCTTCAATTTTCCTTACGAACTGAAGATTGGTTCTTGTTGTACCAAGAAGTTGAGCAAGAAATATTTGTTAAAAGTTTAACTGTCACACTCTGACCCTTTGTAAAGGTCAATCTGCTGTTGTAGAAAGCTGAGGTTAGCAATAAACCTCTTCGGCCCTGCAAGCTGAAATATTCATCACAGTTAATAATGGTTAAGAACTACTTGATGGGATCATTATCCTTCTATTGAGTATAGGCTGAGGAGGCAGAAATTGGCTGAACTATGCTGTCCAGCTTTACAGGCAGGACCTGGATGAGAAATTTTGAATCCTTTGGTCACTTGTTGTTGCTGGACAGGATCAGCTTACAAACAGTTGGGCAGAAGCTTAGCCAGGTTATAGTTGGGCCCAATGTGCTGTGTCTTTTTATATGGTGAGGTGAATTGAATTGACTGAGCTGGATAATACAGTTGGCTTCTGGTCCAAGCTTCTGCAGTGACTTTGTTATTTCTGTGCTGGGCATTGAGGATACACATGGAGTCATAGCTTTGTGTTAGTTGTTGCATTTCCACTTCTCGCAACAGGTGTCAGAGAACTGCTTCTGGTATTTAACATGCATGTTGTCTTTTGTTGTAGCTTCATCTGGATGACTTCTCACATTTAGGAATGGTTTCCTCTTTTCAATTGAACCGGGGCATTTCTCTGTTTTGGCTCATTAGCCTTGCAATTACACTGCAGATAGTGCTATAATAACAAATTTGCTGCCTCCACATAATTCGAATGTCTCATTAACACCCAGTTTTGAAATGCTAAATCTATTCCAAATCCAACTCCTCAGCACACTGGAAGTAAAATGGAAAGCCTGTCCTCAGTTGCCATCTGTATGCAGTTTGCATGTTCTCCTTTTGGGTTTTTTCCAGGTTCTCCCATAAGTTTCTCTGAACTCTGCCAGGTGTTAGGAAAGCCAGAGGGAACTGATGGAAGGAAAAGACACAGGGACGTAAGTTGAGGAATGGGCTGATGGGAATACTCTGACTCCAGGAACCAAATGATCTCATCTTGTGTTTATGGAAATAATCCCAGCACGGTCTCTTTTTTTTATAACTTTGCATGGGGCCAGGGAGTTGAAAACTTTGGAAACACGTCCAAAATTATCAGCTCCTTCTGCATATGCTTCATATACTGCAAGCAACCAGTTACTGAGGCCTGATTCCAAAATGTGTCAAATTTGGATGAAACAATGGTCGTCATGTCCAAAGGCAATGATGGTGGCAATGATGGTGTAGACTGAACTTGATTTTCTATAATAACCAAAGATAAGATGGGAATTAGCCCAGCATTTATTCCCATTTCAAATTTCCCTTGAAAACGTGACAGTAAGCCACCTTACTAACTTGGTGGAGGCTCTTCTTAGTGCTGTAGTACAGGGAGTGCAAGGATTTTGGTCCAGTGATAATCAAATAACCAAGATATATAACTAAGAATGGTGTTACACTTGCATTGGAATTTGTAGATGATAATAGTCTCTTGCATTTGGAAAAAAATGGTTGAGGTCTTGACAAGTTGCTGCATTGCAATTTGCAAATGATACACGCAATAGCCACAGTTTGCCGATGGTAGAGGGAGGACTATTTCAAGTTCAAGTTTATTGTCATCTGACTATACATATATACAACCAAACAAAGTAATGTTCCTCTGCAGCACAGTCACCCACACACAATATATATCACACACAACACATAAACCAAGATATTATACTATTAAAAAGTTAATAAAATATAATTCAAAATGTATGCAGTAAAGCACAGCATTGGTAAGCAGTGCTCACTGTCCTAATGATGAGACCTCAGTGATGGTTGGGTAGTCATTAGTCTCTCAGCCTGAGGGAAGAAGCTGTTAGCCAGTTTGGCAGTCCTCGACCTGATTCCTCTGCACCTCATTCCTGATGGTAGTGGGTCAAAGAGATTGTGGAATGGGTTGTAGGGATCCTCAGTAATGCTTTGGCCCCTTCACCTTCAATGCTTCCAGTAACTGTCAAAAATAGGGAGGGGTAGGGAGAACCCGATGATCCTCTTGGCAGTTTTTACTGTCCTCTTCCGGTCCAATGCCTTGCAGCTTCCAACCCACACAATGATGCAGCCAGACAGAAGACTCAACGGTGCTCCTGTAGAATATTGTTAGAATGGGGGTGTGGAGCCTTGCACACCCCAGTCTTCTCAGAAACTGCTGTGCCTTCTTGACTAGTGAGGAGGTGCTGAGAGTCCAGGTTAGATCGTCCATCATGTGCACACCTAGGAATTTTGTGCCTTCCACTTTCTCTTTGGTAAAGCCATTGATGTGCAATGGAAAATTGGGTTCCACTCAAGTGAGCTTTTTTTGTCTAGTTTGTAATCAGGCAGCTTAAGTTACAGTTGTAGTCATCCAAGCAAACAACGTGCATTTTATCACAGCCTTATCCTCTGACTTCCGTTTGGTCAAAAGCCAAGAGCCAGCCAGAAGATAAATGCTTGCCACAGGTTTCCAACATCTAAATTCATCATGTAGTCTGGGTGTTTTCTTCACAAGTCTGTTACAATTAATGGTTTTCAGGATGTTGATGGTAGATTAGCCACAGGATAGGGGTAATATTTGGTTTAAATGGTTATGACCTGCCATGTAAGGGCTACAAAAATTATTTAGTTCTGATCAATGTTAATTGTGGCCCAGGACCTGTTCACTGCGGAATCTGATTGCTGCTACTGCCCAAGTAATCCTGAATGAGACTGAATGTTGCTTTCAGAATGAAGACAAGGGTGAAATGTTAGTTACTGGTGGGAATGAGCCAGAGTGAATCATGTTTGATAATGGATGCCCCATATCCCAGCTTATGAACATCTGACTTATGCACAGCTCATACATGAAAAGGAGCATTTAGGAGAGCAGCAAGTGGGTTTGCTGGTTGTGAGGGGCAACAGGCATCTTCTGCTGCATGGAAACTCTTGATAGCTACATTATTGACTTGTGAACTGTCCAGATTACAAATCTGCATATTCATTGTCTCGCCAAGATGAAAATAATGTTGTAGCAGGAATGTAATCAAGATAAACTGCCAGAAATTATTACCACTTTGATATCAAATGATGCTCAAGGGTCATTTACTCAACCATGTGTGGATCTAAACAAATTAGTGAGGTAAAATAATGTGCAATTGTGAAGTATGTGAAGTGGTATCCCTGGAGAATCAGTATTTTGACTGTTTTGTCTTTGTTTTACTCAGGATATTCAGGCTGAGATTGATGCTCACAATGACATTTTTAAGAATATTGATGGCAACAGACAAAAGATGGTGATGGTCTTGGGTAATTCAGAGGAAGCTGCCTTGCTCCAGCAACGTCTTGATGACATGAACCAGCGATGGAGTGATCTGAAGACAAAATCTGTCAATATCAGGTTCGTAGACTGAGACAAGTGTTGTTGGAATACCTTACATTGAAAGCGTAGACAAAGGCCTTAATTTGTAGCTGAAGAATGTCAGTTTGTCTGAACATAAAATGAAACAAAGCTATGAAGTGATAAGTTTCAAAATACTAAGAGGAAGGCAAATCAGTAAATGACAGAACACAAAAAAAATCAGTTCTCAGCTGTTCGGAATGAATATAGTTAGACAAAAGTGAATTGTGCCAAATAATGCAAACACAAGAAAATCTGCAGATGCTTTAAATTCAAGCAACACACACAAAATGCTGGTGGAACGTAGCAGGCCAGGCAGCATCTATAGAAAGAAGGGCAGATGACGTTTCGGTGTGAGACCCTTCGAAGGGTCTCGGCCCGAAACATCAACTGCAGAGTCCTGATGAAGGGTCTTAGCCTGAAACATCGATGCATTTCTTCCTATAGATGCTGCCTGGCCTGCTGTGTTCCAACAGCATTTTGTGTGTGCCAAATAATGTTTAAATTCAATGGATATGCTATCAGTCATGTGAAATTAGTCCTAACTTCAACAGAGTAGAAGTTTTGGGAGGAATATAATTCATTACATATCATATTTAATGCTTTTAAGGAATGGGATGGATTTGAGAGGAATCGTGTCAGATAATGTTCCTCTTATATTTTGTCTTAAAACTTTAACAATTGTGTGTGGAATTTAGCTCCTTGAAAATAGAAGATGTCATAGCTGGAAGAAATGAGAAGTTTATTTTAAATTTATTTTGTGAATGGGGTTGGTTTTCAGAAGTGAAATACAAGCTCTTAAAAGCCTAAGACTTTGTGACCTGCTTCTTCACTGGTCCTCCCAACATAAGATTGTATTCATAAGATTGGTGTTATCTTGCATTAATTACAAAGCACTCATTGTTTCAAATAATGATCTGAGCTGTTTGGAATACTAGCAGATTTAAAGTAACACATATCCATGACTTTGTAAAACCAAATAAGCTGGTACAGGTGGCCCCTGTTTTCCGAATGTTTGCTTTACGACACCTTGCTGTCATGGAAGACCTACATCAGTTACCTGTTTTCGCTAACAGAAGATGCTTTCACTGTTACGAGAAAAGGCAGTGCACACCTGAACAGCCAAGTTCCTCCCCCGGAACTGCATTCTAGCCAGCATTGCTTAAACACGTGCTTTATCTCAATTTATTTTGTGCATCCGTTAGCATGATGAGTTCTAAGGTATCGGAAAAGCCTAAAAGAGCTCGTAAGGGTGTTACACTTAGCGTAAAACTAGACATAATTAAGCGTTTCGATCGTGGTGAACGAAGTAAGAACATTGTCCGCATGTTGAACTTGCCTGCGTCCACCATTTATACTATTTATACGCAGAGAGAAAGAATTTTGAAAGCTGCCGATGTTACTGTTGGTTCTGCTCGTAGCAAAGTGGTCTCTCAGCATCCAGTAATGGATAAAATGGAAAGTCTCTTGCTTGAGTGGATTAATGGGTGTACAAAGCATGGTGTTCCGTTAAGTTTCCTTATACTTAAGGAAAAATCAGTCAGTCTTTTTAATAAGCTGAAACAGAAAGCACTGGACGATGGTGATGAAAGCGTTGCGAAAGTGGAATTTAAAGGTAGTCATGGGTGGTTTGATCGGTTTCTGAGGCGAGGGCAGCTCCATAGTTTAAGCAGTGGTCCCCAACCTCTGGACCGTGGACTGATATGTGGCTGCGAAGAATGCAGGGGTGCAGCGGTAGTCGGAAAGCACCCAGCAGACCTTTAAGAGAAAAAGCCAAAATAAACAAGCTAATTAATTAGGTGCCGCCAGGCACATAAATGTCGGCCCAGATCAGAGGCGATTGCCAATTGCGTCAGGTGGTTATTTGTATAAGCAAGTCATAGTCATACTTTATTGATCCCGGGAGAAATTGGTTTTCGTTACAGTTGCACCATAAATAATAGTAATAAAACCATAAATAGTTAAATAGTAATATGTAAATTATGCCAGGAAATAAGTCCAGGACCAGCCTATTGGCTCAGGGTGTCTGACCCTCCAAGGGAGGAGTTGTAAAGTTTGATGGCCATAGGCAGGAATGACTTCCTGTGACGCTCTGTGTTGCATCTCCGTGGAATGAGTCTCTGGCTGAATGTACTCCTGTGCCCACCCAGTACATTATGTAGTGGATCGGAGACATTGTCCAAGATGGCATGCAACTTAGACAGCATCCTCTTTTCAGACACCACCATCAGAGAGTCCAGTTCCATCCCCACAACATCACTGGCCTTACGAATGAGTTTGTTGATTCTGTTGGTGTCTGCTCCCCTCAGCCTGCTGCCCCAGCACACGACAGCAAACATGATAGCACTGGCCACCACAGGCTCAGAGGACATCCTCATCGTCCGGCAGATGTTAAAGGACCTCAGTCTCCTCAGGAAATAGAGACGGCTCTGACCCTTCTTGTAGACAGCCTCAGTGTTCTTTGACCAGTCCAGTTTATTGTCATTTTGTATCCCCAGGTATTTGTAATCCTCCACCATGTCCACACTGACCCCCTGGATGGAAACAGGGGTCACCGGTACCTTAGCTCTCCTCAGGTCTACCACCAGCTCCTTAGTCTTTTTCACAGTAAACTGCAGATAATTCTGCTCACACCATGTGACACAGTTTCCTACCGTAGTCCTGTACTCAGCCTCAGCTCCCTTGCTGATGCATCCAACTATGGCAGAGTCATCCGAAAACTTCTGAAGATGACAAGACTCTGTGCAGTAGTTGAAGTCCGAGGTGTAAATGGTGAAGAGAAAGGGAGGCAAGACAGTCTCCTGTGGAGCCCCAGTGCTGCTGATCACTCTGTCGGACACACAGTGTTGCAAGCACATGTACTGTGGCCTGCCACTCAGGTAATCAAGAATCCATGACACCAGGGAAGCATCCACCTGCATCACTGTCAGCTTCTCCCCCAGCAGAGCAGGGCGGATGGTGTTGAACACATTGGAGAAGTCAAAAAACATGACCCTCACAGTGCTCGCTGGCTTGTCCAGGTGGGCGTAGACACGGTTCAGCAGGTAGACGATGTGTTTAACTGTGACGAAACTGCAATTTATTGGAGTCTTCCTGATTCTGGTAAGTGAAACTACACTGTACATACATTATTTCTACTTTATATAGGCTGTGTATTTATCATATCATTCCTGCTTTTACTATATGTTACTGTTATTTTAGGTTTTGTGTGTTATTTGGCATGATTTTGTAGGCTATTTTTTGGGTCTGGGAACGCTCAAAAATTTTTCCCATATTAATCAATGGTAATTGCTTATTCACTTTACAATATTCCAGCTTACGAACCGTTTCATAGGAACGCTGTACCTTCGGATAGCAGGGGAAACCTGTAATTTCCACATCCTGGTCTCCCAGCAAACTGAGTGTGAATGTTTAATTATAAAATATAGTACAGGGTGAGTGCCCCTTAGCCAAAAACTTCTGAAATCCAAACTTTTTTTGAGCGCTCACACAAAGTTACAAATGGAAAATTCCACAAGGCGCTGGGAAGATTCTCAGGCGAAGCACAATTCTCTGCGCATTTGAGAGTTCTGAGAAGTTAGCTGACATATGTAATGAAAAATAGAAAAACACTGCAAAAGCAAAACATTAAAATCTCAGTTGTGTATTGAAAGAATGAATTCATCAGTGTTTTGGGGAGGGGCACGTGCTACTTAACAGTATGCTGATCATGATACAAGCAAAGATTGTGACTAATGAAAATCGAACACCAAAAAAAGTTTACAATTCTGATTGTTTTTGTACCACAGACCATAAGATAGAGAAGCAGAATTAGGACATTTGGTGCATGGAGTCTGCTCCACCATTTCATCATGGCTGATCCAATTTTCTCCTCTGCCTTCTCCCTGTATCCCTTCATGTCTTGAAGAAAGAATCTATCAATACCAAGCAAGAATCTATCAACCTCTGCCTTAAACATACATAAAGACGGCCTCCACAGCTGCATGTGGCAAAGAATTCCATAGATTCATCACCCACTAGCTAAAGAAATTCCTCCTCATGTCAGTATTAAACCAACACCCCTCTATTCTGAGGCTGTGTCCTCTGGTCTTAGACTCTTCCACCATCCTCTCCACATCTACTGAATCAAGGCCTTTCACCATTCGATAGGTTTCAATGAGGTCACCCCTCATTCTTCTGAATTCCAGTGAATATAGGCCCAGAGTGATCAAATGCTCTTCATATGACAAACCGTTCAATCTTGAAATAATTTTTGTGATGCTCCCACTATCTCTTCAGCCATCTCCTTCCGAGCTCTGGGGTGTGTACCATCTGGTATGACATCCACCTTCAGACCTTTCAGTCTCCCAGAAACCTTTCCAGTTATGGCAACTTCATACTTCATGACCCCTGAAACTTGGAACTTCCATCATAATGCCTTCCACAGTGAAGACTGATGCAAAATACTTATTCAACTCATCCAGTATGTCATTGTCCCCATTACTACCTCTCCACTATCATTTTCCAGTGGTCCGCTATCCATTCTCACCCCTCTTTTAAACTTTATGTATCTGAAGAAACTTTTGGTATCCTCTTTGATATTATGGCTAGCTACTTTCATATTCCATCTTTACCTTAATGACTTTTTTAGTTGCCTTCTATTGGTATTTGAAAGCTTCCCAATCCACTAATTTTTGCTTTATTATGTGCCTTTTCTTTGGCTTTGACTTTTCTTGTTAGCCATGATTGTGCCGTCTTTCTTTTAGAATACTACCTCCTCTTTGGGATGTATGTATCCTGTGCCTTTCGAATTGCAGAAATTCCTGCCATTGCTGCTCTCTGCCAGTGTTCATTTCTATTCAATTCTGGCCATGCTTCTTTAATTGCCTAACTCCACTGTAATACTGATGCATCTGACTTCAGCTGCTTCTTCTCAAATTCCAGGGTGAATCGATCATATTCTGATCACTTTTCCCTAAGGGTTCTTTTGCCTTAAGCTCTCTAATCAATTCTGGTTCATTGCACAACACCCAATCCAGAATAGCTGATCCTCTTGTGGGCTCAACCATGAGCTGCTCTAAAAAGCCAACTCGTAGGCACTCTGGAAATTTCCCCTCCCGAATCGAACACCAACCTGATTTTCCTAATCTTTCTGCTTAGTGAAATCCCCCATGACTATTCTAACATTAATCTTTTGACATGCATTTTCTATCTCCCATTGTAATTTGTAGGTCACACCCTTACTACTGTTTGGGAGTCCGTGTACAACTCCCATCAGGGTCTTTTTACCCTTGCAGTTCCTTAGCTCTTTCCACAATGATTCAACATCTTCCGACCCTGTGTCACATCTTTTTAATGATTTGATTTCATTTTTTACCAACAGAGCAACGTCACCCCCTCTGCCTTCCTGTCTGTCCTTTCGATACAATGTGTATCCTTGGACACTAAGCTCCCAGCTATGATCTTTCAGCCATGATTCATTGATGCCTACAACATCATACATGCTAATCTGCAACTGTGCTACGTTCATCTACCTTATTTCATATACTGTGCATATTCAAATACAATGTCTTCAGTCCTGTATTCACCCTTCTTGATTTTGTTCTCCTTTTACTTTGCAACGCATTCTATTTACTGCAATTTTGCCTTGTCAACAGCCTCAACTCACTACACATTGCCTCTGTTTGTAAACCAGCTGCTTCATCTTCAGCAGTTAGATGTCGTTCCAGTGATAGTACTTGCATTGAAACATGGACAGCTTAGGACACCAATCACACCATGCTCAACCTTCTGATTCCTCACTTTGAGGTCTTACCAACATCTGTCTCTACAAACTCTCCACTAACTGTTCTTGCACTCTTGTTCCCACACCCTGTAATGCTAGTTTAAGCCCCACCGTGTAGTGTAAACAAACCTTTTCGTTAGGATTTTAGTCCCCCTTCAGGTGCAAGCCGTTGCTTCTGTACAGGTCCCAGCTTCGCTGGAAGAGAGCTCAATGATCCAAAAAACTTATGCCCTCCCTCCTACACCAACTCCTTAACTATGAATTAAACTGGATAACCTTCCAAGTTGTAGCTTCACTAGCATGTGGCATGGGTAGCAATCCTGATATCACAACCCTGGAGGTTCTGCCTTTTAACTTAATACCTAACTCCCTGAACTCCCAATGCAGAATCTCATCACTTATCTTACCCATGTCATTGGTACATAAGTGGACCATGACTTTTGGCTGTTCACCCTTCCACTTAAGAATGCTGAGGAATCAATCCGAGATTTTCTGGACTCTGGCACCCAGGAGCAACATACCATCCAGGAATCTTGTTCTTGCCCACAGAACCTCCTGTCTGTTCCCTTAAGTAACAAATCCTCTATCACCACAATGTGCCTCTTCTCCCCTTTCCCTGCTGAGTCACAAAGGCAGACTCTGTGTCAGAAACCCGACCACTTGAGACTTTCCTCTATTAGATCATCTCTTCCCCCCACCCCCCGACACTATCCAAAGTGATATATCTGTTGTTGATGGGGGTGGTCACAGGTGTACTCTGCACTGGCTCCTTAACCCCTTTCCCTTTCTTGACTGTCACTCAGTCCTGAACCTTGGGTGTAACTACCTCTCTGTATGTCCTATCTATCACCCCTTCAGCCTCCCAAATGATCTAGAGTTCATCCAGCTCCAGCTGGATGCACTTCTCATAGTTATAGTGGTCAGGACACTGGAGGTCTCCCTGCCTTCCCACATCCCGTAAGAGGAGCATTTCACTATCCTGCCTGGTACTTCTGCTGTCCCAGCTGAAAAGATATAAAGAAGAGAAGGAATAAAACTTGAGCTTTGCTTTCCTTTGCTTTCTCTGAGTGAAGGCTCTCTTCATTAAAGCCTCGAAGAGCTAAAGCCTTAAGATCATCACTGTATGTCCACTGCCAGTGTGCTTGCCCCTGCCTTCCTTTAATTTGCTCTATCAATCTTTAACACTGATCACTGGTCAAAGCTCTATTACGCTGCTGCTACTGGCTCCTCTTATCCTCAGGCAGTGGACCTGATTGAAGTCCCCTCCTCTCCAAACTTGTGATGTCTGGATTGGCTACTCATCAAAGCTATTCTCATAAGACCTGATATAAAACTTTTAAAAAATGCAAATTACAAAAACAGTGCACTGTAACCTTTTAATCAAAACATGACATCATAGGTGGAGCCATTGTTTGTTGTTGTTCAACAGCTGATTCAGGTATTCTCCCAATGCTGCTGTGCTGCCTTTGTTGCCCTGAACACATTTTATTGTCAGTATATTAATGGTATATAATAATTTTTACTGTTCAGTACATAAGTGTGATGAACAAGCGTAAGACAAAGACTGCTTGGCAGTAGCACATAAATACGGAGTTGGAAATAATGATGGGCCCAAGCTTTCTCATAATATATTCCAAAATCTAAAATACCTCTAGCCCCAAGTATTTTGGATAAGTGGTACTCACCTGTAGCTGGGTTTCATGTAAAATTTAAGTTTTTACTGAATTAATGTAAAGAAAATTGTAATGTTTCGAAAAGCACAGTTAATTGATGCTTCATATGCTCTTCCACAAACCGTCTGCTTTGCTGCAATTGTGTAATTTTAAAAAAAAGAAGTGATACAGATTGCTTTTAATTTATGAACAGAAGACGCAAGGTTTTCATTGTGTACCCTGTGGATTACCGGCATCATCCCTTTCCTGATTTTGTTCTAGGGTTCATTTGGAAGCCAATGCAGAACGATGGAACAGGTTGCTGACATCATTGGAAGAATTAAACAAGTGGTTAAATCTCAAAGATGAAACACTGACAAAACAGATGCCTGTTGGAGGTGATGTTCAGACTTTACTGCAGCAGCGGGACCACTGTTGGGTAAGATTTCTCCCCGCACCTCACCCCGCAGACCTGTTCGTGATTTAAAGTTGCTTAATCAAAAGGTACTTTTCCTGTACCAAATAATCTTGCAATCCTGTTTTATCTTTTTGATTTTATTAGGAAAAGCAACATTATTATAATAATAAAATAATTAGTTTCTCTTTGCCACCTTTCCCAAGATTATTTAGCTGTTAATAATCACAGTACATTATGAAACCAGGATTACCAGCAACAATAGAAAGGACTGGGTAGTCTCCCTTTGATTCATACCAAGTGGCCTCACTATTGCTAGTCATTGGGATTAGTTTTGTGCACATAATCCAAGAAAACTGCTCATTTACCTGTTGATTGCTGGTGAACGACTTTGGCAACTCATCCAAATAATGAATCCTCGATTAGCTGTTTTTCTGAGTTTGAATTGACACATTCCAACGCTTGGAAGGAATCCCAGCATTTGTTTATTATGCAAGCTCATAGTTCTTGCCAGATCCTCTCATTAAAGGATGTTGAGATACTAATCATTTGTTATGTAGGGTGTGGGAATAACTGAAGGAATTGAGTCCCAATGGAATGTAGAACAATACAGCACAGAAAAAGCCTTTTGGTGCGTCATATTTGTGCTGACCTTGATGCCAGTTTTAGCTAGTCCAATCTACCTGGACCTGTTCTATTTCCCTCCATTCCCTGCTTGTTCATGTGTCTGCTAAACGTCTCTTAAACTGTGTTATTGTAACTACTCCCCTGGCAATACATTCGCAATACCACTTTGTGGGGAAAAAAAATCACCTTTAGTCTCCCCCCCATCCACCCACACAAAGCTGTGCCTTTTGGTATTTGACATTTGCAGACTATTTCATATAGCTGGGCCTCGTGTGATTTTATTTATTTCTTTTGTGTCACCCCCTCAGCCTCCGGTGCTCCAGAGAATGCAGTCCAAGTTTACCCAACCTCTCCTTGTAGCCTTTACTCTCTAATTCAGGCAGCATCATGCAGAATCACACTTGCACCCTCTCCACATGTCCTGTCATGCAGCTACCAGAACTGTACACGATAATACACGTTTGGCCGAATGAATATTTTACCCAACTGCAACATGATTTGCCAACTTTAGTGATAAGCAACCTGACCAGTATGCTGTACACCTTGTTTGCCACAATATCTACTTGTGTTACCACTTTCAGGGACCTATGGGTATGCATGAATGTAAATGAAGTCATACCTCTCAACATTAACAAAGCTATAATTTTTAGGTATTGAGAAAGCAGGAAAAAAAATCAAATCAACTCGTGGCAAATGGCTAAAGTTGTTAGTTGCTCTTGCCACAGAGTCAGAGCTTTGTGGGTTCATATGGTGGTTTGAGGTGAAGTGAAAGTGATGATAAATTGCAGTATTTTCAGATGCAGCATGAAAACGGAAGTCCAATTTCTCCCCTCAGGTAGACAATTTTTTTGAGAGGGCTTGCTGTGCAAATACATCCTGTTCCATCTTCTGCCTTAAAGCTGCAATGACTCGTCCAAAATAATTCATTGATGGAAGAGAACTTTGGGGCAGCCCAAGTCAAGAAGCACAGGAGACAATAAATGCATGTATTTGTTATTTTAAATGGGCTGTAACTTTGATTTTCAGAGACATTGTCACCAGAAAGTGAGCCACACATAATCTCCAATAACCTTATTGTTGCCCAGTTTAGGATTCATTTGGATCATGGCCTTGATCCGAAAATGCTCAAAGGATCAGTTGCTCTTGTCATCAAGGCAGCATTTGACCAACTTTGGCATCAATTTTCCCAAGTAAATATTTTGTCTGTGGTCATCAAGGGGAAAATGAACTTTGGCTACCAGAAGGTGGTTGTGGTTGTGGTTATCAGAAGTCAATCATTTTGGCCCCAAAGACTTCACTAGATTTCTTTGGAGTAGTGTTCTTGATGTAATGATTACCATCTGCTTCATCAATAACCTTTCTCCTTTATAAAGTTGGAATTCAGAATGTTTGTTGATTGCACAGGGTTCATTTCTATTATCTCCATAGCTACTGATGTAGTCCATGCCTGCATTCAGCAAAATGTAGACAATATTCAGTTGAGCTGACAAATCACAAGTAATATTGGCATTGCAAAAGTACCAGGCCATGACCATCTTCATCAAGAGAGTCTAGCCACCTACCCATAACTTTGAATGGTGTTACCACACTCCAAGGCTCTTCCATCACCTACAAGGGTCCTGATGAAGGGTCTCAGCCCGAAACGTCGACTGAACTCTTTTCCATAGATGTTGCCTGGCCTGCTGAATTTCTCTGGCAGTTTGTGCGTGTTGCTTAAAAAAAAAATAACGTTGTTTCAAATATCTGTCTCCCTGGTAGGCAGGAGTAAATTTCCACACATCTCCCCCTCCCCCTCCCACTTTCAAATCTCTTACTATCTCTTCTTTCAGTTAGTCCTGATGAAGGGTCTCGGCCCGAAACGTCGACTGTTATGGATGCTGCCTGGCCTGCTGCGTTCACCAGCATTTTTTGTGTGTGTTGCTTGAAATTCCAGCATCTGCAGATTTCGTCGTGTTTGCGTTTTTAAATTCTCCATTACTTTCATTTCTTGTGATTTTGTTTAATTTTCAGATCATATATTTTACTGTAACCAAATTTCAGTCTTTTTTATATTGTGCTGATATTTCTTAATAGTAATTTGAAGGCATCCTTAGAATTTCAGTTGATGTGTTGTAAAAAGACCACTGGCCTCTTTTGCAGTCTTCACATCTTTCAAAAGCTTTATGATACAAATGCTTGTTAGTGGTGTGAATTGTGAGGAGGATTAAGAATCAACTTTATTATCATTGACATGTCATCATATTTGTTGTTTGGTGACAGAAGAAAGTGCAAGAGAAAGGGAGGGGGGATTAATTACCTGAAGTTATAAAAACTGATGTTTATGCCATCAGATTGGCAACTACCCAGACAGAATGTGAGGTATTGCTCCCCAACCTGAAAGTGGCCTCATCTTGACAGCAGAGGAAGCCATAGACTGACATGTCAGAATGGGAATGGGAAGTAGAATTAAAATAGATGGCCACTGGAAAATCTATCCTTGTGTGGCAGATGAAGTGAAGGTTCTTGATGAGACGATTCCCCAATCTACTCCCCTGATGGAGAGGAGCCTGCACCGTGAGCACCAGATACAGTAGATGGCTCCAACAAACTTACAGGTGCAGTTTTGCAGTAGTGAATTTTAAAAACGCAAACAACAGGAATTCTGCAGATACTGGAAATTCAAGCAACACACATCAAAGTTGCTGGTGAACGCAGCAGGCCAGGCAGCATCTCTAGGAAGAGGTACAGTCGACGTTTCAGGCCGAGACCCTTCATCAGGGCTAACTAAAGGAAGAGTTAGTAAGAGATTTGAAAGTGAGAGGGGGAGGAGGAGATCCAAAATGATAGGAGAAGACAGGAGGGGGAGGGATGGAGCCAAGAGCTGGACAGGTGATTGGCAAAGGGGATATGAGAGGATCATGAGACAGGAGGTCCGGGGAGAAAGACGGGGTGGGGGGGAACCAGAGGATGGGCAAGGCGTATAGTCAGAGGGACAGAGGGAGAAAAAGGAGAGTGAGAGAAAGAATGTGTGTATATAAATAAATAACGGATGGGGTACGAGGGGAAGGTGGGGCATTAGCAGAAGTTAGAAAAGTCGATGTTCAGGCCATCAGGTTGGAGGCTACCCAGACGGAATATAAGGTGTTGTTCCTCCAACCTGAGTGTGGCTTCATCTTTACAGTAGAGGAGGCCGTGGATAGACATGTCAGAATGGGAATGGGATGTGGAATTAAAATGTGTGGCCACTGGGAGATCCTGTTTTCTCTGGCGGACAGAGCGTAGGTGTTCAGCAAAGCGGTCTCCCAGTCTGCGTCGGGTCTCGCCAATATATAAAAGGCCACATCGGGAGCACCAGACGCAGTATATCACCCCAGCCGACTCACAGGTGAAGTGTCGCCTCACCTGGAAGGACTGTTTGGGGCCCTGAATGGTGGTAAGGGAGGAAGTGTAAGGGCATGTGTAGCACTTGTTCGGCTTACAAGGATAAGTGCCAGGAGGGAGATCAGTGGGGAGGGATGGGGGAGGCGAATGGACAAGGGAGTCGCGTAGGGAGCGATCCCTGCGGAAAGCAGAGGTGGGGGAGGGAAAGATGTGCTTAGTGATTGGATCCCGTTGGAGGTGGCGGAAGTTACGGAGAATAATATGTTGGACCCGGTGGCTGGTGGGGTGGTAGGTGAGGACCAGGGGAACCCTATTCCTAGTGGGGTGGCGGGAGGATGGAGTGAGAGCAGATGTGCGTGAAAGGGGGGAGATGCGTTTGAGAGCAGAGTTGATAGTGGAGGAAGGGAAGCCCCTTTCTTTAAAAAAGGGGGACATCTCCCTCGTCCTGGAATGAAAAGCTTCATCATGAGAGCAGATGCGGCGGAGACAGAGGAATTGCGAGAAGGGGATGGCATTTTTGCAAGAGACAGGGTGAGAAGAGGAATAGTCCAGATAGCTGTGAGAGTCAGTAAGCTTATAGTAGACATCAGTGAATAAGCTGTCTCCAGAGACAGAGACAAAAAGATCTAGAAAGGGGAGGGCGGTGTCGGAAATGGACCAGGTAAACTTGAGGGCAGGGTGAAAGTTGGAGGCAAAGTTAATAAAGTCAACGAGCTCAGCATGCGTGCAGGAAGCAGCGCCAATGCAGTCGTCGATGTAGCGAAGGAAAAGTGGGGGACAGATACCAGAATAGGCACAGAACATAGATTGTTCCACAAAGCCAACAAAAAGGCAGGCATAGCTAGGACCTTACTAACTCTTCCTTCAGTTAGTCCTGACGAAGGGTCTCAGCCTGAAACGTTGACTGTACCTCTTCCCAGAGATGCTGCCTGGCCTGCTGCGTTCACCAGCAACTTTGATGTGTGTTACAGGTGAAGTGTCGTCTCTGAATGTTTGAGGCCCTGCTGAGGGAGAAGGTCGGGCAGGTGTAGCTCTTGTACCACTTGCAGGGATAATTGCCACATTGGAGGACAGTTGAGAGGGATGAGTGGACAAGGGACTCGAGTAGAGAACAATCTGGTGAAAGCAGAGAATTGGGGAAGGGAAGGGGGAAACTAAGGGAAAGATTTCTATAGTGGTAGGATCCTGTTGAGGATGGTGGAAGTTACAAAGAATGGTGTACTGCATAGGGAGGCTCCTGGAATGGTAGATAAGGACAAAGGGATCTCTGTCCCTGTTTTGGTGGCCGGAAGATGGGGTGATGGCTGATGAGGAGTTGCAGGTGAGGGTGGCATCAATGACAGAGGAAGGGAAACCCTGCTCTTTGAAGACAAAGGACATCTGAGATGAATAGAAAGCCTCAATTGAGAACAGATGCAGCAGAAATAGAGGAACTGAGAAAATGAAATATATGGCTTCAGACATGGCCATCCATTTGTTCTTGCAGACTGCAACATATCGTAAATATTTCAATTTTATTTGCTGGTCACCATGCCATTCTGAAAATATTTTGATTCTTTTTTACACCACTTTTCTGCTGTCTGACCAATAATTAATGACTCTTATATTTGGTAATGAGTGGTTGCATGTTATTAAAGTTAAGAAAACAACTGCCATCAAGTTCCTTTAAGCTTGCAGCATGTGCTGGCTGCCCAGTTGCAAAGGTCATTTGGAAGTAGCGGATTGTGTTTCTGCTTGCTAATGCAATGAGTGTACAGAGATGTTGTGAAAGATGCAGATTCCATTTGTCAGTAAACCAAACATAGTAATCTGTAGATGATGGAAACATAACACTTTTTAAAATGTTTAAACGCTCAACTGGCCAGACAGCATCAATGAAAGAAGAAAAGCAGTTAATTTTTCCAGGGCAATAAGCTTTTGTCTGAACTACAATAGGTCCAGACAACACATTATTTTCATCTTCCAGGTCATTTGCGACACACATGGTATCAAAACATGTCACTATTGTAAGCACTGTTCGTGTAGTATTTAAGGTTTTATTTTACATGCATGAAAGCTGGAGATTTTCTTGAGGCTGTTCACCTCTTATTCACCTTTGAACATGAAGTTCTTGTTTTCCTTGGTCCCTGTTGAATTTTGAGAACTGTAGGAAAAATGGATTTGCAAAATGACCACACATTAATGACTGGCCAATTAATCTCAAAAATGAATGCTTGCTCATGTTTTAATCATTACAAAATCTCTGTTTAAATTCTTGTACAACTGATCTGACAATACTCTTGGAGTTGATGTTATGCTTCTTGCCCAACGGGCAATCCCCTGGCACTTGTGGCAATGCACAGGTTTCATTCTTCGTGTCTTTTTTTCCTAGAAACTTGATTTTCTTTTCCGGGTGCATGAAAATGAGGTTTGTCAAATTGGTCATTGGGTATCTGCAGATCAAAAGTTAAGTGTATGGTATGTTTGGAATTTTAGCAAATCAAAGTATAAGACATTCTCTTCCATTGGACTGTTCAACAGTGCTTTTTTTTCAGTTGATAACCCTGAGACAATATAAACTGAGAATAGACATCTGCAACTGTTGGCAGAACTAAGAAAGCAGAAGTACAAATTTTCATGTGGTATTATGGGTGGATGGTTTGGAAGAACTAGACTGATAGGAGGTAATTGGATCAAAGTAGACAAAACCACCAGATTTTCTGCTGGAGCAGGAACTGTAAACCATATTATTAATAATTTTTAAAATATAATCACATATTTTTTGGGCTTTTTGAAAAATACAGTGGCATATTTGGCATTTCAAATAGGATCACAGAACTGCCAAGAGATTGATCAAAAATGTGTCAATTGAAGTTTGGGTCAGCAGCATTGTGACCATCAGATGAGTAGTTTCCCAAGTTCTGAAGATTAGCTGCACTCTTGCAAGAAGCTTTTTGGAGGTGAGGTGGAGTTTACCATTGTGAAAGATTGAGAAGAATATTGAGGCAATAACACAGGCTGATTCGTCAAATAAGCCAGTAGGGCTTGAGAGTTAGTTTTGTTGTCTTTGTCATTCATTATTTGGCGGCAAATCCATCTTCTATGCAGAGTCAAATGTAGAAGTTGCCTGTTGATAGGTGTTGTTGTACTTTAGAAAGTACTCCATTTAGTTCAGCAGCAGAACCTTGTAATCTTTTTGATTACAAAAACCACAAATAGATATTGGGTCACCCAGTAAAGAATATTGGAAGCCCATTAATTTATATATGGGTTCTGGTTCATCAGCAAAGATAATTTCTTTCTAAATTATTGTAATTTGTTTCATTTACTTAAAAGAATTGCTTGCTCCACCCCCCCCACCCCCGTTCTGCTTCCATTTCTTGCAATTAGTTCAAATGCAGTTGACAAGTCCCTTCTTTATCCTCCTGCAACTGACACTAATCAGAGTCATCCATTTTCTTCTGGACCCATTCTAGTATAGATATGCCTTTATCACTCTGCAGCCCTCTCCCTTCTCTGCAGTCTAAACCATCTGTTTTCTGACATGTTGTTGTTTTGATGAAGCATTATTGACCTGAAACATGAACTTGATCAAGTAAGCATTAAATTACTTTAAAATATCACTTTCTGTTGAATGTGTTTGTAGAAGTTAATTGAAGAAAAGACAGCATGGTAATACGTGTGCAAAATCAGTGACAGTCCTTATTTACTTGATTGAAGAAATGTTTTCCAGACATTTGAACTACAATACTATTCCAGAATTAAACAATTTACTGAAAAAATACCAGTGAGTGACAGCACCTTGTGAAATTGATTGTCAGTGCTGCCCTTTGACAGTGAAGCAATATTAAGTGATCAGTTCTCCTAGATTTGTCCCATGAAGTCGTGGGTTATGCTGTATTTTCTTGCCTTATTGCTGAATCTCCTAGCCTCTGCTGTGATCTTGCATCAGTGTGTAGGTGAGTTTTTTTTCTCTTTTGAAGTGAACTGCTTTAAAGCTGTTTTGAAAGCTTTTAAAGTGTTTTGAAGCTGCCCTCATG